>NC_069080.1:134426677-135047505 GCF_025698485.1 Gossypium arboreum
TAAAAATTTAATTTAATCTTTTAAAAATTATAAAGATATAGACTATTAAAAATTAAAATTTTATTTCAGCCCTCTTAAAAAAAATTTCTAGCTTTGCCCCTGTCGCCCCTATGATCACATCTAAGCTTCATGTCACACTTAGTAAGCCCACACAATCTGCAAAAGATATATTAGGAAAATCTTTGACAATATCCATCAATCCATCACATCCAACAATTGTCTCGTTCAATCCCTTCAACTTTGACTCCAATAATGTCTTAAACAGGCATCGTTTACCTTATCACGATTCCCATTATTTAACCCACATGTAGCCATCAATGATGTTTGAATCGATCGATTAGACCAATAATCAATTGAGACACCAATCTATAGAATGACATTGAATCGGTTGGATTGACAACTGATATGGATCGATTGAACTGGGTTTTTATTTTTTAATTGAATCGATTAAGGCCAATAAACCAATTATCTAATCAATTCAACTAACAGTTCGATTCTAAAACCTACAAAAACTTTACAAAAGCACGATCTCGACCTCTTCAAGTCACGAAATAAAAAAAAACTTAAAAAAAGGGTTTTATTGTAAATTTATAATATTTAAAAAAATACAAATCGTATACTAAAATATAAAATTTTATATTTTGTATTTTTTAAAAGAAAAAATTGACTTGAAGAAGAAACAAGCCTTGATGGAGACAACTTCTAAGTTGTTTGTTTAGATAATAATTATGATGAATTATAAATAGTACAGCCTTTTTAAAACTATAATAAATCTGTCATTTGATAGCTTTGGTATTTATGGCCTTGCGAAGGTCATAATCATGATTGTTGGTATCGTATTGATATTGGTCGTATTAATTGAAATATATTGTTTAATTCTAAAATTGGTATTAAATAATTTATGATATGTTTCGATAAATATTAGTTTGTATTAATGTTTATAGGCTCAAAAAAAAGATACAATTTTTAAATTTTTATAATTAAATAAAAATAAAAAGTTATTTAATAATTTAAGTGATAAATCTCAAAACTACATATAAACTTTGATTTAATGTGCAATTTGATATATGAGCTTAGATTTTGTGTAATTAGAGTTCTCTATATGTTGGGCCACTTGATCAGGCCTAGAGGCTCGCTCAAAAATTGAGAGTGTATGGATAAAAATATAAGCTCAGAATATGGCCTTGGACAAAAAAGTGAGGCCCGTTTTTTTAAATGGGTCCAACCTCAAGTAAGCTTTTTTGGCCTAGGCTTGACTCGGATACCTTAACAAAGTATCGACACACTGTCTGGTATCGATACCATTTTAAAGTTTTATATTTTGAAAATTAAAGAAAAATTGTCTGAGTACCAATACCCTCATCAACATATCAGTACATTCCTTATTGTATTGATACTATACGCTTTAATACGGACTAGGTCAATCTAGGCCTGAGTTTAGCATATATAATCTGGGTCAATCTTAGGCAAAAATTTTATTAGAGCCTGGCTTGACCCATGAAAAACTCTAGGTGTAATCAATCACATTAAATTTAGATTGTAATTTAGATGTATGTATGTAAATGTAAAATGGTTCTAAATTGATGATTATGTTGGTGATTAATGAAAATTGGATTAAATGAAAATTTCAATATTATTCTTTAATATATATTTTTATATTTAAGGCATAAAATATTTTATACCAAATAAATAATTAAATAGTTTTAATTAGACTCGATATATCAATTGATACTCGAGTTTGACATTTTCTTTAATATAATATTTATATTATTTTTGGTGTAATTCGACACTTGTATTTAAAAAATTATATATTTTGATATCCAAAATAATAATGCTAGTTTTTCAAACTTTAATTGGATTGTAAGGTGGATTTGATTAATGCTAATTACTAATATTATTATCTTTTAATTTTTCATAATTTTGTTAATAAAATAAACTTGGTGTTAATTGTAAATTTATTTAATTTTGTATTTAATTTATCAAATAAATACATTCAGATTGATGCAATTTAATTTAAATTTTAAATTCATCAAATCAACTCTAAAACCGAATTAAACATTAAAAATTAACACGATACCCGTTAACAAAAATACAACACTTCAAAATTAATATGGACAAAGTAAAAAAGAATTAAAGTAAAAACTAAAAGAACTATACAAAAACACAAGTAAATTGTTCATATATAAATATTCATCATGCTATCATGAATACACATTCACAACTATTTTTTTTTTTAACCTTTGTTACATATACCACTCCCTATCTTCATTTTGTTTCTTAATTCTAAAGCATCAAACTAAATCACATTATTATTTTTGCCCTAAATGTTTTTACAACATTTTAAGTAATTAACATACAACAACTTTTTGCCAACATTTATAAATGTCATGTTATTGTTACCAAAAAAACATTAAGACACAATGTATCCATGTTTCTCGGGAAGATTTCGATGCTTGATGTTGAGGAAGAGCAGCGGCAGCGGCTGCGGTGCGGGCAATCAGTTTGTTCATAGGAGATGGATTTTATTATCTTGCTTCTCACTCGCAAGGTCTAGCCAACCAGAGAGAACTCAGAGCTCGGAGCCGAGAGAAATAGTCGTTTATTGCAAGAAGGGCACGAGCTGATTGCCGAGTCGTCAAGATCCGGTGCATCTGTTGAAGTGTCTGCTGGCGTAGATTATCGGCCTGGTAAGTTAAAAAAAGAGACACCGCTAAATATGGTGATCACCTTGGAAGAATCAATTTATAAGCAATGTTTTGAAAACAGAACCGATGGTTGAATCAATCAACCACCAGTTCCCGGTTCAACCAATTTGACAGTCAATCCAACAATAAATAAATAAATAAAACTATAAACCAACTCAACCACCGGTTTTTTGTCCCGGTTCCGAGCAGTACGCTCAGAGGCCGGTTTAATCTCTGTCTGGACCAGTATATTGACTGGTTCCTGATCCAACCGGTTCAAATTGCTAAATCGGTCGAGTTCCAACAACACTATTTATAAGACTATAAGTTAAATCCCTAGATATGATTTTGTAAAAGAAAATGGAACATGTAGTAAAATTTGGAAGCGATGCACTAAAAAGAATCAAGAGATTAAGAAGTTCCTCGGTACAGTGGGAAGAAAATGGGAAAGAAAGAAAGCTATATATATTGGTGTTTTGTGTAGGAAACATGAAGAAGAGAAAAGAGTGAATTTTTCTATCTATTACTCGGAAAATTCAAATATGAAAGGAAAAAGATGCATAATCCCGAGAATACGCACCCTAAATCCAAATTTAGAAGAGTCATTTTCCTTATTTTCTTTCCTTTCCCACCAAACACACCTCTCTTTCTTTCTCTCTCCACCACAATAAAATTGCAAAACATGTAGGGAAGCCATATTACACAGAGAAGGGAAGTACCTGACGAAGGAACCCTTCGAGGGTTCCTAGCTTTCCCATGGCCATTGCCATTTGGCCCATATAATTTGCCACATTCCCAGATGGTCCCGAGGGAGCAGGTGAGCCATTGGCCAATGTCTCGGCCAAGGATTGTTGTAATGCTTCCATCCCTTGTGACAAAGCATCTTCGGCCTGCTGGGATGATTGCTGCAAGTTTTGGATACCCATAAACTGTTGCTCAGTTAGAGGCTCCAACTGACTTGCAAGAAGCTGCAAAAGACATCAATTAAGTTCAGAAAATTATTGATAAACACCAGTCCAGGCACTTGAAAATCAAGCTTCGAGTCTGTATGTAACTAGGTTCCAGGCACTTGAATATCGAAACCTAATAAAGCACCATGCCAGAAATCGCTTTGTAAAAGAAGAACAGAGCTCACCTTAAGGAGCTCGGATGAACGGAAGCCACCTATCCACAGAAAACACCGCTCTGCTGGTGTTTTCCACATTCCCGATAAGATATGGAAAACATCAGCTTTTGCAGCAATACCTTTCAAACGGAAAATGTCATCAAAATGAGCTGTGACGCTGTCGACAATAGTGCGAAGTTCGGCGTCACCAGCATGTGAATTGACTGCAGCCCTCAACTCGTTTATATGCTTATTGTGCTCCTCTAGCCACCGTGAATACTCAACGTCAAATGCCAAGGCACCTGTATAGCAGTCCATAAATGTTCGGGCCAGGTCAAACAAAGGCATCCATAATTACTTGAACTCCGAGCCCCTAGCACTAAATCATAATACCAGTTTTCAAATTCCGATGATGAAAATAAAGCTTACGCACCATTTCCACTCATCGAATGAGATTGATCTCCCGTGCTTGAAATGAATATACCCTGCAGTTAAAGAAGTAAAGACAAAGAAACGTGAGGCATAATAATAGCCAGCATTATCAGCCCAAAAACCTAAGAATTCAAAATATACATCACAATATTGATGGGATAACATAGAGCAAACCTGTTGACGAGCTCGCTGCAGTTCTTGCTCAAGTTGAGTCAGTTTCAGTCGGCTACTCTCTAGCTGTTGCACATACGCCTATATTTTGAAAGCAGAAAAAAGGATTAAGAATAAAGGTGGATTTTTACGAGTGATCTCTGAACTTAATTTAAAATAAAGACAAAATGGAACTCTACCATATTAGGAACTTGAAACAAGAATACAATAAAATCTTGAGATAGGAACACAATAAAATTGAAAACATTAAAGAAGTTTAATCGATCAAATACCTTCTTCCTTAACCGGCTTTTTCTTGCAGCCTCCCGATTTTGAGCTAGCCTACGCAATGTCTGCAAATTAGTCATTGAGAAGAGAAAATGATTAGCTCATCAATATTATATTACAAGGATAACTACTTAGCAATATATATAGGCATAATGATAAATTTAGCTCCTAAAGTTTATCTCTTTTGTCACTTTGGCCTAATTCCTTTTTTTATCACTTTAGCCTTAAATCTTTAAAATTTAGTCAAATTGCATTTTTGAGTTGGAAAGGTTAACTGAACAATAAATATTTTAACCGCACTGATGTGGCAACTTGCATGGCAGTCCAAGTTTATTTCACAAAAAATAAAAAATAAAAAATATTAAAACATTCAACAAATTTCAATAAAAAAGTTTTTAGAAAATTTTATTCATGTTAGCCGTGAAGTACATGTAGACTGCCACACAAGCTGTCACATCAATGCCATTAAAATGTTAACAGTTCAGTCAGCTTTTCCGTCCAAAACAAAACAGTTTGACTAAATTTTGAAAGTTGAGGGCTAAAGTGATCCAAAAAAATTCAGGGCCAAAGTGACAGAAGAAGTAAATGTTAGGGGTTAAACTTGCATTTATGCCATATATATTACAAGGATAAACTGATACAACAGTATAATATTCTGGTTATCCTAATTTCAAATTTAAATAAAATAAAATAAATTAACCTTCTGGTCTGTTTTATCTTTTGATCTGTCACTAGAATCGGAAGCCACGATAGCATTTGTTTGACCTCTTCCAAACTGCACAAAAAGAAGGTCAACTAAGATTCACAGTTAACCAGCAAGCATATTCTCAAACACAATAAATGCACGCCATGCACACGTTACATATGTGAATTTGTTTATTATTTCTCAATGATGAAACAAAAAGTAAATTCTCAGATCAATAAGTTGAAATGAAAACTAAAACCCCAAAAAGCAAGGGTTTTAATTGCTGCATATGTAAGAGGCATTACCCTTTGATTCTTCTCTTCAGTGTCGTCTGTTGACGTATCAGTCCTAGGGCTGCCATCTGCCATATTGGAATCTCCCCAATTCTCCCGACCAACTGATATGTGTGGAAGATTCGGTTGGTTATCTTTCTGAAGTGGTAATGTTTGGGATCCCACTACAGCAGCAGAGAGATTGTTGTCTGCAGATGCAAGTGTCTTACACAATACATGCACACACACGAAAAGAACTCTCAGTAACTAAATTTATGTCAAAAAGTTCGAAGCACAACCAAAACTTTCTAAAGGAGATAGATGCCTACCTTGCTTAAAGCACCAAATTGAGCATCAGCTAATGCTTGGGAACTTGATTTTATTTGATTAAATAGTGGATCTAAAAGACGAAAAACATTATCAGTTGAATATATATAAAAATAAGGCCCCTAAAGAAAAGAAGAAAAAAATGATAAATAATCGAACAATATAATGGAAAGTTCAATGAATACTAGACCAAACCATTAAGCAACCCACATCATCACTATAGATGGTGAGTTACAAGAGTCAATCCATTTGTGCTGCAATATAAAGAAATAAAAACAAAATGCAGAACATATTCAACTTACGAGTTTAGCCGGAAAGTAGTACAATAAATCATGCAATTATCCATGAAACATAAAATCAAATGCTGGCATATGTCCATTAATAGTAAATTGAAGACCAAAATTACATACTTCTGGTAAGATCAATAGCATCCTCTAAGCGAAATTGATCAAGGTTTCCAAAGTCTGGAAGCTGAGAAGAACGAATGGCATTTGCCTCTGCCCCACTGAAATTCATGTCATTAAAACATGTGTTAAATGTAAGGGCAGTATAATTCAATAAGTAGAAGATTAGGTCTATATTCCAAGCCAAGAAAAAAAGCTACATCGGAATATTTAACAGTTCACCAAGATCAGTTTGCATGTTTTAATAAAACTCTAAATTGAAGTAAAAGCAAAAGCAAAAGCAAAATTCTCATATTCTTGAATAGTAATAGTTCTATGAAAACAGAGAGTTGATAAACAAAAAAAGCACTCTAGAAAGTCAAGCAGCATATAAATAGAGATTCCATTCAGATTACTAGGGATGCTTAAATGTGCAAAAACTTGAAGTGAACCAGGGACAAGTGATCATCAAACATAACCATACAACCTTAACACCTATGGAGGGAAAAAACAGTACATGAACCTTTCAGTCAACATATATTATTCTTTCTACATATGACAAGTTGACAACGAAACAATATATTAAGTCCCAGACTCATCCCCTTCCTATACTTATAACGAACATAAAAAGCCACGAATTCTGCTTCGCTCATCTTAGAATTGCAAACTCGAAGTGCACTCAGAGACAGGCAATTATTGAATATAATACAACCTTAACACCTACAAAGGAGAATAATAACGGTTCTATATCACGATGCGAACCTTTCAGCCAACATATATGATTCTTTCCACATATGACAAGTTGACAACGAAACAATATATTAACTTCCACACTCGTCTCCTTCCTATACTTATAACTAACATAAAAGTAACAAATTCTCCTTCGCCTATCTCAAAATGGCAAACTCGAAGTGCACTCAGAGACGGGCAATTATTGAATATAACCATACAACCTTAACACCTACAAAGGGAAAATAAAGGAAAGGCTTTAAAACATGATGAGAACCTTTTGGTCAACATACTTTCCACATATGACAAGCTGATAACGAAACAATACATTAACTCCCAGACTTGTCCCCCTCCTATACTTATAATGAACATAAAAAACCATGAATTCTCCTTCGCCCATCTTAGAATTGCAAACTCGACGTGCAATCAGAGACAGGTAACTATTGAACATATCCATACAACCTTAACACCTACAGAGGAGAAAATTAATGGTTCTATATCACGATGCAAATCTTTCAGTCAATATAATACCATTCTTTCCTTGGATGACAAATCGACCAATATAAAACGACAAAAAGAACAATCTATTAATTTCATGATTCACCCCTTAAGTAATACTAATATTTTCTTATTCCTATACCTAACATAAAACGAAGTTAATTCTCGATTCATCGAAAATTATAAATTCAAACTGCTTCATTAAATACCTACAATCAATCAAACCAATTCTACTTTACTACAAACTCATATAAATAATTGATGAATTCATACAAAAAGTAAACTAAATGCTCATAAAACAGTGTTAAAATACCTGGAATTTGAAGTCGGTACTGAAGGAACGTAGCTCGGCATCGCTGATAAATCTTTTTTATTATTTTCTACACCATTTTTCAACGTTCTACTGCCCATGGATCACAGCTAAACCATATCATCATCCAAACACAATTTTTTGGTATTATCCTTTTACAGCAAACCACTTTTTCCACTCTTTCAATTTCGTCCACTGAGTCAACCAAAAATACACAAATAACTCAGATAAAAGTAACCCAAAATGATAATTATAAGCTATATATAATCAAACTTCTCAAAAGAAAATATAAATCAACAAGATTTTCCACTATATTCACCTACTATTCAGTACAATTGTCCAAAAAACAAAAACCCAAATCTAGAAACAAACTAAATAGCAAAATAATTGACTGTAAATCATAAAATAAAAAATAAAAAACCAACCTTGGGTGTTTTTTTTTTCTGGTTCTGTGCTGAAATTCAAAGCTGAACTTGAACTGAGAATAACTAGTTTAGCTAAAAAAACAACAACAACAAAAGGTAGTATTAACTGAACAAGAAAATAAGGGAGAGAACAGACTAGAAGAGAAGGGGAAAAAAAAAGCCAAAGGGAAAAGGGGAAACCCTAACAAAGCTTATTTGAAGAGTAAGAAAAATAAATTTTTAAAAAAGTATTCATCCATTTTTGACTTTTTCGATTGTATATGTATGGATTAGTCTTTTTCTTTTTTTCTATATATGTATGAATTAGTCAATACATACATAAACATTACGCAATATAAAATTCATCTATACATACATTTGCAGAAAAAACAAAAGAAACTCTGCCAATCAAACCTTGACATGGTTGGCTACTCTTCAGGTAATTTCATTTGCAAAAATAATTTTATTTTTAAATAAAAACAAGTTTGAAAAATAGAAATAGAAATTTGTTTTAATTATGAAAATATAAAAAAATGTTTGGTAATTATTCTTTTATAATAGAAACACGAGAAATAAAATAAAATATTAATTTATTGGATTTAAATTAGGTATCGAATTTAATATTTAAAAATTTGTTAAAAAATATTTTGTATTTATATGAGTTTCAGTTAAAGATTTATTTAAAGTTAAAACTTTTATTTTCATAATTTCCACTTTTACCTTGTATTTTTAGTAAAAACAATGAAAATAACTTTTTTTCAAACATGTTTTAATTTTAAAAAAGGGATTATGTCGGACTATTTTATTAAAAGTATAATTAAATTGTCAAGACAATAAATATAAATACGTGTTTTAAATATATTTATGTGATGTTTGAGTTCGCATTTAACGACTAAAGTAATAACTAAGTCGATGAACGAGGTTAATTGATAAGATACTAATACTTTAATAATTCAATTAAAAATTAAATTTGAAGCAAAACTAAAATCTAGGAGGATCTTGGGGCAATTAATCAAAATTTTGCCTCATTAATTATTAGTTAAAATTTAATTCTTTTTAGAGAAAAAATATATAATCGAATTATATTTTTTAATTAAACAATTAAATATCTAAAATTTGTTTTCATTAATTATTTTCCTTTTTATAATATATTATTGTAATGATGGTTGTCAAATAAATGATATCAATGAGGAAGAAATGTTATGTAATTACAGTATATGATTAAATAATGTCTTGGTATTATCGATTGAGTGTTAGCTTAATTAGTATCGGTGTCAATATTATTGTCAATGCAAACGTGGATTCAAGTTGGTCGAAGCGCATTATCTTCATATTTAAGTGTTAGAGAGAGACTATATCTAATTCTAGACATTGTATCAAAAAGAGCAGATAGATATGAAATGTCCTGTCATTTAAATTTTTTAATTTAAATTTTAGAACATTTATAGAAAAGCAAATATAAAATTTCAATTGAGTTTTAATTTAATTGGCATTGACATTTTTGCTAGTGTAAAAAGACGTGAATTCGAGTACGCTGAAGTGTATTATACTCCTATTTAAGAGTTTGAGAAAGATTATAAATAATTTTAAGCATCATATATAAAACAAAATAAATAGCAAAATATACAATTGAATACCTAATTTTTTTTTTACTTTTCATTTTCTCTCTACCATTCACTTTTTTAATATTTTCTCTCTTTAAAAAAACTTTTGATTACTTTTCCTATGGATTTGGATTAATTTCACAAAACATCTTTAAATTATGAATTAAATTTTAAATTAGTCTAAAAATTTTAAAATGTTACAATTAAGTGTTTAAAGTATCATTATCGAACGTTTTCATAATAATTCAAATATGAAATGGAGCTATATCTAAAGAACGTGGGTAAATTTTAAACATGTATATACCTATCGAATGAGCATATTAAATTTGACATATTTGAAAAAACAATATTTTTAAAATTTTAATAACACTGTCTCTTTTTTTTTTTTTTTTAACATGCTAAATGCTAACGGTGCATGTAATAGATGTACACGTGTTTAAATTTGATTTGCAATATGTAAGTTAGATTTGATTTTGTATTTAATGTATAATCATTGTTGTCCATGGGCTTAATGCAACATGTTAAATTTGTACCTAAATTTGACACCTTTTTTTTCCTTAATTTGGTATTTGAACTTGACTTTTTTTATTGAGTTGGTGTTAAAGCTTTTTTTTTGTTCAATTTTGTACCTAAATTTTGCACTTTTTCCTAATTAGGTATATAAACTTGTCAAAAGTTATACAAATTACCTCCAAAACACAAACAATGTTAGTTTTTTTACTAGGGGGCAACAAATAGCTAATTGATGACCAAGATGTGGTAGATGACATTATTTTTTAACAACATGAATGGTTACTTTTATTTTGAGTTTCCTCTCTGATAAATAATATCCTCAAATTTCACTTTTTAATGGGGTTGAGATAACTTTGTCTATTAATGGTAGAAATGATTCAAGAGGGACTACATGTTTAAAGCATGGCACGATCTTGACAAAGCTCTCAATTCCGCAAAAATATCGTTGGAATCAGAGAAATCTATGTTCAAAAAATTTGCTTTGAGCTATACTTAACTAATAGATATTGAAGAAGAAAATAATAGTTTTAAGAAAAAAGAAACCCATTGTGCTAAATTAAAAAAAACAAATAAATTAAACTATAACTAATTTAACATTTAAAATAAAATAAAATAAAATAAAAAGAAACCAAATAAATACTAACACTTCTATGATTGAATTAAAACATTTTAAAATTTAAAAATCGATTTAAAATTGGACCATTTGATTTTTAAACTTTTTATTTCTTATTTTATATTTTTTATTTTACTTATAACGATGAACTATAACTATCCGTGAGTTGTATTGCAATTTTCTTCTAAAAATTTAAAGTCCATAACTATTTCAAGCTAGGCAAATAAGGGTGAAGCCAGAAAAATTTTTTAGGGCGGATGAAATTTTAATTTTTATAGTTTATATCTTTATAATTTTAAATGATTAAATTAAATTTTTATAATTTTAGGGGTCAAAGTGCAATTTTACCTTTACTATTTTAAATTTTTTAAAAAAAATTAAGGGCCTAAAAATTAATTTTACATTTTAGGGAGGCCGGGGCCCATGCCAGCCCTCCCCTGGCTTCGCCCCTATAGGCAAACCTATTTCTCCATCGTTTTATTCTTCAAAATTTTAAAAAATATGTTTGTTAACTTTGACTTTTTATTTTATTTTATTTTTGAACAATTTTATTATAGGTTCTGATCATATCTGCTCTTTTTGACACAATGTCTAGAACTACCTATAGTTAGACTTGTCGATGGATCAGGCCACCCAGAAAGTGGGAATATTTGGGTAAAAATATAGGCTCAAAAAATAGATTTGGACAAAAAAAACAAAGCACATTTTCTAAATGGGCTGATCTTGGTAAGTTTTTTTGCTCTGAGTTCGGTCAACCCAAATTTACAAAAAAGAAAAAATTATTTTTTTATTGTTTTGCTATCATTTCGCTATTATATTGATATTATTTTATTGTTCTTGTTTGAATATTGTATAACTAATATTTTATTATTAACTTTGCTACTATTTTAGAAGTATTTACTTTCTAAGTTTCGCTTTATTTTAGTGTTATTTAAGTATTTTTTCTATTTATTAAAATCTTTATTTTAATATTTTTAGTATATTTGATGTATTATATTTTAAAATTTATTATTATATAAAATAACAATATAAAAAATTAATATAGTTGGATCGGACCAAACTCAGGTTTTAACATTTTTATTTAGGTTGAGTTTGGGCAAAATTTTAGGCTCATTTTTTTGCCTAAATTTTTTACTTAGTCCGACCCATAGACAACTTTACCTATAGTCCCTCCCCAACCTATATATAGGAGGATAATGCGTTTTAGCACACTCGAACCCACGTCTTATTGCATTAATAAAAATACTCATACTAATCGAGTCTAATTTTTTATTACTTTCACTAAATTTGAACTAATTTAGATTATTCCAAAACATAAAAATTTATATTCAAATCAAATCGGATCAAATCTAATGGAATTAACTAACACAACCATCAACAATTCTAATTAAGTCTAAGATAGATGTGATATTATTAGATTTTCTCAACATAAAATATTAAAATTAATCACCAGTCTTAAAAATCACATCATCATTTAATAAAGTAGTGATAAAAGACAAAATTCACATCTTAGGCATTTTAACAAATAATTACAAAAGTAATGTTTTTTTTTCTTTTTCTTAAATAATTGCAAGTTGATTGATTGTTTATTAAAATAAATTAAAAGTATCAATGGATGCACTATTTTCCTTTGCTGGCACATTTTATAAGTATTTTTTATGATTTTAATATGAAATTAATGTCACTTGCATGTGATGTTTATGTCACTTTCATATGTATGTTGATGTATTTTTCATTATGTTCTTTGATGTATTGACAATATTTATTAAAAATAATAATTATATTTATTTTTATTTTAAAAGAAATTTTAGGGCTTTTTAAATATAATCTATATTAATTAATTATTTATGAAAATAATTTATTTATAAAATTATATAAAAAAATGATCCGTTTTGGACAATAAATTTCGATGTCGTCGTTGCCATTAGCGGCACTACCCTTCATAATTGACTAATTATTGACTGGTTTTAAAAAATAAAATTTTTGGGTGCCGTCGTTGCCATTGACAGCATCAAACTGAAGTGTGATTATATAAAATATTTAGGGACCTAATGAAGCAGTTCCTCTTTTTAGATTAGATGAAAAAGGGGTGCATCCATGATTGCTGGCTTCCAATTAAATGATTTTAAATTTTTGGTCTATTTCTATGTTAGGTCAATCCTTTTTGAAATTAAATTTAAATAGCCCTTAAAATATTAGAATAACAAAAATAACCCTTTCATTTTTTTATAATAACCCTTCATTTTTTACCTTTTTAAAACAATAAAATTATATAAAATTTTTATTTAAATTACTCAAATATAACCCTAAAAAATTTCCTCTAGTTTTAAATAAAAATTTTACATGAGAAAAATTCTCGAGGGATATATTTGAATAATTTAAATAAAATTTTATATAATTTTAACTTTATTATTTTAAAAAATGAAAAGGGTTTATTTTTGTTGTTCTTGTTTTTTTAAAAGACTATTTAAATTTAATTTCAAAAGGGAACGATTCTAATATGCAAATAGACTAAAAGTTTAAAAGCATTTAATTGGGAGATGCGGCAATCGTGGCTGACACTTTTTTCCACATAATTTGAAAAGGGTAATTGCTTCATCAGATCCCTGAATGTTTCATATAATCATATATCAGTCTAGTGCCGCCAATGACAACAATAACACCCAAAAAAATTATTTTTTAAAACCAACAAATAATTAGCCCATTATGAAGGGTGGTGCCGTCAATGATAATGGCAACACCGAGGTTCATTGATCAAAATGGGTCAATTTTATACACAATTTTGTAAGTGAATTATTTTCATAAATTATTTATTTATTTCGATTTTTTTCTGAAAAAAGACCCAATTTTTATTTTCTTATAAATAATGTGTAATTATGTTAAAAGTTTTGTATTTTTAGAACTTTTGGAATTTTGTTTTTCTATTTTTAATTCTCCTCTAATTGATAAATGCAATTAATTGTGTTTTATTAAATTGGAGCATGTATTATTAATTTGTAAGGCCATAAATTTTGAAATTAAAATATAGAGATAGAATTTCAAAAGTCGAGAGAGAGTATAATCCATCTCGACTCAAATAGTTAAATTCAATTACTAATCATATATTGTACGGTTATAGATTTAGTCTATATTTACTAATTGAATTATTCTAAGTCGCCGTTATTTTCAAATTTCAAAACTTCATTATCGAGTCAAAGGGCAATCGTTAATTCATTAATTAAATTTTTACTGCGTAATATGTGGAAATAACAAATTAACATTATATTACACTTATGATAATATGCTTACCACGTCAAATTTTAGAGATAGCAGAACTTAATTTAATGAATTTAGCAGTTATCGTTTGGTGATAATTAATTTTTTAAAATTTGTAAAGTATAGAGAACACATTCAAAAATTTCAGAAAGTAAAGGGACTAAAGCAAAAAATCAACCTAAAATTCCATGCATAGTATAATAGGTGAAATGAAAAAATTGAAAAATACAGAAAAATACAACAAAAATAACATAATAATAAAACTTAGATATATAGAAATGGAAAAGTGGGTGGCTTTGGAAAATGGAAAAGAAAAGAAAAAGTTAGCACTTAGCATTGGGAAAAGATAGCAAAAGATGAGACGAGATTGGAATGGGAATGACCTCATCCTCACATTTTCTCTTTTTTATTGCCAAAAAAATTCTAATTATTATTGATATATTGTTTAAAATAATATTTATTTCAAAATATTTTGTAAAATTAACAATAAATTAATTTAGTTTTAGCTTAATTGGTATTGTCATTATTGTTAGTGTAAGATAGCATAAGTTTTAGCGAGTAGGAATGTATTTATCCTTTAGGGTTGTAGAGGGGTTAAGGTTAATTCTGAACATTGTATAAAAAAAAAAAGGTCGATGAAACTGTTTTCAAATTGAATTTAAACACTAAATAGTAAAAAAAGCTCTAGTTTTAATGGAGAGTATGAAGGTTAAAATATGCCAAAAGTTTTTGTACTTTTCAAATATTTGGAATTTAGTCCTTGCAGTTTTATTTACAATAATTTAATTCTTCTATTTTTGTAGATTTTAAAATTCAAGTTCAATTGTTAACATATTTTTTTGTTAAAGTTGTTGGTGTTAATGGTGAAATTAATAAGGAGGAGATAAATGTTGTTGTGGTGGTTTACTCTCGATCAGGTGATTAGCCACTGGATGTTGGTGAAATTGTCTTGGGAGATTGGTGTTGATACGAGAAGAACGATTGGAAAGAAAAGGTGATTTTTGTGTCTAAGTCTGCTCTCAAATGTTACAGTAAGCTTATACATGAGAAACAAAGATGCTTACATCTCCTGAGCTCATTGACAGTGGAGTTATATTTTGTTTTTCTGTAGTGGTAGTAACGTGACGTCCTAGGGTATAACTTATTAGGATAACTGGGCAATTAATAAGTCCCATGTGTACCTAGAGAGGGTGATCTTGCGAAGGTTCGCCAACCTATTGTGGTATGAGGTTCACGAGGTTCGTTTGGTTGGAGGTTTGTCCGATATAGACGGTTATTTTGTAACTTGACTGATGATACAACATGGAGGAGGTATAACATAAATAATAATATTTTTCAAGTTGATGTTATAATTAAAAACATTTTTTAAAAAAATAGACAACAATCATATTCGCAATCTATATAACTATATATAAAAGGAAGGTTCTCATATTGATACGTGTGCAGGTTTTCTTTTGTATTTTTATAAAATGGTTAAATTTTAATTTTGATCCCTCTATCATACTTAAAATTGGATTTAATCTTTATACTTCAATCTATATAATTGTATATAGTTGTTCGATACCTGTCCAAAAACAATTTTTTAAATAAAAAACAATTTTTTAAAATATTAAAACAACGATATAATTTCAATTTTAGTCCTTAGAATATGCTACCATGTCACACACCGCCATGCTTCTTTTCTTATTTTAGTTTCCTAAAAGTGATTAATTTTAGTTTTAGTCTTCCTAATATGTTTAAATTTGAGATTTAATCTTTGTATTGTAATTTCCAACATAAATTGACCTCTATATTTTTATAATGTTGCTTATTAATTCAAATAATTAATATAATTAACTTCTCGTTAAAATGTTACGTGGTTATATATAATTTGAAAGTGAGTTTTAAATCCAAAAAGTACATGAATTAAATTATTGAAAATAAAAGTAAAAGGACTAAATTCCAAACGTACGAAGTATAGTGATTTATAGTTGTTGGTTATTTGCCGGTCAAATTGGAAACTGATTGTGGTATTGATATGAAGAGAGACACCAGGCTAGTTGATCCTCAAACTAGAACAGATCGATTGAATCGAGTTAAAAAACTGATTGAACTGCTTTTTTAAATTTTTTTAATGATTTTTTTAATCCAACTGTACGAACCAATAGCCTAACTAGTTCGACCACTAATCTAATTCTAAAAACTTGGGTTAGAATATATTTTACTCTATAATTTGATACAAATATTTAATCAACCCAATGCTTAGTGTGAATTAATTTAATATAAAATTAAAAATTGAATTAATTATATAAATTTATTACTTAAATGAGTCCAGTCTAGAAATAATTATAATTGAGCCTAAAACATAGGGATTGATTTATGGGCTTATGGAGGCTTGAGAGAAAATAGGCAAAATATTGAAAAGCCCATGTGTGCACAAAATGAAATGTTGGCAAAAAGAGTTGAGCCCAAAGGCTGAGAAAGTCGCATTTTGGCTTCCAAGTGTGCATTTAATGGTAATTTTTTGCCACGTCAGATTATAATCTAATTGGAAGATAACGGTTCAGTGACCAAAACATAATAAATCAATAACGTTAATGGTCATGCCGTATTTTATTTTAAAAGTTTGATGATCAATACGTAATTTAAATCATACATAAATAACTAAACTTGTAGTTTACCTTTAAAAATATAAGATCCTTTTTATAAATATTTTAATTTTAATTTTTATGTATTTTAAAAATATTTCATTTTAATTTTTAGAATTTAGATCAAATTGAAAAATATGTAAATATTGAAGGTTAAATTTATTAATTTTTAAAAAATTAAGACTAAATTAACAAAAAGCGTAAACATTGAGTATTACATTTGTTATTATACTAGGCCACGTTAGCATTCCGTATGACTAAAATGAGAAAATAACTTAACGAGAATGACTAAATTAACAAAAAAAAATGATGACCAAAACAGGAACGTGCGAAAATTTAAGTGCAAGCCAAAAACTATTTGATCTATTTTGTTATCGTCCCTATTTAAATTTAAATCGAATCTCTTGAATCGAACAAGTAACTTGACTTCTCCATAAACCTAATCCCAACATGTTAAATTTTTATTCAATGATTTTTAAAAATTAATATCGATATTTTAAGTATTAAAGAAGAAATTTATTTTTTATTAAATAATATTTTTTTTCAAATAAAAACTAAAATAAATACCAATTTGACATATAAAACATTAGCCCCTCAACACAACTTGTATGAATTGAAAGAGAGCGACATCACGATGCAAAGGCTAGCAAGTTGAGTAAATGTTGTTTTAGATACTTGTGATTGAGAAATGTGTAAGGGAATAATTTTTACATGTATATATATAAACAAAAATATTAGGCCCGACATATGAATTTTACAAAAATGTTAAAATTAATATGTCATAGGTTGATATGTCTTTCATAAACTTAAAGTTTAGTCCCTATACTTTTATTTTTAGAAATTTAGTCCCTTTACTTTTTAGATTTCAAAATTAATGTCTATTGGTGTGGCATTTTGAAATTTAAAACAAACTCGCTTTGTAATAATGTAACTAAAAAATGACATTGTAATGAACATGAATTTAATAAAATAATTTTTATAGTATTAACAGTTGGACTTGAATTTCGAAATTTAAAAAATAGAGGGACTATGTTTCAAATTTGCGAAGAGTACATGAACTTAATTACTCCAACTTGGGCTCCATTAATCAAAACCTAAGCATGGTACGACCTGACCCGTTTTTCAATTTTATAATATTTTAATTTTAGTTTTGAAAATGAATATATAATACTTTAATGTAAGTATTAAAATATGTGTTAAGTTTAAAAAAATAACAAAAGAAAAAAGAAAAATATTAAATAAAAATAACATATATTAAAAAAAATATGGTAGAAACTAAACATGTTCGAGTTAACAATTTATAGATATGAACAAATTTAGATAAAATATAATATTCATATTTCAGCAAAGCCGGGGTCAAGGGGGGCTGGAAGGAGCCTCGACCTCTCCTAAAATGGAAAATTTTACCTTTAGTCCTTTTATAATTTTAAAAATTTTAAAATAATATAAGGTAAAATTACACTTTGGCCCCTCAAGAATGAGAAAAAATTGATTTAATCATTTAAAAATTATAAAGATAGAGACTATTAAAATGATGAAATTTCACTTTTGCTATCATTAAAATATACAACTTTATTCCGGCCCCCTTTCAAAAAATTTTTTGGCTCCGCCCCTATATTTCAGGTCAATTTTTTTAAACATAAATCTCATTATAAATTCTTATCATATATGTTCTTTTTTATATAATACTTAAAAACTACCCATAGCCCCTCCCCAACCTTTGAATAGGAGAATAATGCTCTTCAACGCATTCGACTCAACTTTTTCCTACACTGGCAACAATACCGATACCAATTGAATTAAGACTCAATCGATATATTTCAGATCAAATTTAAATACGTTGATGTCGTACATGAATCTCGAATGTGCCATAAATACTTTTAGTTGTAAGGTAGAATTAAAAAAAGAGTAGTGCTTAGTACATTTTTAGGCCAAGGGTAAGGGACCACGGTATTAAAGGAGTTCATTATCTCCATGAAAAAGGGTAGATGTTGTACACAGAATTAAAAGTATTGTAGAAGCCCAAATTGCCCGGGCCCAATTATATGAAAACCCAACCAAACCTCTAAACCCACTAAAACCCTTAACCCATGACCCATTTACATCTACCCAAACCCAATTCAAAAGCCCATTAAGCCCCCCCAAAAAAAACCTAACCCAAAAAAAAACAAAGAAAAAAAAGAAAAAGAAAAACTTACCCCAAAAAACCTAACCCCAAAAAAAAAAGAAAAAAAGAAAACCTAACAAAAAAGATAAAAAACCTAGCCACCTAACCACTTTCCCACTTGCCCCATTTTTCCTCCCATTGTCTACCACCACCACCTACAAAATAGAAAAAAAAGAAGAAAATCATGTAAAGATGGCTATAAAAAGCCATTCAAAATCATGTAAAAAAAGAAAGAAGGAGGATTTTACAAAGATTGAAGAAGAAAAAAACACAAAATCCTTCAAATTTTGAACACAAAAGAAACATCAATAAAAGGTTGCATTTTTTCTTTTTCCTCTTCTTCGAATCTTTTTCTTTCTTTTTTTTTGTGTTGTTTTTTTCTTTCTTTATATATACATATATTGTTAAAAAAATTATTTACCTTTTTCGGCCACCGCCCACGGTGGCCGACGGTGGTCGGTGACGGGCGGCGGCCGACGATCGACCGGTGACCGGCCCCCCCCTTGGCCGGATTTCTTTCCCACTTCCCTTCTCTCTTCCTCTCTCTTCTTTTCATTTATTTTTCAGATTTACCTTGGATTTCATATTATTTTGCTACTTAATTTAGCTTTAAATATTAATCATGTTATATATGTAATATTGTTATCACTATTATTTTTATATATTGTTATTATTATATTATATTTAGCTATTTATATATATATTTTCTTTATGTTTCGTTTCTTACTATTATATGCATATATATCTATTATTATATTTATTATTAATATTGTTAGCATTAGTACTTTTACTTAATGTGTATGTAGGTATATATGTACATATTATTAGCTTTTTATCATATGTGTATATTGTATATATTATATTTATATTATATATATATATTCTTAATGTTATTAGTTGTATACTTCTTGTATATTTCCATGTATATATTTTATATTGTCTCATGTACATACTCAAATACTATTATATATATACGTATTTTTAATACCATATCATGTATATATTATTATATTTATTTTATCCCTATTATATTTATTATTAATATTAGTACACATATTTTATTATAGGAGTATATATATTCTTTTCTTTATATAGTATTATTTTCATATATCGTTATATTTATTATTATACTTATCATTTTCTCTATTGTTACTTACTATTTTGTTTTAAATTATTATGTATTATTTGGTATATATCGTATTTTATTATTACTCTTATTATCATTATTAGTACATGTCCATTATATATGTAGATATTTTAATACATATAAGTACATATTCATGTAGTGTCGTTAGCATATATATATATAAAATATATTTTTCATTATTAATATTTCTAATATATGTTGTATATTTTCATTTTGGTATGTCATGTATATATATATATATATATGTATATGTATGTTTTATGTATATATTGTTATTTTCTATTGTCATTATGAATATATTATTTTTCTTATTATATTGGTAGTGCATCATTTCTATTTTTGTAAATATTAATATTGTTGTTTTAATATTCTCGTTTTAACATTTCATTATTAATTGCATCGTTGTTTTGTATTATTTACTTAATTCTTATTTTAAATAATGTTTTACTCATAATTTTTAATTTCAATAAATAAGGCAACATGCCGATTTAATATTAAGTCATCGATTTCATCGCTATGTTGGGTGAATATCAATCGACTCGTGTTAAAACGGTACGTCCTTCTCAAAAGAAAACGAAACTTGAAATTTCTCGTGTTTTGATCGAATCACGATTCAATGTTACTTTGAACTTGCAATTTTGAAAATTAAGACAATACTTGTTTAATAAGATACCAATTTTGGGCGTCGCGAGGGTGCTAATACCTTCCTCACAGAATCGACTCCGAACCCAACTTTACTTTGGCTTTTGACGTAGACCTAAATTCGCCTTCATTTTTGTGCAAGAATAAGTTTTCTTTTCTAAAAAGGATGATTTATTAGGTGTCCGGTCACACCTTGAAAAAAGATCGGTGGCGACTCCCTTTGTTAATAAAATCGAAAGTTGGTTTTCAAATGTTTAAATCGCCACAATTAGCGACCAAGCGAAACTAAAAATTTTTTTTTACGTCGCTACAGCTGGCGACTCCGCTGGGGAACCTTTTTGAGAGTCGAGTCGAATTAAACACGTTTTGTCAAAATTTTCAAATTTCCTTGTTCAAAGTAAATATTTGGTCGTGATCCGAAAATCTCGTTTTCAAAATTCATGCATTTGTATCGTGTTGTAAATATTTCTTCTAACTTGTTATTTGGTTGTTTTTCAGTTTTCAATTTTTATGGTTTTAATTTTGGTTTAGTTTCTTTAAGTAAAACGTAAAGGTTTATGAGTTTTTCCCCACACACCATGCACTTGCATTTTCGCATAACATGAGCTCTTTACCCGGCCCGTCTGCTTAAGTGAAAGTAAACGCTACGCCTTCGTGAGTTAACTCGTCCCTCCATGCAGCTAGTGAATACTTTCGGTTACATATGACTTATGCTTTCGTGAGTTAACTTGTCCTCCGCATAGGCATAAGTAAATGTAATCCTCGAATTGAACTCGTGAGCTGTGATAGGCTATGACCGAGGCTCCGTGCTAATCTTAGCGATGATAGTACGGGCAATTCGAGTACCTATCTAGAACCAAAACCGCATATAATGAACCATACGAGCCACCTAACTAGAGCCATGCCGAACCTCTGTCCGCTTAGTAGTCCCCAAAATAAGTGCACGGAGGAATGCCTCTTGCCTTTTGCATTTTCACTTTCTATATAAGAGGATCGGTGCATTTAATAAACTAGGTCGGTAGTTCGATTTGTTGAAGTTCTCTATGTTTTTCTCTGTATTAAATTACTAATCAAGTTTGTTTGTCTTTGCTTTATTGTTTTTCATCATGCATTATAGGTATCATATTAGGAAGGTGTTGATTAAAGATTGGTTGCCAAAAACGGGTTTCTAATAGAGGAGTCAATTATACGAGTGACCGAAACGTTGTGTAATACTCCTTTGATTAAGGAAATGCCTAAACAGGGGCTATCTTGAAATTAACACCAAATTTTTGCATATTCATTCATAACTGACATTCATTTGACATTCATGCATTCATTCATACATTGCATATCCCATACTCGGTCATGAAGATAAAATATATAATTCGCAGTTGTAATACCACAAGATGGAACCACGTCATCCGTATAAAACTCGCCGACAAGCTAGAGTAATGGAGGTGAATTCAATGAGAAAATTGAAAGATTGAAAAAGGCCGAGAACCAGAATGGGAGCCTATGGAATTCCCTCATTTGTCAATAACATTTACGTCTGCGGGAATGATATACTCGAGGCAGGACAATGCACAAGGCACAATGTTAATGATCGAAAAGGGTTTTCAGAACATCAATATAAATGTCATTGACAAAGGAGCTGACACAAGTAAAGATGTCTCAAGAATACGTCTTTATCCCCCTGGTTTCATGTTGAACAATTGGACTGCCGAGGACCTTCTTGTAGTTTATAAGTCTTCAGAGTAATGCTCAAACATTAACATTCTATTGTGTCCCTAGATATAATAGAATTCTTTTGTAAGAGCTTGCATTCGCTCTTTATCATTCAAATGAATATCAATGAAGATGCATTTTGTTATGATCTTTCGCATTATCACTAATTTCATAATCATTTTCTCATTTCATAGCCTGTCCTTACATTTGCCTCATGCCATGCCATAACATTTCGTTTGTTGGTTCCAATACTTGGATGCCCCTCTATAGTCTCTTTTTTCATTCAACTTTTAGGTGCTCGGATGTCAACAAAGATGAACAAACCCGTTCTGAGTCCCGAAATCAATTTTGAGAAGGCTGTTTGTTTAGGAGAATTCGAAGCCGAAGAAAATGCTGAAGACTATGTCTCGTCTCCTGACTTGCTAAGAATGATGGAACAAGAGGATAAACAGATTTTGCCTCATCAAGAATCTGTTGAAACAATAAATCTGGGAACTGAAGAAAGGAAACAAGAAGTGAAGATTGAAACTTCTATTTCAGGGGGCACCAGGCATAATTTGATTGCTTTGCTCCGCGAGTACAAAGATGTATTCGCGTGGTCATATGAGGACATGCCAGGATTGGATGAAAATGTAGCGGTCCATAAGTTCCCATTAAAGCCAGAATGCAAGCCTATTCAACAAAAGCTAAGACGGATGAGGTTTGAGATGTTGTTGAAGATAAAAGAGGAAGTCAAGAAGCAATTTGATGCTGGCTTCCTACAAGCCTCCAAATATCCAGAATGGGTGGCTAACATAGTCCCGGTGCCAAAGAAGTACGGCAAAGTCTGAATGTGCGTGGATTATCGTGACCTGAATCGAGCAAGTCCTAAAGATAATTTTCCCTTACCACACATTGATACGTTGGTGGATAACACAACCAAAACATTCATTGTTTTCTTTCATGGACGGATTCTCGGGTATAATCGATCAAGATGGCCCTTGAGGATATGGAAAAACTACTTTCGTAACAATGTGGGGAACATTCTGCTACAAGGTGATGCCATTTGGGTTAAAGAATGCTGGGGCAACATATCAGAGGGCTATGGTGACGTTATTCCATGACATGAGGCATAAAGAAATAGAGGTCCACGTCGATGATATGATTGCTAAGTTTCGAGGGGAAGAAGAGCATGTAGCGAACCTGAAGAAGTTGTTCGACTAACTGAGAAAGTTCCAGCTAAAGCTCAATCCGTCCAAATGTACGTTTGGGGCTACCTTAGGAAAATTGCTTGGCTTCATTGTCAGCGAGAGAGGCATTGAAGTTGATCCAGATAAAATAAAAGCCATTCAAGAGTTACCACCTCCGCGCACGCAAAAGGAAGTTAGAGGATTTTTAGGGAGATTAAACTACATCGCCCGATTTATCGCTCAACTTACCAACCAATGCGACCCAATCTTTCGGCTTCTTTGAAAATATAACCCGGAAGAATGGAACGAGAAATGCCAGGTAGCCTTTGATAAGATAAAACAATATTTGTCCAGTCCTCCAATGCTAGTACCGCCAACTCCTGGAAGACCATTGATATTGTATTTGACTGTGTTCGAAAGTTCAATGGGTTACGTACTGGGGCAACACGACGAGTCAGGAAAGAAAGAAAAAGCGATCTACTACCTCAGCAAAAAGTTCACTGAATATGAGGCAAAATATTCGTCCATTGAGAAATATTGTTGCGCTCTGGTTTGGGTAGCTCGGAGACTCAGACAATATATGTTGTATCACACGACATGGCTAATTTCAAAGCTGGACCCAATAAAATACGTGATGGAATCGCCGGCACTATCAGGAAGAATGGCACGATGGCAGATCCTCCTTTCGGAATATGACATTGCCTATGTAAGTCAAAAGTCGATAAAAGGGAGAGCAATAGCTGACTTCTTAGCAACTCGAACGACAGAGGAATATGAGCCTTTAAGATTCGATTTCCCAGACGAAGACTTAATATGCATCACAGAAATAGAATCTGAGTCATCAAAGAGAAGTCATAGAAGATGTGCTTTGATGGTCGTCCAAATGCTTTAGGGCATGGAATTGGAGCAATCTGGTATCACCAGACGGGAATCATTATCCGCTCACCGCAAGACCGAACTTCTTCGTACCAATAATATCGCAGAATATGAGGCTCAGATCATGGGGCTTCGTGCGACTATCGAACGAAACATCAAGATCTTGGAGGTGTCTGGGGACTCACCTAGTGATTTACCAAATCCGTGGAGAGTGGGAAGTGAGGACTCAAAATTGATTAAGTCAGTGATTTAGTGGCTGGATTGATCAAGGAATTCAAAGAAATAGCTTTTCATTACTTCCCACGAAAAGAGAACCAACTGGCTGATGCCCTGGCCACTTTGGCTTCAATGTTCAAAGCAAGTAGAGAAGCAGAAATAATGCCCCTCAAAATGAGCATATACGAGGTCCCTGCACACTATTATAGCATTGAGAAAGAAGTAGACGGACGGCCTTGGTTCCATGATATCTTAGAATATATCAAGAATCAAAGGTATCCCGAACAAGCGAATGAGAACGATAAAAGAACAATTAGAAGAATGGCAGCGGGATTTGTTCTTAATGGGGATATCCTGTATAAAAGAGGAAAGGATCAGATGCTTTTGAGATGTGTGGATGATGTTGAAGCCGAAAAATACTTGAAGAGGTCCATGAGGGAATTTGCAAAACGCATGTCAATGGTTTCAATATGGCGGAAAGATCATGAGACTTCGGTTATTATTGGTGACAATGGAAAATGATGAATCAATTTTGCGAAAAATGCCACAAATGTCAAATCTATGGCGATAAAATTCATGTAGCCCTTCACCCTTCATGTCATGACTTCTCCGTGGCCTTTTTCTATGTGGGGCATGGATGTCATAGGGCCAATTTCTCCAAAAGCATCAAATGGACATCGATTCGTTTTTGTGGTCATTGATTACTTCACAAAATGGATAGATGCCGCTTCGTTTGCCAATGTGACGAGGACTGCAGTTTGCAGGTTTTTGAAAAAGGAAATCATTTGCCGGTATGGTTTGCCTGAAAGAATCATTTCAGATAGTGCTACTGAATCGAACAATAAGATGATGAAAGAAGTGTGTGAGCGGTTCAAATAAAGCATCATAACTCCTCGCCCTATCGCCCAAAGATGAACAGAGTCATTGAAGCGACCAATAAAAATATTAAGAGGATCATTGGGAAAATAACGAGACATATAAAGATTGGCACGAGAAGCTTCCATTTGCTTTGTTTGCATATCGCACATCTGTGCGAACATCTACGGAGCAACTCCTTTCTCTCGGCTTACGGAATGGAAGCATGCTACCTATTGAGGTTGAGATCCCTCCTGCGAGTCTTAATGGAATTAAAGTTAGAAGAAGCGAATGGGTTCGAGCTCGATATGATTAGTTGAACCTCATCGAAGAAAAACGTCTAAGAGTAATTTGTCACGGCGGATGTACCAGAAGAGAATGATCGCGCCCATGACAAGAAAGTATGGCCAAGAGAATTCCACGAAGGAGAACTCGTCTTGAGGAAGATTCTCCCAATACAAAAGGACTGCGAGGAAAATGGGCACCAAATTGGGAAGGACCATACGTCGTAAAGAAGGCATTTTCGGAGGACCTTTGATCCTTACCGAGATGGATGGCAAGGAGCTACTGAATCCAGTGAACTCAGATGCTGTGAAGAAATATTATGCTTGAGATGAAAACCCGAAAAGGGCATCAAAAAAAAAAGGAATCAAGGCGAAAACCCGCAAAGGCGTCTTGATTAGCACAAAAGATTAGGATGAAAACCGAGAGGCGTCCTAATGAGGTAAACTGGCTTAAAGAGCGTGGCGTTTTAACAATGGGTCAAACGGTGAGACTACAGATTTGAAGCATTTAAAGCTCGAAATCTTCTACACAAGAAGCCGCTCGAAAAGATTTTGATTGAGGAACGAGGAAGAGTTCATGTGTTGAATATCTAGAGCATTTGTATCCATTGAATACGATCCTTTCTTTCTTTTGACATTTTTTACTCTCATTGGTTAACTTGCTTTGTTTGCCACATTTGAAATAGATGAATATGAAATATCATTTTGTCCCTATCGACCTTTTCATGCATCTCATTATGTGTTTATTTACATGATAAATGGTGAAATGACACACTCTAAGCAAAAGAAATGTTAAGCATTACCTGGATGAAAATTTGATAAGCACAAGAGTCTCAAAGTAAGAACAAAGTTCAATCGGGGGCAAAAGAGTGATATCTGAGAAACGTCGATTACTCGTGAAGCTTGAAGACAGGTATAAGGCCTGAAGAGAAAGTCGAGAATCAAAGCAATGAACACAGATCCTCAACAATCGTGGCTAAATGGACATACGACAAACATGCTTAAGGAGCACCGCATAATCATGTAGGCATAAAAGCATTTAAGACAAACATGTGTATATCATGATAACATCATACATGGCATATCAGTACTCCAACGAGCAAGAAATCTTGAATGAAAGTCGAATGAATCAAAGGAAAAGACACCGAATTCTACCAAAGGATGTGTTTTGGTATTTTGATGTTTTAATTCATGCTTTTCAAGAAAAATCAACTCATATTGCGAGAGATGAGTTGAGCCTCAAGACACGTTGAGGTATTTTTAATTGTTGTTTTCAAAATCAACTCATATTGCAGAAGTGAGTTGAGCCTCGGGACACGTTGAGGTATTTTAGTTTTAAATTGACTCATATTGCGAGAGGTGAGTTAAGCCTTTTAATTTTGTTTTCAAAATCAACTCATATTGCTAGAGGTGAGTTGAGCCTCGGGCACGCTGAGGTATTTTCAATTTTGTGTTTTAATCAACTCATATTGCGAGAGATGAGTTGAGCCTCAAGACACGTTGAGGTATTTTTATTTTTGTTTTCAAAATCAACTCATATTGCGAGAAGTGAGTTGAGCCTCGGGCACGTTGAGGTATTTTTAGTTTATGTTTTAAATTGACTCATATTGCGAGAGGTGAGTTAAGCCTTTTAATTTTGTTTTCAAAATCAACTCATATTGCTAGAGGTGAGTTGAGCCTCGGGCACGCTGAGGTATTTTCAATTTTGTGTTTTAATTTCAACTCATATTGCGAGAGGTGAGTTGAGCCTCAGGTCACGCTGAGGTATTTTCAATTTCTGTTTTCAATTTACGTTGTTCAAGAATCAACTCATATTGCTAGAAGTGAGTTGAGCCTCGGGGCACGCTGAGGTATTTTCAATTTTTGTGTTTTAATCAACTCATATTGCGAGAGATGAGTTGAGCCTCAAGACACGTTGAGGTATTTTTAATTTTTGTTTTCAAAATCAACTCATATTGCGAGAAGTGAGTTGAGCCTCGGGGCACACTGAGGTATTTTTAGTTTATGTTTTAAATTGACTCATATTGCGAGAGGTGAGTTAAGCCTTTTAATTTTTGTTTTTCAAAATCAACTCATATTGCTAGAGGTGAGTTGAGCCTCGGGGCACGCTGAGGTATTTTCAATTTTTGTGTTTTAATTTCAACTCATATTGCGAGAGGTGAGTTGAGCCTCAGGTCACGCTGAGGTATTTTCAATTTCTGTTTTCAATTTACGTTGTTCAAGAATCAACTCATATTGCGAGAGGTAGGTTGAACCTTTTAATTTCTACTTTTTCAAAATCAACTCATATTGTGAGAGGTGAGTTGAGCCTCAGGACACGCTGAGGTAATTTCAATTTCTGTTGTCAAAAAAATCAACTCATATTACTAGAGGTGAGTTGAGCCTCGGGGCACGCTGAGGTATTTTCAATTTTTATGTTTTAATTTCAACTCGTATTGCGAGAGGCGAGTTGAGCCTCAGGTCACACGCCGAGGTATTTTCAATTTCCGTTTTCAATTTCGTCTTTCAAAAAAATCAACTCATATTGCGAGAGGTGAGTTGAGCCTCGGACACACTTGAGATAATTTCAATTTCTTGTCAAAAAATCAACTCAGATTATGCAGTGGCGAGTTGAGCCTCGTGTCACACGCCGAGGTATTTTCAATTTCCGTTTTCAATTTTTGCCTTTCAAAAAATCAACTCATATTGCGAGAGGTGAGTTGAGCCTCAGGACACGCTGAGGTAATTTCAATTTCTGTTGTCAAAAAAGTCAACTCGTATTGCGAGAGGTGAGTTGAGCCTCGGATCACACGCCGAGGTATTTTCAATTTCCATTTTCAATTTCGCCTTTCAAAAAAAAATCAACTCATATTATGAGAGGTGAGTTGAGCCTCGGGACACGCTTGAGGTAATTTCAATTTCTTTTCAAAATTCAACTCATATTATGAGAAATGAGTTGAGCCTCAAGACACGTTAAGGTATTTTCAATTTCGCTTTTCAAAAATCAACTTATATTGCGAGAGGTGAGTTGACCCTTGGCTCATCTTGCTGAGCTATTTTCAATTTCTATCTTTCAAAAAATCAACTCATATTGCGAGAGGTGAGTTGAGCTTGAGATCACACTGCGAGGTATTTTTTCAATTTATATTTTTCAAAAAATCAACTCACATTGCGAGATGTGAGTTGAGCCTCGAGTTACATGTCGAGGTATTTTCAAAATCTATTTTTCAAATTCTGTTTTCAAAATCAACTCATATTGCGAAGTGAGTTGAGCCTTGGCTCACGTCTTTGAGCTATTTTCAATTCTTTTTTTTCAAAAAATTCAACTCATATTATGAGAGGTGAGTTGAGCTTTTTAATTCTGCGAGAGTTGAGTTGAGTCTTTTAATTTCTGTTTTCAAAAATCAACTCATATTGCGAGAGGTGAGTTGAACCTCCAGATCACATATCGAGGTATTTTCAAAATCGCTTTTCAAGTTAAGTTTCAAAAATCAACTCATATTGCGAGAGGTGAGTTGAGCCTTGGCTCACGTGCTGAGCTATTTTCAATTTCTGTTTTTAATGTCTGCTTTTAGAGAGTCAATTCATATTGCAAAAATGAGTTGAGCTCGGGATCACATGCCAGAGAGAATAAAGATTGAAGCTGATTGAAGACGTCGATTCGCCTCCTTAAAGTTGCAAATGGAGTTGATCGAGGCATCGATCTTGCCTTTTCTGAGTCGCAGAAGAAAGACCAAAACCTTATCTCACTTGAAGCGATAGAAGAGCATATTGAAATTGTAGATCTTATCTTTACGAAGTTACAAGTGAAGCGGATCGAAGCCACAAATCTCATATCCTTGAAGTTACATTGGAGCAGATTGAAGCTACAAGGCATATCTCCGAATTTGCGATGGATTGAACCAAAGCTACAAGATGCGGTGGACTGAAAAGAGACTAACTAAACAAGAAGAGTTCCAAATCAAGTCAAGACCTAGCAAGACCGGCAAGTTTGGTCTTCCTTGAAAGTCTTTGCTCTATTTTCGTTTGCGACAATGAGCAAAGAGGGCAATAGAAGCCCAAATTGCCCGGCCCAATTATATGAAAACCCAACCAAACCTCTAAACCCACTAAAACCCTTAACCCATGACCCATTTACATCTACCCAAACCCAATTCAAAAGCCCATTAAGCCCCCAAAAAAACCTAACCCAAAAAAAAACAAAGAAAAAAAAAGAAAAGAAAAACTTACCCCAAAAAACCTAACCCCAAAAAAAAGAAGAAAAAAAGAAAAACCTAACAAAAAAGATAAAAAACCTAGCCACCTAACCACTTTCCCACTTGCCCCATTTTTCCTCCCATTGTCTACCACCACCACCTACAAAATAGAAAAAAAAAAGAAAATCATGTAAAAGATGGCTATAAAAGCCATTCAAAAATCATGTAAAAAAGAAAGAAGGAGGATTTTACAAAGATTGAAGAAGAAAAAACACAAAATCCTTCAAATTTTGAACACAAAAGAAACATCAATAAAAAGGTTGCATTTTTTCTTTTTCCTCTTCTTTGAATCTTTTTCTTTCTTTTTTTTGTGTTGTTTTTTTCTTTCTTTATATATACATATATTGTTAAAAAAATTATTTACCTTTTCCGGCCACCGCCCACGGTGGCCGACGGTGGTCGGTGACGGGCGGCGGCCGACGATCGACCGGTGACCGGCCCCCCCTTGGCCGGATTTCTTTCCCACTTCCCTTCTCTCTTCCCTCTCTCTTCTTTTTCATTTATTTTTCGTATTTACCTTGGATTTCATATTATTTTGCTACTTAATTTAGCTTTAAATATTAATCATGTTATATATGTAATATTGTTATCACTATTATTTTTATATATTGTTATTATTATATTATATTTAGCTATTTATATATATATTTTCTTTATGTTTCGTTTCTTACTATTATATGCATATATATCTATTATTATATTTATTATTAATATTGTTAGCATTAGTACTTTTACTTAATGTGTATGTAGGTATATATGTACATATTATTAGCTTTTTATCATATGTGTATATTGTATATATTATATTTATATTATATATATATATTCTTAATGTTATTAGTTGTATACTTCTTGTATATTTCCATGTATATATTTTATATTGTCTCATGTACATACTCAAATACTATTATATATATACGTATTTTAATACCATATCATGTATATATTATTATATTTATTTTATCCTATTATATTTATTATTAATATTAGTACACATATTTTATTATAGGAGTATATATATTCTTTTCTTTATATAGTATTATTTTCATATATCGTTATATTTATTATTATACTTATCATTTTCTCTATTGTTACTTACTATTTTGTTTTAAATTATTATGTATTATTTGGTATATATCGTATTTTATTATTACTCTTATTATCATTATTAGTACATGTCCATTATATATGTAGATATTTTAATACATATAAGTACATATTCATGTAGTGTCGTTAGCATATATATATATAAAATATATTTTTCTGTTATTAATATTTCTAATATATGTTGTATATTTTCATTTTGGTATGTCATGTATATATATATATATATATGTATATGTATGTTTTATGTATATATTGTTATTTTCTATTGTCATTATGAATATATTATTTTTCTTATTATATTGGTAGTGCATCATTTCTATTTTTGTAAATATTAATATTGTTGTTTTAATATTCTCGCTTTTAACATTTCATTATTAATTGCATCGTTGTTTTGTATTATTTACTTAATTCTTATTTTAAATAATGTTTTACTCATAATTTTTAATTTCAATAAATAAGGCAACATGCCGATTTAATATTAAGTCATCGATTTCATCGCTATGTTGGGTGAATATCAATCGACTCGTGTTAAAACGGTACGTCCTTCTCAAAAGAAAACGAAACTTGAAATTTCTCGTGTTTTGATCGAATCACGATTCAATGTTACTTTGAACTTGCAATTTTGAAAATTAAGACAATACTTGTTTAATAAGATACCAATTTTGGGCGTCGCGAGGTGCTAATACCTTCCTCGCAGAATCGACTCCGAACCCAACTTTACTTTGGCTTTTGACGTAGACCTAAATTCGCCTTCATTTTGTGCAAGAATAAGTTTTCTTTTCTAAAAGGATGATTTATTAGGTGTCCGGTCACACCTTGAAAAAAGATCGGTGGCGACTCCCTTTGTTAATAAAATCGAAAGTTGGTTTTCAAATGTTTAAATCGCCACAATTAGCGACCAAGCGAAACTAAAAATTTTTTTTTACGTCGCTACAAGTATAAGTTTTAATTTTAGTGAAATATTCCATAATTTGACTGAACCACAATTAGGATGAAGTCAAATCTAATTTTATCAGTATTAATTTATAATTGCATGATTATTGAAGGTATTATATTGAAATTTAACCATTGAGAAGGGAGCAAAGCTCTTGCTAGCCATTTAGCAACAATGGTGTAAACAAGGAACTGGTGTTCGTAACCTATTCGAATTCAATTCGAGAAAAACTTGAATTCAATAAGGTAATTGCCAAGCTAAGCTTGAGCTATTGGTCAAGCCAAAATCGAGCACTATAATACTCGATTTGAATGGCTTGTGAGCTTAATCGAGTTTTTTTTTGTTTTAATATACTTTATATTATGAAATTTCATTTTCACCTTTATTATATAGAAAGAACTTAAATATGAACAAACTTGAGCTAGAATAAAAACGAGCTTAATCGAATTTGAATTCGAGCTTAAGTAGAAAATTAATAAATAAATTTAATCGAGCTCGAGAAGCTTGACTAAGTCTTGAGCCAAGCTTGAGCTTTGAAATCAATGTTCAATTGAACTCGAGTAGAGTATCAAACCTTTAATTTCAAGTTGAGCTCGACCTTGGTACTATTCAACTTCAACTTAGCTCTACACCATTTCTACTTGGGGTCTACGTGATTGCAATCTCAAGCTTGGTCATTTGACAACCCTTACTCTTATTTAAAGAAGACATAATGACTTATTTTGCTTTTAAACTTTACAATAAAAAATTATTTTAGCCTTCCATTTAATTTTTTTATCTTTTTTAGCTTTTAAACTTAACGTTATTTGTCAAATCACTCAAAAATATATAGAAAAATTAACTTCTATTAACTTTGCTGGTGTGACATATAAGTAGATTTACATGTCTGCAATTAATCTTTTAAAATAAAAATTTTTTTTATACATTTTATAATTTTAATTGCTGATGTGGCAATCCGCACTTATACTACGTTAACAATCTAATAGATGCTAATTTTTACGTTAATTTTATGATGATTTGACAAACTAATAAATGTCTAAAATTACTCATAGTCTCTTCCCAACCATTTAATAGTTGGATAAATATATCTTAACGCGTTCGAACCCACGTCCTCTTACATAAATAATAATGTCAATGCCAACTAAGTTAAGACTCAGTCACAAACAACATAACTTTTAAGATTGAAAGAGAAGAAAAAATTAAATGAATGATGAAAATATCTATTTATTATTTATAAAGTTGTAGGGCAATCATGGCATGAAGTCTCGCTGATGTCTTGACTGAGGAAGACTTTGTCGTTGGGTACACAAGTAAAAACATAAACTGTGTCAAATCGAAAAATGGAAAGGGAATGACAGTGTTTTCTACGATTACGTAAACCTTTAGTAATTTTCACATATTTTTTCCACACATATATTATAATTTTTAAGTCAATGAAGTTCTACCTTTTGTCTCACCTTGAAAGTGAAATTTCTTTGATTGGAATAGGTAGGGCATGCCGTCATAAAAGAGGCATGGGATCCCAAGGGGGCTTTTCTTTTTGTGTTTGTATCTTTGTTTTTGGAGAATATATTAGGACAAGTGGATGATGTGGTTTTGAACTTTGCCACGATACAGCTCTTCTTAGATGAGGTTAAGTCGAGTTGATTTACGATATTTTTAAAATTTGGTATGTTTAGATAGGAGTGAATAAAATTCGATTCGATTAGAAAAAATAGAAAAAAAATAAATTTCGAGTTATTTGAGTCAATTTGAATAAGTAATTCGAGTTTTGAGTTTGAATCAAGTTGGATTTTCTAATTTGAGCAACTCAAATAATTCGAATAGTAGATTGGTGTAAATACCCCTTTGGTCCTTGTCAATTTTAAAAAATAAACAAATTGGTCCCTCTCTCAACAAAAATTACAAAAGAAATTCAAAATTCAAAATATTTATAAAAATTTCAAAACTTTCTAAAGAATATATAAAGGAAGTTAAAATTTTGAAAATTTTCTAAAAAAATAATTAAGTTAATTAATGGTTCAAGTTTATCATATTAAAGTATTTTTTTAAAGTTTTCAAATACATGTGTTCAATATGGAATTATTTATAATGTAACAATATTTTAATCGACATGTTTAATTTTTAATTTAACTCGATTCGATTAAAAAAATTCGAATCGAGTTAGGATGAAAAATAGAACTAGTCAATTCAAAAGTTTTTCACTCAATTCGACTCGATTCAATCGAATGCTCAACTGCTACGCTTAGAAACCTATATTATTGTTTACTAGAAATAAAATATTTAAAAAAGACAATTTAATTTAAAATCTAGCCGAGCGAGTCACTCAGCCATAGACAAGTTTACTCTGGACTTGTTAACTAGGGTCACATTGGTATTTTTATTTCTTTGAGAGTTTCTTAGTGCCGGAACTTGAATTTAGTAAAAGTGTTAAAAATTAGTTTTTGTACATTAGAATGAAGTACACATGACATGCCACATATAATTATTTAGTTATTAACGGCAATAGTAGTTGAAATTTTACCTTATTTGCAATAATTTCAAATACATGAGAATAATTTAATTTATAATATAAATTTTCATGAAAAAAAGAGGTTATGTACCAATAAAGACCTATTTTTAAAATTATTTACGAAAATGAGCCATTTCTAAAAACAATTACGAGTATGGATCAAAAAAAACTCAAGAACGCGTTGATGTGGATGCTTTTTCAAGTGAAATGAGACTTTGAATCTATATAAAGATATGCTTTATAAGTTTTTTTTCCACATTAATTGGTGGCACCAAAAAAAAAATGGCGTTGCCACTTCCTTATAAAAGTTTATTCTCATAAATTTTTAAAAAAAACTAACCTATTTTTATAATATTTAAATTTTTTTAAAAAAAATTAGCATGAACACAAGTAGAAACATGTCCATATCAGTGCGCTTTTACCTAACTCAAGAAAAAAAACGCTAACGTAGAAGCGTTTTTCTTACTAATCCCAAAAAAAAAACATAAATAATTGACTATTTCTGTAAACAATTTAAAAAATGGGAATTTACATAACCCGAAAAAAACATAAATGACAGAAAACATAAATTTATGACTATTTATTTAACATTATCAATTACTACTATTTATATAAAGACAGATACAATAACAGCTCTTTCCTTACAAATCTGTACCAAGAACTCAGTTCTGTCTCAACTTTTGTGCCTTTATATAATTGCCTCCTTGCAGGGCAGATGATTCTTTTTTTTTTTAATTCACCTTTTTTATGTTGTGGTAGTTTTACAATAATATAATATAATAAAAATATGTTCTAATTTTGTAATTTCTTTATATTTGAAATTTTAAAATAGGAAAAGTATAAGGATTAAAATCTTAGAGATAAAGATAAATTAACTAAATTTCATATTTTAATTTAAGGGTGAGCAAAATTGATTTAATTGAAAAAATAAAAAATTAAATTTCGAGTTAATTGAATCGAGTTATTTGAATTATTTGAGTAAATTCAAATAAGTAATTTGAGTTTCGAGTTTGAATTGAGTTGAGTTGAATTTTACAATTGAATAATTCAATAATAGATTGATATAAATACTCTTTTAGTCCCTATCAAGTTTAAAATGAGCAGATTAGCCTCTCTCAACAAAAAAAATTAAAATTTAAAATAATTTTAAAAATAAAAATATTTATAAAAATTCAAAAAATTCTAAATAACATATAAAAAGTTAAAAATTAAAACTTTATAGAATAATAATTTGGGATCTAAATAAGTTAATTAATGACTCAAGTTTATCATACTAAAGTATTTTTTTTTATTTCGCTTTGAATAAGCATTCAAATATATATGGTTTCAAATTTATATGCTTCAACATGAAATTAGTTATACTGTAACAAGATTTTAATTTGACATGTTTAATTTTTTAATTTAACTCAAACAATTTCACTCGATTAAGCTCGACTCGAATTTTATTTCAGCCGACTCGATTCGAAAAAGAATTAATTTAATTTAGGATGATAAAATAGGAACCGTTAACTCAATTTAGGTGGATTGAATCTGACCTTGAGCTTGAAAAAAAATCAAATCAGACTTAAATTCAACTAGACCCATGAACACTTCTAAAATGTAATAAATATATTTAAATTTATTTAAATTAAATTATATATAAACACAAAATATTTTAACTATAATTATGAGATTATATACATTAGATTTATTGGCTGGTCTATTTATTAATTTTGAAAAAAATTAGGAGGGAGTTAATTCATACCAAAACCTTATTAATGAGAAAGAAAACTATAGCCAAACTTATCCTTAAATTGTTTATTAAGTTTAAGCTTTAAGGAGTTGGTGGCTAAAGCAAAATATTTTATTCTAATTAAAAAAAAATTCTGCATTATTGGTAATGGCTGAAGCTATCGGTTATTGGGTATTTAGATTGTAATTTTACTATACGTAATTATGCTACGTGGGTTTTTAATCTCTTCATGTGCACTTATCGTTGATTTTGTTTAGTTATATTTTGATTCTATACTTTTTATTGGTTCGATTCTACATTTTAGTTGCTCATACATGTGTTTATAGTTGTATTATATTTATATTCGTAAATTCTAAAAAAATAGAAAAAATTAACTGATTGTCAGAATGACAAAAGATTTGTATTTAAGTTTTCAGTTAACGTCGATTATAAGTTTAATCCTTAAACAACTCCTCCCTCTACCACGTATAAAAGAAAAAAAATGTATTTTTTTTTTGTAATTTTAGTGAAAAATTGTTTACTATTTGTTTGATAAAAAATTATTTCTACGAAACAATAATTTCACATTAATCCGAGTAATTGAAAAAAAATACTTGAATCTAAAATAATTTAATGATGAAATTAAATGTTTTTAAGGATTTGGGTCAGCTTGAATTAAAATTTTAATAGTAAAATTAATATTTTAATTTTATAAATATAAAAATATTTGTTAAGAAATATGTTTATATTTATTATTATCTTTGATATTTTTTATGTATATTTTACGATCTATGTTCGAATTTGTAGTTACCTCTATTAATAATATCGTCTCCAAGATGATTGGATGGACTCAACCCTAGCCTAAATTGACTTGTGTAAAGGTTTTGTTGCATTTAAATTTTAACTTAATGCCTCTAGCTAAAATAACCAAATTTAGATACTTTGAAATACTAATATGAAGAATATTCAACATAACTAAAACATAATTTTTTTTTTAAATATAATACAAATGAACAATCTATTTATTAGAAATTGTGTGACTTAAATCCCAACACTTATTGAAGAAATAAATACAATGACAAAATAAGAGGATCCGTGGGGACGAAAGGATAAGACCATACCGTACAAATTGAGTTCATACAAAACTGTACTTCTTCTATTTGACTTTGATTAGAATAGGATTTTTCAACCCTTAAATAGATGTAATCAAAACTCTTATTGCATAATTCGTTTTTCAACATTAGTGGATTTCTCCTCCTCTGCCCTTGGTTTTCTCCCGAAAGGGTTTTCACGTAAAATTTGTTTGTTTTTATTTTTATTTTCTTATTACTTTGTAATCGTTCTACCGCCATTATCAACGTTTATTATAACACTATTAATATTGAGTAATTTGTAATTATGTTTAAGTTGTTTATATTAGTATAAACCTATTATTATTAGTATTGACTAGAAAAGATTGAAAAATAATTTTGTTCTATTATCATGACTAAGTTCAATCTTTTCAATTGAAAAATAATTTTGTTCTATTATCATGACTAAGTTCAATCTTTTCAACCATACATCATAAAATAAAACAAATTTATTTTTAAAATTTTAAAATAAGAAAATAAAAATAAACTGTATGCTATAAGGCAATGAAAATGAAACTTTAAAATTATAAATGACAAAATTTGATTTTATTTAAAATATAATTTAATTTAAATTTATAATCTCAAATTTCAACAAAATCCAATTTTAAATTGATATATAATTGTATACAAAATTATAAATAAAGTATAAAATTAATTTATAAATATTTTTTCTGGGTGTTCAACTTTTCTGACGAAAACAGTGATTCACCAAACAATTTTTTATGGATATAAATATTTATTGTCATTTTCTCTCTTTTTTTTTTTTTCATAGTAACTATGTTATTGTTATTGGGTATTGAACGTTAATAATGAAAAGATGATCTTGAGGGCACTCGACAGAAGATTTTAAGGTTTTTTTATAGAAAATTTTGAGTTTTTTTTTCTTTTATTTTCTCCTTTGCATGTTTTCTCATAAAAATGTTAAGATAAAATCAATTAAAGAAAAAAAAAAAAAAGATTGATAAGGTTATCTCAATAAGAAAATTGTACATGGGTGTTTTGGACAAAAAACTATCTTCATTTTCTTCCATTACTTTTTCCAAGAAACTAACAAGAAGAAAGAAAAAGATAAAACTTACAAGCTTTAGTTTTATGTTGCAAATAAACAAAAAAAAAAGAAAAATATTTTAGACTAATTAAAGAGAGGTCCTTAATTTTAGTCAAATCAGTACACAATTAAGAATCACTAACATGTAGTAAACTTTATTTTTTTTCAAAATTTTGAATAAATTTAGAGTTAAATCGAGTCGAACTCAATGTAGTTGATTTTACATCGATTTCAATCATATTGATAGATGTGTATCATTCCAATAGTAAGTTGAAACAACCAACCATCTTTTCCAATGCCAGTTGCATTGGTCGAAACATTACGCACTAATTTGTGCATGAATAATATTAAAATTTTATAAAATTACTAATTTTTTTATTGTTTATATAGATAAATAATAAAATTTGTAAAATTTAAAATTAACTTTAAACTTTAAAATAGAAAATTTTAATAAATAATAAAGGAAAAAAGAAATGAATATTTTATAATTGATAAATATGTTATATTTGAATTTTATTTAATCTCATTTATTTGATGGAGTTAAAATTTCCACCAATTTATAAATATTTATTAACTAAATATATTATTTAAAAAATATATTGCTATATTCAAAGCGATACATCGAATAAATTAATACCAGTATGTACCGATTTTAAATTAATAAATATAAAATTACTTTTTAGCCTCCCATTTAATTTTGACCCCTTTAAAAATATTTTCTGATTTCACCCTGTGTATTCATTACCTTGATTGATCCCTTAAATAAAGAGTGAAGCTCCCAATACGCTATTTTCGTCATCAATAAACTCGAACACGAAACTTAAACAATATCAATCTTAATTTTCACATTTTTTAATAAAAAAAAATCTCTCATATTTGAGAATGACTTAAATATATATATATATATATAAATGTATAAAATTTTCCTTTAAAATTTTTCCACATTCTTTTGATTTTTCTTAGCTCACTGAATTAAAACCAATTTAATTATTATTAACAAAATTGCAAAAGTCAAATACACATGTTTTTCTGGACGTTGACGTGTCATTTTACTTTACACGTATTTACAATTATTTTTCTTTTTTCCTTTTGTTTTTTCAAAACTAAATGCAAAATTTCCTTTTATCTTCCAGATTTCTAACATCTGGACTGAAATTAATGTTGAATAAATAAATGAACGAGTAAATTGTATACTGATAATACACGATATTAATAAAGGTCAAGATAAAGAAGATAGTCTTTTCGTTTAGAAAATAGAGTGAGAGAGTCCCCTTCAAATAAAGTACCCGAGGTTACTTAAATTATAAATATATTAAACCGGATGTCAAATTGGATTATTATATATATTTTATTATAATTATATGACATATGTAAACTTTTGTATTAGTAACATAAAACATCACATTTCCGTTTATTAAAAGGTTGCGTATTGTTAAATGCATTCTAATTTGAAATTTTGGGTATATTCTGTTTTTGGCCGACCATTTCATTAAATTCCCACAATTGATTTGATTTTGATTGGATTTGAGATGAAAGTTTTTCAAGTAGAATTAATCGATGTAATGGTCGAATGAAATTATAAATTTTGCTTTAAAAAGAGGATATAAGATAATCATTTAAGGGATTTAAATCCTGTTTTAATTAGACGAATTCATCAGTTATTAATAAAGGTAGACCAGTAATTTTATAGACTACTTAGAAAAATGGCTTGTAACAATGATATTAATGTTAAATTGTTTGATCAGCCTCCCGGTGGGGTATTAAATATAAATACAATTATTCCATTTGTATAATTATAAGTAGAATTCAAATTATTATAGTGCATAATCGAACAGATTGATGATCACAATATATTCAAATAAAGGTCATATAGGAATGGTAGTGGGTTAAATATTTATATTTTTGAATTATCTAAATTGAATCCGTAAATCTATTTGAATATTTAAATTTGTTTATTGTCTGCAAAATATCGGAGTGGTACTATTCAAATCCAAATTTAAATTAAATATTATAATTTAATTTTCAATATTTTTGGATATCTAAATTAAAAATATTGAATTTGAACCGACTAATTTTTATTTTTATATAAAATCAAAATTATAAGGTGGATTAACATACCTGAATCCGGATCCATTATCTGAATAAACAATACAAATTCGAATGATGAATATTCAAGGTATTTATCTCCGTTCGCACTGAATATGCAAGAGATAATAATTTTAAAATCTGAATTCGAATATTATCCAAATTCGAAATATGAATTGTCATCTCTAAGCTCACACATGGCTGGATTTGAAATTAGGATGAACTCTTGATTGAAAACCCGTATATATGTAAATACATATGGAGAAACATAAACTTTAGTACTTAAGATACCAAGACCTCCATCCTTACCAATATGATCAAGGCCTCTTTGGCTTGAGATAAATTTTGATTTAATGTAAAGTTATTTTTGTCACTCCGACAAGCCACACAAAATTGATTTTTTTTCTCTATTTTTTTTAGTGGAATCAAAGAATTCTTCATGTCTATTTTACAGTCTATGGAGATTAATCCTTTCGAGGTTCATAACTGTTCCTCTCAATAATGTTGTCTCCAAAATTCGAACGCTAGTCCTACTCTTAAGAGTACAATATGTCTTAACATTACACCTAAAATAATTTAATTAAAATACAAAATGTCCTCAAATTATAAGTCAAAATTTAAATTTATTCTTAACTTTAAAACATTTTAAATAGTTCTAATTGTTCCATTTTTGTTGATCTAATCGTTGACTTTAGAACTAAATATCAGCTAGAATTTAGTCTAGTACATTTTTTAGGCACACATAGATTAGTATATATTTTAAAACACTATATACAAAATAACATTTAAAGCTGAAGTTTATTTTTAAATTAGATAAAAGACTTGATTGTACAAATACTTTAGATTGAGGGTTTAATTGAAAATTTTGAAGTTTATGTACAATTTAAATTTTGGTCCATAGTTTGGAGATGTATAGTTTAATTAACTCCAAAATTATAAACAATGAAACATGAATTCTCAATATAACAATTTGGTTGAATTTGGTATCACGAGTTTAAAAAATAATTAAAAAACTTATAATAATAAACAATATAAATTTAATATTAATATTTTTATACCTATTCCCACACGCTACTATCAAGTCACCCCATCATATCCTAATAAAAGCATCCAAGCTTCTACAACCATTTTACATATAGTAGGGCATCGTTCTAGTAGTACTTACGCGACCATGCCAAAACTCCTCCTCCTCCTAAATAAAATCCCTCTATGTCACAAGAAGAAAGTGGATTCCAAAAGGCCTACTAAAGCTCTGCAAAATCTCTCCCAATAAGATCCCTAAGCTTATGAGACTCCATAAATCTTCTAAGTCTAGTGGATACTTGCATTTCTTATGGCGAGACCTCTATAACAAATCGCCCTTAATTTTTGTGTTGTAACGATTTGTGTTGTTTGTGAGAACTAAGTAAAAGGTAATTCTCTTCACTAAGTGAATCCATGGAATCTTTTGAAGCTTATACAATATTTAGGTTTCTTGGAGCTTTCAACTTTGAGGGGGCAACAAGTATGTTTCCTTTAAATACGTTAAGAGAAATACTCCATGCATTGCATGGGAAAGGGTTAATAAGGGGCCACCAAGAAGTTCTTGTCGACATCTAATGAGGTTCCTCGCCTACGCACTAGGGGGAACTTTGCCATCACTCAAGAAGGCACCTCACCTACACACAAAAATGCCTTTCACTAGCACCTAAGAAGACACCACACCCTCATACGAAAGGGCTTGATCGCATCTAAGGGAGTCCTTCACTTGCAAATTAAGGGGTTCTTCACTAGCACACCAAGAGGCACCTCACTGTACTCAATGGAACTCCTCACTTACACTATCAGAAGGCTACTCAATGAATATTTTGCCATTCACTCCACTTAAGGGAGCCCCTCACCCATACTTTAGGGGGTTGTTCACCAATACACTAAGGGGCATCTAACCGCACCTAAAGGATCTTCTCATCTACACCATAAATGGGTTACCCAATAAGTACTTTGTTGGCACACCAAGGAATCCCTCTCAGATATAGTTACTAGGTATATATTATGTAGTTTGGAAAATATGGTTATACGAAGAACAACCAATGACCAAGGAGTGATGTCTTATCCCACTTACGCCATTGATTGCCTAGGCGAGAGGTCTTATCCCACTTAGTAGAATCAACTAAAAGTCAATGTGTGAGGTTTTATCTCCCTTACACCTTTCAAGGCTAAGGTAAAATGTCTCTTCTCCTTTGTGGAATTGACTAAGGTGTAAGGTCTCGTCCTCCTTATGCCCTTACAGATTAAGGCAAGAGATCTCATCCTCCTTAGTTGAATTAACTGAATGTTAAGGTGTGAGGTCTTGCTTCATTGAGGAACTAAGATGAAAGGTCTCATCTCCTTACGCCCTTAAAGGCCAAGTGAGAGGTCTTGCCTCTATTAGTAGAATCAACTAAAGGCCAATGTGTGAAGTCTCGTCCCCCTTGAGGAATTGGATAAGGTGTGAGGTTTCATCCCCTTACAGCCTTAAAGACTAAGTAAATAGATCTTGTACCCTTTAGTAAAATCAATAAAAGAGCAAGGAAAGAGGCTTTGCCCCTTTGATGAAAATGGTTAGATCAAAAGACCAAGCATAAGGGTTGAACAATATTCATAATAAATTTGCCTCTTTAAGTCTAAACAAATTGTACAATCACTATTGCTTGTTTAGGTTAAAAATACTTGCTCAGGCACAAATATGTATGGATTTTAAATTCAGTGCAATGCATAAATTCAACAAAAACCAAAATGCCAACACACACATGCAAAAGTAATAAGCATAACAAAGTTCCAAACCAATTTCATTATGGATAAAATAAAAGCAATAACATAGCAAAGTTCAAAATTGATTCCACAAATGGCAGTAAGGCAATTTTATTAATGACTACTAACGAAGCAACTTTATAGCAATAATAGCATTTTGAAGGCCCTATTGTCGTTTTTGACGAAGCTTCTTAAGGCTTCAATGCCCTATTGGGTGCAATCTCTCAATGCCCTAACTCATTAAAAAGTGACCACCAATGAAGCTGAGTGTAGCTTGCTCAAGCTTCAACAATAATGTCACAAGAAGAAAAGTAAGAAACCAATACTTTTAAATCACGGTGATAAAATAAATTGTTTGCATGGGCAAAAGAGAGACCATATCAATAGGAAGTAGGAAAACAAAGACAAGTGAAGAATGATAGAGGCAACTAAAAAAAAAAACCACATTTCTTGACGAGCAAGACTACATAAGAAAAAAAAGCTGGAAAATAAAGATAATGTTGGAGAGTTCAGTAAACTTGTCCCCAAAACTTGTGTCTTCAAGACCCACTACACCAAATTCGTCTCTAAGGCATTTTATTTTGCCTCTGTAGGTTGACTTCACCAAGTTAGCCTCCCAAGTCCGCGAAGGCCATCTATAGCCCTTCCTAAGGATCTATAGCAAGTCTTGTCAACAAATTAACTCAAGGGAAATTGTTATAGTTATTCTCACATACTATTATCAAGTCACCTCATCACATTCTAATGAATCACCCATGCCAATACGATTACCTCATATATATATATAGTAAGACATCATTCGAATGAGTTCCACACCAAACCTCCTCTACCTTTGTGAAAGTCGTATCCATCACAAAAAGAAGGGGGCTTCAATAAACCTATCAAAACTCTATTAATTCTCTTCCAATTAGCTCTGTAAGCTCATGAGACCTTTTGAAACCTCCAAATTCACACCTTCCATGGTGTGAATCGACCCTCTACACTCCTCCAAGTCTAGTGACTTTCACAATGTTCATAGTGTGAATTGCCCTTGCATGAACGACTCTCCAAATCTTTCATGGTGTGGACCACCTCTCTACTAGTGGCTCTCCACACCTTTTATGATGCAAATTGTCATACCAAACCACCCCCATTTTTCTATTTTATGTAATATCTTTCATGTTATTTTATAATATATATATAAATACACTATTTAAAAATAAATACTAACCAAATTTATTCAACATGTAAGGCTAGTGCCAACTGTCGAATTTAATTTCACAGTACACTAAGGAGCAGTAGCGCACATCATAGCTAATGGTGGTTACCCACTCTGAATCATTACTGCAAGCCGAGTCGAATCAAAGTCATCGAGCCGGTCCGGGACGTGTTATCTCGAATCTGATAGGTCGACATAGGTTTGATGACATCACCCTACGGCAAAGCAGTGACATCACAAATCTAAACGGGCTTTTGGTGAAGGCCACGTGGTAGAATTATTGGTACACTGATAGCTCTAGCTTCTTCCTTTGTGTTCTCTTCTCAAGCTTTAAGTAAGCGCGTTGTATACACGCTTCAAGTGTGTTTATTAAAATTTTAGGGCCTCAAATTTTTTATTTGGAAAATTTTAAATATCATTTTCATAACATAGAAAATTTAATAACCTTAGTTTTAATTGGGTGATTTTAATAAATATTTATATTTTCGAGGTTGAATATTCTATTTTTTACTTGTATTAAATAAATATGGGTATAAAATCGAGTTATAAAGTCTCATACTATATAAATTATGTGCGGTTTTAGTTCATATCACATTTTAATTTAAATTTTATTGTGTGTAAGCTCCGTTCAACTTTATTTTGATTTAGATTCGGATATATTATGATTTTTGATCTATTTTTAACTTTTTCATTTTAATTATTTGATGTTGGTTGCAATTATACGAATATATATTATTTACAAGTAATTGTAATTTTTCATGTTTTTATTATTTTATAGTCAAATAATAATATTTTTAATATCTTAAAATAGAGAAATTTAAAAAGTAGAATTATATTAGAAAAAATAATTTTGGAAAATTCTAAAATAGTAGTGGGCAGAAAAAAAGGTAAGAAGGAAGCTTTGGTGTTTGACTGTTTGTTTAGAAATAGAAAATGGGACTTAATTTTTTTCTTTTGTTGTTGTTGTTGCATATATTATACTATTAAAGTCTAACTATGGAGAGAAATAAAAAATAAAATCAATAATCAATGGTTGTGTAATCGAGTAGCAAGGAGTTTGATAGTTAATAAACAAAATCTATTCGAGTTTTTGGATTATAGAAAATATCATTTAGAAAGTTTAAATCCCCGTTTAGGGTGTTTCATCTGTCTTAATCAGTTGAAACTCAATGTGACTATCAGATACCAATGTATTACACGCATGATGTTTATCAAGCAAAGTCTATAATTCGAGTTTTTGGATGGAGAAAATAGCGGTTGAAAAGTTTTACTCCTTGTTTAGAGGGTTTACTCCATCTTGATTAGTTGAAACACTATGTGGCTATCAGATACCAAGATTTGACCATTGGATGCTTATTAAGCAAAGTTTGAGTTTTTGGATGGAAAAAAGAACACTTGGAAAGTTTTACTCCCCATTTATGGAGTTCAGCCCATCTTAGTTAGTCGAAAACTCTATGTGACTATCGGATACTTGATATTGCTTATTAAGCAAAGTCTACAGTTTGAGTCTTTGGATGGAGAAAACAATGTCGGGAAAGTTTCATTCCCTGTTCAGGGGGTTCAACTAGTTAGGCTTCAAATTTAGTTAGGATCCACTGCGATTATCGGGTACCAAGGTATGATCACTTGATGCTAGTTAAGCAACATCTGGAGTTCAAGCCTTTGATGAAGAAAATAACATTGGGAAAAATTTATTTCTTATGTAATGGGTTTGACTTAGCTTGATTTCATATTTAATTGAGACTCGACATGCCTATCAAATACCGGTGAGGAATGCGAAAAAAAAAAAAAAGAAAGAAAGAAATCTTCAAATGACTAATGAGTAGGGATGTAACCAAGCCGAGCCCAATGTGTATACTGTTGAGCTTAAGTTCGAGTTCAACTTGAAATTTAGAGCTCGATACTCGACTTGAACTCAATCTAAACATTTACTTTTAAGCTCGAACTCAGTTAAACTTGTTTACCAAGTATTATACTCAAGCTCAAACTCAGCTCGATAATTAAGCTTCGAATAATTATATATATCTATATTAAGACAATAAAGTAATTTAATAATACAAAAATATAAGAAGGTTGATAAAATTCATGAACCGTTCAAATCGAATGTTATTAAACTCAATTTCAATTTAATAATTATTAATTTAAATTTAATTTTTTTTGAGTCCAACTTAAATAACCTAGGAGTATCTATGTACCAGTAACACCCTAGCAGAGCGTGGGTGAAGCACGCTTTAAGCATAGCGTCTGGCTGTTTATACATCGATAAGCTTTCATTTTGTTGTTTGCATCCATCGGTTAAATCCCAACGTCCCTACCTTATATTTTTTCATTTTCCATTTCCTTCTCTCTGATTATCCTTTTTCCTCTCATCTTAATTTCCGGGAAACTTTTTCTTTTCCCCTTTCTAAATTCTCTTCTCAGCAAACTCTTTTTTCCCCCGAGAAAATCAGTAGTTCAGTACCCTTTTTTTTTGCTTAAAAAAGCACTGAAAAATGGATTATTCAATCGGCAGTAGTGGTACAACTTTGCACATAAGAAAAACACCCAAAAAATCCAAATCCAAGAAGAACAATAAGCCAATCAAAGTAGTGTACATATCAAACCCCATGAAAGTAGAGATCAGTGCTTCAAACTTCATGGCCTTAGTGCAAAAACTCACCGGCCAAGACGCTGCTGAACTTCCCGAAGATCCCATCCTATTCACCGACGCTGATGAATCCGTAGTCGTTTCCGCCGAAGACGGAGGCGATCAAAGGGTACCCGACGCTGCAAAAACCACAAACACTGCCGCTGCCGCCGACCATGCACGGGTGGTCCTCCAACAACAGTATCCCGCCATTACCGATGATAATATTAATGCTCAAGGCGTCCCCTTCGATATCTACGACGACGACGTCTTTACACCCCAGATGATAGAGAATTTTACTGGGTTAATACCTCAAAGCCTTTTAATATGAAAATGTTGTAAGCTCTCTTTATTTTTAAGCCTTTTTATTTACTGTTATTTTTAACGTTAAGTTCCAGGCTTTAACTGTTAATCTCGTGATATTATCATTATTTACATTAGGGCTGCAATACATATATATATGTATGTATGTATAGATGGATGTAAGGTTTTTGCTGTTCTTTCTTGGTGTGCTATATTTATGTTCTTAAGCTTGCTTTCCAATTTGGGTTTGGGTTTGGATGTGTGATTTGACATAATATTCAATCTCCGATATCACTATAAATAAAATAATTATCATTTATAGGAATCTAAATCTATTTTTATTTTTTTTCATCGTTAGTAATAATAACATTCATTGCTAAATTTTGGGTAAGGGCAATCAAATGAGTATAGTAAATATTTGTTTATAACATGCATTATTCATACATATATATATATATGACCATACATTTGCTCTTTTTCTCGATGAACTGATGGTGTATAAATTTATATATGATATCGCTTATATCTATTTTTAATGATTTTTAAAACCATTTATTAATTTATTGATATATTTCAATATGGTTAAATACTATGGATGCATCAGAACACAGACACATAGGGTTTCATTTTTCTTTAGTTTTGGCTTGTTATGTGAAAGAACTGTCTCTCTCTCAATTATCGAACTTTTTGTAGTTACATAAAAAGATGTTTCCCTTCTTGATGTTAAGCTGTAAGCCTACAAGGAAAAGATAGTGCACACATTGTTCCCTATGCTACTAAAATTTATATGTATGTATTATGTATATACACACATATATATATATATATATATATATATATATATATGTTATATCAACATGGCTATTCTCTTATTCCTTGAACTTTGATTGCTTTTGTCAACAAATTGCACCACTTATCTACAACTTTTGTTTCATTATTCTTTTTTTGTTTTAAACTTTTAGAACCCAAATTTTACTTTAGCTAGATAAGCATGTGAATTGTTGCCAATACAGGAGGCTGTGGGTTTGAGTGCACTAAAATGTATTATTTTTTTATTTATGAATTGGGGATGGACTATGAATAATTTTAAGTATTATATAAAAAAGAATAGATATGATCAGAACAAATTTCTTCATCTTAGAGCTACATACATTCGTAATGAAAACAAGATCGTGTTTTAAAAGATTTTGAATAAAAACATAATACTATCCCAAAATTCAAAGATATTTGTGTAGAAATGAAAATTTTCTTGAAAACGATAATATATAAATAGTAGATGGTGATATGAAAACATGACCAAGACCTTCATCCCCTAGTTTACAAGGAATTTAATTGAATACATATGATATTTACGGACAAGTATGAGCCATTTGATTATTATTATAGACTTAAATCATAAACCCTAAAATTTTTAATCGTTAAATTTGATCCTCTAATAATTTATGATTCATCTCTGCTTTCTTAAACTAATTTTCTGACTTTATCCCTGATAATATATTCTTTTTATCATACATGTATGTAGGGGGAAAATTGAAGGAACTTAGGTGTTAATTAATATGCTTTAAGCTACTCTCAAGTTGTTGCATTGCAGAAAGGTATTGACTTAATTCATTAAAAAGGGCATGCAAGTTGGGAGTGATAGAAATAAAGTTGTGAAAAATACATATATGGATAGTGGCTACTTGAAAACCTAATAACCACAAATTCAGCTATATACATTACATATATATATATATATATATATTCCAGCCGCCTTTGGGATAAAAAAAGATAAACAATGTTCCAACCACATATGGATAAAGGTGCCCTATCAGTACTCAATTTGAGAAACAAATGTGACTATCTATGAATATTAATTTTTTTAATAATATCTTAATTTTTTTCTATTTTATCCTTAATATCTATTTTACGATCTATAAATATTAAATTTTTGAATATCATGATTACTTTTTAATAATGTCGACTTTAAGTTTTTTATTGGTAAAACTCATAAATATTTTAAACTATTAGATTAGAAAAAATATGTGTTTAAGTATGTTCGAATACACAAAAATTTTTAAAAATATATTCAGCGACGGATTAAGGTTTCTGCGACAGACATTTTATTCATTTCGTTACTAGTTGCCAATACCAGCAAAAATTACAGTCGATGCTAATAATTTTGACCTTTTATTTTATTTATATATTTCATTATAAATAAAATTTTTAAGAATGAAATATTTTTAAATTTTATGATTTTTTTATTTGCAAAAAAGGAAAAGAAATAACTAATAGCATAAAACATTAAAATTGTAATTTCTTCAAAAATGTTTCAATTAATAATATAATTTTATTTACTCAAAAAGAAAAATATTAACCATTCGATTTTTTCAAACTAAATCCTTGCTTTATTTGCTGTGGCGTCGACATTTTGGATTAGTTGCTAATAGCAGTTTCTTCAACATTTTTTCGTAGTTTTGTTTAAGAGATGGTTTTATTTTTTTTTTTAATTTTTAATCATGTTTTGGCATATATATGAGATTTGTTGATATAAAAGTATCGCTAGATATATTAGGAACCGTTTTCGAAGTGCTTTATCATGATAAAATATAGTGATGGCGATAGATTCGAGATGATGAAAAAGGTATGTCATTTGAGACTTAACTTTTTGTGCATGACCGATGCAATGGGTCTCTTGGGGCTTTTAACAGTTTTTTATTGGTTGATCGATGTTCATCGTCAAATTGATTTGATGATGGTGGAGCTAGGATGCAAATTGCAACGATCAGATCAAGTTGATGCACTTCTGGTTTGTCTCTAACTTATTCTAGTGTTGCAGTTACTGCCAGTTTTTCATTTTTTTTTAAATTACTTTATAGACATGACATTTGTGAATTAATTTGTAGTGACTTATTTATCGTCGGTACTATATGTCATATCTATATATTATTATTGTTCAAGATTATATTTCTTTATTTCAATAGATAATTAATTATTCGCTTGTAATTTCCATTTTGCCACAAAACTTCAAAACATATTTAATAAATTTAATATTCAAAGAAAAAGTCGAAACATTAAAGATTCGATTTTTAATAAATTTATTATTTATTATATTCTTAATTTAATTATGAATTTCATCTCATACTTTACAAAAATTGAAATATTAATTTCTCTAATTTGTTAAGATTTGGTTTTTGAACATTACAAAAATTGATAAACTTTTGGAATCAAGGCTAATTACTTGTGTAATTTCTCAAATTTTCAAATTTTTCTTTACAAAATAAATAGTGTAATTGGGGTGATCCGATTTACACTCAATTCAGTTAGATCGACTTACTCAAACATGTCATACATGTGTAACTATAAACAATTAATCCAAATTCAATCACTTGATGACTTTCTGAAAACACTCACAATGTTACTCAATTAGATTAACTTATCCGTTTTTTATTAAACACGAAATTAAATTATGATAAATTAGAGTAAAAGGACTCAACTTCCGAAAAAGATGAAATTTCAAATTAGAGTCTTAGACTATTATGTTTTATCCTTTTCTTTTTTTTTTTTTGAAATTTTTACCATTATAAATACAATAAATTTATAAATATACAAAGAATCAGACCAACTTGAAAAGAATCAACAGAACCCACGTACAGTAAGATTGGAAACTTGGATGGCAGTCAAATAACTAAATTAATCTAAAAAAAACTTAACAAAACCCACACATAATTAAATCGAAAACCCACATATCACAATTATCGAACGAAACACACATATAATATATGCATATAATGAGATTGAAAACCTACCCATCACAATTACAAATCATAAAACTCAAATCTAGATATTAAACTCGAGCCTCTATCTTTACTAACAATGCTGCCACCTCATGTCACTTCATTTTAATATATTTTTTTTGGTTAACGTGCTTGTGTAAAAAAAGTTGGATAGAGAGAAATAATTGATCGGAGATAAGGAAAAAGAGAAAAGTGAAGATGGCCGGTCATGTTGTATTACACCAACTGGCAACAAATAGACAAATTGATAGTACTTTCAATCAATTTGCTCACGAGAAGCTTAAGGTTGTGTGCCATGGTTTGAGCTAAGCTAGCTTTTGCTGGCCACCTCCATTCTTTTGTCTTTACTATCCATAGAAGAGTTAATTGCATTAAACATCCTTAAATTATGAATTTTACTCTAAATTGATCTAGAAGTTCTAAAACATTTTAATTACATCCTTAAATTATCGATGTTATATCAATCGAGTCTTTTCATTATTAAAATGGTTAATTTAACAAGTAAATGGCATGTAAAATCTTCTGTAACAAGTAAAATTTTCATTTTAAATTATGTCATATAAGATCTGACATCATATTTAACAGTTAAATTAATGATTTTATAGTAACAAAAAACCCTATTGGTATAACATCAATAGTTTGAAAATATAATTATAATATTTAAAAATTTAAAGACAAATTTAAAATGAGAGTTATAGTTTGAGGATGTTTGGTGCAATTAACTTTGCTTACAATGATATCTTATTGCCATTTATCAACATGCAAATTTCTAGTCACATATGATTATATATACACCCATCACTTATACTAGGGTAAATTGTAACCTTTAGTCACTAAATTTGACTTTTTTTTTTTATTAGAATCGGGTGAGGGATGGGTTACTTGAGATCTTATGTCTCACAACATAATACCTTTGCCACTAGACTAAGAGGTTGTTGGTCGGATTTGACAATTTTTCTCACTTTGGTCCCTAATTTTTTTTTGTCCCCATTAGTTCTAAAACTTGGTAGCATTTCCAAATTTAGTCTCTAAACTTGAATTTGTTAAGGTACCATGACGTGACACTTTGAGATTGTGCCATATCATTATCTAATTTTTTTATATTTTAGGTGATGATGTGGCACAATCTCGAGTGCTATATCATCACAACGTAATAGAATACAAGTTCAGAGGCCAAATTGGAAAAAAAAAATTCCAAATTTCAAGACCAATGTGGATCAAAATGAAAATTTAAGGACCAAGTTGAAAAATTTTATCAAGTTCAAAGCTAAATGTTGCTTTATCTCATTAATTTATATGTTTTAATTTATTTATTGAAATCCATGTACTATTTATGTAAATAATAAAGTCAAAATTAAAATAAATTAAAATATCTAATTTAAAATTTTAACATTAAATATATGAATACACACTTTTTTTAATTAATATGATAATGATCTTGAATCGAGTTAAGACATTATATGTATGATTGGTGCGATTAGATAATAATAAATAGCTTATTTGTTAAAAGTATTAATCTATAAGTAATTCTAAAATATTGGAATTCATTGTCCCGTTATATGAGTGAAAAATTTTATTATTATTTAAAAGGTAAGTTATATTCGAAAATATATAGAGTAATTTAAAAGTATTGGTTGTTTTATTATTTAAAAATAAGTTGAATTTTAAAATATGAAAGACCCATCGTTAATGAAAATCATCGTTGATCAGTTTGGTCATTAACGGATGTTGTAGTGGCAAACGAAGATGTTGACTTTTTGACACATCGCGTGGCACATGGATTAGTATGTTAACAAGCCTTGCGACACTCGCAAATATTAAAACTATGAAAATTATTAACAAATATAATAACTATAAAAATATAAAAATTTACAAAGTATTAAAACATAAACAATTATTCAAATTTATTAAAATATTAAAATTATATAAAAATCTAAATAAAATCTAAAAACTTGTAAAGAATTATAAAAATATAAATAAATTAAAATAAAATTAAAATAATGTAAAAATAAAAAATAAAGCCCAACTCTACCTTCCAATTTTAATCACTGTCCAAACTAGCTAAAACAACATTGTCGTAAATTATACTTATAGTCACTTAACTATTGATATATTTCTTTTTTGTCACCTAACTATAAAAAATTACAAAATGGTCAGCTTACTATTTGATTTTTTTTCCTTTTAATTTGGTCATCAGTCGTTAAATGGCTGATAAAAAGATGACGTGATAGGTTTTAAGATTGACATAGTAGCAACTTTAACCCTCAACATTTATACATAGTGTCAATTTAGTCTTAATTCTAAAAAAATTAACACTCAACGTTTACACGTTGTATAATTTTTTTTTCAAATTTTGTTTTCTTTTTAAAAAGCTAAAAACTAAATCTATCAACTAAATTTGATCGAATATACAAAAACGAGAACATCCAAAAATCTAATATAATAATTTTTATTTTTTCTCATTCTTTTTAAATTATCCTTTAATGCCACAAATAAAAGTAAAATTGCAAAAAAAAAGAGACCAAATTATATAATGTATAAATATTTAGGATTATTATTTTTTATAATCGAAACTAAATTTATGCAATATATAAATGTTGAAGATTAAAATAATTATTATATCAATTTTAAAAGTTACTAAATTATTTTTGAATTAGTAATTTAACGGTGTTGACCAAAAATTAAAAAATCAAATAACTGAATCATTTTATAATTTTTCATAATCAAATGATTAATTATCGAGATTTACGCTCCAGGTGTAATTACATTACAAGGGGTGTGGGCAGTTAAATGTGTAAAAAAAAGAAGCAAAAAGTCAACACATCATCTCATGTTAAAAAAATTTAAGACTTTGGACACCCCCATTGAAAGTATGGAAATTCAAATTCCTCAAAATTATTGTAATTTTATAATAACAATATTTTTTTATAATCGTGTAATTAATTTCGTATTTATAATATTTACAATTTTAATAATTTTTAAATAATTTTAAATATTTGTTGACTTCACATGTCACGTAAACATATTAATTCATGTGACGCACTACGTGTTATTATGTCAGTGTTTTCATTTTTCACATCATTAATAAATGGTTAAATTGGTGAATAACGATTTTCGCTAATGAATAGACTCAATCGATTTTATTTTAATCATAGAGGACTTAATCAAATATAATTTTTCTCTAAAGTCCGAATTGATTTTTCGATTTTTACTAAGCTGTTTTAAATCCTTTTATCTTCTTACTATGCTTTTAATTTAAGCTTATAAATAATTTATCAAATTGTATAGAAAGGTATTTTTAGTGAATTTAATCACTTTTTACTTTTTTTTCTATATACAATATTAGAGGTGGAGATAGGGTGACATGATTTAAATTCGTGTCAAACTAGAATTTTAACCATTATTTCATTCGGGGAGAAGCCATAAATTTTTTTTAGGGGGGCTAAATAAAATTTTAATTTTTAATAGTCTATATCTTTATAATTTTAAAGGATTAAATCAAATTTTATAATTTTAAGGGGACCAAAGTGAAATTTTACCTTTACTAATTTAAAATTTTAAATTTTTTAAAAGACCTAAATAATAATTTTATATTTTAAAGGGGGCCGAGGCTCCTACCAGCCCCCCTCGATTCACCTTTGTATTTCATACAAGTGAAGACATCTCTTTACCATAACTTGATAAATTTCTAGTCTCTCTGTTTTTAAAATGTACATTTTCAATCTTAAAGTCAATTTTTTTTCTATCAATTTCATCAAGTATTTTAACATATCTTTTTTAAGTGATTATGTGACGTACAATATTTATCCAATCGCATACGAATGTTAATTTATATATGCTACATCATCACATGTTTATAAAAACACATTAAATTATTTGACAAAATTAATAAAAAATAATTTCATAATCAAAATACATATTTCAAAATTATAAAGACTAAAATAATAAAATTATTAATAAAAAAACTAAATTCCTCTAATAACAGTACATAGACTTTCTATACAATTTATTTTAAACAATTCATTGATTAAATCGATATAATGTATAAAATAAAGAAATGGCAACCACAGGAGTTAAGTGAGATAATAATGGTTTCTTCTACCATTAACCAATAGTTGAGGGTTTGATTCTCGTCCTCGATATAGAGTAACTTTAAAACTAGTGGTTAGCGTCTACTCAATAAGTAGGCCCGGCCTTGGTGGTCGTCTGGAGGTACAGCTGCTTATGGTCCAAGGTTAAAAGGGGTTCAAAATATTATTTTCTATTTTTTTTTTTTTTTTAATTTTTAAAGGACTTAATATTTTTTTCTTTTAACTTTTAAGGAACTTAAAATTTTATTTTATTATTTTACCTAAAAACTCAAAAATATTAACAACAGGCCTATCAATAAATTTACCGAACGTAAGAGATTAATCATGGACTTCGCCGTAGTAGATACATTGTACAACAACAAAAGTAAAGGAAAAAATGGCCGACATTAAAAACAACATACATATTGCAACATGTTGGACACACGTTGCTTAATTAGTTAGTCACGTTCCTTAATTGTCGAAAATGTTGCTTCAATTTGTAGCTGTGCCAGCTCTTACCGACATGACATTTAGCCGACACCAATTAATTAGTTTAATTTAACATCTTGTATAGTTTTTCTTAAAAGTTTATATCATTGTAAAAATAGGATAAAAGTAACATTTTGTCCCTCAATTTGATATATTTTTTAATTTAGTCCTTAAATTTTGTAGCCTATATTAGTCTTAAAATTTAATATTTTTTGATTCAGTCTTTAAACTTGGATTCTGTAATATGATTTTTATATATATTTTAGATTTTTTTTAGATTTTATAAGATTCTTTTTAAATATGAGATGATGTGATATTTTGAGATTATGGCACATTGTCACACCTTAACTAATTCAAATTCCGAGATCAAATGGGGAAAAACTTCAAGTTTTATAAACTAATGGACAAAAACAATTTAGGGACTAAGTTCGAAAAAGCTGTCAAGTTCAGAGACTAAATGTTGTTTTATTCTAAAAATTTAACTTTTATATTCACTAAACTTTATTTCTAGCGATCATCTGGTTTACTAATTGCATATATATACTAATTATACATTGTTGAACCTTTTTTAAAGTTATGGTTACATCAATAGTTTTAATCACAATAAATCATTACAAGCACGGATCTAAATAATTATCTTAACAACAACTAAACATAAATTAATTAATTAATCGAGACAAAAACCAACACATTTACATAAACATGAATTTTCAAAATTTTCGAAACTTTAACTTTATCATCGAGCTAAAGCTTTATTGGCAATTACAAATTATATATATACTTGATGATATGGATCTAAAAAGGAATGGTATAGTTCGCTGGGAAATGATTGTATGAAATAGTGACGTCAAGTCATCTGTATCCTTTTTTCTAATAATTTAATGTCACATCAGTATTTTCATCTTGAAAAAATCAAATCCAAATAAAAATCCAAAAATTCAGGATGAAATTGTTGATTTGGCATTAAACTATTTATAAAGCCCTGAATAATTTATTGCTTTTTCTGTAAATCTTGACACAAATGTGTATCTGTTTCAGTGGCTAAGTGTTTTGAATGTGTGTGAGAGGTCTTAAGTTCAAGTCCCACTTTTAACAAATTCTGTTGTTTTTAATCCTAGCATTATCCCTACTGGGTAGGCTTATGTAATATTCTTTATTAACTCATATTAAAATAAACTTACTAGTTTGAGTGGGAAAGAATGAGAGGTTAGGATAGATATTGTTGTTTATTTTATTTTATTTTTTCTAATTTCGTTTCTCTCTCTTCCAAAATTTCTGACGTACGTTTTTTCTTTTCTCCACTCTTCTCTTCTTCTTTCAATTTTCCCTTTTCAATATGTACTCTCCTTTTGTTCTTCACATGCAATTTGGGATTTTGGTGTTTTTCGTGTGATCAGATAAGTGGGGGCTTTCACTTGTCGATAGGTTTCATTTTCAGTAAGCTATTGGGTTTCTCCTTTTCACTTGAATTCTTAGTGTATGTTGTAAGGGAAAATAATTCTCTATAAACATTTTGTATAGGAGAAGGAGTTGAGACTGTAGTTTTCGCTCAATCAATCTAATCTATGCGCGTGATCGGGTTTGATAGTGTTACGTGTGTGTACGCTGCTCGGTTTAGTATTGATGGATTTGCAATTTGATTGCTAAAAAGGTGTTGGGTATTCTTTTAGGTGCTGGTGGTCTCTGGTGTGGTTTCACATCAAAATCGTACCAGGTGTGTACCCTTAACACAAGAAAACGAGGTTTGACGAAAGCCAAAAATTGGATATGTCGATGCCACAGGGGCGTGTGGTCGATCGTGTGTGAGACACGGCTGTGCAATTGACAAAGGTGTGGCCGTGCGCTTGACATGGTCGTGTGATGGTGTGAGTGTGACCATGTAGGCCATACGGGCTAGGCCAGCTTGGGCATGTGGGTTTTAGGCCAAGCCGTGTGGACCATATGGGCAAGCCTCATGGGCATGTGAGCCCAAAATTCTAAAATTTTCCCTAGGATCGCACGGGTCATTCTTGTAACTACTCGATAGTCAAGAGTGTTGGAAAACGTGTTTTTGAGACTCTATTTTTGTAAATCAAACCGGTAAATATTTTATTAAATATTTACGAGGCTAGCTTAGTAGCTAATTAATTTTTGGAATAATAAATTTTATGAAATTAGGAGTTATTAAGGTATAGGGACTAAATCGCGCAAGGGTTAAAAGTTGAACTATAGATTGAAATAAATTAAAAAGGCTAAAGTAGCAATAATGCCACTTAATTAATGTTGGCAAATAGGTGGCCTGCCATGGGCTTAGCTAAATGCATGAAAATATATATATTTAATATATGTTAACTTTAATATATATTATAATAATAATTAAAATGAAAGATAATAAAAGAAAAGAAAGTGGAGACATGCAAATAAATAGAAGGAAAAAAGAAAGAAAAAGAAAGAAGGATAAGGAGAGGAACGTACGGCCATAAGGGTTTCTAAGTTTCAACTTCAATTGGTTAGACAATTTAGTCTCTTTTCTTGTAATTTTTATATTTTTGGAATCTCGGTACCTAGGGCTACTCGACTCATCTTGTAATTTTAACATTTATTAAGGTTTTAAATGTTGTAAATGTTGTATAGTTTTAGTATCAGGGGTTAAATTGATAGATTTTTTAGTTAGAAATGGAAAAGGATTAAATTGTAGAACAAATTGTAAATTTTGAGCAATAGGGACTAAATTGTGAAAAATTCAAATTTAAGGGTTGAATTGAAAATAGAGAGCTAAATTTAGCTTAAAGTGAAATTAGTATGAAAATATAAGATTAAATATGAAAAATTAAAATTAGTCTCGGTTTAGGGATTAGATTGAAGAATAAGCAAAATATGTGTGAAAATTGAAATTTAATGTGAAATTGAAATGTGTAATATTAATATGATTTAATTGTTTTATCCTATAGCTAACGTCATATCGAAATCCTCGAGTAAAAACAATAAGGATAAAATTGACGTCAAATAGCTCAGGAATCACGGTTTGTGTTTCTATAATTCGAATTAAATAGTAGATTATTGCATGTATAATTGTTTGCATATGGTAAGCAATTAATTTGAGTATTTTGGTACTTGGGAATTGAATTAAATTCATAATTGAAATGAAATGGATTGATTTTGTATATTCTGAAATATATTGATTATGAATATATGTGTATTGAGAAAAATGTGATGATTATCAAATTGAATATATGCTTATATGTGATGATATATATTCATGAAACTGAGACATTGGTTGTATTGAAAAGTTAGATGAATCCCTATTAACTGTATCGAGTTGAGTCGGATATAAATAGCATGCCATAGGATAGGAAGAGTTTAATAATTACTTCGACCTCGAGTCGATGAGGCACTGGATGCCAATTTGTATCGGTTTAATCGATGAGACACTGGGTGTCAATTTATATAACGTTTGGCGCAGTTATTACTTCGAATATATCCGATGCAACACTGGGTGCCAAACTAGTGTGTTGGTTGGATCCTTGTATCCGTTTGAGTCTGTGTCGTGTTAATAGGGGAAAGTAAAATAATAGTTTATGATACGAGAAAATATTGAAATGACAAATATGAGAAATGAAATATGAAATATGAAATGACGAATTAATATGTGAAACTTGAATGAATTCAGATATTGATCAAAGATATGAATCATGTCATTGCATGAGATGATGTATTCAAATGTGAAAATCTTAGTAGATGTAAATAAGGAATGAGCAAAAATTATACTATTGGATTGAAATACATGAACATAGCTTACTTGTTGCATTTTGCATTTTAAATATTTATATCAAGTTTGTTTATTCGGATTATAGAAATACCACTGAGTTTTACTCAGCGTGTGATTTTGTTTTCGTGCGCAGGCTAGGTACTGTTCGAATTATTGACGACTCAGCATCAAATCACAAATCTTGAGCTCAAGTGTCGTGATATTTCATTTTGTAATGGCATGTACCTAGGGAGTCTTTTGTTGATATCGTTTATAAGATGTTGTTAACTTAGTTGCTAGTGAAATGATGGTTAAATGTATATATGGTTGAGGTTGAGGCTATGTTGGTATGCTAGCCTAGTTTATATTTTGGTATATGATAGTTTAAAGTTGGTAGCTTAGCATAATGCTTGGTATGTGCTTAGCTTCATATTTGGTATTAGAAGTATGGCAAGTGTGATATGAATGAAAGACTTAAATGTTTCTGTTGTTGATGTATTTGAACATATAAAATGTGGTACCAATGAGGGTACATTAGTTGGGCATATTAGGTGATGAATTTGTTGTATTTTGGGCATGTTTAATCGTGTTTTGAATAGGTTAAACGATTAACAATTGAGTCGCTTAGTGTCCAAGCAAATAGGAAATGGTAAACTTGTAACTTAAGGCACATTTTAGGTCCACACGGCCAGACACACAAGCGTGTGACTTGGCCCAGTGAGACACATGACTAGCACATGGGCGTGCGAGGCCATTTCGAAAGGGTACAAGGTCTGGCACACGGGCGTATGGCTTGGCAGTGTGACCCAAGCCAGTGAGTTTCACGGGCACGAACATAGGTTGGGACACGGCTGTGTGTCCCTTCTTCGAATGTCCACACAGCAGTGTGACCGTTGCAGTTAAATTTTTGTAATTATTTCCTAAACTTACATAATTGTTTCAAATTAGTCATTGTCTATTTTTGAACTATTTTTAGGGTCTCGTAGACTTGTAGTAGGGGTTGTAAGAGTGACTTTTACTCTGAATTGAGGTGGATTAGCAAACCCAAATTTAATGCATTCCACTAACATCATCGAATATAAATTAAAAAGATAATCATAGACGGAGTATGGACTAATACTCTAATGCTAGTAATTGGAATAGTATTATATGTATCTGAATTCAGACATTCTAGAAAGGTTAAATAGTGATAAGAGTGTAGACAGTGGAAGACCAAGTTTAGAAATGCGTAGCATAATTTATTATTCAAATGTATAAGTATCTACCATGAAAGTATCAGATTGTTGTGACCTATCCCTGCATATTATAATGCTATTAGTTAGTTTTAGTTAGTTTATATGTTGATTATGATTGAATTAATTGTTTGATTCATTAATAATACTTGTGACCCTAATTCGACGATGGAAAGGGGTTAGGGGTGTTACAATTTTGATCGACGTGGACCTACCGTAGGATCGGTAAGGGCTAACTAAACCCTATTTCATGTGGTCTAATACTCTGATAGTCTGATCTGAGTAAGAAACTGATATGTATGCCTAACTGTACTGCTAAGTATGTATTTATCTGTGTACGAGGATGTTAAGAATGTTTATTTTGTTATTTTTGCATCTGTATTTTTTTATTTGTGTTTGGGTAGGATTTGTATATGGAAGAAGTGATCTGTACAACAGCTTTTCACTTATATTCTGACAGCTTGACTGCATATTATCTGTTATATGTCGCATCGACACTATATGGTGTGTAGGGATGGGTGGGTGTTTTTAACCCTACATGGTGTGATGGGATAGACGGTGATGGTGTGTAGAGGATGAGGGTAGGATTCTTTATGTCTGATCTGTTACCTGATTCTAATATCTATTATTGTTATAGACTTAGGTCCGAATCTGTATCTGACTGTATATGAAATTCTGTGTATGTTGCATGATTATTTCTGTTGGGTTACACACTGAGTTTATGAAAACTCACATCTGTTTATCTGTTCTATTCAGGTAATCCACAGACATAGGCGGGTCAGTGCGACGAAGGCCAGCGGTGACTATTTAACGAAAATTGTTTTCATTGTTTCTATTGTTTTACGGTTTACTGAAATTTCTGGTTTTCGTGAGAGTTTTGTAATTTTTGGACTCTCTGGACTTTTTGGACTGTTTGGTTTGAATTTTTAGGTTTGATTGCGTTCTAATTTCTAAACTGTGATGATTTGACAAAATACTAATTTTGTACGAACAAATGTTATTTTTGAAAACACAAGCGTGATTTTGTTTCAAACGATTTTCAAACTTCCGCTGTGAAATAAATGGTTAATTTTAAAGAACAACTTATAACAGTTTCAGTAATATATATAAATGAATATGTTTTATAAAACTTGGATGCTTTATCAAATAACTAAACATGGTTTTATCGAAGTATCGTCGATTTCAAAATCCTTCTTCATAACACTCCTAGATTCGGTCATAATGTCTAGGCCGTGTTTAGGGTGTTACACTATTGGAAATGGATAATATTTCTGTTTCATACAATCCTTTCTCATAGTTCACTTTATTCAAAATTCTATTAAGTAATGTGGTACAATAATCTTTTATAAGAATTTTTTTATAGTCACAGATAATCTCATCAGTTTTATGATTTATGTCTAATCCCATTAGGTTCGATGATGGTATTCAAGCCCACACAACAATGGTGACTTCAGGAGTAAAATTTTAGGGATATTTATATCATGTTTATGTTAATTATATGTATCTTAATATTTAAATTAATACACGGTAATAAAATTATTTTATTATACCCTAACAGATGTGTTACCCAGTGTGCAAAATAAATTTTCTAATTTTTATACGAATTTTATATTTTCTATCGGGTTAGAATTTGATATATTGTATTGAAATTTTTTTATTTTAATTAAAAATTTTAATTCCACAAATAAAATTTAAATATTAAATTCATAATTTTCGAAAAATACGTAGCATTTTAAAAAAATTTCTTTGTGCTAAAACATTTTTCCTTATACTATAATTATTTTTATAGTTATATTTATGTCAAAATTATTAAATTATTATATATAGAGAAGTTACATTGAAATCAAATGGAAAAAGAGATCTATCTGCAACTGTCGGTACTTAGCCAGCCAACTTGCAGCCAGGCCTTTTCAATAAGGTTTAATTTGCCCTCAGTCCTTGTACTCTTTAAACTTTTGAAAATGGGTCTTTTTACTTTTATTTTAAAAATTCAGTCCTTCTATTTGTTTGATTCAAACATTAATCTCAATTAATTTCATTAAATTTAAATGTTTCATAATTAGACCTTTCAAGAAATAGGCTGAGAAACCAAATTTTTAAAATTTGGAGAGTAAATAGACTTAGGGGCGCATAGTTAGACCTTTCAAGAAATTGGCTAAGAAAATTTACTTATTGGTACTTAAGTTTAATTTCAATGTGTAATTTGATAACAAATTTTTTTGTCTTAATTTGGCATCTGAGTTTGGCTTCAATATTTAAATTGAAACTTGATTTTTTTTTCAATCTCGCACTTGAGTTTCTTTTGTCTCAATTAAGCACCCAGGTTTGGTTTCAATGTCTAATTTAGTACATGAGTTTTTCAATGAAGTACCTACAATTTTTTCTTGAGCACACATGTCAAATATTCATTGGGCTACATGATACTATCCTGTCCAGATTTCAAGTTAACCGTCAAAGCCAAACTTAAATATCAAATTGAAAAAGAAAAAAAACCCAAATATCAACTGAACATTAAAACTAAACTCAACTAACTACTAGTATATTCATCCAAAAATAGAAATATATTTCAAAACCCTAAAACAGAGAAAGAGACATTCAAAGAGACATTATGAGAATGGGGTTTCAATGTCTCCCACACTAATTTCATCAACTGTTGTGTCATGCGTACTTTCCTTTCTTTTTGTGCGTGGAATGAATGAATCTTATCTTCTAACTCGTTCCCTTTTGAACACAAGTTTCCCATTCATCGTGCTACCCCATCTCTTTTTGCCATGCTAGACTTGTATGCTATTAATTTCACAGATTGTTTCGATTTTGGGTTAGATTAATTTGCCGTGTGACCCAAGTCAGTGAGTTACACGGGCACGGATACGGGTTGGGGCACGGCTGTAGTAGGCCAATTTTGGCCCACTAATACCAAACCCATTTTTAATTAAACCCCTTACAAATCCATTTACCCCTTTTACAACCCAAACCTGATTGATCCATTTCAATACACTAAAACCCTACGCAAACCTTAGCCCAACTACCCAAAACCCAACACTTGACCCAGGCCCAGAAGCCCAAACTCCAGACTTAGGGTTTCAAAAACCCTAGCCTACTCAGCCGCAACCCTCCCCACTTGCCTTCTGCCCCAACCACTCCACTAGCCACCAGTCACCTCCACCATACACACTCCCTGCAATCAGACAAGATAAGAAACAATTAAAAATAGGTGTAAAAGGGTTATAAAAATCCGAAATCAGAAGCTGTAAAGGGGGGCTTTTTTTCCTTCTTCTTCTTTTCTACTTTGTAAACACTAAAGAGAAATTTACAGTCTTCAATAAACAGATAGCAGTGATTGTTAAAAACAAAAAGAAGAAACAAAAGGTTGTATTTTTTCTTTGTTCCTTTCAATTTTTACATACATATATATATTTCTTTATTTTCTATCTATTTAACATAAAAATATACAACAAATATAAAAATAAAAAATAAAAATTTTAAAAATTTTACCTCTCACGGCGGCCGGCGCCGGTGCCGGTGATCGGACCGACGTCCCTCCCCTGGCCGGGAATCGCTCCGGGCCCTCCCTCTCCCTCTTTCCTTTTTTTTTTTTTCCTCACCTGGTCTCAAATGAATTTTTTAAAAATTTTTTAGCTTTTATAGGGGACCAAAACGCACCGTTTTGGTCCCCCCTGTTTAATGATAAAACGACGTCGTTTTGGACGCGGGTCGGGTCAACCAGACCTGCACCAGGGCAGGATCCGCGTGTTTTTGAGCGGAAGGGCTATTTACGCAATTGGCCCTTCCGCATTTTTATATTTCGCAATCAAGTTATTCGTTGTTTATAAATTGACCCCGAAATCCATTACACTTTGCGATTTAGTCCCCCTTCCAACGGTGTCGTTTCAAGTGTTTGGATAAATTACTTATTTGATCCCCCATAGTTTAACGCGCGTTCTAATAAGTCCCTTCTCCTTTAATTTCTTTCAAAATTCGCCCCAAAGATTTGGTTTTAATCCAATCTCATCCCTTTTTCATCTTTTTTTTACCTTAAATTTCATAATATTTTTGCTGTTTAATTCAATTTTAAATATTAATTGTTATATATATAATATTGTTATCATTGTTGTTTTATTATTATTGTATTATATTTAACTATATATATATTTTTCGTTTCGTTTCTACTATTATATACATATATTATATATTCTTTAATATTAATATTTGTTCACATATTTCATTACGTATATATATATAGGTATTTTTGTGTATATGGTATTATTTTCATGTATTCATTTATTTATATCATTTTTAAAAATAATTATATTAAGTATACACTTGTAAATATCGTGCTATTCATATATTTCTGTTATTTCATACAAATATCTTTACATTATTCGTAATATATCTCTTTCATTTTTATGTATATGTTTTAGATATCATAACATTTATATATTTTTTGCATTATGTCACGTATACATTTTTATCTTTACTATTGTGATTATTAGTATATGTTTTAGTATTTATGAATATATCTTTAATACATATAAGTATATATTTATTATTAATAGATGTTTTCAACATTATTATTATGTATATTATGTGAATATTTTAACATTATATTATATATGTATTTATATATATTACATATATATATACCCCTTTTAATATTATATTTTTACACATATATGTATATATTATATTTTATCGTTGCTAGTTATGTATTTTTACTATCTCATGTATATACTTCAAACACTATATATATAATATATTTCTAACACTATATATATATATATATATATATATATATATTTACATATATACTCTTAATTATCCTTGTATGTATATTCATTGTATTTTCATTGTATTCTCGTATATGATACTATTGTTACATGTAATATTGCGTGCATTGCCATTATTTTTAAATATCATTGTTGTATGTATTATGTGCCATGATGTATTTCCAACTATTATCTTTCGTTTCCCGTCCATTCTTGTATATTTCTCCGTTGTTCATTATTTTAAAATATTTATTCGTGTTTTTATTAATTTCAATACGTAAGGCAATATATCGATTTAACACCATGTCGTTGATTTCATCGCTATGTTGGGTGAACATCAATCGACTCGTGTTAGGACGGTATATCCTTCTCAAAAAAAATTTAAAGTTTAAAACTTCTCGTATTCTTTTAATCGAATCACGACTAAATTTTATATTGAACTCGTATTTTTAAAAAATCAAGACAACATCTGTTTATGAGATACCAATTTTGGGCGTCGCGAGGGTGCTAATACCTTCCTTGCGCGTAACTGACTCCCGAACCCTATTTTTTCTCTGGATTTTAACGTGGACTTAAATTCATTTCTTTTCATTTCAAAAATAAATTTATAAGGTGTCCGATCACATCTATAAAAAGGATCGGTGGCGACTCCCCTTTTATTTCAAAATCGAACTTCAGTTTCCAAACTTTTTCACTAGATCGCCACAATTAGCGACCCCGAAACCAATTTTTACGTCGCTACAACGGCTGTGTGTTACGGCAGTGTGACCCCTGCAGTTAAATTTTTGTAATTATTTCCTAAACTTACAGAATTGTTTCAGATTAGTCATTGCCTATTTTTGAACTATTTTTAGGGTCTCGTAGACTCGTAGTAGGGGCTGTAAGAGTAACTTTTACTCTGAATTGAGGTGGATTAGCAAACCTAAATTTAGTGCATTCCATTAACATCATCGAAGATAAATAAAAAAGCGAAGTATGGACTAATACTCTAATGCTAATAATTGGAATAGTATTATATGTATCCGAATTCGAACATTCTAGAAGGGTTAAATAGTAATAAGAGTGTAGACAGTGGAAGACCAAGTTTAGAAATGCATAGCATAATTTATTATTCAAATGTATAAGTATCTAGCATGAAAGTATCAGATTGTTGTGACTTACCCCTGCATATTATAATGCTATTAGTTTAGTTTTAGTTAGTTTATATGTTGATTATGATTGAATTAATTGTTTGATTCATTAATAATACTCGTGACCCTAATCTGACGAAGGAAAGGGGTTAGCGGTGTTACAATTCCGATCAACGTGGACATACAGTAGGGTCGGTAAGGGCTAACTAAACCCTATTTCATGTGATCTAATACTCTGATAGTCTGATCTGAGTAGGAAACTGATATGTATGCCTGACTGTACTATTAAGTATGCATTTATCTGTGTATGAGCATGTTAAGCATGTTTATTCTGTCATTTTTGCATCTATATTTTGTATTTGTGTTTAGGTGGGATTTGCATATGTGAAGGAAGTGATCTGTATAACGACTTTTCGCCTATATTCTGACAGCTTGACTGCATATTATCTATTATGTCACATCGATACTATATGGTGTGTAGGGATGGGTGGGTATTTTTAACCCCACATGGTGTGATGGGATAGACGGTGATGGTGTGTAGAGGATGAAGGTAGGATTCTGCACGTCTGATCTGTTATCTGACTTTGATATCTATTACTGTTATAGACTTAGATCCAAATCTGTATCTGACTGTATATGAAATTCTGTGTATATTGCATTATTATTTCTGTTGGGTTACACACTGAGTTTATGAAAACTCACATCTGTTTTCTGTTCTGTTCAGGTAATCCACAGACATAGGCGGGTCGGTGCGACGAAGGTTCAGCGGTGACTACTTGACGAAAATTGTTTTCATTGTTACTATTGTTTTACTTTTACTGAAATTTCTGGTTTTCATGAGAGTTTTGTAATTTTTGGACTCTCCGGACGTTTTTGACTGTTTGATTTGAATTTTTAGGTTTGATTGCGTTCTGATTTCTAAACTGTGATGATTCAAAAAAATATCTATTTTGTGCGAACAAATGTTATTTTTGAAAACACAAGTATGGTTTTGTTTTAAACGATTTTCAAACTTCCTTTGTGAAATAAATAGTTAATTTTAAAGAACAACTTATAACGGTTTCAGTAATATATATAAATGGATATGTTTTATTAAACTTGGATGTTTTATCAAATAAGTAAACATGGTTTTATCGAAGTATCGTCGATTTCAAAACCCTTTTTCATAACACTCCTAGATTCCGCCATAATGTCTAGGCCGTGTTTAGGGTGTTACACTATTGGAAATGGATAATATTTCTGTTTCATACAATCCTTTCTCATAGTTCACTTTATTCAAAATTCTATTAAGTAATGTGGTACAATAATCTTTTATAAGAATTTTTTTTATAATCACAAATAATCTCATCAATTTTATGGTTTATGCCTAATCCAATTCGGTTCGATGATGGTATTCAAGCCCACACAACAATGGTGACTTCAGGAGTAAAATTTTAGGGATATTTATATCATGTTTATGTTAATTATATGTATCTTAATATTTAAATTAATACATCGATAATAAAATTATTTTATTATACCCTAACAGATGTGTTACCCAATGTACGAAATAAATTTTCTAATTTTATATGAATTTTATATTTTTCTATCGGGGTTAGAATTTGATATATTGTATTGAAATTTTTATTCGATTAAAAATTTTAATTCCACAAGTAAAATTTAAATATTAAATTCATAATTTTCGAAAAAACGTAGCATTTAAAAAAAATTCTTTGTGCTAAAACATTTTTCCTTGTACTATAATTGTTTTTTATAGTTATATTTATGTCAAAATTATTAAATATATTATATATAGAGAAGTTACATTGAAATCAAATGGAAAAAGAGATCTATCTGCAACTTTCGGTACTTAGCCAGCCAACTTGCAGCTAGGCCTTTTCGATAAGGTTTAATTTGTCCTCAGTCCTTGTACTCTTTAAACTTTTGAAAATTGGTCTTTTTACTTTTATTTTAAAAATTCAGTCCTCCTATTTGTTTAATTCAAACATTAAATTTAAACGTTTCATAATTAGACCTTTCAAGAAATAGGCTAAGAAACCAAATTTTTAAAATTTGGAGAGTAAATAGACTTGGGGGCGCATAGTTAGACCTTTCAAGAAATTGGCTAAGAAAATTTACTTATTGGTACTTGAGTTTGATTTCAATGTTTAATTTGATAACAAATATTTTTTGTCTTAATTTGGCATCTGAGTTTGGCTTCAATATTCAAATTGAAACTTAATTTTTTTTTAATCTCGTACTTGAGTTTCTTTTGTCTCAATTAAGCACTCAAGTTTGGTTTCAATGTCTAATTTAGTACATGAGTTTCTCAATGAAGTACCTACATTTTTTTCTTGAGCACACGTGTCAAATATTCATTGAGCCACATGATACTATCCTGTTCGGATTTCAAGTTAACCGTCAAAGCCAAACTTAAATATCAAATTAAAAGAAAAAAAAAACCCAAATATGAATTTGAACATTAAAACTAAACTCAACTAACTACTAGTATATTCATCCAAAAATAGAAATATATTTCAAACCCCTAAAACAGAGAAAGAGACATTCAAAGAGACATTATGAGAATGGGGTTTCAATGTCTCCCACACTAATTTCATCAACTGTTGTGTCATGCGTACTGTCCTTTCTTTTTGTGCGTGGAATGAATGAATCTTATCTTCTAACTCGTTCCCTTTTGAACACAAGTTTCCCATTCATCGTGCTACCCCATCTCTTTTTGCCATGCTAGACTTGTATGCTATTAATTTCACAGATTGTTTTGGTTTTGGGTTAGATTAATTTGAGTTTAAATAATTCAAGTTAAAATTATTTCGGGTTTAGTTTATTTTAAGTTTAAATTGTTTCTGCTTCGAGTTATTTCAAATTTTTCAATCAATATTTTTCTTATTCATGTTTGATAATAGAGTTTAAGTAACTTCGAATTATTTATTTTAAGGGTTTCGATTAATTTAGATTTATATCATTTAAGATCTGATATGTTAATTTTATAATCAAATTAAAATGAATAAAATTCAAATTCAAATTAATTAGATTGAATTTTAGAATTCGGATTGAAAAATATAAAATTTTGATGATATGGCACTTTGAGATTATGCCATATGATCACACAAAAATTAAAATTTTTATAAAAATTTTCAAGTGATGACCTGTACAATCTTAGAGTGTCATATATAATATTGTAGTAACCGGATTGGTGGTTAAATCGATTTGACCACCACTAGTTTTCAATTAAATCGATTTAATCGGTTCTAATAATAAATAGTTAAATAATTTAAAAAAGAATATTAAACTGGTTAACGTATTCAACTACTAAATTTTTTTCCCCAATTTTCAATTTTTACTTGTTTCGAGCCGTTTCCAATTCAATCAGTTCAACCCCTTTGTTTAAACTAGTATATCGATATGTCTCAAACCAACATGTTCAACTAACCAATCCAATCCTATTTCAAAAACACTGGTCACATCATCAAAATCTTAATAGAATCTAAGTTCAGAAACCAAAATGGATCTAGCTATCAAGTTTAGGTATCAAAGTAAACAAAAAAAAAATAATAAAGATACCAAAGCAGACCTAATTGCCAAGTTTAAGAGTCAAGAATTATATTACCCTCTAAAATTTTTGGAAACTTTGGGTTATTCTGAGTTGGATTCATTTCTAGTTCAAACTATTTCGAAATTTGCCAATTGAGTTGTAGAGTCTAATTTTTTTCAGATTTTTTTTTATTCATATTTGATAGTTGAGCTTACATCATTCAAATTATTTATTCAAAAAATTATCATTTTAAATTTGAGTAAGTTAAATTTAAGCAGTCATCAAATAAAATTTCAAAATTTTCAAATGTGAATTAAAATTGAAAGGTGTAGTAAGATTGCCAATAATTCTTCAACTTTTTAGATTTATTATTGCCAATAATTCTTCAACTTTTTAGATTTATTCTTCTTTTGTTTTTTAGTTTTCATTATTATTGTTGTTTTATGCCTTACTTTACCTGTTTACTAGGGAAGAGTTTAATCATCTTTGAATGAAGACAAATGGAGCAGTCTGCCCCTTCCCTAGGGTTCAATAATATATGATATTTGGCTATTTATATATTTTCCTTCTAAAGGTTAACAAAAGTATTTTTATAAAAAATAATTAACACCTTCGGTCTTCTAAATAAATAAGAATTAAACAATCTTTCTCTCCTCTCACGACCCACCCTGCATGCCATCTATCATTTTAGATACTTAAAACTAATATTGAATCGCTCTGATTTGAAGCATTTTGACTCTGTTAGCTATAATTGAATTTTTTAATCTCTTCTGTCCCCGTACTGATGGACCTCAATTGACTTGAAGAGCGGATTGTCCCTCCTATTCCTCCCGTCATCCTCCACCCACCAAACATCACATTTTCGGCTAAAACCCTCTTTGGGGTGAGCAACCTAATTGCCCCCATCTTGATATGCTAAAATTTACATATTGTAAAACCCAATACAATTTATTTCGCTTTCTATATGTGGTTACTATTTTTTTATGGATCAATGTATGTTGCTTAAAGCTTCGTTATAACCACCAAAAAATCCCCCACAAACTCCACTGCCCAAATCCCATCCTCAAGAATTTTTTTTAAAGTAAATAAGATAAATGATTTGTATTTTTTAATTCGGTCAATTTCAACGAATTAATTTTATACATTAAAAATTTAATAAATCGACTAAATAAGAAAAATAAATAAATTGCACATTATATTGCCAAAATCGAATCAACTGATTCGTTTAATTGAGAATATTGAGTTTTTTTTTAAATTCTCCATATTAAGTATTTATTTTATTTTAAGTTTAGGTATGTAAATGAATTTTGAATTTAATAATTAAAATTTCCTCAATTTATTCAATATAAAATATTTTAAATTTAATTCTATCCAACGAAGCCCACAAATCTCTACCAAAAATGCATTTGACTCGTATAATTTGCCAAAATGAAAACAATAGTTCCGATCACAAAGAAAGCTAATTAAGAACTAAAAAAAGGCTTTATGCATTTATTGGCCTCTAAACTATACCCAATTTTCAGATAGATCCTTATAAGTTTTTTTTTTTGTGAAAATGGTCCTAAACTATCAATTTTGTACCCAAAAGACAATATCAGCCAATAAAAACATAATCTGTGGTATATTCTTATCGGATGCCACGTCAGACGCATTTTTGGGTAAAATGGGGGCAAACCAATAGTGTAGAGATCATTTTTGGCCAAAAAAACTTTAAAGACTAATCTAAGAATTGAAGTATAATTTAGGGCTCAATTTAATAATACAGCAAAAAATAAATATAAAAATCAAAGGAATTTTAAAAAATAATAACTTTTTGGTGGAAAATTATCCAACAAAAGAGGTTCTTTTCTTTCCATGCATGGAATCTTAATTTCTTTCCCTAAAGCATTGCTTCATTCCTAGGCCTTCCAATGCAATAATATATACTCTCCCTAGCTTCCAAGTTTCATTACTTTTGGGGTTACCTATAAAAATCCCTTATAAACCCTCCATTTTTACTTCAAATTTTCTATATTCAATTCCCATACAAAACACAAGTTTCCCAAGGAAAAAGAAGAAGATCAAGATGGGCCAAAACACATCATCTTTTGGTATTATTTCTCTTTAATTTTCCCCTTAATCTTCTCAATTATATAAATATTCTATATGTGTGCATATGTAGATAGATTTTGTTTATGTTAAATTCAAGTTTATTATGTTATTTTCTTTTTGAACATTAATCTTATTATAGTTTATTATCATATCTACTCTTTTTTATACAATATCTAAAACTACCTATAGCCCTTATCCCTTAAATAGTAAGACAATGCGCTTCAACGCACTCGAACCTACATCCTCCTGCATTAACAACAAATATCCATGCCAATCAGACTAAAACTTAATCAACTTCTTCATTTCTAGTCTTATCATGCATGAATTTTGTCCAATTATATTCCCGTTTTTAAATTAAATACGTACTTATAATTATATTGTATTTGTTGTTGTAAACTCTAAAAATTAGGAATGGGGATGCAGGAAATAAAAAGCGAAAGGAAATAGATTCCACAATAGAGAGATGTTACAAGACATATTTTGAAGGCAAGACAAATTGGACTCCAGCTACATTCTTTCGAGCCATATGCGACACCGTCGAGTAATTTTATCTTTGCCTTTTTAACATTATAAATGTTTTTTTTAATAAAAAATTGCATTTAGTAGTGTTGATTAAATGTGTAATTAGAATCATATGTTTATATATCGACAAGTCCTTTAGTTAATAGCAAGTAATAGCAAGTAGAAACTTTAAGAACTTTAAGATAGTAGGTTTGAGTCTTTAGATTTTTTTTAGAAGAATCGAGATAAAATGATAAAATCTTGTGGGATCAAAAAGTTAAAAAGTTTATACTAAAAAGATTAGATTAAATTCAATGTTGTTGGAACTAGATCGGACTAGCCAGACAGATTGGTTGAATTGGGAATCGGCTAAAAAATCAGTTGAACTAGAATTTTTTAAAATTTATTTTGTCAGACCTATTGGAGCAGTGAACCGGTGGCCTGACCAGTTTGGTTTAAAAAATATTGATTAAATTATTACTTTTTAGAGGGGTTAAAAATAGGGGTTTTTTTTCCATTTAATTGAAGGATGGAATTTGCTAATTTGAATGTTTTAAATTTTTAAGAGGGGCTAAAGAAAATATTCCCATTTAGCCAATTGTATTAAAAAAAGCTTAAATTAAATGATTAATTTTTAAGAGGGGTTAAAAATACAATTTTTTAATTCAATCGAAGGTCGATGAATGTTTTAATTTTTTTTCTTTTTGAAGTGTTGAAAAGAAATATTCCCATCTAACCATGGGGGCAAGGCTTTTGTATTAACAAATAATAATTTTTCCATTTAATCAAAGGCTAACGTTAAAAGTGTTAAGTTGAATGTTTTAAATTTTTTTGGAGGGTTGAAAATTAATATTCCCATTTAGCTAGGAGGCGAAGGCCATTGATATAATTGTAATTTCAAGAGAAAAAAAATTATGTATTTAAATGCATTTACGTAATAATATGATTTTTACAGAGAACTGAACAAAAAGCTTGGAAGCCCTCAATTAAGTGCACCAAAAATTACAACTCTCAATGTTGCCTTTGAGGTTAGTATTTGAGTACTCCCAATTAAGTAATTCGTTTTTACAAAATAAACATGTAAATTTTTATTTTTTTAATTAAGTGGAAATACCTAATTAATTGATAATATATAAATTCTTATGAACATAATTTTTTGAGTTTATTGGTAGTGTATAAATTTATTAGTCATTAAGGGTAGATTTAGATGGGCGATTGGGTGCTGTGTGGTATAGTATGGTGCGTTTAGCTTATTTTTGGTCTCACATTACAGTATCTAATCTCACTACTACCACTATTTTTACACTAATCGCAGCTAAACGCATTGTTCTACCTATGTGTATGGGATAAAGCAACATTTAATTTTTAAATTTGATATATTTTTTAATTTGATCATTAAAATATTTTATCACTTTAATCTTGAAACTTAGTAATTTTTCTTAATTTAACTATTAAATTTGAATTTCCTTAAGTTATAATTATGTAACTCTTTAGAATTATATCTCATCATCACTTAAAATTTTACAAAATTTATTAACCATCGTGTAAGTATACCAAGATAATTATTGCTCAAAAAATACGAATACAAATATAGGGATAAAGCAATATTTAGTCCTTGAACTTGGTAATTTTTTTTAATTTGGTCTCTAAATGTTTTTTTTCTTTTTGCTCCACAATTAATAACTTGACAATTTTTGTTAATTTAGTCCCTAAACACTCTAAGATTATACGTCATCACTTAAAAATTTAAAAAACTTACAGATCATTATTTCTCATTATTGCTCCCCCCCCCCAAAAAAAAAAAACGGATACAAATGAAATGATAAAGCAACATGTAGTCCTTGAACTTAGTAACTTTTCTCAATTTGGTCCATAAACTTTTTTCCCTTCACATTAATCTCTCAAAACTTAACAACTTTTACTTATTTTATCCATGAACATTTTGAGATTATACTACGTCATCACCTAAAACATTCAAAAGCTTATTACTAGCCATGTAAGTAAATTCGATATCAGTATTGCCTCTTCCCAAAAAAAAAAAATATACAAATGTAAGGATAAAGCAACAGTTAGTCCTTGAATTTAATAAATTTTCTTAACTTGACCCCTAAACTTTTTTTTCTCATGATTTGATCCTTAAACTTGGATTTATTAAGGTATAATGACATAACACTCTGAAATTATACCATGCCATCACTTAAAACTTTAGAAAAACTTACGGACCATCCTGTAAGTAAATCCGATATCATTATCACCAACAAAATGGAACATAAAACGTTTTTCAAAATTGAAATTTGGTGGCAGAAATACAAAGCAGCCGCTGAAGGAAAAGAACTATCAAAAGAAGGGTTTCAAGAGGTGCTACAAGAAGTGCTAATAGAGACAGGGTTTTCTGGTATAGGAGCCAAAGACATATTTTTGTACCTGTTTGGTGTGCCAGTGGCTGCTTTGATGATCAAAAGGCAAGCTAACCTTAAAATCCACGATGATATATTCATCCCTGCCATCACTTCTGCTACTGTTTTCCTCCTCGCAAAGCTCAATAAAATTTGACCAATTTGTTTGTATTTATATGAATTTCAAAACTATTTGTATTACGTTTGATAGTTGGTTTGATTGGTTTTAAGGATGTAAAAAAAACCCAAAAATTTTATTTTAATTTTTATTGGTTTGTGATTTGGATTGGTCAAGTTTAGACTTATTCAAGGATCGGGTTATCTAAGTTTGAAGGTTCATTTGAAATATAAGAAGATTTAGACAGAAGTATGAGGTTAAAAAAATGGGTTTTAGCAAAATTAAGCCAACTTAAAATATGAATTGAGTTTAGGTTCCAATATTCAAGACTTGAGCTTTGCTCGACCCTTTTTACTTTGTAGTATATTTTATTATTTTAATTTTATATATTATGTAATTAAAATAAAATAAAATAAAATGTATAATACAACAATGTAAGCCTTAAAATATATGCTAAAGTTGTCTGTGTTTAATATATTAATAAGAGAAGAAAACGTATAGAAGTAATCGATATTACATTAAAAATAATATAAATTATTAAAACGAATTGGGTCAGTCATTTTCAAATATTAATAGGTTTGAGTAAAATTTGAGATTTATATTTTGAGTCAGTCCGCGATTGGATAAGCATGAAATGTGCTAATATCAAGCATTTGAGTCGAGCCGCGTTCGGGTAAAATGTGCTAGGATCCAAAACACATTTTTCTTTGATACACCATCTCCTTTGGTCGTATGGTTAAATGTTGGTGTTTTCATCCGTGCGGCCCAAATTTATTTGAAACAACATGAATTAAAAAAAAAATTATATAACATCGGAGAGGATTCAAACTTAAGCTACATAGATAAAAACATTAACATATAACCATCCAATCAAGAAAAGTAATACATTACGAAAAAAAAAGTGCATTTTATATAAAGTGTTTTGGATACGTTTTTGTCTTATCAACCATAACGGCCTATTTTTTAAAATAATAAAAAAGTTTGGCCTCAATCTCATTTTACAAAAAAAAAATCGATATATATCGATAATTTTGCTCCCATGTATATAAAAGTTAAAATGACTTTCTTAGCCCTTCAATTTCTAAATTGAGCAAATTAGTTTATCTAAAATAGTTGGAGCAATTTAATCTATATCAATTTTAAAAGTAAGCAATTAAGAACAATTAATCATGACATTAATATCTTTTGTCAACATGCATAATTTTATTGCTATAATATAAAGTTTAACCCTTGATGTTTACATATTTTATTAAATTGATATTGGTTCTAAAAATTCTAACAAATGTAATCTCAATATTTACAAAGTATTGCGAGTTAAATTTGTTAAATCATGATTGAATTGATAAATATGTAAATTATGATAACAAAATTTATTATTATACTAATCAAATTCATATAAAATTAAACATCAACATTGCAATTAATCGTTTTTATTTGCTGACTTTAAAATTAACATTAATTAAATTACCCTAAAAAGATTTTTACTCATATAAAACAAAACAAAGGGAAAGGATACGAGGGTTTGACCTAGTCTCAAATTCAGAAGATTCATGCATCAAGTCTCCTTTGCGGTACGCCACACTGCTCGAGGACCTACAGCTAAACCGGCCCCCCCCCCCCTGCATTACAAGTGGTGCTCTAGGCCATTTTAAAATTTTCATTAATTGCATTGAAATATATATAATTTATATTTTTAGATAAGGTAATTTATAAAAATAATCACTTTTGTTTGTATCAGGTTACATTTTAGTCACTTATGCTTGAAATGTTACTTTTTAGTCACTTATGTTATTATTTTGTTCTGAAGTGATCATTCTCTTTATTAAGTTAGTTATCTCTCTAACAGTAATCCTACGTGGCAGTCCAACTAAATTTTAAGTACCAACTTAGATTTCTAAATGAGACGAAAATAGATTTTTAATTAAAAAATTTAATTAATTAAAATTTTTAAACCTAAACCTTAACTAAAATTTTGATCTTAATAATAGTTTTTCCAGTTAAATGAGAAAAAAAAATCCATTGAAAAAAAGAAGAGATGGAAGAAAAATTAAAAAGAGGATATGAACAGCTTTTTTAGTTAAGGTTTAGGTTTAAAAATTTTAATTAATTAAAATTTTTAATTAAAAATCTATTTTCGTCTCATTTAGAAATCTAAGTTGGCATTTAAAATCTAGTTGGACTGTCACGTAGGATTACCGTTAGAGAAATAACGGAACTTAACGGTAGAGTGATCACTTCGTAACAAAATAATAACATAAGTGACTAAAACGTAACATTTCAAACATAAGTGACTAAAATGTAACCTGAGTCAAACAAAATTGACTATTTTTGTAGATTACCCTTTTAGATAACTACACTCAAGAGCAAAATTAGAAAATTTTTTGAGTAAGAATAAAATTTTATATCTTTACTATATTAAAAATATAATTTTATCATTTTAATAGTTTTATATTTTTATAATTTTAACGGATTAGATTAAATTTTATCATTTTAAGATGGCCAAACTGTAATTTTATCATTATTAATTTAAAATTGTATAAACTATAAAGAGACCTAAATGAAAAATTTTCTATTTTAAGGACCAAGTCCCTACCAACTCCCTAGATTCACCACTACAGTACTTATATACTAAAAATTCCATAAATTTAAAATATAAATATCCATTTAAAAATAGTATACAATAAATAATATTAATACTTTTTATTATTTTGATACAGATAATATCAATAGATATGTTATTCTTTTAATGAGATCTTTGCCTTTCCATACATTATCTATATTATCGAGTTGGTCTCGATTAATTAGTGATATCAACTCAATAATTCAGTCAAAAGTTTAAATAATAATATAAATAATCAAAATTATAGTTATATGTATATTAATATTATTAAAAATTAATATATAAATATATAAAAATATTTTTAAAATATCTAAAATTATACATAGAAACATATTAATATCGATATATCAAAATAAAAATGGTTTAATAATAAATTTGACTACTAACGTTTGTATATTTTGTCAAAATGGTCCTAGTTGTATTTTTGAGTCTTTCTTTGGCCATCAACTTTTTTCAAACTGTTTTTCCAATAAATTTAATGAAAGTACCATTAAAAAAGTTGACGGGATAATGTGAAATTTCATGTGGAATATTTTAATGAGATGTAATTTATTACTTAAATAACCCTATAAGATAATTACATGTTAAAATAATAAAATAAATAAATAATACATTAAATTAAAAATAACTCTTAATTTAAAGAAAATTAACGTTGTTATGTAAAAAAATTTAACCCAGAGAAAAACCTCACAGTAAATAAACAAAAATTGAAACCTTAAATTTATTCATTAAATCTATTAGAAAAAACAGTTTGAAAAAAATTAAAGGTTGATAACTAAAAAAAACTAAAAAATACAATTAGGATCATTTTGACAAAATATACAAACGTTGGTGATTAAATTTACCATTAAACCAAATAAAAACCATACATCATGCACAGATACAATAACTTCGCCTACTAAAGCCTCCACTATACTACTGGTTTTTCATTTATTCTTTGCTTCAACACAACTACTTTTCTCTACTCTTTAAAAATTATAAGGTTAAATAATGTTATAGGTGTTTGTAATTTTCAAAAATTCAAAATTTAGTCTCTATATTTTTATTTCTAAGATTTAATTTCTTAATTTTTAGATTTCAAAATTTAAGTTTGAAATAATAATAAAACTCACTTAATAGCAATGTAACTAAAAGAAATGGTGTTGTAATGAACTTGAATTTAAAAAATAATTTTCGGCATTAATAGTTGAATTTGAATTTTAAAATCTGAAAAGTGGAGGACTAAATTTCTAGAAATTAAAGTGTATAGACTAAATTCCAAAAATTACTAAGAGTACCTGTGGCATATTTTAACCAAAATATAAACTCTTAGTTTCCTCATTTATTGGTATGATTTAATTAGTTCAGTTACTTTTTTCTACTATGAATTATCTTAAATTTCTATCAATGTCAGGGATTAAAAGAAAATAAAGAAAGAACGCTAACCGAAATTAAGAAAGTAAAATTATTAATGAGGGCCATTAAAGAATTTGTAAGCTATTAATACTACAAACTTTGAATAATTTCTTTTCCCAAAAAAAATAAAATATTTTTTAAAAACCCCTCAAAATTTCAATCCCAAACCAGCTATAACGTTAGTTTTTAAAAAACGACTGGAAATTTATAAGGGTCAAATTGTTGTTTTAACCCCTTTACTATATTTCTGTTTAAAAATTAATTGATGCACTTTAATTTAATTTGATTTTGTTAATTATATAATATAACATCGTAAATGTAGAGTATCTGCAAAATAAAAATACAAATTCATAACTAGAAAGTTTGTTAGAACCTTTTCTAATCAGGACTAAAACTCCGGAAATTAGAAATGTCAAAATAGGAATAATATTTGATATTATTACGAACTACTATAAAAGTGAAAAATAGTTCGGATTAGTGAATTCGATTTGGAATTCATTCTTATTGAGTCATCAACAGCTGCTTGTTTAGTTAAAAACAATAAACCAGTTTGATCGAATCGTTTAGTTCTATTTATTTGTTGCGTTTGATCGAATCTAAACTTTGAAAAGTAGAAGTACTAAATTACTGAAAATAAAAGTAAATGAACTAATTTTAAATTTGTGAAGAGTACAGGGACTTGTGATAGAGTTTAACCTTAAAAAAACCATGACATGAACCTTGATCATGAAATTCTTTTTCAAGTATCATGAATGTTGAATGGAGAATTTGTTAGGGATATTGGTTAAAATAAACAAACAAAATAATGGAGTTTATAGAGCTTCTTAGTCATCAATGGCGTTCAATATGGAAACAAAAAAGAAACAAAAAAGAAATGCTGTATACATACATCAAACGAAAGTGAAATCAATGTTGGGTTCCAACGACGGCGAAAACGCCAATGATAACAGCAGCGCCATGATCAACACCGGAACCAGCAGCAGCATCCACGGCGGCGGCGGCAACGGCGGCAGCAACAGCGGCAACACCAGTAAGGATAACGTTAAAAGAACCAAGACGATGACTGAAGTTACGGTGAAGAATTTGATGATCATCAATGAATAATTATAATAATGCAAAAAACCCCTTTTTTTCTCAGAAGCCAAACAAATTAATCAATGATCATACAATATATATATATATATATTCAGCATTGACGTATCGTCTGCTTGATAATATTTTCTATGGGATTAAACAGGAAATTGAGAGGAGCTGAAGGGTAATTATGGGATTTAAGAACAAAAGGGGATGCTAGGGCTATAGGGTCACTATCAAATCCCTACTTTGTTAATGTCTCAATTCAATTAACCTTAACCTAAAATCATATTTTTCTAAGTCCTATTGGGTTAAAGAAAATTATAAATTTTGGTACAGCTATGGCTACTTGAATGTTTTAAATTGTATTTACTTTTAAAAATAATAATTAATTAAATTGTTTATTTGAATACATAATATAAATAATAATTATCCCATAGTTTTTATTTGAATTTTTTAATTAAAAATATTTACTAATGAAGTCTTAATTTAATGACCATACGAGGTTTCGAATAGATTTGAGTCTCAGCTATTACAAATCACTTGTAAATCCTATTTAAATTTATTCTAATTTAAGTATGAATATATTTTATTTATTAGTCCGGTTTAACATTGTAATGTTGATTCTAATTGTGATTATTGATGTATTGATTTGTAATTTTAATTATGTTTGCACTATTTTTATTCATATGTTACTCTTTTTTTTTTGTGAAAGAAATAAAATACAATGTAAATAAACTAGACTCTCAATGGAGGATCTTCAAACAGTTTTAAGCTTATTCTACTGGTTTGAATAGTTTTGGCAAGACTATCAACAATTAAGTTCTCTTCTCTAGGAACATGCTGAATTTTCCTTTGCTTAAACCTTTTCAAAGTATGATGAATACTCCTAACTAAGGCATAATTTGAATTACTCGAAGAATCCTCCATGATGGCATTAATGGCTTCAATACAATAGGTTTGAATTAGAATATTCTCGAAACATCTATCCAAAATAAATTTCAATCCATTCAATATCACCAAAGCTCTGCCTCTAACACTGTACAATTCCTCAAATATCTGGAGAACTCAATGATCCACTCACCATTATGATTTCTCACATAACCTCCATCAGTTGCAAAACCCTCGTCAATCCTTATCGAATTGTCTGTATTCAAACACACCCAATTGCTAGATATGAACCCCCTTAATTCATATGTTACTTTTATATAACTCAAAAATATATTTTCTAGAGGTGTATTCAAATTCCAATAATTAAATAATTAATTTATATAATCTCTATTAATTTTATTTCTACAAGTATTTACATAATATTATTATTTTATGAAATTTAAAAGTTAGACCTAAGTTGTTGGGTTAATTTCCCCTTCAAATTAGAAATAATATATCTGAAATTCAAATAAATATATTTTGAATCTATTATTGTAATGTATTATAAACTAGTAATTAAAATAATTTTAAAAAATTCTTACACCATGAAATTTAAATCAAAATGATGTTTATTGAATTGAATATATATTATATATAGCCAACTAAGTCCTTTACTGGTGTAATTCAATTCAAATTTTAGTTCACATAAAAAAATCCTAATAATCCCTTCAGTAGTGAAGTTAGGAGTGCCCCTTCAGTAGTGAAGTTAGGAGTGCTGGCAAGGTCTCGGTCTCCTAAAATGAAAAAAAAAATTATTTAAGCTATTTTATAATTTATAAAATTTTAGATTAGTAATGGTAAAATTATATTTTAGCTCCCAAAAATGGTAAAAATTTGATTTAATCCTTAAAAAGTTATAAAGATATAGGCTATTAAAATGATAAAATTGTATTTTTACTATCGTAAAAATATACAATTTATTTCCAACCTCCCTCCCAAAAAATTTCTAGCTTCGCTATGAATCCCTTCCTTCTCTTTAATAGATGACCAATAAAAAATATCTAGTTTTATCTTTTTCAACATAAAATTGCAAATTAGACCAAAATTCATTTATTGTTCTGAAATTTATCCTTTTCTTTAGGATCAAAGATAAGTTTTATATTTCTCGAGAGTTAAAATACAATTTCACTATTGCATTAACTTATAATTTTATTGTTTTTGAAAGGAAAAAAATTAAATTTTATCAATTTTAAGAATCAAAATAAAAATTTACCATATATTAACTTATACTTTTATCATTTTAAAGTGTCCAAGTTGCAAATTTTCCATTTTAGAGAATCAAAGCTTTTGCTTGAGATTAGAGGTGCTCATGGGCGGGTCGGGTTAATTCTAAACATGATATTAAAATACTTTATGTTTGCCTAAGCTTGATCCAACCCAAAATATGGGCATAAAATTTTGCCCAAACTCGTCCATATTTGCAAAAGACTAACCCAAGCCCATTTTAGGCTTGCCCATATTTTTTTTATTTTTTCTTAAAAAATTATTTTATTTTAATATTTAATAATTTTATACTTTTTTATTTATTAAAACTTTTTATATAGTCATCCTAACATTGTTTTAATGTTTATATAAGAGTAGTATTATATATTTAATATATGTTTATTTTTTAAACGTGTCCTAAATTACATAATATATATAAAAAAAATAATATAAAATATTATAAACTTAAAAATGAGTTGGGCTGGGCTGAAATTAGGTCTTGAATGTTCAAGCCAAGCCCAAACCATATTTTAAATAGGCCCATTTTTTGCCTAAACCCATTTTTCGAGTCTAATATTTTTTCTCAAACTTTCCTAAATTTTGAACGGACGTTCAGACCTGGACGAGTATCCCAACTCATGAATAGATCCACCTGAAATCAGCTTAAACAACAATATCCTAAACCATTGTTATTCATATATAACAATTCTATCACGTGTAATACTAATGCAATCAAATAAATCAATAATGCAAAATCCCTATTAACAAGACTTTTTAGGACAAGTTTTCTTAATCTTTTATCTTCTATGAACACATTAATGGCATTGCAGCCATTGTTGATATTTCATGGAGTTTTGCTTGTAATTACAGTCAGTAGACAACCAAATCTCTGTTAGGTTGACATTCCTTTTTTCTTTGGCAGCTAAAAAGTAGTGTCTTGAGAAATGCTTGCCTAGTTATAGAAATCCTAAAGCTGTTAATATCAGACAGGTTATTATATATATATATATATATATTCATAAAAAAAAGAGAGTGACTAAGTTAATCATAAAAAAAAAAGAGTGACTAAGTTAATCCTTTAAAGCAGAGATGGTAAGTGAAAAAGTATTAATAAACAATATAATCTGCAAAAGAAGAGATGGTAAGTGAAAAAGTATTAATAAACAATATAATCTGCAAAAGAATATTCTCCATCTATGCAATATTTTTTTGTTCTTAAAAGAGAGAATAATTAGGTCTTAGAGAGAACAATGTATCAGCTACATCATTTGCTTAAATCGTGGAAAAGAAAAAAAAAGGGTTAATATATAATTTGGTACTTATGATTAAATGTAGAATTGAAAGTTCCTCAAGTTTTCTCAAAGTTTAGATTTTAGATTTTCCTTTAGTCTTTTTTTATTGTACCGAAAAAAAATTCGGGTTTGAACTCTTAAAATAGGGTAAAACTCTCCTAATATTGTTTTTTTTTTAATTTCATAAAAAGTGGTGAAACTTGACATTATATTTTGGACTTGATTTAAAATTTTATAGATTTTGAGGTCTAATTAATTTTTAAAATTTTTTTTGGGGGGTTTTGAGAATTTTCAAAAATATATCTAATTAAAAATTTTAAAATTAATGAAAATTTTCAATAATTTAGAGGGTTGAGTTAAAAGTGAAATCACTCCGCAGAAGCAGTGTTAGTGTCGGCTGCTTTTGGGCTTATATTCCAGCACCGCCGGAATTGATGACAAAATGAGAAAAATATTGAAGCCCGTCAAGGGCGAGGAAATTGAATAAAATGATGGCAGTGGGTGTCAACTTCAATGGAAAATCAGAACTTCACATTAAATCAGCACCTAATCAGGAGGTGGCAGGTGCTCGACTTTCTTAAAATAGGAAAAAAATTTATCCAGTTTTCTTTAAAATTTATAAAAATTTAAATTAATAAAATAACTTTTAAAATTATAAAAATTTGATTTATTTCTTAAAAATTATAAAGATATAAAGATTAAAATGATAAAATTACATTTTACTATTATAAAATATACAATTTATTTTTGACACGTAAATATTTTTCGACTTCGTCCCTGCATTAAATTAAAAGTTTTTATAATTGAAGGGTTTATAAATCAATCACATCTTATGCAATCTTTATTTGGTTCAAATTTGTTTGAGGTTTTAATTGCTCATCTTTAAAGATTTTGGTAATTCATTACTGAAAATATGTTACGTAATTAAATCAAGTAAAATTGAATCAACATTTCAATATAATTGAAATTCTCATAAATAAAATATATTTTTGAAGGAGTTTAATATTGAGAATATCTCTATCGAAATACTCTTTGATTGAAGACTTATTTGGCGGTCATTTGTGTAGAATTAAATATTCACATTGATTGTATTTTGATTAGGTGTTTTGGGCTTAATATATATGAATAAAGAGCACTTTATTTGTTCATAGAGGAACTAAGTTTTAGTGCATATGTGTTTAAGCCGTTCATCAGTTTACAACTAAGTTTCTAGGGGAGAGTGATCTAGATTACAGAAGTGATGTTGCAACTTGGTTAATGAATTGAACTTAAATAATGACTTGTACTTATTAGTTTATATTGGATTAATCTCGGGGTTTAGCCCCACAAACATAGGAAGTTTCCAAATTGCGTAATCAAACTATTGTGTTCATCTCTATATCATAACTACTAGTAATTTTGTCTAGTTGCAATCGAACGAAAATTTGTAACGCAAATTTGACGAATTTACAATAAGTAAGTCAAATTCAATATACAATCCATCGAAATATTTAAGTAATGCTCAACTTAAATTTTTTGTTCAAAGTGATTATTTAACGTGCCATATCAGCTTACTACTATTACATCGTTAACGACAATTAACGCTCAGTAACTAAAATATTACAACACGATAACGTAAGTGACTAAAATGTAACCTGAGAATAACAAAAGCCACTATTTTAATAGTTTACCCCGAATTTAATTCAATAATAAACTATGCTTCTAGAAATTTTTATACATGTTCATATATTAAAAAAGAAGAAGAAGAAGAAACTATCTAGCTAGGGACTATTCTGAAATTATAAAATAACAAAAAAAAAATTGCAATCAAGCTTTCCTTTTCTTATATAAGGACAAAAGCTTCTCATTCAAAAGCAAAAGCATTGCTTCCAAATTATACGTTGTTTCCACCTGCATTATCAATAAAGAAAATAACATCAATTTTTTTAGATTTTTACTTTAGAAAAATAATCCAATATTTTTTGGGGAAAAAAAAAGGGAAAATAGCATTATTAGTGTATGTATTTGTGTATTGGTGATGTAAAATGTTAAAAAGTTTTATTAATTTTATTTAATTTTAAGATTGTTAGTATATGGATTTATATATTAATGGCATGATTGTAAAGAATAAAAGTTTAGTTGATATAATATTTCAATTATTTAAGTTGAATTCAACCCGTGTGTTGGCTTGATGGTTAGGTTATTTATTATTTCAAGTGTGGTATGGGTTTAAATTGCGTTATTCGCATTTATGTAAGTTAGAACTTAAAATTAGAAGACTAGTCAAAAATGAAAAAAAAAAAGAAAAAAAGTTTTCAAAATCAGATTGGTGGTCTAACCAGTTAAGTCATCGGTTCGCCGATTTAGTTGATCCATTCAGTCCGATTAAATAAATTATTAAAATTTCATAAATATTAAAAATATTAAAAAAACCGATTCAATTGATTTTTTGTCTAATTCAATTGGTTTATATCAATTCCCTAATTAACAGATTCAATCCTTCTCCAAACCGATACCTTGACCAATTCCTAGTCCAATCAGTTTGACTAGCCAGTCAAATTTGGTTCAAACAATCATGAAAAAACCAATAAAGCTAATTTTTTTTTTTAGTATTATTTTAGGATATTTAACAAAAAAATGGCTTTTCATATGTTCTTATGGCAGCACAAAGGTGCAAGTAGGGCATTGACCTAAAAAATTGGAAAATTCTATGTTTAGTCCCTTTAAAAATTATAAAGTTATAATTAAATGTAAGAATAAAATTGTATTTTGACTCCAAAATTTTATAATACAATTCTAGCCTCTTATATTTTATTGCTTTACCCCTGATTTTTATGTAAATATAAAATTTTAAAATTTTCTTCATTTTATATTTTAAATAATCAAACGAAAAATTTAGAAGTTCGACTCAATGTATCAAATATAAACACGAACTCGAAATGCATACCTGAAAATTCAAGTTATAGAACACTCTTCCACCAAAAGATTCAAAGCAAGAAGCATCCGTTAAAAAAAGACCATCTTCTTCTAATCCATACAATATAGGTGACAACGGCGGAATCCCTTGAGACGTCGGCCCGAACGTTGAGATCTGAATCGTCGCTTCTGTATCGCTAACCTTAGTACCGGAAACCGTGAATGGCGACACTTTAAACCCGTCCAATAATTTTGTTTTGTTTTGATGATGTTGATTAATAAGGTCATGATCATCTTGCTTGCAAATGGTTGAGAGAATTTGTTGTTTCTTTTGTAGCAGTATCTCCACTTGTGATTGTAACTCTGGTATGTATTTCAACATTCTTGAAACTGTGGCCGGAATACTCAACCTTTTCTGCATAAATTTGTATTCAAATTTGAAATTTTAGTTCGATTAAATTGAATATGATTTAATTGTGTTTGGTTATAAAAAGTTAATAATTTAAATTTATTCAATTCGAATTCAGTATTTATCAGAAATTAAAGCTAACTCAAAAAGCCTTGAATTTGTAATAATCTAAACTCAAAATTACTTGAATCTAAAATATTTTAAACTGGAAATGATCAGACTGTGCAGTAGCGGAACATAATAGAAGCTAGAGGGTCTTGAATCCCTAAAAACTTAGGAAAATTTTCATTAAGCCGTTTGAAAGTTTTAAAAGTTTTAATTAGATACCCTAAGATTTTTAGAAATTTTAATTATGCCTTCTAAAAGTTTTAAAATTTTTAATTAGATCTTCCAAAATTTTTGGAAATTCTAATTAATCCTCTCAAAATTTCCTAAAAAGTTTGGAAATTCTCATTAAGCCCCTTAAAACTTTTGAAAGTTTCAATTAGACCCTAATTTTCTTTTGAAAATTTTAATTAGTTGTCTCAATTTTTTTTTGAAATTTTTAATCAAATCCCTTAAATGTTTGGAAATTCTCACTAAGCCCCTCAAAATTTCTTGAAACTAACAAAAAATAGTCCAAATCTAAAGCGACAAACCCCCTAAATACATTATCCAAAAAACCCAAATGAATTGAACCCAAAATAGTCAAAACTCAAAATGATTTGAACTTAAAATAATTTAAACCACAAATTAACTCGAAATCAAAATTTATCTAAACCGAAAAAACTTGACAATATAATATATATATATATATATATATATGATGGCAATTCATACCGTTTGTTCAGATGGTGGGAGCATTGAACGAAGTGACGAGTACAAGTCATTCATCTTTCGTCTCCGTACACGCTCACTCGCATTGTGGTTAAGCTTCTTGTCAACGGTGGTTGGGTTTTCATCACCGGTATCTCCGGCAGACAACATCGGTCGATCGAGCTGGATTCGAGGCATATCATCATGGAATGTAAAATGATGGAAATCATCAAAGCTTTCAAAGCCTGCAAGGGCACCACTGATGATATGTTGGTGGCCGATAGGAGCATCTAAGGGCCATTCACATACTGGAAACAAAGCACACATGCTTGATGGATTGTGCTATATAGTTTTTTTTTTTTGTGTGTGTGTGTGTAAAATTTGAGGGTTTGTCGATTTATGATCGATATGGGATTTGAGTGTGTGTTTATATATATGTATGTTACACGGAAGGGTATATTTTGATGTTTTGGTATGTTCACACTGTGATAATGTTTAATTAATGGTTTGACAAATGACACATTACCTTCCCCATAATCTTGTATGAAATTAATAATTTAGTTTATTTTAAAATTATATTTGGGAAAAAATATAAGTAAATAAATTATGCTGTTTGTGGATAATAAATTATGAAAGGGTCCGTATCAAAAAAAAAAATTATGAAAGGGTAAATTATTAAAATAGTCATTTTTGTTTGCTTCAGATTACATTTTAGTCACTTATGTTTAAAATGTTATAATATTTTAGTCACTAAGTTAATTTCCATTAACGGTGTAACATTAACCTGACGTGGTATGTTAAATCATCATTTCAAACAAAAAATTTAGGTTAAATTCTATAATTTGTCCCTATATTTTTCATTTTGAGCAATTTAAATTTTTTTTCTTTTATGTTGTTTTAACTTTCTTCTTTTTTTCCATTCTCTTCTGCTTCTCCCTTTGTTTTCCTCCCTTCTTCATTTCTTTTAACGTAGTTTTTCTATATTTTCCATTTATTAAAACTAGTCCATAAGCTCGTCTCACTCGAAAAAATTAAATTGTTCAAAAAAATAAAAATATAGGGACTAGTTTTAACAAATGGAAAATATAAAAACTACGTTAAAAGAAATGGAGGATGAAAGAAAACAAAGGGAGAAATAGAAGAGAATGAAAAATAAAATAAAATTTAAAATTAAAAAAAAGCATAAAAGAAAAAAAAATTAATATAATAAAGTGGTGCCAGCCACTTATCCCCCCAACCAAATTTTTTTTTCAAAAATTGGTATAAATATATACCAGTGTGATGTTGTATGAAAAAAAAATATCCAGGTGCCGGCTATTAAGTCCCCCAAGCCCAAAAATTAATTTTTTTAAGCCTAACATAATCATCAGGCAATGGTTGGGTCCAAAATCAAGATGGTGTCGCCATTAAGTCCCCCCAACCCTATTTTACTGTTCATTTCAAGTTATTTGGATGATTGTTTTTAAACATGGATTATTTTTGTAATTATTTATTTTTTAGGTCATTTTGGTAAAATAACCTAAAAGTGGAGATCATGAGTTTTAGAATTTTTAAGTTCGAGTCTTACTATACGTAATTGCGATATATGGATCTTCCATTTTACCGTGTGGGTATGCATGTGTAGGTTTTGTTCTATACTTAAATCGCATTTTTACTATTATAAAAATATATAATTTAGTTCCGTCTCAAAAAAAGTTTCTGGTTCCGCCACTATCTATACTTCTAAACAATTATAATGTAGAATCAAATTAATATAAAGTACAATAGACGAAGAATAAAAAAGAATCGAATAAAACCCATTTATAACTTACGTACATAATAAAACTCGAACTTAAATATTCAAAATCTATAACTTCTCATTAACAATTTAGTATTGTATTTTATATTACTAAGTATTCCTTAAAATATTATTATGATCATTTTAAAAGGGTGATTCAAAAGATTGATGTTGGAATCCAACATTCTTTGATAACATGAATGACAACATAATAATAAAGTAAGTTACTATTTTTTAACTTAAATATGGGCTTATGAATTGCTCATGAGGTGAAATGCCATGCACGAGGCTTAAGCAGGCTTTTTGCTTGCTTGCACATGCCTAAACAACTACGCCACGTGCCTCATGAAAGCCGCTTATATGGATGGCAAGTTGGCAGCACACTCAGAGCAGCTCCATTTTTGTTTAAAAAATTGTCTCACTTAGATATTGAAAAGGATCTTTTTATGTAATATTAAGTAAGAGATATGATCATACCTGTTTAATGGACTTCGATTTGATATTCAAAAGATTTATTTAACTTGTTTCGAAATTTTACATTATATTTTATTATTAAATTAAATATAGATTAAAAATCTTATGAAATGAAACTATAGTTAATATATAAAATTAAAATATATACTATGAATTCTATTTTTCTAGAAATATATAAAATAAAAATAATTAGAAAATATATTTTATAAATACTAGATTTTGATGATAAATTTCATATTAAAAGAGCATATCTATAAATATATATTAACAATTTATTACTAATAGAATGGCACCGATTTTTATATCAATTTATTACTTTTTATTCAATTTTCAAATGGTAAGAAGATTATATAAAATATAATAAAATAGAAATATATTTATAATAATATTAATTATATTTTAAAATAAAAATATTTTAATGAAATTTATGATTAGAACTCAATCAACTACTTTTTATATAATATAACCGTTTGTCAATCACTAATCACACAGTTGAACTGCTAAAACCTCTATCTAATATTATACATATAAGTATTATTTTATCCACTCTTCACAAACATAATTAAAAAACTATAATGTGTCATTTATTTAACATATATTTACTTTGTTATTTATTTGGTCCACTTGTTCTAGATTTGCCAGTCGTGGTCATGCCGGTGACTTTTTTCCGTATTTTTTTTAATTTCAATTTCAACAAGATAGATTTGCTAAGTGGGCATAAACAGAGGAAAAAATGGTTTATTCTATTGTAGATCTTGAACACTTTATTCAAAAATTTGAAATTTATTTATATTGGTGTAAAATTAAAATAAATTTATATTTTTTATAATTTTTCAACAATTATTGTTTTAATGAACCAACCATCATAAATCATGTTCAATTCAGTATAAATCATATATGTTAAATTTGACATAAATTAAAAATTTTAACTATTTTTTCATGTAAAAAATTCAACAATTCAATAAATATTAATATATACACTTTTTAAAGCAATATGATAAATATTAGATCAATTCAAAATTTTACATACATAACAAATATAATTATATAAATTTTAGATTATTAAAATATTAATTGTATAAAAATTATGAAAAGATGTAAAATTACTTTAATTTATACAGACATAAATAGATCCTTCCTCATTTTCATAATTTTTGATATTTTGTATAATACATGATTCATTTTCATTTAAGAAATAAAAATTTTAATTTTCGAATTTTCAATCTTAAATGTACACATCCACCACCATATCATCATCTAACAACAATGGCATAATTTCAAATTAAAAAGAAATTACTTTCCTTTTTTTTCTTCTGTTAGCAAAATATATATTATTGACCTTCATTAACAATATTAATAGGCAAGGTAATAAGTGAGGAAGATGAAAGTAAACTTTCAATGGTTCTAAAAATGATTATATCTCAAAGATGGAATGTACAAAAATCAGGTTAAACTAATTAAAATCCATCCAATCGATTGGTTTCGATTTAATTTAATCAGTTTTAGTCGGTTCGATTATAAACCGGTTTGAAAAGTCAGATAAAACGGTTGTATTTGGTCAGTTTCAGTTTTGAAAAACTAAAATCAAATTAATTGAATTTTAAAATATATAAACCCAAAATTAAACTCAATTTAAATGTAAAAATACATTTCACCTTTCAATAAAAAATTAAAAGGCTACATTTTAATCTATACTTAATTTATATTTTAACAAAATTTGAGATTAATCTATACTTAAAAATATTAAGTTCTTTTTATTTAAAAATCTCAATTCAATCACTAAACTCTTGAGTATTTTCTGTCAAAATTTATCATTTCAAATTTAGATTAAGCTATCTTTAAATGACATGACATATGATTGACAAAAATGAATATAATAAATTGATAAATTTTGACAAAAACTATCAACTATACTTATTGGAATAGGATTTACAAATTAAAAGAGTAAAAATTTAAATTACAGGGACTAACAACATATTTTAACCTTATAGCTTAATAGAATAAGTTTTTTAAAAAAGGGGCTGCCCTTTTCTATTTTAATTGCTATTTAGTGATTTAGATAATTTTATTTTAAAAAAGAAAAATAATTTTATTAAATGTACTACTATATACTACTAGTTAACTTGGTGTTTGAATCAAAGACATTTTTTTGCCCCCGTGGTAAAAACTATCAACTACGCATTTCAAAAGGGCAAAAAGACAATCTAAAATGACCTCTTAATCAGTGCAAAAAATAATGCAGTTCTAAAGTTATTAAATTTGAAACACTTACAAGGGAAGGGAGAGATGATTGGATTATTGGCTTGAGGCTGCAGAAGCAAGCTGCTTCTTAAGATTGAGTACCTCAATTGCCTTTGATGCTAACCTTTCCTTCAAGTTCGTCGAAGCTTCCTCGAAGTTCCGGTTCATGATATCCGACTCATCCATGGCTTTTTTGTATCGGTAACGGAAAGCATCCAACTGCGCTTGCGTTCCACGAAGCCTCATTCTAAGTTTTGCCATTTCCTTACCATTGTTGACATGATCCTGTATAAAAACAAAAAGAATGTACTATAGTATCAGAGATGGAGAACAGGGAAAATAATCGGAAACTACCTGGAAATGGTTTTGAGTTACTCGCATGAAAGGATGACAAGAGAGTTCGTATTTAGCATCATCCATTCCATGTAATTATCAAATTGATGCGTGTCCGATAAATGAAAGTGTGTGCAGTTAGCCAGCTACTTACATTATGCATCTTGACTTCCATGCAAGATAATCTGCTAGCCAGTTCCTCGACTCGAACTTTAGCCTCCACTAACTGTCAAAAGAATCTCCCATGATATCAGATAATTCCTAACCTAGTTAGATTGAAAAAAAATGTCATTTTTTAAACAACCAACCATGTCATTAGAATCATTTTTAAGATTTTCCGCTTCGACGCAGGATAATCTGCTAGTCAGTTCCTCGATTTGTGTCTTTAGTTTATCCCTTTCTGTTGAAATGTACAGAAGTTGATCTTTAAGATTCTGCAAAGAATGAAATAAACTTTTCAGTCTCTAAGAAATAAATTCCCAACCTAGTTAGATTGCTAGCAAGAAAAGAGTCATTTTTAAAAATAACCAACCACCTCATTAGAATCGTTTTTAAGATTTTCCTTTCCGAGGCAGGATAATTTGCTGGTCAGTTCCTCGATATGTGTCTTTAGTTCATCCCTTTCTGTTGAAATGTCCAGAAGTTGATTTTGAAGAATCTGCAAAGAATGAATTAAACTTTTCAGTCTCTAAGAAATAATTACCAGTTCTTAAAATGATGATTTCTTATGATTGTTTTTGATAGATTATTTTGCAATGTGCAGAAGACAAAAACCTGGAGCTCGTCCGAGAGCTGAGGCTCAGTGACCAACTGTTCAATTTTGGCTGATAAATTGTCTCGTTCTCTTTTGATAATACTCAGTTCCTCTTGCGCATGTTGAAGCTCCAAAGAAAGCTTTTCCACGTTTGACTTCAGTGTCTGCAATGAAAATTAGTGTTAACTGTGCATCCCTTAATGATATTATGTTGTGTTTTGATTATGAGCACATGATGAGATACAGAAATTACTTGCTGGGTTTGTTTGCTTTCGGCGTAAATGTTTTCTATGTCACTTTTAAGCTGGTCAATCTCCAAAGACTTCTCAATACTGCAATAATAGAAAGTGGCTTTTTAATTAACTTCACAACCATAATTTCAGGGTGTAAAAAGCTAGATACTCATAAATATAGCAAAAAAGGGCAATGTAAAAATGCTAGAACCTTAGGTACAATAATTTCAACTGGGGACAGTATTTCATATTTTTCTAAAGGGATAAAGCAACATTTAATACCTGAACCTGGAAACTTTTCCCGATGTTAATCCATGTGATGACATGGCCCTCTAATATTGTGCCACATCATCATAGGGACCAAAAAAGTTCAGGGATCAAGTTAGGAAAAGTTGCCAAGTTCAAGGACTAAATGTTGCTTTATCCCTTCTCTAAACAAAATCAAATGCTCCATTTAGAGTAAAAAAACAGAAATGAGGTGGCACAAGAGCCCTACTAGAAATTACTATCCTTCTATTAACTTTCTGTCAAACTCATATAGAAAGAAACAGATGCCGTATCATGCATTAAACCAGAAGAGTTGATAGAATAGAACAATGTATTCAGAGAGGTTTATACAAAAGGGATTATGCGTAATCTAACAAATATAGCACTAAACACCCACCAAAAACTCATATCCACACAATTAGATATATAATCTAGCACAATATTTAAGCCTGTTAGACTTAGATCAATATTGCAGCAGATATCATTCCCCCCATCAACTTTGCCATTACACATCCCTCCAAGCACCTTTTCATTATTTTGAAAACTTCGGATTTGTTTAATTTAGCATCCAAAACAAAGTTTTCGTATATTGTAGCTACCACATGTAATACAACCAAGTTTCCATTAAAAGCATACAATAAAGAAACCCAGGAGACAAACCTGCATTTTTTCTCCAGTTCTGCTCTTTCATCGCAGTCTGTTAATCTTTCCCTGAGGTCATTGCATTCTTTTCTGCACAACTCCAATTCTTCCGTCACCTATATAAAACAAAATCATAATCATGTTAACAAATGTTCGTTCTAGATTTTAACATCCAACACCATGATAACAAAAGTACATGAAATATAAGTGCTCGCTTGAGTGAATCAAAGCAAAACATATATATTTGTGCATTGTCTTCCCTGTCTATACACATATAAATACAAAAAGTTTAAGATATATGATTTTGACAGTAAACTAAAAATTGGTTCAGTTTATCCTGCAAATCTTTCTTTTCCTTTTGATGTTCAATATGCATCCTTTCTTCTTTTTCTTCTGCGGTTGAATATAGAGTTTGAAATCATCCTCTTTACTAGTCAATGTACATTTAATGCAAATAAAACAAATTAAAGATAACTTCCATCAAGAGTGCCTTTTATATGTATACTGCCTTACAAAAACGTATGCCTAGGTGCACCAAGCATGTGTCTGATTAAATTTGCCTCGCCCAAAAGGGTTGCAGGGCCTATGCACAAACTAAACTGGTTTTTACTAATACTCCATGTTCAGAATTACATCTTGCTTAATCAATTAGAACCAGAAATGACCCTACTGAGTCCCGTCTAATTTCCATCTATACACAAGACACTTCAATGAAGAAGCATCAACCAACGATGTCACCCAATAAAACCCATCCCTACCTACACGCAAAATACCATGAATGCAAGGATTGATCAATCCTATAGTTGCAATCAAAACGGCACTGAAGTAAAATATTACAATGACACATGAAGAATTTTTTACTGTTTCTTATTCCAAATGATAGCTATGTGCCTCTGTTAATACAACGTACAATAGTTATTCTGGAAAGAAATTAGGATCTAATAACAAAAATTAGCCTATCCCTACAAATCAGTCTATGACTACAAATCCAGAACAATTATAGCTAAATAATAGGAGATTTACAGCACTATCATATTTACATGTAAAGAATCCATAAGATTCTCCAACAGCAAAGATAGAATATCAAAAAACATTAATAGACGGATAAATAGTCAAACTAGTAGAGTTAGTATATGCATGTCATGCAGGTCTAAATGCTGAAGGAGCTCAACTTCCGCTGAGATGCATCTCCAGCAGCAAAACAACTAAGAATTAAACATTACCATAAAAAGAAATTGGATTGGCAAAGTGAGAGCACCTGATCAAAAAAGATAATGAATGAAAGAGACTGAGACCTTTGCAGTCTTCCACACAAGATAAGAAGTATTATAACAATTCCAGTTATGAAAGACACAAAATGAGATCGAAAAAGATATGGCAAATCACAAATTCCACAAGCAATTTGTTAACTGCGGTGCAAGGAATAGCATGATGAAAGATCAAATAATATAGAAAAATACTACACAGAAAATAAATAAATTGCTGATCAACAAAAACTTGCAAAATTAAAAAGTAAGCCACTTTCAATAATTCAACTAAAGTTCTAAAATCTCCAATGATAAACTTAAGACTCTTACCTCAGACAATTTTTCTGATAACAATGTTATCTCAGAATTGTATAACTTTCTTTTCTCTTCAATAGCTTCAATTGAAGCCTTCTCTCTAGCACACTGTATTGCCTTTTCTTCCTCCATTTCCAATAGTGAATTAGTAAGTTGCTGCAATATCGAAGGCACGGTCAAACAAACACAATTAGACTACCAAAGACACAAAGCGTTCTTCATAACCAATGAGATATTAGACTACCATTGCCAATTCTTCCTTTTCTGCAAGCAAACTCTTAATGGAGGCTTCCATTCCTTGCTGGCTAGAATTAGATTGTTCCAAAATAAGTTTCTGTGCAGAAAGAGAGCGTTGCATTTAATATTTAAACAAAAATAAGCATGCCACCATTTAACCTTCCAGAGGGATAAAAAAGTTGAGAAACCAAGGGGATATACTGAGGAAAGCACACGAAGCTCACAAGGCTAGAAAGTTCTTCTTGCAGAGCATTTATTTCTGAGCTTGATATATCCAATTTTTCTGTCAGGACCTCAAATTCTAAAGCCAAATCTTCACTTCTAGATATAGCCTCTTCCCTGTCCCTGCGTGCAGCTGCTAATTCCTCTTCCAAGGAAGCTATAGTTGTCTCCATTTCAAAAGCAAGAACCTCCAACTTTTTATAATCTTCCTAAGAGCAGAAAAATAAAAATAGGATTCACATTTTAAGTTGAGAAAAATAAAACTAGATAACAAGTAACAAACTGGATCTGTAAGCTATGGAAAGATGTCTGTTGATTTGTTCTTCATAGTTGAGAAAAAGTATCATAATTACTATGTAACAAAACCAAGCACATTAAACTCTTAAGACATTTTAGTTCATTCCATATTATACTAGAAATTTATGGCACTAAGTAAAACCACCCTGCAAGTTAGTTTCATGAAGAGATAGATATATTAAAATATCACATAGAAGTATATAAGGATTATACAAAAAAGAACTGCCTGGTTTCAGTTAGATCTTGTAACTTGGACTCACTGGAAAAATAAGTTCATTATTAGAAAAATGCAGAGAAAAGAAAAAGGCCAAATGTTTAATTTCCATTCAGAATTACCACATTTAATTACTTGCCTTTTGCAGTTAGATATTCATTACAGAACCAAGAAAAAAAGATGCATCTTCATCACCTGCATTATCTGTTCAGCTTTTGCCTTTTTTGGATCAAACACCTTTGCATTCCTATCAAAAACTGAATCACGCCTCTTACCAGCTAGTGATTCGCGTTTGTTGATGTCACGCTCAAGAAGAGTCTTTTGACCAAGCAATCGCTTGATCTCTCGTTCAGCAATTGCTTTCTCCCCCTAGAAATGAAAGCAGGTTAATATAGATTGTAACTTAAGTCAAACTTTAAAATTCAAAACAATTGGCATTGAACCTCAAGTTTTGTCTTCTCCTGGATGATATTCTTAAGCTTGGATTCGGTGTCTTTCAACTTCAATTTTGTTTTCTCAAGATCTTTACTCAAACTCTGATTTTCTCTTGCCATGGGACCTGATGAAAGATATGATATTTCCTTTTCAAGACTCTGAATATGAGAAAGATACTCCAATTTTTCCATGTCATGCTTTTCAAAGAGTTCCTGAAACAAGACTGCTCATGTCAGAGAATGGTATTCTCACTCATAGATGCTATGTATATTATAAAATTGTTAAATGAGACATAAAAATCTCACTGTTAAGGACGCTTCATGGTTTTTAGCCTTTTCTCTTAGTTCCTGCACTTGCTTCTGCAGATCAATGGATTGGTTGTGCAAGAGAAGCTGCAAACAAGGCATCAGCTTACATATTTTATCTTGGAATCCAGATATTGACAATGATTTCATATAATAGATAAGTTTTTATGCAATTCAGAGAATACACTGTTTGAGCATGTGAATGCAATGTGTCTCACCTTATCATTTTCAAGCTTCAAAGTCCTTTGATGTGTACGATTCTGTAATTCCTTGGTATTTGTAATAATTATTTTTTGTTGTTCAGAGCTCTGACACATCATATCCTGGAAATCCTGGATAAAATGCATAAAACTAAACAATGAGATGGAGATAGGATGCAAGCGCAAATAGTAAAAATATTGACTTTAGCAGTTATCTTTCAAAGTTAGAATTATCATTCAAAAAACATTACTGCTGATAGGAAGGGAGGTTCTCCCAAGATGTTTCAGGATTACTCACAAGAAATTCCTTAATTGTAGCAGAAAAACTCTGAAAAGCCTCATCCACAAGGGATGATAGCTTTTGAGCTACTTCTTTTGACTCTTGAGCTTCAGAAATCAGATCTTCTACTTCCTTTGACAGCTCAATTACAAAATCGCAATCCCCCTAGAAAGCAAAGACCCAAAATCAACTTGATGCATTTGACATTAGATTATTCACACAAGATAAAGAACCTGTGTATCCGATGTTATTAACACGAGAAAAGGAAAAACACATGCAAAAATGAAGAAATGCATGCAAAAATGAAGACACGCATGCACACATTAAAGGTTGCATAAAATCTTACATAAACACACATGCACAATTTATAGAATACTTACATTCTTTCTTCCCCCAGATTCATTGTAGGCAAGTTCTTCACGAGCCACTCTAGTCTCCTCTCGTGCATTAAGAAGCTCTTTGCAAAGCTATAAAGTATTGCACCAAATAGAAACTGTTTTGAAACTAGATTGAAGAAAACAAACCATACCATAGCTTCATAAAAAGCAGAAGGTTCAACTGTTAAATGATAAAGGTGATACTGGCATACTCATTAGGATACATGCACATTTGACAAAGTCATTAATATCTAACAATCCACCCAATTAACTACAATAGATGCAAATGTACTAGATAACTTTGATACAACCACTAACGAGCAAAAGATGCTAATGAAGTCCATGATAGACATGTGTGCAGAACCTCTTTTATCTCAAAAAGATGAGAAAGATGATCTTTGGCATCATTGGAAGTTTCATGAAGAGACAAAAATCATTAAAGTTCAATGCCGTACATTGGATCTTGATAAAAACTCCAACTAGAAAATAAATTATTAATATACATATATCAACTCCATAACAAAAGCAGTCCACAAATTATACAGATACTTTCCTATCAATTTGCAACTAATACATGAAAAAGTTTCAGGAGTCCTTAAGTAATTCCAGCAGATTACAGACAGCAAAAATGAGTGAAGCAGATAATAGCTTGCCAGCTACCCACAGGATAAGCATATGATCGTCATAAATAATTGGTTAAATTATTACCTCATCAAACTTCTCCCTCGCACTTATATTCTGCTCTGTAGCAAGTTCGACAAGACAATTCAGATTTTCTTGGCTTGAAGACTTTTCTGTTTCCAATATCTCAATCTAAAAGGTAAAAAAATATACATAAATAGACAATAAATAAACCATCAATCTACAAATTCTTGACGATTGCAATGAAAGATGATTTAAGGGGACAAAAGGAGAGGGAGAGATAATTATTAAAAATAATAAAATAAACCTTCTCTTGAAGTTGCTTGATCACAAGAATAGCTTCAGATTCCCTCAACCCAATATTCTTGTCAGCATAATTTGTTTTGTTCGCGTGAAATGCAGAATGGTCACTAGACTCACTATGTTTCATATTGTGAAGGGATTCGGCCTCAACCAGCTTTCTCATTAAGCAATCAATTTGTATATCACTCATGGTTCTCTGCATAAAGAAAGGAATCAGAATACAGAATGACGACTTTGTGTGCAAATTCATTGCAAATTAACAAGTATTATGAGTAACCTGAGTTTCATATTTCAAAATCAAATCCTCATATTCTATTTGCAGTTCCATTAATTCGCTGTCCTCCTGAACCAATAATACATATGAGGGTGAAAAGTTCAATTCAAGGACATCTATACAAAAATGCACAATACAAAGTTACAAACCACAAAGGAGCTTTTCTTTCTTGGTTGTCCTTTTCTCCTGTTTGTTACATGCAGTAACGCACATGGATCAGGAAGAGTACAATCTTCCAATACACTAGCCTTACAATCTTCATCTTGTTTGCATGGGTAGTCATCTTCAGTTTCATTTTCATTCACCAACTCCTCAAAAGCAAGAAGTGGTCCCATATAACGCTTAGATTCAGTCGGTTTAAGTGCAGATGAGTTTGATTGAACACTTGAGCAGGCCTAAAGCACAGAAAATTAATGTTAGCAGGCACCCAATGAGAAAAGATTGATTGTTAGCACAACAAGAATATTTTTCCAGCAAACAGAAACAGAGCGGGGCAGGCAGCCAGACACTGAAAGTCACTACTTGACAAAGGTCCCAGTTACACTTCTCATCCCTGCCTATGGGGATAGAAACTTCCTCAATCCTACACACATGGAGTTCCGCATGAAAGAAGCCCATTTTTCCTTTAAAATACTTATTTTCTGTTACAATGCATCTTACAGAATAACAACTGATCAAAACATCAAGCCTTCTGATTCCAGGACAACAATTTAGATCCATGTCGCGGAATTCAATTCAACCAAAGCAATAAGCCACTAAAATAATAACATATCATAGATAATCAAAATGCATATACCATAGTATGATAGGAACCAATATCAAACTAATGTACATCAACTCAACCCCTGTTTTATGAATATGTCTTGTAGAGCAGTGGTTAAGTTAGTCCAGTTTTATCAACATAGTGGACAAACAAGAAAGAGATGTCTCCAAAAAGCAATTTTCACCTTTTGGAACCGCCTTTCAAATTCTGTTAATTAATACGGACTATCTAATGATACAAAAACTTTAACATACTATATTCAATTAGAATGTAGAATAACAAGTCTTCTCGTAAAATGTCTACCATTATCCTATACAGATTACAGCCAGTGTAGCTCCAGGTCTTCTTTTCCTTGAAGATAATATTTCTAGCACAGCTTAGAAAGGGAGATCCATCCCCCCAAATGTAATGAAAAACTTCAAAAATAAAGATTGACCATATTCATGTCAGACATACGCTGGTACCTGGCACTCACACTTGACCCGATTACCATAGTATGCAGAAGTTTCCTATAACCTATTTAGTTATTTAAAACCATGAGTGGTTTTAAGAGGAGGATGAGGATAGAAACAAAAGTTCCATGTCATCCCAACAAATTTCCTACAGTGAACTTTTTCTCAAATACAACATTCTGGTCCCCCGTACAGTAGATTTATCCAACAACAACAAGAAGAAAAAAGAAGAAAATCTTGCAATCATCAATGTCCTCCACGTGCTTATATCATCATAAAATATTTCACACTTTTACCTATCAAAGGAATCCAACATCATAGCCTTTTGCACAAAAACACATTATAATGCACAATCAAACTAGCAAAACCCCTACATCAATTATCATGTATGTGAGGTACAATAAATTTCACATTGATCAGCTCAGACCCATAAGGAAATAAGAAATTTTAAAATTCAAGTATATTACAATGCCTAAGTTTTTTACCCAGATAGAAGCAAGAAACATAAAAGTTACCTCCTTAACAGCCTCCCTTGCAAGATTTCCAGGGCACCATGTATCTCGCCTCTTTTCCTATAGCCCAAACAAATGACTCAATCAAGAATTAAGATGAATAGGCAAGATATGCATGTATGTATATGAGAGCAGACTAACTATGATATATGCAGTATACATCCAACAAAACCACGCAACAATGCTAAGATACTAAACTTTAAATCAAGTACAATATTTGGTAGTTGCAAGGTTTATCTGCAAACCCTTACTTGATGTACTCAAAGTACAACTCCATCAGAATTTAGATAGCAAAATTCATAATCCCAAAATTCTCTAGGTTGAACTGAAGAATTTAAATTTTCAGTTGGATTTAAAATTTTTTTGCTTATAACTCTGAATTCTAAACCGTTCTTTTGGACTTTGGATAGATCTAGAAGTTGAAATTGAACTTTTAACTAATCTTAGATTTGATGAGAGAACTGCAATTTAGCTGAAATTGTAATACTAACTTAAAAAGATAAATTGAAATATGTGATTAGGGCCTTTTAAAATTTAGAATATATTTGACCTAAAATCAGATCCATTTAAAATCTAATCAAATTCAAACAAAAAATTGGGACTTCAAAAATCCAAACTAACCCCTCAAAAAATATAGTTCATCATGTTGAAATCTACAAACCAATTTAAATCATGCTTGTCACACAAAACTAATGATTCTCCAATTCAGGTTTCCATTATAGATGACCTAATCCTTTACATTCCACATTTTATATATTAAAACACAATTAGCTCATCTGATTGCTCTAGCATGAGCTTATGATAGCAGGATTAGATAAACTAGCAAAACTTGAGAGCTTATGTAAAAAGCAAATAACATGCAGAATGAAAGAGAAAGAGAGTTAACTATTCAAAATAGAAAAAGGTATAGTTATTTAGACAAACCTTTTTAACCTGATCTCGACTCTCATCTCTACTTGAGTACAAGACCATAGAGCTCAAGTTTTTTATTTTCTTAGCTTGCTCTTGCAACACCCTTTCACGTTCTACTTGTGCTTTCTTTTCCTCCTCTAGTTCCAAAGCTATCCGCTCTCTCTCCACTTCAGACTGTCAAATGAGCTTAGCAACTTCCATAACATAAACATTCTTTGAAATATAAATAAATCATCAGGTGAAAACTAAATACCTGCAATAATGTGTTTCGCAAATTGAGTATCTCTTCTTCCAAATGTTCTGAGCGAGAACCCTGGAACAAACAAAACACTCAATGAGTCACTATTCCAGAAAATTTCTTTTCAGACATCAAGGAAATCACAAACATAGTTGCAAACCTGCAATTTGGCTCGAAGCTCCTCTATCTCTTTCTTTTGCCGCTTTAGCAGAGCAGCATCAGTTAATATCTAACACACCAAAAAACAAGTAGCGGTAAGATTCAAGTTAACATACATGTTAGACTTGAATTAAGAACTTGGTCCATAACAACACACAAAGATCCAGTGATTTGACAATCCACTGAGTTCTAAGAAATACCATCAAAGCCAGCAGCAAGAATAAATGTGAAAAGGAAAATCAAAATAAACCTCATTCACACGAGCACAATTTGTAACACGCAATGCCCTGCTTGCAAACTGAAGGCTGCTCTTAGTTTCATCTGCATGAATCTGCCGTCACAAGAGATTGATGAAAATGCAGCATTGCAAGTAAACATAAACTAAAAATGACATTGTAAGTAGCAAAAAATGTTGACAAAGTTCAAATTCATAATAATAAAATGATGACAGCCAGGCACAGCAGAACAGTTTTTTGCTCGCCCCAACCATCCGAACCCGCCCCACCCTAAGTTTTATCTAATACCCCCCAACCCCAACTCTGGAAAGAGTTTTTGATGCCAACCCGACTCATCCCAAAGTTTTAAACAATGTTTTATAATTTAATAAAAATAAACCAAATTTATGTTACAAAATCTTATTAGATTAGGAAATTGTAATTAAAATATATGAAAAATATTTATAAATTTAAAATAAAAAACAAGAAATTATAATTTATGAAAGGAAATTAAAACTAAAAGAAGAGCATTTCACTAAAACCTATCCCGAACCAAATTTGAAAAAATGAAAAATCCCTTATAGTGTCGGGGGTTGTCAAAACCCAGCTGGTACAGGGTTTTGTCACCCTAAGAATGGGTATGTTATATGCATAATAAATTTAAAAGTAAAGTCTTTTGTACTATTTAAACCTTCTATCAGAATCATATGTCAAAATTATGGAACTGAACAGACATTTTTACTTCTTTCCCACTTTATCCTTCTTTTTTTCAGGTTTTATAACTCCTTGACTCTATGAAAACTCAGCAAGTGACAACGTCCAGCTGTCCACTTAAATTAGTCTTCGCCTCTTAATAATGCATATAAAGAGAAACGTATGAAGCTCTGGTGAAACATACACAAAGATGATATCAACTACAAACGATTTTAATGATTACTACCTGTGCAAGTGTGATATTGCATATTATAGCTGTATTTGCATTGCCTCCTAAAGCAGGTTGCAATATACGTGTAAGTTTGCTATCTCGATATGGAACGTGACCCCTGCAAAATGTTCTTAATGTCATTAATATTTGAAAATAATAGCACTTCAATTTATTTCTCAAATTCTAGAAGAACATACCCTTGACTTTCAGCACCTTCACTCAATTTTTTAATCACAGTTCCCAATGTCATCAAGCTTTTATTAATATGGGAACCTTCCTTTAGTCGAACACCTTCTGCACCAGTTTTAGCAGCACGTTCTGATCCAGCAAGGTCTACTAAATTCTACAAGAAAAAGAACAAAAAAAATTGAAAACAAATGTTATTAGCATAAATAAGACTAAACAAGATACTCATTGACAACTAGCAAAACATTTTATCAATTTATTAGTCATAAAAGAAGAAATATGTTTTTCATTTTAATAACATACCAACACTGATACTCGAACAGCATCGCAAGAACTAACTGAATCTCCACCTCCGTCTTCAGTTCTATCCCGACTCTCAATGATCTATATATGGCTACTACGGTAAGACAAATATGCAAGTGTAATCGTATTACAATTAAGATGACAGAATACTAATAACTTACCATGCGAAAAATGGTATGTGATCGACTACTGTGTAAGTTCATGTTTGTCTCGCCAATATGCCTGTGGGCTGAATTTTGGAACACAAAAATAAATAAATAAAAAGAATGTAATCAAAGGAGAGAAATTAAAATTTATAAGCTGCCAATTGATCAATAGTTCAATTGGCGCTGTTGCTATTGCAACAATTAGGATGATATGAGTTCCAGCGCGCTTGAACATGTTTTTTCCTCTGGTTTAAGGGTTGGAGAGGGAATATGGGTAGAAGTGAGCATTGTATAAAAAAAAAATTACAATCTAACTCTTCCTTTTTCTTTTTTTTTTTTTTGCTTTGTCACAATTTCCTCCGTTTCTATTTCAAATACAATCATCATAAAATATCTTTTATTAGAACACCAATGACAATTTAACTCAAAAAGTATATACTAAATGCAGAAGTTCAAAAAAAAAAAGCATGCAAAAGTGAAGTTCATCAAAAAGATGAAAGAAATACATTCTCCAAACTCCATCAAGTCAAGCACTTGCTGAGGAGAGGCAACAATCTCTTCTCGTAAGCCAGCAACATATATTCCCCTCTACATTTATGAAAAGAAAATTATTCACTACTAAGAAATAGGAAATTATGTAGAAAACACGAACTGTGAATTTTAATACCTCTATACTTTCATGAATCTGTAATTTTCGATGCTCAGGGGCTAACAAGTCATTTATTTCTTCATTATATATTTCCATATAAGACATTCGAAGAAGAAACTCTCGATCCACATCCTGAAACAAAAGAATAAAAGAAACACCTTCATATGAACACAGTTTTAAAATATTTTAAGAAAATTCTGCTTAACATAGAAAGTCAGTTACTAGATAGTCAATCTAAAATTTAAAGAAATTTGTATTTGTATGTTTACATGATATCACTTCCCTTGCTTATTTTATGTCTGCAAACCGAAACTTCATCATTTGAATGCAAAATAGCTTAAGATTTTCATAATGTTATAAAAAATCAAAATTTATGAAATCATCATTAGCTTTCCCAAATAGCTGAGGAAAAGACAAACAATTTAACCACAAGAATAATTACAAAGCACCAAGCTATTCCCATTCTTAATTGCGTTGTTGTTTTTCATTGCTTTTCAAAAGTATTGTAAAGAAGTGCTTTTGAAAATTTTAGTTTAAGTTTTAAGTGTTTAGTATTGTTGTCAAAAATATTTTTGAAAAATAAAATTTCTATTTTACACATAATGTTGTAAAATAAAAATATGCATCTAAATGATGTTAAAGTTCATTAATATTATGATATATCAATAAAATATAAAATTTAAATATTTTTAAGCAATTAATATGAATTGTTTGTAAAATTTAATTTGAATATATAAACTATATTTTAAATATTAAAAATAATTAAAACAAATACAATATATAATATTATAATTTGAAATAAATTTCAATAGCAAAATAATTGTATACCCAATATAAATATTATAAAGATACATTGGATTATAAATGAGGGTTTAAAATGTTATTTGAGTCTAAAAAATGTTTTTTTCTAAATGCGAAAGCTAGAAATTCTAGCTTTTACATTTGGGTTGAAATGCATTTTTAACCACCTTTTTCTTTATTGCTTATGGTGCCAAAAGCGTTTTGGCTCCAAAAACATTTTCGTGTGAAGAAAAAAAATCAAAATATTACTTACCATTGCAATAATTAGAACAGTAGCATATATTCTTCTAATTTCATTTTCTTCCATTCAAATTTTCCAAATAGATTATTCAAGTTCCAAACGCATGCATAACACAATATTTTGATAGCTAATGAGTGCTGGTATGCCTTACCTGTTGTATTATGTCAAATAAATCATGCACAGCACGAGGAATGACACCGGGTTCAGCAGCCGAACCCCGCATTGTATGGGTCTTTCCACTGTTAGTTTGTCCATATGCAAACACTGTACCTGAAATAAAAACAATTAACTTGAGAAACTACAAGAGGCGCATATCATGAGTACAACGCAAATTTTCATGCAATCAGACTAACTTCAACTAATTAGACTTATTAAATCACAGGACAAGGCATAAGACAGCACTTTTTTCTTTTCTTTTCTTTTCTTTTGCTTTTTCTTTTACCTAATTCAAGAAAAAGCATTTCAAGAAAAGAAATCTAACTGAAAACTCTATAATACATGACACCGATTCAGCATTAGAAAAGGCTCCTTAATATTTGGCGGCTCATGCTAAAAAGCTTCTAATTCTTAGAATGAGTAACGGTAAGCATGCACCCTAAACCAACCAAAGACAAGGCCTTAGCAAATTCTAAACTTAACAAATGTGAGACAAAACCATTCAGGGGTAACAAATAATAAAAGCCACGGTAACAAGTTATTGTGACTGTGATACCATATTAAGCATTGCCTACAACAAATTGTCGATAAGTGACTGTAATACCAGAGCAAATTGTAAGCCTGTAACCATAGCCTACATGGGATAACACCACAACTACAAGCACTCGCTCCAATACAGAATTAGGAGACTATAGATGGCTCAAAGATAATGTAATAAATACTAGTAAGCTGGATTCAAGCTGCATCGTTTGATGCCAAGTTTCCAACCAATGTTTTTGGAACTGGACCAGTGGTTGAACAATTCTAACCACTGGTTCCCGGTTCAACCAGTCCATCCAGTTCAAATCAAATAAATTATTAAGAAATTCATAAAATTATAAAATCCAGTTCAACCAGTTTTTTTGCCTTGTTTCGGATCAGTCTACCAGCCGGTTCCCAGTCCAACTGGCAGATCGAGTTTGGTTCCTATAGAATTTAGTTAGAAAATAAGCATTTCCCACCTCAACCCCTCCCCCCCCGGGATCCCCAGAATAGCCAAATTATATGTTCAAAACCCAAATTCGAACAACTTGTTGGAACCTAATATTATTATTAAAACACATAAAGAAAGTCTTCCAGTATTCGTACTTTCAAACTTCAAAATCAAATAAATTAAACGGTACCATTGAATCCACGAACAGCGGCCGCCACAATCTCTTTGGTACGAGCTTCGTAAACCTCTCCAGTCTTACAATCCTCACCAAATATCCGATCTAGATTTTCAAAAAAAAAATGCAAAAATGCCAAAAAAACAAGAAAAATGAACTTGAAAAATAGAATTCAACAATTGATTGTTTAGAAAGTAAATTTAGTACCAAATTCGAACTTGGTGGAGTGATTGGGGATGAAAATGGAATTGGCTGAGACTCTCCAAGGGCTTGTCTTTGCGTCCTCTGAAGATAGCGGTCTCGACCGTACGGTCACATGAATTCTCTCCATTTCCAATTTCACGGTTTATCAGTTCAGAGAGGAAAATTGCTGCTAAAGAGTTTGAAATTTTCCCTATTTGGGACTTTTGCTTTTATTTTCCCGCCTTGGAGATTTTCCGCCTAGTATGGGAGTGCCGAAATTACCGTAATGGTCCTATGCTTTATATTTTTCTTTTGGGATAAAGCAATCTCTAGTCCTTGAATTTGACAACTTTTCTCAACTTGGTCCCTACGCTTTTTTCCACAAGAGTCTTGGAACTTAGAAATATTTTCTAATTAGGTCTCTGAACTTAAATTAACACTTTCAAATTGTGCCATGTGATCACTTAAAATTTTTATATAAAATCTATTTTTTTAAATAAAAAATTAGATGGTGACGTGATACAATTTCAATCATCATCCCATAACAAAATCCAAGTTTATGTACCAATTTGAGAAAAACTATCAAATTTCGTGGCTAATGTGGACCAAAAAAGTGCAATGACTAAATTCAATGACTAAAGGTTACTTTATTCTTTTTATAATTAATATTTAAAAAATCGTTTTTTGCCAATAAATTTTATAAATTATATTAATAATCTAATCTTTAATAAAATTTTATTTAATTGTTTATTTAATAACTTGACCTTCTTTTTTTGTTATTAGTGTTTTAGTTACTTCCTTTAATTTATTTTTTTCTCTTTTTATTTATTATATAAATAATTATTTCTTTATTTCTTTATTATTTTCATTGTGCATAAGACTATTACTTAAATAATATTCGATATTTTCTTCTTTTTAAGAAGTTCCTATCATTTTATTGCAGGAATTAAGAAGTTAAATTTATTATTTATGTTAAAATAAAATTTTATATTATATCAAAGATAGTGTTAAACTAATCACCGACTTAGTCCATTTACTTTTGTTTATTGGGATTTAATTTTTACTTTTTCATATTTCAAATCTTTTTTTTGTATTTTCGTTACATTTTCTTTTTACAAATGTACAATTATTATTATTAAATAAATTGGTAATGGAGTTTCTTAATTACAGCAGAAATTATCACATATCTAAGAAATGAAAAGAAAATTAATAGCATTAAAAATACCGTTTATATATCAAATAATAATTTTATCTTATTACTGTTGAACCAATGAATATAACGTTTTGTTATACCAAATACTAATATACAACAATATCAATGTCTTTCCAAAATGACTTATTACTTATAATTATTATCTAATTTCTAGTTTGGCATTGAAATATGCCCAAATTATATGCATATTTATATGTTAAAACATAAATATCAATTTTAAAATGTTAAACTGACTTCAGATATCAAAATAGTATACCAAAAGATGTCAAAATATATGAAAATAGTTTAAACAAGTTGTACGTTTCTAAATATTATTTGACATCGATTTATGACCGAAACAATATATATTCCTACAATCGTGGTTCAATCTCGATGGATTTTTACAATTCAGTGGTAAAAATATTATAGAAGTTATTATATTACGAATCGAATTGTATTTTGCTCTTTCTATTTCAATTGTTAATTACTTATTATACATTAGATTAAAAATAAACCAACTTTTTATTAAAAATTCCATCAATTTGTATTGTTAAAACTTATCCATACTTCTTAGTATGAAATACACGTGACATAATTATTCTGTCCACCACGCCGTTGTTATTAATACAAATAGTTAAAATTTTTAACAAAAATAATCAATTTATGCTTTGATCTAACACACACAGACTAATTTACCTATTTTTTTTAGTAAATGGAACAAAATGCCTTAATATAAGTGTCTCTATAATACTTTTACCCAATTTAGGCACATACCAATATTTGCAAGCAAGTATAGATCAAATGATGAACAAAAACTGTTTTGGTAATTTAGTAACTTTATATTATATGTTCTCGACCTGAACTATGCTAGCTACCTCATACAACAAAATGTATGTATAGCCTCAACATCTTATACATTTTCCACACACTACATGAAACAGAAAATTTGTAAAAAGCCTGTATCTCATAACAACTGCAAAACAAAGCTGTACAGTGTACATGCATGCATATATACATACATACATATATGCAGCAAGAGCTTCCAAGTACTGATGATTATTCTCTAGACCTGGACTCCTATCCTTTGAGCAACCTGCCATAAAATTTAATGGTCATCTAAATGTTTTATCAAAATAAATGAAGGAGGAAAAGTAGATTTGTTTAAGGGTCAAGTTATTGATTGGCCTAGCAGACTCGACCTAACTCGAGCTTGAAAAGGTCAAATTTTAATTCGGGTTGGATTTAGCTGGTTCAAATTAAAGTTTTAATAATAAAACTAATTTTGCTTATTTAAATTTTATTGTAAGAATATAAAAACAATTAAATGGGTTATTTAGATCTATTGGTGCTTAGCTCAAATAAACTTAGTGAAATAAATTAAAAAACCTAAAGACACAGAGAGAGGATTTGATATTGTTAAATTAAAGGCTTAAATTCAAAATTCACTTTCAAACTATACCTTTTTTTTGCTACCTACATATTTCTTTGATCAAAAGTGATAATTGAACTATTAATTTGTCTCATTTTACCTAAAACACTGTACTAATACTAGTGAATAAGAACATGATATGTGACACGTTTCTATTGTACGATGTACACTTTTTGAGTAAAAAATAGACAAAATCGATAGTTTAAGCATTACTTTTGTTTTAAAAAAAAAAAACTTTTAAACACGCATGTGAGAAAATGGGTATAAATTGAGGGTCTATTTTGTAGTTAAGTCTAAACTAAAAGAATGAATTATGGGATTGGGAGATACCTCTTTAAAGGAGTAAACATCAGAACCCCAAAGCCAAGCATCACAACCGGCATCTCTGGCACCCCATACATCATTCCTACGGTCATCCCCTACATGAACTGCTTCCTCTGGTTTTATGCCCAACAGCTCACAAGCTTTTACAAATATTGTTGGATTTGGCTTCTCTGCTTCTACCTGTTAAATTTTTAATCAAATACGTAAACAAAGTTTTATTTTTGGTAACACCCCAACCCAAATCCAATATCTATGATATATGATGATTAATATTTAGAGACTCAATTTTATATTTATAAGATGGTTTTTTGTGGGACAAAACTGCAATGTTTGGGGGGCTAAAATAACAATACTTCAGAAGTTTGATTCTAGCCTCCAAAAAAAGGTCAAACTTTTAGGCCGAAATGATAATATCTCGCTGATTGGCTGCGGGTTTCTAATATTATTTCCAAATTCCAATATAAATCACAATTAAATCAGTTAATTGAATTTGACTCGACTTATTTTGGTCATAAAAAGTCAATATCTATTTTGATTTTGAAAATGACCCCAATTCAGAAATGTCAAGCTTAGAAACAGAAAATAACCTTAAATGACCCAACTGAGATACTCAAAATGATCTTGAATGGACCTAAACCTGAAATGATACCCAACTGACATATCCAAATGATCTGAATTGACCTAAACCCGAAATAAAATTATCTAAACACAAAATGATATGAAACATTTAAAACTCGAATCGACGCTATCCATATTGATCCAACTCGACAAATTTAATCATAACATTAACTCGTTGGAAAGAGAGAAACAGAGAGTGCCACTTACTTCAGCTGACACAGCAACAGCATCGAACCAGTGTTCACAATTCAGAGCCCTCAACAATGGTCTTAACCGAGTATCAAAGTTCGAGACAACGGCTAACTTTACACCAGCTTTTCTAAGAGCCAAGAATACTTTCTCAGCCTCAGGATCACATAGATGCCAAGCCTTTACAAAAACCAATTAATTGGGTAAATATATATATTCATAAACTTAATTAATCATTATACTTGCAAATTATAAATAATAATCAATAGTTAATTTCCAACCTTGTCAGTGGTATAGTAGTTATAAACTTCTTCGAAGTACTGAGCATCTGAGCAGCCTGTAGAAGAACTCACAATGTATTGCCAGAAGGGTCTCCCATCATTCACATATCTGCAATAAAACAAAATTATGTTTCTCGAATTTAGGTGCGTGTTAGATATGATTCAATACGAGTATGTTTATTTTTTTATTGTATTTAAAATTACTAAAATATTTTATATTTAAATATATTAGATTATAGCATACTCACAAATCTTAAGTTAATATATGCTAAAATTATAGTTTGCCTCCTTAAAATGCTAAAATTTCGATTTAATCCTTTTAAAATTACCCAGATATAAATCACCACAATGGTGAAATTACATTTTAACTCGCATAAAAATCTATAATTAATCTTGGTCCCTTAAAAGATTTCTAACTTCATCCCTAATGTGGACAGAAAATTTTATATAACAAATTTATAAGAAATTAACATAAAAACAAATGTCGCTTACAGTGAATATTATGATTTTTAGGGTTTATATCCTTCATGCTTATGTATTTTTTAGATTTTACATAAAAGGCAAAAAAGCCTCTCAAAATAATATTTGTTGCTGGTAAAATTAAAAATATATTAGTAATTTCACAACAAGTTCTGATCTTATTGATGGGTGGAAATGAAAATAATTCAATCAAAGTTTTAAATAATAATATATATCCCAAATAAAAATAAATAAATGGTTAGATACAGTTTTTTAAAAAGAAAAAAACAGTTTATGACCAATCTATGAACATAACAAACAAGTCTATTGATGAAAACGAACTTAACAAAGAACTTATCAGATTATATCATATTACGTAGTAATATTATTAAAATTTTAATTTAAGTAAAATTTTAATTATTAATTCAACCACAATTATAATTAATACAATCCAAATAATTATATATATTATATGCTCGGATTAATAGTCAAAATGTATTTGAATTAAATTAAAATAAATTTAAATAGAGCACATACATAATAGATTTTAATTAAAATAAATCTAAAGAAAATCCACGGTAGTTTAGATACAATAAGATCTGAACATGGAGTTCAAAATTGAGGACCTCATTTACCAAAAAAAATTGAGGACCTCAACGTTGTCGTTAAATTAAAACATTATAGGCATAATTCTTTTATTATTTAACTATCACAAATTATATAATAAATAATAATTAAATCCTAATAATTCACTTAACTTTTTAGGAAATGGCAAATAAGAAATAACAGTGTATAAAATTATGTGCTGAGTATTATTTCTTAAAAATATTTTTTAAAGAAAAAACACTTCTAAAAGAAAAGATTGACGCACAGTAACTGTCCATTCTTGAGAAAGTGACATGCCGGCATGAATAAGAAAATCAAAGAAATTAACATTCATTTTTTTACCTTTTTAGTATGAGAACCATCCAAAAGGGAAACGCAAAGAAGAAGAGAAACGAAAGTAACAAAGAAAGCAATATACCTGAGACGAGATTTACCCCATGGTTGAGCATAAGCCCTTCGATATCTATTCAATATCTCAGCTTCAGAGTACTGAACTCCATATTTCTCACCAATCTCTCTATAAATCTACAACCAAAACCAAAATTTAAACAAATTTTTATATGAACATCAATAGATCACGGATATACACAGCAAATTCGCAATGAATTAAAATATAATGGAAGTGATTAAGTAAAAAAAGGACCTGAGCCATAGGCTGAGACGGAGCTAAGAGGGTTCCAGCAGCATCAACAAGGAGAGCTTTATGAGTGATGTCTCCGTAAAGAGATCGTCTATAATCCTCGTATTCTTTAACTCCCATCGGCTCTCTTTGAGGCACCACCGCTGCGGCTGCGGCGGAGGAGGAGAAGTTGCGGTGAACCGGTGGTGCATCTGGCCGCCGAATCGAGCCGTTGAAGGCTATAAATCCCGGTCGTGTTGGTGTCCGGGTTAAGAACCTAGATAATTGGGTTCGTGTAGTTGCCATTAACGCCATTTTTGAAGCTTCATTTAACTATTTTTTGATTTTTGATTTTTTTTTTTCACTTACAAAGGTTCAAAGCAGAGAGAGCTATTAGCAGAAGAAGAACCTGAAAGAAGGTTTTTGAATGAAACAAATAAATTTGTTTTTCGAGGTCACTTGATTTAAATGCCAATCTGATTCATTAATATTACTATGTTACCCTTTGTTCACTTTTAACTAACTAGAAATGTTTTATTTAATTAAATCCTTTGGGACAATGAATTTAATTATGGATGGTAATTGCGTAATTGGCAAAATGGTGTTTTTTTTTTTTATTATTATTTACATATTTAATGGCATAATGATAAATTTAGTTCTTAATGTTTATATTGTTTGTCAATTTGGCCCTTATTCTTCTTCTTTTTTTAACTAAGTTTCACGTGCAAACTTTTAAATAATTAAATTTGACCATTAACTTTTCAAAAAGTTTAAATGTTGTTTTTAATAGAAAAATAGACTAAAATGTTAATTTTTAAATGTGATGATTTGCATGGCAACTCACATGTACTTCATACTATTTTTAAATTTTTGTTTAACTTTTTATATTTTTTAAATTATTTGTTTATGTGAGATGTAAGAATAATATTGTATCAATGTGAAGTACACGTGGACATTCACGTAGGTTGCCAATAAAATTTATTAAAAAATTAACGTCTTAATTAGCATTTTCGTTTAAAAAAAGTAATATGACTTTTTTTAAAAGGTTAATGGTTAGAATTAGTTAAAAATTAGGGGTCAGTCTAAAAAAACATGTAAATGTTGAGGAAAAAATTTATCATTTAAATTTATTCTATTTCGAATTTTATTTACTATTTTTATCTTGATCTCGATCTCAAAATAACTTTTTTGATATCGTTTTGATTTGTCCTAAAATTTTAGATAATGTTTTGCAATTAATTAAATTTTACAAAATTAAATCAAATATATAGTATAATGATATATAAAATTTATTTAAAATTTAAAATTTTAAAATATGTTGCAAAAACATTTTAAAAATAATTATAAAATTAAAAAGGGACATTTTAGTAAATATATCAAGATAGGTAGAGCAAATTTCACCTAAACCAAGCTCTAAGTCGATCTTAAAATTTTTAATGGCGAAACCGCCCCCTCGAAAATTAATTTCCCAAAAATAAAGGAACTTACATGTATAAGATCGAGGTCGATCAACACTAACCGTTTTTGTTATTTTTGTCACCCCTAACTTTAATTTTAAATAAAATACCAATTTATGGTAAAAATATTGTCACTTTGCTTAAATTTGAGTCTAGTTTGGAATTTTTTATTCAAATTAATTAGTCAAATTAAATAATACATTTAATTATTTTAATTAAAATGCTAATATTTTTTCTTAAAAATCTTTTAAATTCATTTATCCTTTGTTTTTAAGAAAAATATATTTTAATATATTAATCGAAATAATTAATAATATTACCTATTTGATCAGAAATTAAAATATATAAATTAAATCTTAAATTTCAGCGATTTTAATTTAAATTAAAAATGTTTTTGCCAAATCTTATGCATAAAAATCACATGTATATCCATGGAATAATTATTATTTAATGCAGTATTGTTATTTGTTAAATATATTTAAGAGTTCATTAAATTTATTCTTCATATGCTGTATTAAATATAATTTATGGACTTTTATTTCTTCTCATTAAATACTTTTTTTGTTTTTTGGATAAATCTCAAATTATATATAAATTTTGATTTTTGTAATTTATACATGAAATTTTGATTTGATCAAATTCTTATAAATTATTAATACATTAATATAACATTATTTTATGTTTATATATTGCATACAAAAATAATTATATTTATCTAATATAAAAATTAATGTATTTGTTTCTTTAAATGTGTATGATTAAATTAAAATTAATGTTTTAAGTATACATTTGAACCGTAATTAGAATTTTCATATGTGTAATTACACCAAATTAAAGTTCATATATACAATTACAAATTAAATCAAAATTGATATATAATTTTGAAATTTGTCTCTTTTTCGACTTTCAATTAATTTTTATATAAATTTGTGGCCTTAATTTAATACCAAAAAGAATTGCTAATTTGCTTTTGAATTTTTTTATGTATTAACTTTTGATAAATTATTAAAAATTATGAAAAATATTTAATACACTACAAATAAAATTTAAAATTTACGTTATTATATTATTATTTTGTAATATATCACTATGTTGCAAATATTTTTAAATGGTTATAAAATTAAAAGAGGGACAATTTAATAAATATATCAAAATATGTGGAGCAAATTTTACTGAAACCAAACTCTTAACTCGATTTTAAAATTTTTAATGGATAAATTATCTCACCTCGAAATTTGATTTTTCAAAAAGAAAGGAGCTTATTCGTATAAGATCAAGGTGGATTGAGATTCAACGCGTTTAATGATTTTTGTGGCCCCTGATACTATTTTTAATAAAACTGTAAAATTATGGTAATGATCCCATTATCTTGCTCAAATTTGAGATTTAGACCTTGTAATTTATTTTGACATAATTTATTGCCTCCATTTTTTTTAGTAATTAGTCCAAATTGGTAGGTAACATGATCAACTATTTCAATTACAATGTTAATATGTTTTTTCCCCCTTAAAAGCATTCTTTCTAATTCATGGTGGTGATAACATTTTAACCGAAATAATTAACAAGGTTACCTACTTGCACGAGCAATGGAAGAGAGGGGTAGACAGGGCCTTACTCCTAAATTTTATAAATTAATAAATGGTAAAATTATAGTTTGACCCTAAAATAATAAAATTAAATTGTATTTAAGTATAAATATATAACAATCTCAACTCCCTCGGAAAAATTGTTGACTTCACCCCTACCTACAATCACAGAGGCGAGTCTGGGGGAGGCTGGCAGGGCCCTGGCCCCCCCTAAAATGGAAAATTACCATATTTAAAAAAAATTAAATTAATAAAAGTAAAATTGTATTTTGGCCTCCCTAAAATTATAAAAAATTAATTTAATAATTTAAAATAACAAATATATAGACTATAATAAATTAAAATTTCATTCGCGCCTCTAAAAATTATTCTAACTTTACCCTGTACAATCATGTCAAATTAGTGTACATGGATTAAATCTCGATTTTAAGAGTAATAAAGACACCAAAATTATTATTTGTCATAAATTTAAAAAAGAAAGTTTTGTACCTAGTCTAATACACACAAATCACATGTATCCATGGAATAATTATATATAATTGAATGAAATATTGTTATCTGTTAAATATATTTAAGAGTTCATTAAATTTATTCTTCATATGCTCTATTAAATATTAATTCATTGAACTTTAGTTATTCTCATTAAATACTTTTTTTTGTTATTTTTATAGACCTTCAATTAAGTCTTCTTCTTCATTTTTGACAAAGTCCTGGTCTTAATTTAATACCAAAAGAAAAGCTAATTAAGTTTAATACATCACTTTGTAATTAGATAAGGTTTTATTAAAAAAAAATTCAATTAAATTTTAGATCGATTGGTATGAATATTGTTATCAATGCATAACGATGTGGGTTCGAGTGTGTTGAAATGCATTATCCTTCTATTTATGAGTTTGAGATAAAATTGGTTATGGGTAAATTTTAAACCCATTTTTTAAGTCCGAACAAAAAATTAGGCCTAAAATTTTATTTAAGCTCGAACTGAATATAAATGTCAAAACCTAAGTCTAGTCTGGACCAACCATGTTAACTTTTGATTTTAACTTTTACATATTAATGCAATGGTTATAAATTTGTAAATTTTTAATTATAAATTAACTTAATAATTTTTTATTTTGATTAATTCAACACACAATCTCATGACATATTAAAATTTATCTTGATTTTTTGTAATGTTTAGTTGAGAATCTCCTTAGGTAGGTGTGAAACCATAAAGGGTCTTTTGATTTTGTTCTTTTATTCTTTTTATAAATGTTGCAAGAATAATTTTGTATAGAATAAAATTTGGAACATTAGCTGTGTGAGTGTGAAATAATACAAAATTATCTAAAAATAATAGAATTATAAGATAAGTGTATGTATTATTTATAGAATTAGAATTTAGTCAATTTACATTTTATTTTAATGAATTTAATTTTTTTTTGGATTTAAAACAGTAAGTTTAATAATCAACGCCGTTAAATTTATTTTTGTTTAATTAAGGTTCATTATCTGCTATCAAATGAATTTTTTTTTTTAAATGTCAAACCAACAAATTTAGCAATGGAAAATGGACTAAATTCTTAAAATTTAAAGTTGATTAATTGAATTCGAAATGTACAAAATGTAAAGGAACTTTGAATATACTTTAACTTGAGATTTTTAAGTGGGTAATGTAATTCTATATATTTCGAGCAAGAGGGGGTTACGGGATATGCGGTCGTAGTTCGGGACTCTACGGGCTATGTGCTTAAAAGTTTTTTTTTAGGTTTTATTTATGCTCATTTTAGTATTTCCACCGTTGAAGCTTTTGTCATTGGGGAGGCCCTGTCACGGTTAAAATCTTTGACATTCGATAGTATTACAGTTGAGTCAGATTGCCTGCTTGTAATTCCAGCTTTATCACGCCTATCATACGGTTTTTCTAAATCAAGTGTGTTGTTACGTGATTGTTTACCGATGAAGAATCAGTTTCAACACCTGTCCTTCTGTTGTACTCATCGGTGTATCAACAAGGCAACTCATTCATTAGCTCCAGCTGCTTTGTTACATGCAAACCACATGGAATACGGTGATTTTTCCGTCATTTCTTTTAATGAGAATGTTTCATCTGTGACTAGGTAGTATGGTTAGAGAGTGCAGAGATGATAGGTTAAGGTAAATGAAGTGAACCTAATGACTTGGGTTTTAGTTTGTTTGTTTCTTATTGCTTTTTCTTATTTATGGATTTCATTTTTTTCTTAAAAAAAAGACATTATACACTATGTGTAATTATATTATTACCCTTATTTTTGTTTATAAGTTTTTTTATTAATTTTTTTAAATCACCAATTAAATTGACCTTACTTGGTTGGTAAGGTAAAACTCATTCAATGCATTATAATAATATAAATTAAAAAATAGAAGTCTTCAAGGCAAACAATTATTAGAAGTTTAATTAACTTGTCCATTAGTTTCATGGAATGATGCAAGTCAATATTTTATTTGTTTTAAATTTGTTAATGGTACACGACTGTTATCATTACCAATATTTTATTGTAGCAAATCTTAATTTATATGCATCACGTTGATTCCATATTAGAACATGGAGGGCATAGAAAATTAAATATATAGAATTATATCCCATTTATAAGCTAATTCAGAGGAATTAAAAAGTTTGTATTCGTCATATTTTTAGAGTTTACAACGAAGTTATAGATTTTATAACTAAGTACACTGTTACAGAATTCACAAATATCTAACTGTTCTTCAAATCTTCTTAAGTTGTGTGGGATTTAGTTCAAAAAAATATTAGAAATTTTTGATTTTATGCTTGCTATTATAATCGCTTAGTGCTCTTTTATTTACCAAGGGTAATTATTTGATGTATTGATAATTGGGGTTTTTAATTGATTAAATTACGTTTTACTTTTCGAATTAGTTAATTTTAATTTCTGTATTTTTAAAATTTAAAATTTTAATCTTAATTTAAATCGTAGTGGTTAAATTTACTTGGTTAAATTTAATTATTAGTTCTCAGACTATGCATACAGTTATATATTTTTAAATAATATAACTTAACTTAATAAATTTAATAATTATTGTTTGATGAGTATTGAAATTTTAAATTTTAAAAATACAAAGACTAATTTTGATCAGATAAAAGTATAAGAATTAAAACCATAACTTTCGCAATGTGTAGGGACTAATAGAAAATTTTAACCTTTTAATTTCACGTTTGGGATTAAATTTTAAAAAATAATTTAAAGATACGTCATGGTTACTCTATTTGTGGAGAAAAAAGTATACTTGATAATAATATATAAAATTAGAAAAAGGTGAAAAGATGGAAATTCATTTATTTTGGCATGCTTGTAAAGCAATAAAAAAGTTGTAAAGTCTAATACGGAAATAGAAAGAAAAAAAAATATTTTTTATTATATTTTTTATGGTATCTGTATCGAAACGAGTTCAGTAATTAATCATTCGCATTCAGTAATACATTTATTTCTATTTGCTTATGGTGGGTTTGGGGCGGCGGTGCGGTGCGTTTAGCTTACTTTTTGTCTCACGTTACAGTATCGCTGCGGTATCCAATCTCACTGCCATCGCTATTTTTACACTAACTGCAAGTAAACGCACCGCCTATCCAAACTCATCCTTATTAGTTTAGATCTAATAATTGTAAATAGAATATAAATTGTTCAGGAAGTTCGATATTTTTGGACAATTCATTGAAATGTTGTTTGTCAGGAGTTGACAAATCCCTTAATGGATTGATATTATCCCTAATGGTGGTTTTTTTCTCTCAGTATTGTCAAGAACTTAAACGAATTCATAGAGTGATTTTGTTGAGAGTCCAAACACCTTAAGGAAATGGTAGGTTTACAAAACAGGAACATCTCATTGGATAGATCAATAGTAGCATACTTACCTAGCAATGACATGTAAGGGTATTGATTCAAATCCTACAAAGTGCAAAATGTTGAGATTTTTTTTGCGTACACACAATTTGCCTTCTCAAGCATTGGACATCGGACGGGATGCTCTTGCTCTATGCACTCATCATACACTCAAAGTGCTCGACCCTTCACGTTGTCCTTATAAAGTCTTAGTGAAGATGTCTCTTTTCAAAGTTTGCTGACTTGAGATTTGCGAATTAATCTCAAGTTCACAGTATTATCGATTCCATTGAGAGATACATGTTTAGTTTTTTATGAGTACGTTATAAGGTTCGTAAAATTCGTTACATAAAGTATAACAAAACTAAATTCATTTTTGTTGACTTTTTATATAAAATTATATTTTAAAATCTAATATTTAAGAAAAAGCCTAATCATTTATCATAGTAACAATGAATCCAATTATTGGTTAAATAACAAGCTTTTTTGATCTTATCTTATCCATGATTATCAAATATCATCTCATATTTACATTGAATAGTCAATCATTGAAATGGGCATAAGTTTGTCTGCCCTTGCTTAGTAAAAAACTAGAGGAAGAGAGGGCATTCCGGTCATATAATTCAGGGAAGAATCTCATATCAGACGATGATGTGGCGGGCATGCAATGCAAATACTGTTGGGATCCACGTCATCTAATTACTAAAATGTCAAAAACCCCAAAAACCCCATATTGAAGGTGGGACCCGTTGTCGTGAATCACCCCCTCTACCTCACGTGGGCCTCACATGTCTCTCTCCTTCAATTATAGCTAGCCTCAATTCTTAATTTATTTAGATAATTATTGAGTTGAGATTTAATTTAATAATATTTAATTTGAATAATTATTTTGATTTTTAAATTAATTTAAAAGAACAAATTGCTTGCAAATTTATTACAAAATACAATTTAATCCGACTCAAAATTCGACCCGTTTTAGTGGCTTGGAATCCAACTCAAAAAACTATTTATATACATTTCTAAAGGCCCTCTTGAAGGGGTTGTTGAGATGATACCCTTTAGCCCGCTTCATCACCAGAGCATCTTTCCCTCTCTTTCCTCTTGACATCTGTTAATACTGTGTATCAATAAGATTAATTTTTCGAATTAATTTTTTAACCCACATATTGAATAAAATATTTTTCGCTTTTGAAAAATCGCATTTAGATATGAAATTATAAATTTATTATAATAATCAATTATATAATGCAAATAATTATGCTATTGTCATATGCACCCTCAACCCGTTTGTGGAGTCTAAAAAATTTCACAAACGGTGTATAACTATATGGGATAAATTCTTATAGAAAAGGGTAATTATTTGTTACACTAGATGCGAAGTCCAAAAGACTCCACCACGAGTTAAAGATGTATGAAAATTGCAGAATGTAAGAGAAATAAATAATATTTGATACATTGTTAATGAATTTTTTAAACTCCACAAGTAGGGCTAGAGAATTGACAAGTGTTTATAATGATATAATAAATATTTAAAAAAAAGCACGGGGAAATATTTTTTTAAAGCTACTTGTGAAATAAATAAAAGGTACACTGCCGACCAATGTACCTAATATTAACCAATAATAAAAAATAAATATGACACATGTCAAACCCTCAACTCACAACTTAATAAGCAATTGTATAAAATGATTATTTTTTTTACATTTCTATTTATACTCAAAACTCCTCTTCTCCTCAACCCTTAAACTATCGTTGTAATAATAATGATGACGACTGAGTCAAAATTTAATAGATAAAATAATTTAAATTTAAATTAACATGAAAATTCCAAAGTTCCAAGACTGTGTTTGAGTGAGGAATTTATAAGATATATTTTATTTGTATCAAGATTTTTAAAATTCTAAAAATAAAATTACATGTTCAAGTAAATATAAAGGATATTTTTAAATTTTGTGAGTAATTTCAATCAGGGATTTTAATAGTTGAATTTACTTTTTCTTTTTAAATTCCATGTAAATAAATGATTTTTCAAAACTATTTATAAATTTATTTGATTTAAGAGAAATAGTCCTACTACAAGATAAAAAAACTTCAAAATTCTTTGCAATTTTATTTAAATTTAATATATATTTAATTTTATTTTATTAATACTAGAAATAATTTTTTTATAAATATAACCATATCCATATGGTTTTTATATTATAATTATTTTAGAATTTTAAATTTACAATAACTTATTTTTTTACTAAATCAATTACTTGTGTAATAATTTTTAATAATTGATATGATAGATTTTAATTTATGATTTATTAAATTTTATATTAGATATTATTTTACGATTCTAATACTCAATATATGTAAATTGATGTTATTTAATTAAAAAAATGATAAATGAAATTAAAAGGAAAAAAAAAAGAAGTAAAGAGAAATTGTTTAAAGCTGACAATGATATTTGAAAGAGCAGAGAAAGGAGAAATCATGATTGTGGGGGTGGAAATGAAATAGAATAGTAACCACAGCTTTGTACTTTACCTGCTCTGATTGATTTGCAATTCAAACTTGAAAAAGAAGAAAAGGAGTGGTGGAGTGGAAGCGGTCCATCGCTTTGCATGTGGTTAATGCCAACTCATTTTCGTAACGCTTTGAAAAAATATACATCGACATTGCTTCGAAGAGATACGGCCACACAAAAAAAAAAAAACTGCGTGGGTCCACACCACCATTGCCTATTGCGTTCTCTTTCAAATATACATTGGATACGCCACGTTAACCTCTTTATGATGATTTAAGGAATTTTCGTTTTCAGGTCTTCACAATGTGTGTTGGAATAAATTAGATTATTGACTTTTTAAAATAATTTAATTTAATTAATTAATTATCAAAATGATTAAAGTGAAAAATTATATATGAACATGATCTAAAATTTATAGTGTTCGTAGATGCAATCTAGCACACTAGCAACACTAGGACTGACCCTTTTAAAATAAAAAATTTTCTATTTAGACATTTTTAATTTATTAAATTTTAAATTAATGATAGTAAAATTAAATTTTACTCTCAAAAAATATTTAATCCTTTGAAAAATATAAAAATATAGACTATTAAAATAGTGAAATTATATTTTTACTATCATAAAAATATAAAATTTAATTTCGGTCCCCCTCAATTATTTTTTTGGCTCCGCTACTGACCGTCCCCAATGAAAAGCCACTGATCAGCTTTTTTTTTTTAAATTCTTTTTAGGTGTCACCTGACATATGTATTTTTAAAATTTATTTTTATATAAAAATAATATAAAATTTTTAATACGAGCGGCCGGACTCGGGTTTTAGTATTTTTTATCTAGGTCGGGCTTGGGCAAGATTTTAGGCTGGTTTTCAGGCTGATTCGAGCCTGAGCCTAGAGTTTTGCCTCAACCGACCCATAATCAGTTCTAATTTGAATTAATTAGATTATTGATTTAATTGGTTCGATTAAAAAATTATTAGAATAAAAAAAATTCGATTCAATCAAATTTTAGTTAGTTCAATCAGTCCATACCTATTTTTTATCCAACCGGTTTAATGTCATTATCTAGACTAATATCCTAGTCGATTATTAGTCCAACCGGTTCAATCCAAACATTGTTGGCTAATTGTCCTAATGTATTGATTTTTAATTTGATAACAGGTACGAAAGGATTACAGTAATTACTCCCTAATTTGCACTATTTTATTATATGAAATTACTATTTTATGTATATATAACACTATTAAAATGGTAAAAATATGGTAATGTATTGTAGAAAAAACTCATATGTTTTTAAGATAATTTCAAGAATTTCCGTTAAAGATATCAGTTTTATCTTGTTTCGTTTTAACTTTCCACAACAAATTTTTACAATAATACTAACATGTTATAGCCAGAGATAATAATAAAAAAACTAAATTCCAAAGATTTCAACACGATTCTATTTTATAAATTTTTTTAAATCGAGTTTTTTGTGAATTATAAGAGTAGGGTGAACACCTAATTATAAGACCAGCACAAGAGATTTTTTTTAATTGAGTTTTGAGATAGATTAACAACTAATCAAGTTGGGTTTAAAAATATATAAAACACATCTTATTTTCAATAATTATCAAAATATTATATTATTATTATTATTATTATTATTATTATTCGTAAACTACATCCAATATTATTAAATTATTAGTAAATATATGTTTTGGTCACTTAATTTTTAAAAAGTTATAAAATGGTTATTTAATTACCGAGGTGAATTCAAAAGTTTTTTAGGAGGCCAAAATTTAATTATAAATAATTAAAAGGTCAAAATATAACTAATGATTTATGATTTCATTATTTTTTAAAGGGACTTAATAGGAATTTTTTTATTTTTGGGGGGGTAAAGTGCAAATTGGCTATATATTAATTTTTAATTTAAACATTTTTAAGGGGCTTGCATAGCAATTTTTCCATTGGGGGGGACAAGGCCCCTGTCTACCCCTCTAAAGTTGTCTATGTTAACTATTCAAAAGTTTTCATTTAATACATTGGGTTGTCAAATTTTCTTTTTTTCAAGTCCAACTAGTGAACGCTAAGTGACGATTTGACAACCGATACGATAAATTAGTATCAACTGATGAGTAGAAGAGCATACATTATATCCAAGTTAAATTGACAATTAATGTTGAAGATTGAAGAAAAATGCTATTTGAATTTAGTTCGTAGATTCATAACGTTTAAAGTTGTTTTGTGAATAAATAAACTGAATTGTAGAAGAGAAAGGCTTAAGAGTTTTTTATTGGTGTATACTGTGTGAAAAAAAAAGACTATACAACAACAATTTTAACAAACTACTGATTTAAATGAAAACTTTTAAGTAGTTTGGTGACTATTTTGCAACCTTTTTAAAATTAAGTGACTAAAATACAAATTTACTAATAGTTTAATAAATGTAGTTTACCCTTATATTAATACTAGTTGTATGACATATCTATGTCACAAGTGAAAAAAATTATTTCAAATATATATAAATAATTTTATATTAAAGTCAAGTGAGACCCTCCATGAAATGATTACGTTAAAAGTTTAAGATTAATGTGTCCTAAGTTTAAATTTGAACATGGTATTATTTTACTAAAATAAAATGAAAAGATAAAAATAACCTTGTATTAATATTTGATGATTTATAAAAGTAATGGTATGTTAGTATTTTTCTCAAATTGAATAGAGTATTTTAATAATTTTTTAACCTGAATAGGTTTCTAGTTCACTAATCACACCAATTCGGTAGAATCATAATATAAGTATAGATTTACTCTAGCATAATTATAAAGATAATTAATAATGTTATTAAAAAATAAAATATAAACAATATTATTCTATTTAATAGAAAAATTTGTAAATTTTGATTAGGTAAATTCCATTGAAAGTCATTATATTATTAATAAATTTACGTTTTAATCACTTAACTTCAAAATTATTCAAAATTTTCATTTAAGTTACCGACCCTTTCAAAACTTTTTTATTTAAATTACTGGGTTGTTAAGTTTTTTTTTCTAAGTTCAACAAGTGAGCTCCAAACAACGATTCAACAATCAGTATGGTGAATCAATAACCATTGATGAGTAGAAGAACATATATTAGACCCAATGATTAGTGTTAGAGATAAGAGAAAAAAGTTAATTAGATTTTAGTTCGCAGATTTATGGCATTCAAAATCGTTTCATGAAAAAAAACTGAACTGTAAAAGTGAAGGGAAATGAATGCTTTGGATTAACGCAGACAATGCGAATGCAAGAGTTGACTGACAAAGGTTTTGTGAGACCGAGTTTTTTACCTTGGGGTACTCCCGTTTTATTTTTGAAAAAGAATGATGGTTCTATGAGATTGTGTGTTGACTATCGGCAATTAAACAAAGTGACAATCAAGAACAAGTATCCGTTGCCGAGAATTGATGATTTATTTGATCAGCTGAAAGGAGCAACATGGTTTTCAAAGATTGACTTGAGATCTAGATACTACCAGCTGCGAATAAAAGAGTCGGATGTGCCTAAAATTGCTTTTAGAACAAGGTATGGTCATTATGAATTCTTAGTTATGCCGTTCGAGTTGACAAATGCTCCTGCTGTATTTATGGATTTGATGAATCGCATATTTCGGCCATACTTGGACAAATTTGTTGTGGTATTTATAGATGATATCTTAATATATTCGAAAGATGAGATAGCACATGCCGAACACTTGAGGATAGTTTTGCAAACTTTAAGAAATAAGCAGTTATATGCTAAGTTCAGTAAAAGTGAGTTTTGGCTTCGAGAAGTCGGATTTTTGGGTCATATTGTTTCAGGTGATGGTATACGGGTTGATCCTAGTAAAATTTCGGCCATTGTTGACTGGAAACCACCGAAAAATGTAACCGAGGTTAGAAGTTTCTTGGGGCTAGCTGGGTATTATCGACGGTTTGTAAATGGATTTTCTATAATTGCTGCTCCTATGACTAGACTACTCCGAAAGGACATTAAATTTGCATGGACGGAAGAATGTCAACAGAGTTTTAAAGAATTGAAAAAATTATTAACTGAAGCACCAGTGTTGGTACAACCCGAATCAGGTAAAGAATTTGTAGTGTATAGTGATGCTTCTCGAAATGGCTTAGGATGTGTACTTATGCAATAAGGAAAAGTGGTGGCTTGTGCTTCGAGACAGTTAAAATCTCACGAAAGGAATTATCCGACTCATGATTTGGAATTGGCTGCTATAGTGTTTGCTTTGAAGATTTAGCGACATTATCTGTATAATGAAAAGTGCCGAGTACATACCGATCACAAAAGTCTTAAGTACTTGATGTCACAAAAAAGACTTGAATTTGAGACAACGAAGATGGTTGGATTTATTGAAAGATTACAAGCTTGTTATTGATTACATCCGGGAAAAGCGAATGTTGTTGCCGATGCTTTGAGCAGAAAGTTGCTATTTGCTTTGAGAGCTATGAATACTCAGTTAAAGGTATCAGATGATGGTTCAATTTTAGCAGAGTTAAGAGCAAGACTGATTTTTTACAAGAGATTTGTGAAGCTCAGAAAAATGACCAAGATTTGCAAGCCAAAAGAAAGTAGTGTGAAGCTGATACAATATCAGATTTTAGAATCGGTTTTGATGGTTGCTTGATGTTTAAAAAACCGAATTTGTATACCGAAAAATGATAAGTTGATTCAAAAGATTTTGCATGAAGCACATAATGGTTGTTTGACGGTTCACCCGGGCAGTACGAAAATGTATAATGACTTGAAGAAAATGTATTGGTGGAGTGGAATGAAAAGAGATATCTCCGAGTTTGTATCAAAGTGCTTAATTTGTCAACAAGTGAAAGCTGAACACCAAGTACCTTCGGGACTACTCCAGCCTATCATGGTTCCTGAATGGAAATGGGATCAGATTACTATGGATTTTGTATCAGGGTTACCGTTAACTCCAGGGAAGAAAAATGCCATCTGGGTAATAGTTGATAGATTGACTAAATCGGCTCATTTTATTCCGGTACGTACAGATTATTCTCTTAATAAGTTGGCTGAATTGTATACCAGTGAGATTGTTAGACTACACAAAATACCTTTGTCAATCATTTCGGATAGAGATTTGAGATTTACTTCACAGTTTTGGCAAAAGTTGCAAGAGGCATTAGGTACGAAGTTAAATTTCAATACTACCTTTCATCCACAAACTGATGGACAATCAGAGAGAGTGATTCAGATTCTTGAAGACATGCTCAGATGTTGTGTATTGGAATTTCAAGGTAGTTGGGAAAGGTACTTACCGTTGGTAGAATTTGCTTATAATAATAGTTATCAGACGAGTTTGAAGATGACACCTTATGAAGCATTCTATGGTCGTAAATGTCGGACGCCATTGTATTGGACTAAACTCAAGGAAAATCAGATTTATGGAGTTGATCTAATAAAAGAAACCAAAGAAAAAGTGAAAGTGATTCGAGATTGTTTGAAAGCTGCTTCGGATAGACAAAAGTCTTATGCGGATTTGAAACGAAAGGAAATCGAGTTTCAAGTTGGTGATAAGGTATTTTTAAAAGTGTCTCCATGGAAGAAAGTTCTTAGATTTGGACGGAAGGGCAAGTTAAATCCGCGTTTTATTGGACCGTATGAGGTAATTGAAAGAATTGGACCAGTAGCTTATCGGTTAGCATTGCCATCTGAATTACAGAAGATGCATAATGTGTTCCACGTATCTATGCTACGTCGGTATCGTTCAGATCCTTCACACATAATTTCACCGACAGAAATTGAGTTACGTCCGGATATGACTTACGAAGAAGAACCGATTAAGATTTTAGCTCGAGAGGTCAAGCAACTAAGAAATAAAAGTGTCGCTCTCGTGAAAGTATTGTGGCAAAAGCACGGAGTAGAAGAAACTAAATGGGAACCTGAGGAAACCATGAGAAATCAATACCCACACCTTTTTACCGGTAAGATTTTTGAGGACGAAAATCCTTAAAAGGGGGGAGAGTTGTAATATCCCGAATTAGGGCCTAATCGAAATAGTAGTTTCGTGACCACAAATCTGAGATAGAAACGATTATTTTATAATTATTTTGAGGTTCATGATATGATTGCATGATTGTGTAAAAATTTCGTGATGAAATTCTATGCATAATGTGCTTAAGTTGAGATTAGGGACTAAATCGAATAATTTGCATAACTTGCATTCTAGAAGTTTTTAGTATGAAATTGCTTTGGAATATTAATGAGGAGGTATTAAATAGCAATTTGACCAATTTCTAAGTCTATGGACCAAAATTGGACATGGATGGAATTTTTGAAAAGTTTAGTAGTAAGGGCGTTTTGGTCATTTGTATATTAAATGAAATAAAATGGGAAAAATAACACAAAAATGATCATCTTGTCCATAAGTTGCTGCTGAATTTTTCTGTCCACCATAGTTAGGGTTTCAACACTTTTAAGCCTTGATTGTAAGTGATTTCTATGCCCGTTTTTAATGTTCTTTACATTTTTAGAATCCCGGTAGCTAGATTTAGCTTATGCTAGCAATAATTCAACCTAGGGTTCGTATTTGGAAAAATACCTATAGGTGAAATTTGTGTATTTTGGTGTTTTATGATAGAATATGAGGTTTTAAATTATGTTAGACAACTTGTGCTACTCGGTTTTAAATGAAAACGAGTAAAATGGCTTAATCGGTAAAAATACCTAATAGTCATAAGTGCATGTTAGAGTGTGAATTTGACGTTGCTATAGAAGGGAAAAATGATCAGCATGTCATAAAACATAAGAAAATAGGATGAAATATAATTTTCGAGCATTGGGAAAAAAGTGAAAATATGTAAAAGTTTAGGGGCAAAAATATAATTTTACCAAAGTTCGTATTAGGGACTGTTTTGACCAATGTATGTATTAAATAAGATTAATTTGGTAGCATAGATCAAGAAAAACGAGATTCAAGTCGTGATCGAGGGAAAACAAAGTTTACGAAGAATAGGCTCGAATGCTAATATTTTGTATCGAGGTAAGTTCATGTGTAAATGTGGTAACATAATTGTCATTTTAAGTAATTTAATGTTATTTATATGATATGATGATTATTATCATGAAATATTATGTTTTGTGGTTATAATTCAGTAATATGCAAATTATGTGTACTACGTGTTAAATATGAATTGCTACCGAGTATCGATTTTGATATTCCGTGGAAGATGGCAAAGTGATCGAGGAGAAAGCCTGTTTGAAACTTGGGAATAGATTAGAATACAAGTGACATGTCACTAGGATATTTGAGTTCCGAACTCGTTGAGTTGAGTCCGAGTTCGTGAGATGTAACTAAGCATTCGAGCTCGTTGAGTTGAGTCAGGAGTTCACTTATGGATCTGACGCCTGAGCTCGTTGAGTTGAGTTCGAGTTCACTTATGGGCGGGTTACGTGGTAGCTTGGCTACATAAGTTCCGCAGGCTATTGAGTTTGTCTAGCTGCGGGTATGGCACTTACGTTCATGAAATCCGTGTATTCGAATTATATTCCGATGTGTTCAACGGGTGAATCTTAAGTGAATAAGAAGAATGTCTAAAACGAAGGTGACATGTTGGTAAGTGTGGTGAATGAGAAAATTTGATAGGTATTTGCTTAAACTCTCGGGTTGAGAACTTGGTATTACGAAATCGTAGTAAGATATTAAATGCAAATGTAACATGAATGTCTTGGTGTTCTTTATGCAAATGATGTTTTATGTTGAATTGTATGATTATGTTACTTACTATTTGCATGTGAACTTACTAAGCATTTATGCTTACTCCCTCCTTTTTCATTCATTGTAGTTGTTGGCAAGCCGGCTTGAGAATCGGGATAGGTCGAAGGCTCGTTCACACTATCCGAAGACCTGAATCGGTAAAATGGCTTGTATATTTTGAATATGGCATGTATGGCAAAATACTCACTTTGTATAAATGATCTTATGATATGGTTATCGTTTGGTAAGAAAAGGGGTTTGTGAATGATTAGCCATTGGAATGGCCAATCTAAATCATAATTGATACCATGTATGTTTAAAATGCTAATTAGTCCATTAAAATCTATAGTAAAGTAAAATTTGTTACAAAACAGCATATTGCTGCAGTAATGACGTGAATTTGAAAAATCACTAAAAATAGTAGAAATGGAGTTAAATGATGAATAAATTATGGAATCGAAGCTTGATGAGACTATTTTTATATGGATGGAACAAAACAGGTATATGAGTTATATTTTATGATATATTTAAATTTTTGTGAAACAGGGCCAGAGCGATTTTTGAATCCCCTATTCTGACTTTAAAAATTCACCATAAATTGTACCAAAACAATTAGGAGTTTTATATTACATGTATGAAATCCTTATTGAGTCTAGTTTTATGAGAAACAAACGGCATAATCATTTAAATTCTGTACAGAGAGATATCTGATTCTTAATACACAAGGGTCAGAGTAGCTGAACCCTGAAACAGGGGAAACTTTAACTAATAAACTGTACTAATTGGCCTGACCAAAAATTCTAGAAACAAATTAGTATATATATATATGAGTCTAGTTTTAGGAAAAATTTATAGAATTGGATTTCTAGTTTTGGAACTCGAGATATGAATTTTTAAGCGACTGTGATGCAATTAGCCAGCTTGTCTGGAAATTTTAAAAATAAGTTGTTTAAGTTGTTTAATTAATGATTTAAGCCCGTTAACACCTCGTGTTCGGCTCCGGCAATGATCTTGGGTACGGGGCGTTACATTTGGTGGTATCAGAGCAGGTTTAGTCAGTTCTCGGACTAACGTGTTGTATGTACGGGTTTTGCTATACACGCCATATACATATATTGTGATAGTGTGACGACTTCTGACCTTTTAAATGATTTTTTTATAGTAAATGGATCCCGATTCAGTTGCGGCTGATGATGTAGAGAGTAATGCACCAGGTCCGGCTGAAGGGGCGGTACCGACTGAAAATCCACCTCCTACTGTTGGTCAAGGAGGAGGAGAAGAGGCTCGAGACGCCTTTCTCCAGATGATGAACGACTGGTATATTGAGTTCATTAAATGCGAACCGAATGCACAACCTCCCTACCTCCTCCGATTCCTCAACTTGTACCCCGATGCCTCAAGGTGTAGATCGATGAAATTTCACGAACTCGGTTGATGAAATCCGTAAGTAAGGGGCCAAAATTGAGCAAATGTTGATGATGATGCCGAGAAAGCATAGTTTTGGCTTAAGAATTCTATTTGGGTATTTGATGAATTGTCTTGTACACCTGAGGAATGCTTGAAATGTGCTATATAATTATTGAGGGATCCAGCCTATCATTGGTGAAAGACACTGACTTTAGTGGTACCAAAAGAGAAAGTAACTTGGGAGTTCTTTCAAGAAGAATTTGGAAGAAATACATCAATGAAAGATTTGTTGATCGAGCGTAAAGAGTTTCTTGAATTGAAGCGAGGGAACATAGCGAGTTACTAAATATGAAAGGGAGTTAAATCGGGTTGAATAAGTATGCTAGAGAATATATTCCTCTGAGGCTAAAATGTGCGAGCGATTTGAAGAGCGGACTCAATGAAGACATTAAAGTATTTGTTGGGATTCTTGAATTAAAAGAAATGGTAGTACTTGTTGATCGAGCTTGCAAGGCTGAATAACTACTTAAAGAGAAGAAAAAAGTAGAAATTTGAGACTAGAAATTGGAAGAAAAGATCGTGACGGCGGTTCATTCTCACGACAATCTAGAAAATCTAGAAATATGAATCCTCGTTCTCAGGTTTCGGCCGGGCAATCATATGGAAATTCTAAGAAGCAAAATGTGGGTCATAAATCTCAGATTACTTCCGTGGCTAGCGTGGGGAATTCGAGATTTATTAAGCCCAAGTGCCGGTGATGTGGTAGAAATCATTTTGGCCCATGTAGGCGAATGAATGTTTTGGTGTGGTTCTCGGATCATTTTATTAGAGGCGCCCGAGAGAGTTGAAAAGAAAAACTTCAAAGTGTAAAAGCTAGTGAGTACAGACTCGGGGAAGATATTAGAAAAGTGGAAATGAAACAAGCGACAGAATGTAGTCAGAGATTTAGTAGCTAAATCTGAAGCAGTGGCTCCAGCTAGAACTTATGCCATAAAGGCACGTGAAGATTCTTCATCACCTGACGTGATTACTGGTATATTTTATCTTTATGATGTTAATGTTGATGCTTTGATTGATCCCGGTTCTATTCATTCATATGTGTGCATGAAATTGGTGTCTAGTATGAATATACTTGTTGAGAACATAGAATTTATGATTAGAGTGTCGAATCCATTAGGCAAATGTGTAATAGTTGATAAAGTATGCAAGAAATGCCCTTTAATGATTCGGGGTCATTACTTTCCGGCCGACTTGATTTGCTGCCGTTTGATGAATTTGATGTTATTTTGGGTGTGGATTGGATGACATTGCATGATGCTATAGTAAATTATAAAGATAAGGTTATAGAATTGAAGTGTGAAAGTGGTGAAATTCTGCTGGTTGAACCAGGCAAATCAGAGGCATTATCTAGTGTGATTTCTTCGATGTCAGCTCAGAGATCGGAGCTATTCCCGGTATCAAATCAATACCAAATTCTACTTCCCTGACTGGAGGCAAACACGCAATTCTTCCGAAATACATCAGAGAATTCACACACAACCAAGACTTGATTCAACTTTCTTTTCAACTTCTTTTGTATTAATTACATACGCCAAATAAGCTTCATAACCCTTCTTCAAATATCTCTGAGCCGACATCGAATAAATCACACCAGATAATGCCTCTGATTTGCCTGGTTCAACCCGCAGAATTTCACTACTTTCACACTTTAATTCTATAACCTTCTCTTTGCAATTTACTATAGCATCATGCAATGTCAACCAATTCATACCCAAAATAACATCAAATTCATCAAACGGCAGCAACATCAAGTCGGCCGAAAAGTAATGACCCCGAATCATTAAAGGGCATTTCTTGCATACTTTATCAACTATCACACATTTGCCTAATGGATTTGACACTCTAATCATAAATTCTATGTTCTCAATAAGTATATTCATACTAGACACCAATTTCATGCATACATATGAATGAATAGAACCGGGATCAATCAAATCATTAACATTAACATCATTAAGATAAAATATACCAGTAATCACGTCAGGTGATGAAGAATCTTCACGTGCCTTTATGGCATAAGTTCTAGCTGGAGCCCTTGTTTCAGATTTAGCTGCTGAATCTCTGACTACATTCTTGCTACTTGCTTCATTTCCAGCTTTTCTCGAATATCTTCCCCTCGAGTCTGTACCACTAGCTTTTACACTCTGAAGTTTTTCTTTTTCAACTCTCTCTGGGCAGTCTCTAATAAAATGATCCAGAGAACCACACCGAAAACATTCATTTGCTCTACATGGGCCAAAATGATTTCTACCACACCGCTGGCACTTAGACTTAATAAATCTTGAATTCCCCACGCTAGACACAGAAGTAATCTGAGATTTATTACCCACATTTTGCTTCTTAGAATTTCCATATGATTGCCCGGCTGAAACCTGAGAACGATGATTCATATTTCTAGATTTTCTAGATTGCTGTGAGAATGAACTGCTCGTCGATCTTTTCTTCCAATTTCTAGTCTCAGCCTCTACTTTTTTCTTCTCTTTAAGTAGTTTTCAGCCTTGCAAGCTTGATCAACAAGTACTACCATTTCTTTTAATCTAAGAATCCCAACAAATATTTTAATGTCTTCATTGAGTCCGTCTTCAAATCGTCTGCACATTTTAGCCTCTGTAGGAATATATTCTCTAGCATACTTACTCAACTTGACGAACTCCCTTTCATATTCAGTAACTGTCATGTTCCTCTGCTTCAATTCAAGAAGCTCTTTACGCTTCTGATCAACAAATCATTCGCTGATGTATTTCTTCCAAAATTCTTCTTGAAAGAACTCCCAAGTTACTTTCTCTTTCGGTACCACTGAAGTCAGTGTCTTCTGCCAATGATAGGCTAAATCCCTCAATAATGATATAGCACATTTCAAGCATTCTTCAGGTGTACAAGACAATTCATCAAATACCCGAATAGAATTCTCAAGCCAAAACTCTGCTTTCTCGGCATCATCATCAACATTTGCTCTGAATTCTTTGGCCCCTTGCTTACGAATACTGTCAACTGGAGTTCTGTGAAATTTCATCTGATCTACACCTTGAGGCATCGGGGGTACAGGTTGAGGAATCAGGGGAGGTGGGGGAGGTTGTGCATTCGGGTTCGTACGAATGAACTCAGTATACCAGGCGTTCATCATCTTGAGAAAGGCTTCTCGAGCCCCTTTTCCTCCTCATTGACCAACAGTAGGGGGTGGATTTTCAGTCGGCACCGCCCCTTCAGCCGGACCTGGTGCATTACTCTCTACATCATCAGCCGCAGTTGAATCGTGATCCATTTACTATAAAAAAAATAATTTAAAAGGTCAGAAGTCATCACACAATCACACTATATGTATATGGCATGTATAGCAAAATCCGTACATACAACACGTTAGTCCAAGAACCGACTAAACCTGCTCTGATACCACCAAATGTAACGCCCCGTACTCAACATCATTGCCGGATTCGAACACGAGGTGTTAACGGGCTTAAATCATTAATTAAACAACTCAAACAACTTATTTTTAAAATTTCCAGACAAGCTGGCTAACTGCGTCACAATCGCTTAAAAATTCATATCTCGAGTTACAAAACTCGAAATCAATTCTGTAAATTTTTCCTGAAACTAGACTCATATATATATTTACTAATTTTTTTCTAGAATTTTTGGTCAGGCCAATTAGTACAGTTTATTAGTTAAAGTTTCCTCTGTTTCAGGGTTCGGTTACTCTGACCTCTATGTATTACGAATAAGATATCTCTCTGTACAAAATTTCAATGATTATTCTGTTTGTTTCTCATAAAACTAGACTCAATAAGGATTTCATACATGTAAGATACAACTCCTAATTGTTTTTTTCTAAATTTATGGTTAATTTTTAAAGTCAGAATAGGGGATTCAGAAATCGCTCTGGCCCTATTTCAAAAAAATTTAAATATCTCATAAAATATAACTCATATACCTGTTTTGCTCCATCCATATGAAAATAGACTCATCAAGCTTCGATTCCATAACTTATTCATCATTTAACTCCATTTCTACTATTTTTAGTGATTTTTCAAATTCACATCATTGCTGCAGCAATATTCTGTTTTATAACAAATTTTACTTTACTATAGATTTTTCATGGACTAATTAGCATTTTAAACATACATGGTATCAAATATGATTTAGATTGGCCATTCCAATGGCTAATCAATCACAAACCCCTTTTCTTGCCAAACTATAACCACATCATAAGATCATTTATAGAAAGTGAGTATTTTGCCATACATGCCATATTCAAAATATACAAGCCATTTTACCGATTCAGGTCTTCGGATAGTGTGAACGAGCCTTCGACCTATCCTGATTCTCAAGCCGGCTTGTCAACAACTACAATGAATGAAAAAGGAGGGAGTAAGCATAAATGCTTAGTAAGTTCACATGCAAATAGTAAGTAACATAATCATACAATTCAACATAAAACATCATTTGCATAAACAACACCAAGACATTCATGTTACCTTTGCATTTAATATCTTACTACGATTTCGTCATACCAAGTTCTCAACCTGAGAGTTTAAGCACATACCTGTCAAATTTTCTCATTCACTACACTTACCAACATGTCACATTCGTTTTAGGCATTCTCCTTATTCATTTAAGATTCACCCGTTTAACACATCGGAATATAATTCGAATACACGGATTTCATGAACGTAAGTGCCATACCCGCAGCTAGACAAACTCAATATCCTGCGGAACTTATGTAGCCAAGCTACCATGTAACCCGCCCATAAGTGAACTCGGACTCAACTCAACGAGCTCGGGCGTTCCATCCATAAGTGAATTCGGACTCAACTTAACGAGCTCGGATGCCTAGTTACATCTCACGAACTCGGGCTCAACTCAACGAGTTCGGAACTCAAATATCCTAGTGACATGTCACTTGTATTCTAATCTATTCCCAAGGTTCAAACGGGCTTTTTTCCTCGATCACTTTGCCGTCTTCCACGGAATATCAAAACCGATACTCGGTAGCAATTCATATTTAACACGTAGTACACATAATTTGCATATTACTCAATAATAACCACAAAGCATAATATTTCATGATAATAATCATCATATCATATAAATAACATTAAATTACTTAAAATGACAATTATGTTACCACATTTACACATGAACTTACCTCGATACAAAATATTAGCAATCGAGCCTATTCTTCGTAAACTTTGTTTTTCCCTCGATCACGACTTGAATCTCGTTTTTCTTGATCTATAATGCCAAATTAATCTTATTTGATACATACATTCGTCAAAACAGTCCCTAATACGAACTTTTGAAAAATTACATTTTTGCCCCTAAACTTTTACATATTTTCACTTTTGCCCCAAGGCTCAGAAATTAAACTTCATCCTATTTTATTATGTTTTATGACATGCTGATCATTTTTCCCTTCTATAGCAACATCAAATTCACACTCTAACATACACTTATGACTATTAGGTATTTTTACCGATTAAGCCCTTTTACTCGTTTTCACTTAAAACCGAGTAGCACAAGTTGTCTAACATAATTTAAAACCTCATGTTCTATCATAAAACACCAAAATACACAAATTTCACCTATGGGTATTTTTCCAAATACGAACCCTAGGTTGAATTATTGCTAGCCTAAGCTAAATCGAGCTACTGGGATTCCAAAAATGTAAAGAACATTAAAAACGGGCATAGAAATCACTTACAATCAAGGCTTAAAAGTGTTGAAACCCTAGCTATGGTGGACAGCAAAATTCAGCAGCAAGTTATGGAGAAGATGATCATTTTTGTGTTATTTTTCCCATTTTATTTCATTTAATATACAAATGACCAAAATGCCCTTACTACTAAACTTTCCAAAATTCCATCCATGTCCAATTTTTGTCCATAGACTTACAAATTGGTCAAATTCCTATTTAAGACCTCCTCATTAATATTCCAAAGCAATTTCATACTAAAAACTTCTAGAATGCAAGTTTTACAAATTATTCGATTTAGTCCCTAATCTCAACTTAAGCACTTTATGCATAGAATTTCATCACGAAATTTTCACAATCATGCAATCATATCATGAACCTCAAAATAATTATAAAATAATCGTTTCTATCTCAGATTTGTGGTCATGAAAACACTATTCCGATTAGGCCCTAATTCGGGATATTACAGCGAACAAAAAAAGCTATATAACAACGATTTTAACAGCCCATTCCCAATGACTTAAATAAATATTTTTAAATAGTTTAGCAATAATTTTATAACTTTTTAAAGTTAAGTGGTCAAAACGTAAACTTACTAATAATTTGCCCTAAGTGTAATTTACCCATTTGTATTTTGGGCCGAGTAAGAAAAAAACCACTTCGTCCCAATTCCTTGAATTTAAAAAGCACAAATAAGTTATTCTGAATTTAGAAAAGCCCCAAAAAAAACTCATTCGCTATTTTTTGGGTTTTGTTTTCTGAACCCAATTTCCTGCATTTAAAAAGCCCAATTTAGTTATTATTAATTTTTTGAGCAAAAGAAAAAAAAGGTCAAATTATTTTATTATTAAAAATTTAGTCCTTATTTAATATTTATGCTTTTCAATTTCGCCAATTTTGTCTCTTTAATTTTTAGTAAATATCAAATAATAGTTGTTACTTTTTCTAGGTCAAATTTTGTAATTAATTTTGTAATTTAAGTACAATTTAGTCCTTATTATTTAATTTAATTATTTTTGGTTTATATGCTTTTTCTAATTTGGACTTAAACAAAAGTTAATAAATCTATTAATTAAAAGAATATAATTTTTCTGTGAATATTATGCAAAATAATATGTTAACATGATATTACACATATATTAATATATCTATCACGTAAGCTTTTAAAATAATATAATTTAACTTAAACAAAATTAACAATTACCATTTGGTCACATTATAGTGGTGGTACATATTGGTATCGGTTGGTACCAAGTGGTCTATGTTCTGTTTTGGTCAAAATTTTGGTACATTTCTATTATTTTAGTGTGTTTTGACCATGTTTACTAGTTGGTAGTAATTTTGATATTTAAAACTAACTTTTAAAATTTAACTTAACTGTTTTAATTTTTCTATTTGTTTACATATATAATATATAATTTTTATCAAAAAATATATTTGAAAAATATTTAAAACGTCAAAAAATGAAAAACAAAATGATGTCCCTTCGATATAATATTGATACCTTATTTGGTCAGGACCAGAATTTTAAAAATATGAAAGTATAGGGACAAAAATGACTAAATAAAAATAGAGAAGATAAATTACAACAACACATGATACAAGGACTAATAGAAGAATATAACCTTTTTTTCAACTTCTATTCTGTCTGTTGTTTTTAGTTCCCTTTTGTTTCTCCGTAGCAGCCGCAGCAACAAAAAGGCTTTGTACCCCTTCCCTCCCTCTCTTCCCTCTTCTTCCCATTGTTCTTCTCTGTGTTTGACTGGTTTCGATACGTAGAACCATCGAAACCGTCTGCTGGTGCTGCGGTTGCCTGTCGCCACTTGAAAAATTGCTTTGTCTCTCTGTTTATTTCTAATACCATAAGAAAAAGGAGAGAAGAGCAACAAACATGGCGGCTCATGGAGGAAAGATGAAGTCGGTTTCCATTAACGGTGTGAAGATGTATACGATTTCTTCCCATCAACGCTCCGTTGCTGCCTGGCTTGCTCCCAAGAAGCAACGATCCCTCCGCAAAGACAAAAGTAAGCTTTTTCTCTTTTGAAGTCACTCCTACAACCCTAAACCCTAACCCCCAAACCATTGTTGTTTTTTTAGATAAAGAAATTTCTATTGTTTTATGACATTTTAACGTTTGTGTTTACCTAATGCTAGATTACACGGAGAGGTTGGAGTTGATTCAGGATTTGAGATTCGAAACTGCTACCTCGAAAATCAAGATAACACCTGATGGGGAGTACCTTATTGCGTCAGGTTTATTGCAGCTCAGCTTTCAACTTCTCTGATGTTTCTTTTTTTTTTTTTCCTGTTTTATTAATTTAGGAAATTCATTCATTCATGATTCACTGTTGGCATTCAGGTATATATCCTCCACAAGTGAAAGTATATGAACTTAGGCAATTTTCAATGAAGTTTGAGAGGCACCTCGATTCCGAAATAATTGATTTTCAGGTATCTTTTGTCTGTTTTTAGAGAGGCTATTACCTAATTTTGCAGTAATTTGGTGTTTCTTTGAAACTATAGCAACATCCTTGTTTCTGTATTGAAAAATAACAGTCGGTTAAGCCTTCTCAAAGTAGCTGTTTGTTTCTTCAAAGGAAGAAGAGTCATTAGCTTTAGCCATTCTACGATAAGTTAAGACATCTCATTTTGGTTGTTGAACCTTTTTCTGATTGAAGGGTATAATTTTCTTTGCAACTTTGGTAGGGCACCAAATATGAATGCAGGGATTTTAGGGTTATCTTCACTTTTTTTAACTTTTTATAAGCTGTCATATAATTGAATCACTTTTATATCTTCATTATCTTGTTAATCATTCTCTTCCCCCCCCCCCCCCCACAAAAAAAAAAGTTATGGGTTCACATTTTATAATATTAAGTTCTGAAACTCATATCAGAACACCTATTTTACAATCTTATCCGAATATAAATATCTCCTTGCCCTTGTACACAATTTTCTTGTACTGTGTGATACTTTTTGATTTGGTATTTTTCTATATGTATAGATATTGGATGGGGACTATTCCAAACTTGCATTCCTATGTGCTGATCGTTCTGTTAATTTGCATGCAAAATATGGGAAGCACCACAGTCTGCGGATTCCAAGGTTTCATAGTTCTTTACTTTTTGCTCTGTCTACTTTTTGGATTAGTTTCAGTTTGTCATTGCATATCAATGATTGATTGGTTGAGTTTAGTGATCAGTAGATTTTATAATTAGCTCTTGGCACAGATTGTTGGTATGTCATATTTAAGATGATGTTATTTTCATTTGTTTGTTTGGGATATAATCTACCCGATCCTTCTCCGCTTCTGCACCAATGGGAACAAAAAGGAAAAAAGGAAAGAACAATAGAAATGAAAAGGGGAAAAGAAGGATAAGAGAAAGTATCGAAACAGTGCCAATTAGGTTTTGTTGTATCATTCTTGTGAAAAGCGTTGGTTGCAACCATGATAAGGTTGAAGTTCCTACTGGAACAATTAAAAGATTAGGAAATTAAATACAACCAACTTGAAAGGTTAAATCCGCAATTTACTCTCCCAATGTATGTTTTGTTTACTTCGATGATTAATGTCTTCAAGTATTGGTGCCTGAATAAAAATTTGAATTTATGCTACTCTTTGCAATCTCAATTCTCTTCCGTTGTACACTTTTTATACTCTTTTTCCTTACAGAAGAAGTTATGCTCAGTGTGCATCTTTTTGATCTCATGCACAGGCACAGAAATTGCTAAATATTGGATATTTAGAAGAGTTTTGCTTAATTATAGATTTCTTATCTTTTATGTCTGTCTATACTTGTAGGAGAATCTAATTGTTATTCCTGATGTTCGTATATGTGTTTAGACCTTTACCACACATAGTGTTGACTGACTAGTTAACAAATTATACAAGTTCTGAATGGTGATTTTTTTGGTCTATCTGATGCTTGACAGGATGGGAAGGGATATTGCATATGATTGCTGGTCTTGTGACTTGCTTTGTGCTGCTTCATCTCCAGATCTATACCGAATTAATTTAGAACAGGTATATCACTTAGATTGTTTAATGGGTTGTCTCTTTCTGCCTCTATGGACATTTGAGATTTCCATCAGCTTTTGATTTGTGAAGGAATCACCAATTGCTTGGGAAGATCCAAGCATAATGTTGCACAAGTAGACACCTGATTTAGCCAATAAGTGCAACGTTGTATATTGAACAGAAAAGTGAAAACCATATTTATGGTCATCTTTCTCAATTAATGTTTGCGAATTTTCATTTGAAAAAATGTTGGTAATTTGTAATTGGTTGAATTTTTGCAAGGAGAAGCTAAGGATAGTTGTTGACCGAACATTGCTTTATCAAATGTCAAATCAAATGTACAATAGAAAATTCTAACAAAATTGTTTGTCATCATTTAGAAGAACTTATGATCTATTTTTATAGAGTTTGTAAGTTAGTTTATTTTATGGATAGGCAATTTTATCACCAACATATTTGTTTGTGGTCCTGGATAAATTTTTGGGTGAAAATTGATTTACCTCTTTCAATAATGGTGAAGGGATGGCGAACCTTAGTTCATTTTATGTAGGAGATTTGTACAGTATATTTTTTAGGAGTAACTTGAGAGAATCAGCTTATGGTGATCTGTTTGCTATATGCTTGGTAAGGAAGTTTGCTGAGAGAAAACAAGATTTTGTTTAGGGCTTAGTACTGTTGTCTCTGTTGCTGTGAGTTTTGGATAGAGTGGTACTATCCTTTTATGTTTTGTATAGGACTCGAATTACATCATGTTTTACTTATTTTAGGAAAGTTTTATTCATGCCTAAAGCTGGGATTTTGCAATATTGGGTTTTTGAAATTTTTTTGTTTGCTAAAAATGCATAATTTGTTACGTTGATGATGGATTTCATTTTTCAACAGGGACGGTTCCTATCTTCTCTTAACACTCAATCTCCAGCACTAAATGTGGTTTCTAGAAGGTTCTTGGGGATTTTTTCCTATTTATCCTCTTTGCCTTTTGTTCTAGACAATATGCTTACTAGGTTTGCTGATTCAAGGATAATATGTTTCTATGGTTTCAGCAAGTTTCATGGCTTAGTTGCTTGTGGCGGTGAGGATGGTGCTGTTCAATGTTTCGACATGAGAATGAAAACTTCAATTGGCAGAATAAATGCTGTTTCTCCTGCCGGTGATGCAGACGAGGTAATTTTTGCTGCTTGATCTCTGATTACTTTTTCTGACATTTTATAGCTATAAATTGTTTTTACTGTTCCAAAAAAGAAACACTTACCAGAAAATAGTTGACTTTTTAGTAGCGTCCTGCATATATCACCGCAGAGATCCTTTTCACAGCCTAGTGTTTTTCCTGTAGCCTATAATATGTTCTTTCATGTTTAAAACACTTATTTGTTCTCTTATATATAGGAAGTTACTGCAATTGGGTTTGACGAGAGTGGAGGTTTCCTCATGGGTGTTGGAAGCAGTGCAGGAAAGGTATGATGCATAGCACTGATGAATGATCTCATCATGCCCTCATTACATTATACTTTTGTTCTATCACCTTATAAATATCTCATGGGTTTGCTCATGCTTAGGTGCTAATCTATGACTTACGTTCTTCATCTCCTATCCGAGTTAAGGATCACATGTAAGTGATAATGTTTCTTAACATTTCTATTTATTTCGTCGATGAGGAAACTATGGGTGGGTATGCGTGTGAGTCTTCTTGTACGATTGAGCTTAGTTTTCCTTGATTCAGTTATTAATTTTTAGAAACTATATTCCTGTTATACAGGTATGGCAGCCCAATATTGGATATTAAGTGGCATAATACTCCGAACTTTGACCAACCAAAATTAATTACCACAGATACTCATATTGTTAAAATATGGGATCCTGAGACGGTAATTTCCTCCCTAATATACTGTTCTTTGTTTTTTTTTTCCAAGGGAACTGTAAGTGAGCAAGGTTCCATCCACAATCTCCAGGAATGTGTTGTCATTTAAACATACAAACATTTCAATTGTCTATACTTCTCTAGTGTGGTTTTATTGTTTTAAACTTTTCTGCTTGTCTATGTTTTTATGGGACTTAAGAGAGTATGGTCACCATCATCATTATTCAGGATTTTTGCAACATCTAGATATATATGCATGCCAATGCCTTTATCATGTGTATTTTGCATATTCAGAACTTTCCAATTGTCCATGTAAAAGGTGATGGTATTGTTCTCTTGCTTTGAAGTTTTAGATGTTTTGTATTAGACTCGATTAAATTACTTTGTCAAATGGAGATATATCATCACCGTCATCATTTTTCATTTATTGGAGGTATGTTACCGTTCACTGCGTATGCAAACATTCATGCACACAATACATGTATGGATTTCCACATTCATCAACATGCATATGATTTTTTACCCTTTTGGGGGGTGCAGGAGGCATAATTCATCTTGCCACACATTAACTTACAAAAGCAGGTTCATATACAACCACATAAGTGAAATATATGCCTGATAATGGTCCAAAACTGTCTCTTCCTCAAAGTCAAAACTCATATCTAATTCTTGAGTGATTTTCTTTTTCAAGGGAGAAGGAATGACAAGCATTGAACCAACAGCTGGGGCAATCAATGATATATGTGTGTTCAATGATAGTGGGCTGATGTTGCTGGCTTTGGATGCTAGCCAGATTCCTGCTTATTTCATACCTGCTTTGGGACCTGTTCCCAAGTGGTGTTCTTCACTGGAATCTCTTACGGTGTGTTTTTAACTTGTATCTGAATCAGTCTTTGTTTTATCCTTTTATTGGATGTACTATGTTGGGATATGCAGATGTGGTGCACTAGTGTTTACTTTGTATATATTTTACAGGAAGAGCTTGAGGAGGGTGGACAAACAAGCATATATGACAACTATAAATTTTTAACAAAAGAGGATCTTGAGAAGTTGAATTTGACAAATCTAATTGGGACCAATCTTCTGCGAGCCTACATGCACGGGTTCTTCATTGACTTTCGTTTGTACAAAAAGGCAAGACTGCTAGTCTTTTTATTACTTCTTGTTAAGGATATTATGCAGCTTAAAAACTCCTGATAATTGCATTGTGTCACCTGCTGGAAATTTGTGTGGTTGGGTGTGTGAAACACGAAATATCTAGAAGTAAATAAAAGTTGAGATGCAGAAACAAAAAAATGAGGTCAGAGTTGCTAGATTAAATTCAGAAAGAGAGTTATGTAATTTTTCTATTTTCTGATCAGATAGTGCTTTCAATGCTCAATGTGGTTCTTTTGTACATCTTCACTATTTTGCTATTCATATTTTACATATATTTGCAGGCAAAAGCATTGGCAGATCCTTTTGCATATGAAACTTACATAGAGCAGCGAAAACAAGAGAAACTGGAGGCTGAACGTCGCAACCGTATTACGGTCAGTATTTTCATTCCTGTTTTTAAAACTTTGATTCCATTGTGTTTTACCCGACCTATTCCATAATCTTTAGGGTTGGAGAATCTAAATTTGTTGATTAATTTTATTTTCTTCAATTATTTTTCCTGCAGATGAAGAGGAAAATACCCAAGGTTAAGGTTAATCAAGAACTTGCAGAGCGGATCGTGGAGAATGAAGAGGCTGAAAACACAAAGAAAGACATTGACGATAACGAGAGTAAGAAAACTTCAAAGAAGAAGAAGAAAGGTGCGCTTAGCACTGAAATATTTAAAGATGAGCGATTTGCACAAATGTTTGAAAATAAGGTATGATAATCTGGCCATGCTATTACTAGCTTTCAGTTTAATTTTCACCTTTTCTCCAGCTCTTATTATTATTTTTAATTTTTATTTTCACATATTTTTTATTGTCCGCTCTAATTATCATGGTAATTGTTATCCTTTTCGAAAAGTTGTTACAGAATCAAGAACTTTGGCAGAGTATTTTTAATAGAAAATGTATCTAAGAATGAAGATAAATGGTGTTTTAGTGGTAAAAGTACCATGGAGGCCCTTGAATTAGGAGTCGAATTGCATTTTGCCTCCTCAACTCAAAAAATGTGTTAATTAGTCCCTATACATTTAGATTGAAGAGCAAATTGGTCCTTCTGTTAAAGTTTATTTCATCCATTTCTACTCTTAAAAACTGGTTCTTGTATGTCAGAGTGAGGTACACATGGGTAATTTTATGGTTATTCTATCAGTTACATAGATGAATTTTTCAATAAATGACCAGTTTGCTTTTTGATCTAATAAGAATTAATTTGTTCATTTTTTTAGTAAAAGGGGCAAAACGCAATCTAACTTCTTATAGGGGTCTCCATGGTACATCTACCTGTTTTTGTCAATTAGAGTGTAAATTGTAACTACTGTGCCTTTCTTATTTTAGCGAGTTCTGAGTTTGTTTTTGCTTATCCTAGTTGATTTATCTGCTATTCAGTAATTCATACATTTTTATGTTAGTACTTATGGATCTTGATTGCTGGATCTCTGTTTAACGTTTCCCTTCCTGATTCTTATCCAGGAATATGAAATCGACGAGCAATCACAAGAGTATCTTGCTTTACATCCTATGGCTTCCAAGAAGCAACCGTCAATGGTTGAGGAACATTTCGAACCTGTTGTGGTAAATGATGATCAGAGTTCCAGTGATTCCGATGCTTCAGAAGCATCCCAATCATCTGAAGATTTGGGTGTCAATCATAAAAGAAAGAAGTCACGAGGTCCAAGGTGAGCTGTTTCTTGTCTTTATGACTTATAGGCATCCTGTACGGCTTCATTCATCAAGCGATAGTTTTCTGCATTATTAATCATCTTTTCTCTCACAAAAAATGTACAGAATGTATGAAGTTAAAGATGAGCGGCACGCGGAAGCGTTTTGGAACAACGTTTCACTTGCAAAGGAAGATTCACTTCCTATGGGGGAGAGAGTGAAGGCTCTCCAAGATGACCAGTTTTCAGGTTTACCAAATGACGTGAAGTTGGGGCCGGGAGGGTCACGACAAATTTCCTTCATCACTAAAAGTTCAGCCAAATACAAGGAGGACGATGAGGACAGAATGACCAGACACGAAAAGAGAGGAGTTCAATCATTAGGGCTGAAGCCAGATAGATCAATGTTCACAGGTCGAGGCCGAGGCCGAGGCTGGGGCGGAGGCAGAGGCGGAGGGCGTGGGAGAGGAAGGAGAGGCAGAAGGTAATCGTGTCTTTGCATTTATATATTTGCTCAATTTTCAGGTCAGGATCCTACCTGCTTATGCCGCCATATCCATATATGGTTTTTGTTGTATTTATTTCTAGGGTTATGCATTTTTTTCTTATGAAGAAGCAAAATTTTGTTTGTTACCCTTAGTTAAAAAGCTCCAATGTTCTTTTGGTAGATTATACAAATATTGCTAAACAATATTTCTCTCTTCATTATTGGTTTTGGTTTTTGCAATCATGTTTCTCAAGGTTAAATTATTTAACTCTTATACTATAGTAAAAGTGTAATTTAGTGCTTAGATCATGATAGTCGGTATTGTACCGGCTGGTATATATTGTTTTAATCCTAAATTGGTACCAAGTAGTTTTTGTTTCGTTATGTTAAAATTTTAGTGCATTTTGGCCTCTTTCGGTCAATATTGATGTGTACCAATCTATATTAATTGGTATAAGATTTTGATATTTTAAGTCAATTTTTAAATATTTTATCTTAAATCATTTTAATTTTTAATTTATTGAACTTAAATAATAATTTTAAAACTTATATTTATATTAATATAATTGAAATGTAATTGTATTTCTGTATAATATATAATTTATTTTTACCAAAATAATATATAATTTATTGAGAAACTAAAATTAAATCAAATAAATATATATAATATTTATATGCATATACAACTTAATAAGAAACTATAAATTAAACTATAAATAAATATGTAAAAAAATTAAAATATTGATAAATTTAAAATAGTATATCAAAGCATGCTAGTATCAGTATAAAAACGTTATGTTTATATTATCTTGGTTTAAATTATAAAATTGAGCAATTTAAGTCTTTATATATTTGTTATCAATATATACTTTGCTATTCAAAATATTGTTTAAATTTTATGGGGTTAACTTAAACTTGTTAAGTTCATCTTCTTATTTTAAATATAATTTTATTTAATAATTAGTAATTATATATATATTTCTTGTGTTAAAACCTTAAATATCAATGCTTTAATGTATTCTTTAATATTTAATATTTAAGCTAAGGGCTAGTTTGATAAATATTTTGTGTAGAAATTAACCTCAAAAGCAATGTCAAATATAAACTCTTGGAGTGGTTTTAGGTTGAAAGTACGGTAAAATAATGTAACTTTGATTTTTACGTTTTGAAGTATAAATTATCAAAACACTCTTATTTGTATTAACTATTTAAAATGTATATAAAATTTAAAATTAATTTATATTTTATATTTTATTATTTAAATATTATTTACAAATATTATTACAATAATTTAATTAAATATTAAATACTATTATATTTAAAATTTTAAATTATTTCATATGTAAATAAAGTCCAAAACAAGAATAACACTAAGTTTAGACTAATTTAATTAAATATTAAATACTATTACATTTAAAATTTTAAAATTTTTCATATATAATTACATTTACAAATAATTAATTAATTATTAAAAAGTATTTAAAAATTATATTTTATGTATAGTATTTTAAAGAACATTTTAACTTTTCACCACTACTTTTAAAAACAATGTCAAATATTTTAAATTAATATAACCACAATTTTTTCATATCACTTTTTTATGGTACTTTTAAAAGTATTTTTTTAAATTTGAGCTACAAAATCAAATTAGAAAATCCAATACAATTATATTAATTATAAAAGTATTTATAATGAATAATTCTAATTGAATTATAATTCTAATTGAAATTAAAGTTATATAAATTATAATTTAAAAATGTAATAAATAATTTTTTCTAAATTAATATTTAATGAAATATTATATCCCTCATGAACCTCTTAAATATGGGGTGGACAATCAATCCATTCAGCCTATAAACCTGAAAATTAACGAAATTAATCCGATATATTTTCAATCATTTCGTTAGCTTTTAAAAGAAAATTACACTAATCGACAATCTAACACGGATTAGATTAACCAATAAAACACAAAGTAGAAATTGAAAGTGCAACACAAAGTACAAAATCCAAATTAGAAAATCCAATACGAGTTAGGCAAATAGATAAAGTCCAAACAAGAATAACACTAAGTTTAGAAAATAACAAAACAAAACATCAAATCCAACACAAAGCTACATACAAGCATTCACAACATCACACATAAACCAATCAGAAATGAACATTTATATCCAAACTAAAGTCACATGACCTGCAAATATCAACTATACAATAATATTCTAGAAAAAAAATAAAGTCAAAATAAATATTTTATTACAACAAGACTGTATCGAAAGGTTGATTTTTTTGAGAGAATTCTTTAAAGTGTTATTTTTTGAGTAGTCGACTGATCCTCCCCAACAATTGAAACTATTATTCTCTTGTGAGTATTTTATTTCTCGTGCTCTGTCAAATGTCAGTGTGCCGTGAATGATTGTTCGAACGTATGGTTCATAGAACCAAGAGTAGCTTAAGTGGTAAGGAGTTTTTATATAAAATTGTAAATGTATTTAAAATATAATTTAAAGTTGACAAATTCGATTAGTTCAGGTTTGATTTTTGTAAAATTGAAACCGACCTAATACAATTAAATTCATCTATTTTTGAAATCAAATTACTAAACTCAGTTTAAAAAATTAGAGTCAATTGATTTGATCGATTTGACTGGTTGGACATGACTTTTCTTTTATAAGAAAATGTCTCATTTGGTATAAAAGTCAAATGAAATTACGTGGTCTAATTAATGTTGAACACGTATGTTTTAATAGAAAAACATAATTTGAGGCAAAAAAAAAAAACTTTAGTACCAAAATTAACGTTGAAATCAAACTCAAGTACTAAATTGAGACAAAAAAATCTTGAAGTATCAAATTGAAAAAAATTCTGGTACCAAAGTGAACATTGAAGCTGAACTCAGGTACCAAATTAGAACAAAAAAACCTCATATATCAAATTGAATATTGAAGCCAAACTTAAGTATCAAATAGTATATTAACTAGTCCCTTTAATCCCTATACCATTAAAAATGTCTGACCAAACTAGTCCCTTTACCATTAAATGGATCAATTTAATCCCTATACTATTAAAATGAATCAAATAAGGCTAAATTAGAATAGAGTTAACATTTAATGTTTAACAGAGTTAATATTTTTAAAGTTGTTGTGGTTCTATAAATACAATATTTTGTTTAGAATTGAATAGTAGTTGAAAAATAATTTCCATGATATTTTTATATAATAAATGTTAACTCTATTACAATTTGGATTTATTTAATTCTTTTTAATAGTATAGGGACTAAATTGATCCATTTAACAATAAGAAAGACTAATTTGATTCAGTTCATATAATACAAGGACCTCCCATGTATTTTAACCCTTTGTTCTGCACACCCTACTCTTAGTTGGGTATCCCCTGACATGTATAACCACAATGCTGTGCCGTTTTTTTTTTTTTTATATTTATTTATTTTATTTAAAAAAGAAGGTAAGTGTCTATAAATACAAAAATTTCTCCCATCACTGTCTCCACTGGATTTTCATTTTTTTAATACAACAAATAATAAATAATTAAATAAACCACCACCTTTTTCTCTGATCTTCTTTATTTTCTCTTTATTTTTTCTTTTTTTTGCCTTTTAATTTCTCAGGTTACCCTGCTTTGTACGAATCGGCTGAAACTCGAAGGTCAGTTGAAAATCCTCTTTATTTATTTGTTTATTTTTTCAATTTTTTATCTACAAATTTTTACAATTTTTTTGAAAACGTATCCGGTAGGTATCATTATCATACAAATCCGTGTTTTTTTTTGCATGCCGCGGTGAATCGAAACGGAATTAATTTTTCAAATTTTTGTTATATTTTGTGTTATTTTACCCTTTGTTTTGCGTTTGTGATCGTCTTTTTTTTTTTCCTAATTTAAATGAAAAAAAAGAGAGAGAAAAGGATGAGGAATTGTTGATTTTTTTAATTATGTTGTTTCGTGTTAATCACTGGTTTAAGCTTGTTGTGTTTGCTGAAATTAGATGAATTTGAGGCAGTATAATCTTTTGTTTTAATCGAATCTTTTGTTTGCATGATCATATAATAGAGTTTTGTTTGTCAAAGTTTTCCCCCCTTATTTGATAAGTTTGATGTTCTATTATTGGAAAAATATGATTAGGAAAATGAAAGATGAATAATTTTAGAAAATTCTTTAATTCCGTTGTTTCATGCTGATCACCGCTTTAAATTAGAAGTGCTAGATGAAATTAGATGACTTTGAGGCAATTTAATCTCTTGTTTTGATCTAATGTTGTGTTTGCATGATCATATAATCGAGTTTTGTTTGTCAATGTTCTTTTTCCCCTTATTTGATAAATTTGTGGTTCTATTATTGGAAAAAAAATTGATTAGGAAAATGAAAAGATTAATAATTGTAGAAAATTCTTTAACTACGTTGTTTCATGCTGATCACTGCTTTAAATTAGTAGTGCTAGATGAAATTAGATGACTTTGAGGCAATTTAATCTCTTATTTTAATCGAACCCAAGTTTTGTTTGTCAAGTGAATTTTTTCCTTATTTAATAATTTTGCTGTTAAATTATTAATGAAAAATTTATCAGTAAAAAGAGAAGATGAATAATTGTTGAAATTTTTTTAGTTATGTTGTTTCATGTGGATCACTGCTTTAAACTCGTAGTGTTTTATGAAATTAAGTGACTTTGAGGTGATTTAATCTATTGTTTTAACTGAATCTTGTGTTTGCATGATCAAATAATCAAGTTCTATTTGTAAAGTTCTTTTTTTTTTTGTTGATAATCTTGATGTTAAATTATTGATGAAAATTTGATCAGGGAGAAGAAAAGATTAATAGTTGTTGAGAATTCTTTGTTATATTGTTTTATGTTGGTCACTGCTTTAAACTTGTAGTGTTAGATGAAATTAGATGACTTTGAGGCAGTTAAATCTCTTGTTTTAATCTAATCTTCTGTTTGCATGATATATAATCAAGTTCTTGTCTGCCAAGTTAATTTTTTTTTCTTATTTTATAATTTTGCTGTTAAATTATTGATGAAAAATTGAGCAAGAGTGAATCGTATAAGGATATTAATTTACTTATACTTGAATATGTATATTTTTGTATTTGTTGTCAAATTGTGTTTATTTTCAGGTATGGTGCTGCATGCAAGGTTGCCTGATTTGTTGTTTTGGTAATCTTGGCAAGATAGTTTATAATTACTGGTATATATGTGTTAGGTTAATATCTTCGTTTGGTACTTTGAATAAAGGATGTCTACTGGAGATGTTAAAAGGGTTTCGCGCCAGGATATACAGTTGGTAAGATGTTGACCTTGCTTCTTTCAGTTAAAGAACGATCATGTCCAGTAAACTGTATGTTATGCATTAATTTGGTCATGCATATAAATTTCCATATTAATAATGTCGTTATCCTTGTTCCTTTTATATGTCTTGCTAAAATTATTACTTTATGTTGGGCAGATGTGGTTGTTATGTAGATGTGTTTGTTTTGTTAGTAATTCACATTTTGAGAACTTTTCAATGTTTTTATGAATTTAAAATTCTGAAGCTGTTTTTAAGAATGAACTATTTGCTAGAAATAATGTGAAGCAGAAAAAAATGTCTGGTAAGTTAATAAAACTGTAAAAGTGTAAAGCAAAATTGTAGGTTAATATATTGAAGTTGTGGAATCTACCTTTGATTTATGGAACTGATCCTTGTTTAGATCTGATACTAGTATAATCTATAATCATAGTAAACAAACCTTTTTAAGAGCAGTGAAAGATAGCTTATTTATACCATGAAGTGGAGAGATACAAAAGATAAAGGAGAAACAGCACAAACTGCATAAAATTATTCCTTTTTGTTCCCGTCGCAAAATTAAGATGTATATCTAAGATGCAATTAGTTCTACATGGCCGACTGCTGGTCATCCTTTGTTTGTGTGTTCATGAAGGTGCTTCTACAGTCTTAGATTTGTTTGACTTGTAGGCTCTGAGAGGTATATGATGCCCACAATGGCTAAAGGTGTTTTTGCTCTTACATGTGTGTCTTCAGGTTCAAAACCTTATAGAACGATGTCTTCAACTCTACATGACGCAGAAGGAAGTTGTGGAAACTCTGCTGGCTCAGGCCAAAATTGAGCCTGGTTTTACTGAACTTGGTAACAGTCAGTTTAAATATTTTATTTCATCATAACATCCACATTTTTTCCTGATTATCTGTCCTTATGAAACACCCCTAACCTGATAGCTGTATGTATTATAAATTACATATTAGAAAAATTATAAGAAAAGATAGACTAAATCCATGCTCTAGCTTTGCGTTCTATCTGGCATGGGATCAGGGATGTCAATATGGTACCCATATCTCACATAGATTTGTCTTCCCCTTGTAAAAACCCATTTTGAGAGAACCCTATAGACTGGGCAGTCCAAATCCCCCTAATTTGGAACCTAGCTTTAACTTATTATTGGGTAAGGACCATTGTGTTGGTAAACTGACAGGTATTGTTGCTGATCATGACTTCATGAGGTTTTTCCAATATTTTGCAGTCATTACTTGACATTAGGTTTTTTTTTTTTTTTAATAACTTCCTTTCACAAATATCTCATGCTTTTCAGTTTGGCAAAAGCTTGAAGAAGAGAATAGAGAATTCTTCCAGGCTTATTATCTGAGACTGATGGTGAAGCAACAAATAGTGGAATTCAACAAGCTGCTTGAGCAACAAGTTCGATTGATGAGTCAGATTCGTACAGCTGGAGTTTCCTCAATCTCTAATTCTAACGGACCTCAAATGCCACTGAGTAAGATTTCTTTTTGCCCTGTTGAACATGTTATTGACATTTTAGTTTGATGCATGGCCATGCCCCAAATTTGTTGAATTAGCACTTTCCTAGCACACTTTATTCTGTTGAGATTTGATTTGTTAAACAATCATTTTACATGTTTCTAGAAGCAAAGTTTGAGAGTAGTTCCTTTATGATCTTTTTATGTTAGTATTACTGTGGAGACAAAGATTGAGGGTAGTTTGTTTAGGCTCTATTTATGTTGGTATACGAGGCTTGTCTAATTTTTTCTTAAACTGAGTGTTGACAATAGGCTTGAAGACTTTCATTTTAACTTCCTCTGTATGAGTAACTATGTGGAAATTGGATATAGGCAGGAGTAGACATCAGGGTGATTACTTCTTTTGCACTTATTCCCATATCTGATTTTTATACCAATTGCCGGAAAACATATTGCCTTTGGGCACTATTTTTTGGTCTGATGACTTCCCCAATCTTCCTTTATCTTTCTTGCAATTTTCATTGATTTTTGAGAATGTAGCAATCCATTTTTAATTTGATAGATTACTAGAGGTGGCAGGTGTTATAAATAGTTAATACTATTGCCAATTATTGAGTTTTCCTAGGTTTAGTTTAGATGCTGACGATCTCCTTTCTTTTTTTTGACGACTAATTTAGCTTTCTCTAACAGTGCCTCAGAACTCATCCTGCTATGCCCCAGAGAACACAGGACCAGCTCTGAAGCAGGAGAACATGCACCATCCCATGGACTCCAGTTTGCCTAATGTATTCACCAATGGTAGTTCGGCATTGCATGCTGGAATTCATCCTCCCATTGAGCTGCCTAGCCATGCAAGCAGGATTGATGCCCCTCAAGGCATGCTCTCAACTCAGAATTCAAACATGGGTCTGATGCAAGGAATGAATGGGAAAATGATAAAACCTGAAGCTGGTTATTCGGGCGGTGGTCCTTACATGTTTGGCGCTGAGAGCAATGTTCTGGAGGCACGTCCAACAATTGGGGATACGTCTTTCAGTACTGTAGAATCAAGCACTCAACCACTGAATGAACCACTTCTGGATGCCGACATTTCTTCATTTGGATTTTTAGGCCAGATCCCTCGTAATTTCAGTCTTTCCGATCTTACAGCTGATTTTTCTCAGAGTTCAGGTTTCTTTCTCTCTGTCGGTTTGTGTGGGGACATGCATGTTCACCATACCACATATACATATATTTGTCTGCATGCAAGCATGTGTTTGTGCCTCGACATCTTGGTTGTGAGTCTATTAAATTTAGCTAAGCAAGTTTTTAGCCCAGTTAGCATTAGTTAAGAGGTTAGATATACATTATCCAAGAAAGAAATCTATATAAACTTTCTTTTGGAGTAACCTCTTTATAATTTCAGATATACTGGAGAGCTACCCCCGGTCACCTTTCTTAGCGCCTGATAATGAAACATTTCTGGATTCTCGTGAAAGGGAGCATCAAGGTGAACCTTGTCTCCTTCTAGTTGAAAGAACTATATACTGAAGTTTCTTGATTCTGATTTATGAAGATCTTGACAATTTTTGTCTTTGGCTTATAGGTGACAACAAAAGGTTGGACACCATATCAGAGGGATTGAGTTATGACGATTTTCGAAGCGAATAGCTCTACGCGTTAATGGTATTTGCTTTACAAATATTTACTTTATATTTTCATTTATCTGCTGTGCTAGTAACTGTTTTGGAATTTACTTGACCATTCTTTTGAGACCAGTTTTTGCGGTTGCTAAGATTCTTTTCTGCCACCACTATGTGTTTTCTCAGTTTTATTTAATTTGTCGATAAAATTTTCTTTTATGTAGGTACTAATTTATCAATAGACTTTATCCCATGAAACCCATTTCCTAATGAGTAAGGTCCAAGGTGTTCAAGTTCCAGGCAGGCCTGCTTTGGGCAGTGCTTGGGCCTAGATTTTCAACCTCAGGCTAGCCTGTTTTACTGTTTTAAAATAATAAATATAATTCTATAATAATATTTATATATTTTTATAATTAAATTAAATAAAAATATTTTTTGTTCTTAAAACTTTAAAACTAGTCATTTGGCTCGGGCTCAAGCCGGAGTTTTTATAGAATCAGGCCTTGAACCGGCTCATGAACACCTCTACGTAAGGACCCATCTTTTATTAAGAAGAAAACAACCAAGGCTTACTCTAATAGTTTTTACTACTCCTTAGGTGTGATAGGGTCTAAAGTTAATCTCCCCTACCCCTTTGCCCCTTGAACTATAGCTTAATGTAACATGTAGACTTGTCCATGAGCTGTGTTGGACTGACAGCCCGTTTACTATTCAAAAAGTTATAAAATGTTATAAAATTCTTTTTATAATTAAATTGAAATGAAAAGAATATTTTATTATTAATAATAATTCATGCTGTGTTCAGCCATATGCGGATTGGGTTTATCACACTGGACGTGTTGCTTGACTCTTTGATAGGTTTAGTCATAACCAGTATGAAAGTACAATTATTAATTTTGTGCGATCAAACTTTTCTTCCTTGGCATTTTTATTTTACTCCGCAGACTGTAATCACTCACAATGCCGTCATCGTGCCATGTATTACTTCAGGTACAACTGCTCTCCTTTGTAATAAAAAGGGGATTTTGTATATATAGCTTTTTAGGAAGTCATCAAATTCAATGGTTGATGGATAGAAGGATTTCACTGACATCTTTGGTAGCGACGGATAGCATGGTTCGGAGAGGGAAACCGAGTTCTAAAAATAAATTCGAATGAAACATACAGTTTTTGTTTATTTTGGTGCCAATTGGAGTCCATGGAAGCGGCCATGTTGCCATAGAATCTGTTGGCACTCTTAGTGTGTCCTTTGCTTATGATTTTATTGACAGGTAATTAGGGATTGATAGATTTTGTTTGCTATTTATAACTAATGCATTGTGGAATCATGTTAAATGTTTTATGGTGTTTTGTGGAGTTTAATCTAAGTTTGTGACTCAATTTGGTGCAGAAATATGAATACTGGATGGTTTTATATATTCTGGTTTTATATTTGTTTTGTTGGTATTGCTCTAAATATGTAGTCAAATCATGTATGTGGTCAAATTATGGTGCCAGTTATGTACTTTGGAGAAGTTTGAAATTTAGTCCACCCTACTTGAACATTTTAGTTTATTTTTTTGTCAAATCATTGACATTAATATATTTGGTCAAAATTTGCTTATAAAGTTGGTATGATTGCATGGATGTATTGATTGACAGATTTATGGCATAGATGTATTGAGGATAAATTTTGATGAAAAAGTATTAATGGTGTTAATAATTATGATTGACAAATTTATGGAATAGACGTATTTATGACCAAGTCTGAGAGTATATTTTAACTTAAATTGTCTTCTTAATTCTTTTAAGAGTGAGAGTTTAAAAGTTTTGTTCTAATCCGCATTCAGTTTCGTATAACATGGTCGCTTAAGTCAGCCTTTATTTAAGTGAGGATTCTTTTAGAAGTTTTCCAAGGCACGGATTTGTATAGTGAAAGCAATTTATGCTGAAAAAAGCAACAAAAGAACTGAAAAAAGTAACAAAAGAACAATAAAAAGAATGTAGACAAGGTGTTTGAGGAAATGCTCTTAATATTTTTTTATTCATAAAGAATAATAAAAAAATGAATGGAGTGAGTACAAATGAAGGGGAGACTTTTCATTTATAATTGAGTTTGCTAAAATTAACGGTTAAGATATATTTACATTGACGGATGATATTAACTATATCCCTCAATTTTAGGGATTTTCAAGATATGCCATATCAAATCTTATACTATGTAATTTGGGACTAATGTCTAATATCTCTAATAACATTCAAATTTGGGGTCAAAATAATCAAACCAATGAATACTTTAAATTTGCAGATTGAGAAATAAAGAAAAAATCGTTAAAAGTTAGAAAACAAATAAGATTACAAAAGTTTATATAAAACATCTCGAGATAATGCTATGAATTTATGATGTCACTTTTATTTTCTATACATACGAAGGATTATTAAATTCATATTTATGTTAAAAGAATTATGGAATATACATATATAAATATTTAAAAAATAGAGTCCAAATAACATATAATAGAACATAATTTGTTCAACTATGGGTGGATATCAAGTTTGGATGGAACGATTTTTATCATGGGTCATAGATTAGTTCTAGTCTCATGACACTATCGCATTATGTTTGTTTTTTGGACTTTAGCACTGTAATTGAACCTTCACTATCACAATTCTATTACTTAATAATTTTATAACAAAATAACTATTAAATATAGGTTAAAATATACCTTAAGTTCCTCTAATCTTCACAACTTTGAAATTTAATCCTTATATTTTTATTTTCAGAAATTTAACTCTACTTTTAAATTTCAAAATTAAATTCAATAGTTAACATTGTTAATTTTTTTGTTAAATTCATTAATGTGACATTTTGAAATATAAAACACACACTTGATACTCCTATAACTAATTTTAACGTTGAATTTGATTTTGAAATCTAAAAGGACTAAATTTCAAATTTACAAAAAGTAATGACTTAAATGTACTAAGCACTTAATAAAGACATAATTTTAGCTAAATGGCATGATCTTTAATATAAATCAATTACATAATAACATTTTTTAAAATATATTAAAATTTTTTGTTTGGGCTTTGCCCTAATTCACAAAAAAAGAAAATGTATATTAAAATTTCAAAGTCAGCCATAATTATTAATGTATATTAATCTCTCATTTATTAACTCAATAATTGTACAAACCAAAACAGTTTAAAGGACTAATCAAATACATCATCTAGCAAGCAAGACAGCAACTACAGAGGGCCAGTTCTGAGGGCATTGTCTAAATCCGCAATGAGATCCTCTACATCCTCGATTCCAACTGATAAACGAACAAGATCTTCGGTTAGACCTCGAGCCTCACGGACTGCACTCGGAATACTTGCATGTGACATGAAGCACGGTAGGCTTATGAGAGATTTCACGCTCCCTATTAAATCAATCACAATCACATATTGAGTTTCGATCATCACCAAAAGGGTTCAACAAGTTCAACAATCTGAATATTCGATAGTGATAAATCTACCTAAATGTTACTTGCCACTAATACCGACTATCTTATAGCTTATTTTGCAGAGTAATGACAACTCAGTAATCTTATCTGACAGCTAACCTAGCATTATACGATTCAAAGTAACCGAAGACGATGTAAAATACGAAAATATTAAACATGAAAGCATGCATATTATATAATAGGTAAAAGAATATCTCTAGCAGAAACAATATTTCGTTCTTCCATTAAAATTTAAGACTGATGTAACACATCTGCACTACGAAAACTAAACCTTTAATTTACTTTTAAGATTCGTCTATATGGGTTTTTTTTTTATTATTCGTTTTCTTCCCCCTTCAAGAAATAGAATCTATTAAGGCAAGTGATACGAATTCTGTTACAGAAGATATTCCAAAAGTTCAGATTGATGACTAAAAGGTAATCAGTACTGAAAGTTCAATTATGCATTTATATGTTATAAAAGAACATAGATGGTGTCGTTACCGAAACTAACTGTTATGCTGAAGTATTTAGTCGTCTCAACAACATGCTTCGAGAGTGCCAGAGAACCTGTCAAAAAACTAAGTACAGATCCTGCGCCCTTTGCCTACAAGAGTGAGATTAGGATATTTAATGCTAAGGATATTAAAGACAAGGATGTTGAAATTGGAATTTATATCTATCAATAAATACCTGAGAATAGTGTAAATCACGTCCAAGGTGATTAGGAAGACCAGCATAGTTCACTTTCTTCACTCGTGGATGGGAAGAAAGGAACTCGGCTATCTTCTGTGCATTTTCCTGTAGGAGATTCAGAAACCTTAGTTTCATGTTTGAAGTCAAGCAAATTTCAACCATAGAAACTATGGGGAAAACTGGACCTGTAAATTTGGACCCAAACCCAAAAACCAACCTGATTAACATGAATCCAAACCCGACCCAATCCGATTCAACCATAAGAAGTCAACAACCAGAATCCACCTAACTCAAAAAGACCTAAGCCAAAAATGACCCGAACTCAAAACCCGAGATGACACGACCGGAAAACCAAATGGGTAAACTCAAATGATACTATCCCAAAGTGACCTGAATCTAAAAGGACTCGAAAACTTTAAAACCAAAATAGACGTGATACAAATTAATCCAATCCCATCCAAAACCAATCCGTCCAATTGACAAGCCTAGAGAAAAATAGCCAGATAGAAGATCGTTAAAAGGCAGAATAGGAACTTGAAAATTCTTCAGTAGATGATCACTGAAAAGGTAACATCAACACACAATTAACGGTGACAGAAAATATGTCTAATTTGTCAAAGTACAAATCAGACCATATAATCAACGGGACACGCTAGTGGAAGAGGTCAATCTCAACACCCCTCTTTCTCCATATCAAGGCCATACATAGTGTTGTATAAGAATAGACTAAATGATATCTCTAGGCTATTCTACTTCCCCAAGTCCCACATGAAGCACATTGCATATAACGAACAAAATATAGCAACATTCAATCAAACATATACTTCATAAAATTACGTGCAGGAATAAAAGTATATATCTAAAGCATTACCTGTTGCTTTTCAACACGTAAAGCCATGGTCTTGATGCCTCTTAAACAGATCCAACAATCAAAAGGAGCTAAACCAGAGCCAACTGCGTTTTGTAGGAAATACAACTCCTTTGCCAAGCTAGTGGTTAACAAAAGAAAAGATTTCAGAATTAGGAAGGTAACAATAAGGAAATATGACCGGTAAAAGTTAATTATAATAGTGGAGGTTAAATCCTTTAGTAGAAGAATAGGAAGAGTGATGATAACTACTGATAAGAAAAGTGCATACAAAGAGACCTTTTTCTTCCTAAGAGCATTCTTATGTGTATAATTCACGGCAAGATGGTAGAACTGTTGAATTAAAAAAAAAGAAGCAAAAACAAATTTAGGGACACAAATTCAAAAGATCTAGAAGTTTTTGGCCATATATGTAATACATATTAATTTTTTAAATAACAGAAGCAAGACTTTACCATTCTTATGAGCTGTGAGCAAAAAAAAGAGATATTACAGATGCAAAAGATTAATCACCAATTACGCAGAATGTAGGAAATTTAGAATTACTTATGCCTTCAACTTTCTTGTATTTATTAAAAAAAATGCTTGTATGAATTCTGAAAAAAGGGGACATTTATGAAAAGATTGTCTGGTTTAGACAAAACTGTTGCAGAGGTTCCAGCTAAGTGTTAGCAAAAATGTGAGAAGATTAGTTCTTCAAAATTCAATAAATAGCTACTTAGGGACCCTCTACTCTTATAAAACTTAATTAGATGGAATGCATCAAAGAAAGCAACTGAAACTGCGTAAATCCTATACTAGAAACCTAGCACTTGAAACAACAGGTAAAATATATAGATAAATAGCAATTGATCCAGTATAAAATACATATAAAACTAATATACAATGAATCCCCCAAAGATTTGTCTAGAAAAGCAACTATTATTTCACAATGAAAGTTTAACCGATTCTTTCTTGGTTCTTTTCTACTCCAAGGACCTCGATCAAAAAGTCTGAAAAACAATATTGAAGTTGGGGTATAAGTCTTCCAACCAAAACTCTAGGAAATCATATCATACTCCCAAACTTCCTCCACTTGGAAGTTTGACGTTCAGTGTCTTAACCCTCAATTTACAAGAACATAGTCTTATTACCCTTTTCGTAAACAAGTTGAAAAGAAGCATGTAGGGGTAAAAAATAAGAGTAAATAAGATTAAGCAAATATTTGTCCATGTGAAAGTAGAAAGATTAGGTGATGGTTATAAATACTTCAAATCATCAAATATTACTGGATCTTTAAATTTATATTATGAATTTTAAAATAGGTATAATATCCAATATTACAAAAGAACTGCATGAGAAAGGAGCTAATACCTCTCTCCTTTAACAGCAAGCACGCCTGCCATGAGGTCACTATGCCCAGCCATAAATTTAGTAGCAGAATGCATGACAATGTCTGAAACAAAATCAACCAATCAAAATTACCAATAATCTAAACCATAAAATCCTACTTGCTTAAAAATTTAGAACTGAACCCAAAGATATGTATATTGTTGATACCTGCTCCAAGTTCCAATGGCCTTGACAATACTGGGGTCATAATACTGTTGTCCACCAACAGAATGGCCCCATGGGTATGAGCCATTTCTGCAATTCTCTGAAAATTATACAAACAGGAAAGAGAAAAGGTTAAGTGGTGTTATTCCACATCCGTTATATATTGGGTCTCCCTTTTTTTCCCTGATAATGTTCGGTTTCTTCCCTTGTTACCAATTGGTTTTACGTTAGATGCTAATATGGTATCAGAAGATAGGTTCAATTCTGTTCTACCTGCCTAACACCATGTGAGGTTTGTGAGCTACATGTAAGGGGGAATGTCAAGAGGAGTTTTGAGAACCACACGAGGCGGAGTGTTACGTGGTGTTATCCCATGTATTAAGTATCTGGTTTCCTATGGTCTTATACTAAAGTTGGGCCTCTCCACTTGGTTTTAGGTTGGATGCTTAACAAAAGCACTTTGCTATTAGAGCTAAGATGCATCACCTGTAATTATGATTTCAACAATGAAATAACAAACTCAAATACCTAATTGCACACATGTATAACCACAACAAAAATGATCCAGCATATATTAATTGACAATAGATTTAAATCATGCACACTTCTATATCCTGTCTTGTGCAGAAAACAACATATATGCATTATTATATCAATGCATTTTAGCAAAATGTCAAATTAACGTGTATCTAACAACTGAAATCGTAAGACTAACAAAATCCAAACATAATGGTCAATGAAAATATATATGACTAGAAAAAAGAAAAATGTCTCACACGAATATCAGCAATTTGTTGTCGAGGATTGGTAGGACTCTCCAGCCACACAAGCTTTGTCTTGGGGCCAATAACTTTTGCAACTTCACTCAGATCACTAGTGTTTACTCGTCTAAACATTTGAAGCAATTTAGATTTCTATAGCGCTAGGATAACAGAAGAAGACAATATACAGTAGGATCACAATGCACAAAATAACAGAATATACTAACTTTACCACAACTCCAGATCTTGGAGTTACTTGAGATAATAAACGATCAGAGCCACCATAGATGTCATCTCCAGCAACAATTTCTTGGCCTAAAAGAAGAGAAAAAACAATATTATTAAGGTTTTCTTTAAGTGCACGAAAGGAATTAGAGGCTTTACAGAAATAAACTACAGACTTGAATTACTAAGCATAAAAAAAACATGAATGGAGCAAGGACAATGAGAAAACAGGAATAAAATCTTTTATAACAATGCTACAAACAGTAAAAGGGCAACAAGCGAAGTGAAAAATTGTCATGTTGATGACAAATACCATCATAACCAGTCTCAAGTTGCTGAAAAAAAAAATTATAAGCGTTATAAACTCAAATGAAATATACTGCAAAACGAAACAGATAAAGTGATAAAAGATAAAGTACCAGTTCCAACAAGATTAGCAACAGCAGACAAAGCAGCCATTCCGCTGGTAAAGCAAAATGCTCTATCTGCCTTCTCAAGCTTTGCCAAGAGCCTACAAGATAAAGATACACACATCTAAATACTCCAGAAAAGTACATTGTAGAAGCTAAAAGGGTTGGTATCACTGATGATAGATCGAAGGCCTTCAACCATGCTGAGTATGGCAAAACACGAAATTACACCTTTCCAGGACATCCCGCGTAGGGTTTCCACTCCTAGTATAATCATAAGGCCCATTTTCAGTTGCCGAAGGCTTCAAAACAAAGTATAGAAAATGCTAATTAAAGTCTGACCTCAGTGAGATGCCAGATATAGGCAAGAAACAGATAATAAGCATTCATGTCTGGCTGTATATGACCATGTAAGTGTTAATTTTTGTCTGCATATATTTTGATTACTTTTTGGATTTTCCATATAAAGTAATATGTATCGGATGATGAAAAAAAAACCATAACTGATGCCAGAATGCAGGCTACATATCAAAACTACTGAGATACAATGCAGGAGCTAGATCAATCTTGGATATGCGTAATCCCAGTTAATATTATTCATGGTTCAACTTGCTATCCTCAGAATTGACACAATATTAGGAAATTCAGTGTATGAATCAAACTACAAAGCTTATTGCAAGCAAAGCATTAAACCAAGCAAAACCATATAAACAATAAAATGCTAAACCTTAGGAATTCAGAAATTTCTTAAATTTTCTTTACCAAAGTGTTGCACGTTGATAAACAACTGGTAAAAGATACTGCAAACCAACAAATTTCAGTAAGATTACCTGCTTAAATGTAGCTGTTTGGTAAAGAGGTGTACTCATTGCACCATAAGGATCAAAATTACTATCAAAATTCATCAATAAAGTCGAAATGCTAGGGTCTTCCTCGTTGACATCCTGTTTTGTAACGGAAGAGAAAAAGTAAATATAACAACAATTGCAGACACCAGTATAACCACCCTTTAGAACATAAAAGAATGATACAAACCAATTGAGCATCTGTAACAGAATCAGCCAAAACTGAAGCACTAACATCCATGTCTCTGTGCCCTAAACAATTCAATCTGAATTGCTTTGTGGACAACTTTAGCTTTTCCTCTAAACATAATTCCTTCCTAACCTGAAAACTTCTTGGAAAATAATTTTCTAGCAAAGAACCCTACATAAATAACAAACAGAATAATGTTTTCCATTCCATTAATTCAGCTATTTACAAAAGCTCCATTTAAATATCAATTCAGTTACTGTAATGTTTGCTTGTTGAAATTATTTTAAATAAAAATTTAAAAATCAATTTAATTATTAATAAAAATGTTATTATTCGTTTATTTCGTAACAGTTTTGAAAGCTCAGTAGAATTCAATTACAGTAGCACTTTCTTTTACTTTATCTAAAATTCACTTCATCGACATTAGAATAGCTCAAATCGTAACAGCTTTAACCAGGCATTATCAGAAATCAATATTGGAAGAAAAAAAATTCCACTAAAACAAGCAGTTTCGTATATTTTAAAACACACACTTATCATTTTGAAAGAAAAAATTACGGAAAAAATCGTAAAGACAAATAGAAAGAAAGGCAAAAGAAAGAGTTTACGCAGTGGCGGGTAGGATCAGAGTAGAGAGAGGAAACGAAAGGCTTGAGAGTGGGCGATGATGCCATTTCTGATCCCCCAAATCAACTGCGGATGATTATATTTTAAAACTGTTTTAGGCTTTATGAGCTTTTTCAGTGCCGCCAGTTAACTACAACTTATAATAGGGTTAATTCCACTCGGTATCCATGCAAATTGTCAAATTTTATGTTAGTATTTAAATTTAGAAACCATTTTAAATAACATTATTTTAAAAAATAGGGTAAATTACAATAGTAGTCACCTAATTATTAGTATTTTTTTGTTACCCAATTATGAAAAGTTATAAAATGTTCATTCAACTATTAGTAATTTTTTTTTGTCAGCCAACTATGAAACGTTTCAAAATGATTATTCAGTTTTGTCTTTTTTGGTGATCAACGAGCTAAGGTAACAATGAAAACACCCAAAAATATAAGTTGGGTGACCAAAAAAGATAAAATTGAATAGCTGAGTGATCATTTTGTTATTTTGCGTAGTTGGATAACCAAAAGGGAAATTTACTAATAGTTGATAATCATTTTAAAACTTTTCATAGTTGAATGACAAAAAAAAAGTAATAATTTGATTACTATAAGTGTAGTTTACCCAAAAATATATTTGTAATTTTTTTCTTTGAGGATTTGGTTGAAATTGTTAACTTAAAAGTTTGGGTATTATGCATCTCCATTTCAAATCTCATCATAGTATTATTTTATTAAAAATATAAAAATAAAATATACTTACTTTATAAAAGAAAATATCTTTTGATGATTTTTAATTGAATTAGAAATCGATTAATACGTGACATCAATTTAATTAGTCCTTTAATAAAATAAAACCCGTTAAATTAACTATTAAGTGCTTTTTATATATAAAATCATTTTAAGTGTTTTATGTAAATGATGTATTAAAAAATAGAGATAATGTTAGAACTTGTGAAATTTAATTTTAATTCATTAAATTCAACTCGTTTATACAATAAGTAACAAATGTGCTTATAATTTAATATATTTATTTTAAATATACTTCTCAATATATTTTAGATGGCATTTAACAATTAAGATAATTATAAAATTAACGGAAAAAAATTGGTTAACAATACTTTAAGAACTTAAGTAGAACATTTTAAAATTTAGAAATTATCATAACACTAAAGTTGTACAAGATATTGAATAATACAACAAGAACGATTCACATCGTGAGTGATGCATGAAACCACTAGATTATTAGTTTGAAAGAATTTGGGATTGAGTTTTGGTGGAGTATAGACTATATGAATGATTAATACCTTCGGTTCGATGCTTATGAGCAGAGGCGAATTTGGGGGGGCTGGCATGGGCCCTGACCCCCCTTAAACTGGAAAATTAATATTTAGGCTAAATTATACTTTGGCCCTCTTAAAATTAAAAAAAAATCGATTTAATGTTTTAAAAATTATAAAAATATAGAATATAAAAAATTAAAATTTCATTCAGCCCTTAAAAAATTGTTCTAACTTCGCCCTTGCTTATGAGGTACTTATAGGAGGGTGACTGGCATGGATCCCAACCATTGAGTTCTCTACTTTATAGGTGTCATATGAGGCGACAAATATCAACTTAGGGTATTGTTAAAGTTGACATGAAGGGATTGAACTAGCCATTCGTTAAATCAACACATGATGTATTGTCAGAGGTTGTTAGAAACTATTTCACTTATATATTTTGAGGATTGTGTGCGCTCACTCACTTTGTGTGAGCTCACTCACTTTGTGTGACTGGATGTTCAAGCAAAGCATATTGCTTCTTTAGTGAGGCCATGATGCCGAGCTTCATTTTGTGCATAAAGTTAAGCTTCACCAAAATCCTTGTAGCCTTTGCATGATCTAGCGAGGGGGTCCAAGGTGAGGGTATAACAATAACCCTTTAGACAAAAGGCAAGTTATAAAGTGATTTGGCTTGATCCGGTTTGCTGACAAGGCTTGCTACAGACCTTTGACAAGGTTAGTGGAGGGTTTTCGAAGCTTCATCTTTATTGCCCCGATTATCTTGCTTTTGTATCGATTGCTTCCAAACAAGTGTTTGCTTATGATTGGAGATTTGTGCTATTTCGTTCTTGTTGCTTTCTTGTTTAGGATGTCGCTTCATTTTCTCGCCCAAATACTTATAAACAAGTCATTTCAAAATCGGTGTTCCGTTGTGTCTCTTTGTTTCCTCGTGTTTTCGTTTCCTTTGTTGCTAAAAAATTGCTTATGCTTTCTCTGTCTTCTACCCTACTGTTATTTCTTCAAATACGGTCGTCAATCCTATATAATTTCTGGTAAACGACGTTCTGATGGAGGGTGAAGAGTTATTATGTACCACCACAACAGAGGAAACGACTGTAATGTTACTGTTGCAGTGTCTGAAAGTGTATCATTGTAGATATGTATTTCAATTTAGTCGAGAGTCATTAGATGAAGGGTTATCAGTGTCTGAAATTGTATCATTAGATGAGTCCCTTTGTCGTTGCTATTATCCTATAGGGTGTTAAGCCTCTTGCCTTGGTCTTTAGCAGAATCTTCGAAGGGACAAGATCTCTCATCTTGGTTTTCATGGGCGTAAGAGGTATAAAACATATCACTTTAGCCAATTCGTCAAGTGGAAAAAACCTCTCACATTGGCCTTTAGTTGATGCTAACAAGAGGGTGAGACCTCTTGCCTTGATCTTTTTGGTCGTAAAGGGGACAAGACCTTCCACCTTAGCCATTTCATAGAGGGGGTGGGACATCTTACCTTGGCATTTAGTTTATTCTTCCAACGGGAATGAGACCTCTTACCTTGGTCTTTTTTTTCCTCATCCTGCAAGGTTGATTCTTCTTTATTCTTGCGAGTTGCTTGAGGAAGGATGTCAGGTAGTCCTTTGGTGATGCTTGCTCTTTATTACGAAGAGGTAGAAGGAGACGTCCTTGTTGCTTAAAGATTCTGAATGGGATATCGTTGTTGATGTTGTGGTGCACCTGTTGAGTGACTTGGGTCTGTATCCACCTTCACTAACATTTTCTTTCATCAATTTCCTTTACCGAAGCCTTTATCTTAAGGAGGCAGGATTGTCCTTCTCCTTGCTACTGTGAAGTTGAACAGTAATTGAAGAAATAAAAGGAAAAAAATGGGTTTTAATATGGTATTATAATTGAATAATCTGCTAAGAGAATATAAATCATATTGATTGCACAAACAATGCTTACTAAAAATAATGATTGTTCGGTTTTTTAAGAGGTGCTCAACTTGATATCGAGTTAAGATAAGAAATTTTTTTATTCGATTTCTAAAATTATTGAAATGTGACGTAATTTCTATTTAAAGTTATGTTGAGGATGTTGAAACATTTGAGGAAATCTGATCTTATAAAAGAATTGAACTAATAAAGTAGATTCGGGATTAAGTGTTTAAGGTTTAAAGTTATTGGGTGAAGGTTAATGTTATTTTTAAGGTCTAGGGAAACATGTTTTGGGCTTCTTGATGCTTTGAAAATAGCAATTGAGTTGAAAAAATCACTTAAGAATTTGTGGCTTACTTAATACATTATCCGAGTATTTAGGATTTAGGGAAATGAGTTATGAGTTAAGCCTTTCAATAACATGGGTAAAATTTTTGGTGAATTTGTCAAGAGTGGAGATCATCAAAAGTCACCTAGCAGTGGAATGTTAAGTATTATGGAAATAGATTAGGGTTTGTCTGCAACGTGGGCAAAATTTTCCATGCTTATGTTTAATGTGAAAATCAATTTAAATTACCCGATATAAAGCAAGATAATATACTATTTACATGAATGATCACTTGGTAACAAATATATTGATGGCATGGTTGACCGGTATAAAGTAAGATAATATACTACTTAAATGAATGATCATTTGATAACAAATATACTGGTGGCATAAATGATTTAAGGGAAACAAAAATGATCTTCATACTTATATTTATTACTTGGACCAATTCATTAATGAAAGAAGAAAAATGAACCTACAATGATTTTACAAATGGAAGTGACCACTTTAGTGATAGACTCCAAAATTAATCAAGAAAAATGAAGTAAATTAGTGTTCTTCTAGTAAACTTTATGTTTATGTTCAGAGAAAGAAAATAGCTATATTTAGTTAGAGTTTGATCCAAATGTTATGTATTCATGTCTTGCTCGAGTTATTTGAGAGTGTAATCGTCCAGTGTTCAGGCCTGGAAAGGGTCTAAAAAAATATTTTTTTAGTTTTTAATGTGAGAAAAAAAATTCAAATTAAAATAAATTAATTAAATGCCTAATGCTTTTAATTTTTTCACTATAAATACTTCATATTCTAGAATCCCAATTTTTTTTTTCAGTTTTTATTACATTGCATTTTATAAAATTAAAAAAAAGGCTTAATTTATTGTTTGCTTAATATCCAAAACTGTCACGAACGGGCTTGATAATATTCTTAAGTTTTTAACGTGTTCACATTGTGAATAATTGACATGTGGCAAGGAAAGATAACAACATTTGTGGAGGGAAAAATTCCAACATAAATCCCTTTACATTTTTTATGTAACTTTTTAATGGTGTTCTACAAATTATTTTTTCATAATTAGCGATTCTAGTTTGCTTATATTTAATAATGAGAAAATATTTGATACGTTATTAGATGAATTTTTAAACTATACAAGTAAAGTTATGAGGTTGACAAGTGTCTTATAAATATATAATAAAATATATAAAATAAAACTTGTGACAATTTTTAAAACTGCTTGAAATAAAAAAATACAGTGTCGATGTAACAAACACTAACCATTCAATAATTTAATTTACAAATTTACATAACAAGTCACTTTAAATGTTAAAACAGTTTTAAAAAATATTATCATTAATTTTACAAACTAAATACACTATTAAAAGTAAATTTATTATTATATCAATCTAATATTGTTTATTTTAATTCAATCTAATATCAATTATCATGTTTATAGAATTAAATATATATTATTATGTTTTAATTTTATAACCATATGTTAACGAAATGTTATTAAATTTATAAAAAATCAAGGAATAATTAGTATAATTTAATTAAATAATATAATCAACATGTGTATTGAATAAAGAGAACTAATATTATTATATAATTAACTATTTTTATACATATAAAATTTATTATCTAAAATAAACTTTGATATTAATAAAAGGATAAATCTCAAAATTATACATGAAGTTTGATTTAATGCTAATTTGATACATGAACTTTGATTTGGTGTAATAATACACAAGGAACTTTGATTATGGTTCAAATGTAACATGAAAATTTAATTTTGATTCAATCGTACATATTCAAAAAATCAACACATAAATTTACTTTTATATTTTATAAATATAATTAATTATGTATGCAATATATAAATATAAAATGATGCTATATCAATAATTGTATTAATAATTTGTGAAAATTTAATCAAATTAAAATTTAAAATATAAAATTACACAAAATTCAAATTCAAATACAAAATTATATGCAAAATTAATTTTATATATAATTTTAAGATTTGTCCTAATAAAAATTCATATTTTTTATAAGTTTGATATAGAAAAATCACTTCAAAAACATATATTAAATACATTTGTTAAGTCTAAAACAAAATGTAAAGTAAATTCAAGAAAAAAAAAAGTAACTGTCTCGACATCCTTTGAATTAGAGGTATCTATAATCTGGCTTGTACCTAACAAATTTTAAGTTCAAACTTAACTTGGAAAATAGGTTTCAAATTTTGCTAAAGTTTGGTCGAATAAAAATACTAAAACTCAGGTTTGATTTGTCCATATTAAAATCTTTTATATTATTTTTGTAAAAATTAAAATATAATGTATCAAAAATACTAAAACATTAAAATAAATATTTTTAATAAATTAAAAATAAATTTTAAAAAACTTTTATACTTAAATAACACTATGCAATTTAGCAAACAAATGCCTCTAAAATAGTTACAAAATTAATAATAAAACAACATTAAAGAACAAAATTAACAATTTCTAAACAATAACAATAAAATAATAATAAATAATAATAAAATAATAGGAAAATAGTAAGAAATAACAACAAAACAATATTTTTTTTGTAAATTCAAGCTAAGCTCAGGTTAAAAAACTTTACTCAAAACTCAATCCATTATTTTTACTTATTCTTTTAAACTTATATTTTTATTTAAAACCTATCACTTTTCAACAAGCATTCAAACTCAACCGAGTGATATGATGGAAATTTCTACTTTGGATACATGAAAGAGTACTTATTTTTGGTAAAAAACTATATTTAAAAAACAATTTAATTAAAAAAAGCCCCTTATGGCTAACCCTAAATTTTATTTTAGCCAAAGCATTTTCTATTAGAATCCAAGCACACATATTGTTATCTTCCAAACGCCAGCCGACTCTGTACCCTTCATTTCACATTTCTTCCACAAATCAACTGTTTCTTCTCAAATCTAAAGCAAAGCAAAGCACGCAGGTTAGTGTTTTCTTTTTTGCATCACCATTTCTGTTCCCTACGCAAGGGTTGCGAGCAGTTTCCATGCTTTATATATATTCTAGGGTTTTTTTTTTAATTTAATAGAGAATCTCTTTTGTCCATTCCTTATGAAATTTCCTTTGCTTTGCAGCAATCATGGCAGATGATGAAGTGAAGGATGAGGTGCCGGAAGTAAGTGTTATTTTTATCTTTTTTTTTTTTTGTAATTAATTTATGAAAGAAGATTGCAGTGGTTCGTATTTTATGCTTTCTTCGCATAAATAATTGACCTATATTACTCGATACGATTTTAGATATTTTCACATGATCTGTTTTAATTTTTTTTTTGTTTGATGAATGCCTTTTTCTTCAGATCACATCATTTGATCCTACTAAAAAGAAGAAGAAGAAGAAGGTTGTGATTCAGGACCCTGCAGATGAATCTGTTGACAAGTTGGCAGAGAAAACGGAGGCATTATCAGGTACTTTTTGCTAATTATTCATACAAACAAAGATCTATTGTTGATTGAGAAATCGAAAATTCATGTAAAGTTACAATCCTCATGTTGCTTTTCGACTGGAAGATTGAGAGCTAACTATAGAGACTAGATGGTTCTGAGAAAATGAGTAAAAATATTAAAGTAAGAACAAAATATAATTAAAACAGAAGAAAAAGGGTAAAAGGCAAATTGTAAAAACATCAACAGGTTAGAGTCCTAGAAAATGTGCTTTGTTTTGTTAGGAGACTTATTTATTTCTCTTTTTACTTACAGTTTCTGAAGGGCTCGACTTTAGCAATCTGAAAAAGAAGAAGAAGAAACCAGTAAGTCATAGCTTTAAATTAATATATATACATGTTAGTATGTTCTCTATCAATTAAAATATTTTGATTGTACTTTCTGTGATATTGTAGGTAGAGGCCAATACATTCACTGACGAAAGTGGGGATGCAGGAGATGATTTTGATGGTTAGATTTTCCTTCATTAAACTATTGATTGGTGATATTGTGAAATGGACACTGGTGTTGTGTGAAATCTGTTACTAATATTTTCTTATGCCTTTTTACCCTTTATCTAGGTCATATTGATGGGGATGAAGAAGGTGAAGGCATTGTCTTGCAACAACGGTACCCTTGGGATGGAACTGACCGTGATTATATATATGATGAGGTATAGTGTGTACCTTGGTGCATTGTTGATGTTTCATACTTTTATTTTCTTTGGATATTAATGTTAATACACCTATGAATTGTACGTGTTGAAATCTTAAATGGATTTATTATATGTTTCTCTATGGCTATTGACTGATTGAATGGCTTTGTGCTTCTTCTTGATCTTATTTGGTAACAGCATACTTGAAAATTTTTTGAGTTTATATGCTATTTCAGCTGTTGTACAGTCTATTTAACCTTCACTTGATGGGATGAATGCAGCTTCTTGGTCGGGTGTTCAACATTCTCCGGGAGAACAACCCTGAGCTTGCTGGAGACAGACGTAGAACTGTTATGAGGCCTCCACAAGTTCTTCGTGAGGGCACCAAGAAAACTGTTTTTGTAAATTTCATGGATCTATGCAAGACGTATGTTACTGTCCTTTTTCCTTTATTGCGTAGTCCTTTTCATTTATACACACGCACGTGTGTGCACACACACACAGCCTTCCAATTGGTATAAAAATATATTTCTTGAATGTTAAGTCATGTTGCATGGTCATGGACCTAGCATGGTCATGTTAGTCTTTCACATAGGAGTTAATCAGATTTGGGGTTTTTAGTTAAATTTACCATCTAATGATGTTCTATTTGCAAATGAATTCCACACAAACACCACACCCTTTCTAACAACTTCTTGGCTGAGAAAATCGTTTAGAATGCATCGACAACCAGACCATGTCATGGCCTTCTTGCTTGCTGAGCTGGGGACAAGTGGATCACTTGATGGGCAGCAAAGGTTGGTTGTGAAGGGCAGGTTTGCACCAAAAAATTTTGAAGGGATCCTAAGGCGTTACATCAGTAAGTCCCTTTTTTCTGTCATTGTCACTTATATTGAGATGATAAGAAATGTTACTTGAAGCTGGGAATATTTTGATGGACTGACTTTGGGATTTTTGGTTTCCTCTTCACAGATGAGTATGTCATTTGCCTTGGATGCAAAAGTCCAGATACAATTCTTTCAAAGGAGAATCGTCTTTTCTTTCTCAGATGTGAGAAGGTAACAAAAACAATTTTCAAATTCTCCTCCATCCCTTTCATCTTTCTCAGATAAGCCTGCTGTTAATTGCCTTGGGTGCTTATATATATCATTGTTTTGAGTGATGTAATTTGTAAAGAATCTATTCTTTTTAGAGGCTTATGATGATTAAGAATTGCCTACATTGTCAGACCTTCAGTCTGAAGACAACAAAAACTACAAATCTGAGGCCTAAAGTCAATGGTCGTAATTTAAAAAACTTATTTTTTGTTGGTGGATCAACCAATTTCATTTTCCCCTTATATCATGTATGTACTCTGTGTATTGCTTTGTTTGAGTGATGTAATTAGTGAAGAACCTATGCTTTTTGAGGCTTATGATGATTAAGAATTGCCTACATTGTCAGACCTTTAGTCTGATGAAAATAGAAATGCAAATCTGAGGCCTAAAGTTGCCGGTCATAACTTAAGACTTATTTGTGATGGTGGACCAACCAATTTCATTTTCTCCCTACATTAAAACATGCATGTAGTCTGTATATAGCTTTGTTTTGAATGATGTAATTATTAATTAATCTATGCTTTTAGAGGCTTATGATGATTAATAATTGCCTACATTGTCAGACCTTCAGTCTGATGAGATTAAAACTTACAAATCTGAGGCCTAAAGTTTCTGGTCGTAACTTACAAGTTATTTGTGATGGTGGTGGTCATGCTTGTTGGGCATGGACCAACCGTTTTCTCCCTATGTTAAAACATGCGTGTAGCCTGTATATGGCTTTGTTTTTAGTGATGTAACTATTAATGAATCTACATATTTAAGAGGCTCATGATGATTAAGAATTGCCTACATTGTCAGACCTTCAGTCTGATGAAATTAAAAGTTACAAATCTGACGCCTGAAGTTGCTGGTTGTAACTTAAAACTCGGACCAGCCAATTTCATTTTCTCCTAATGTTGAAACATACCGTATATAGCTTTGTTTCCAGTGATAATTCTTAATGAATCTACTCTTTTAGAGGCTTATGATGATTAAGAATTGCCTACATTGTCAGATCTTTACTCTGATGACAATAAAATAAACAAAATCTGAGGCCTAAAGTTGCTGGTCATAACTTAAAAACTTATTTGCAACGGACATGCATGTAATCTGTGTATAGCTTTGTTTTTGAGTGATGTAATTATTAATGAATCTATGCTTTTACGAGGCTTATGATGATTAAGAATTGCCTACATTGTCAGATCTTTACTTTGATGACAATAAAAGTAACAAATCTGAGGCCTTAAGTTGCTGGTCATATAGAGTGTGATTATGCTCTGAGAACTTTCTGCATATTTTTCATGTGAGATATGATGACGTTAATATTTCTTCGAAAATTGTCTTGTGTGTTGATTGGAGTAAAGTTTTTAGGGTGTATTTTTTTGTTTGGTTTTGTTTTTTAAGAAGTTTTATATTAGGTTTAAAATATTGCTTATATTTCGTCTTCTCTTGAAAGGGCGCTTATGATGTTTGACAACTGCCTACATTGCCATATTGTTTTGTGAATGAGAAAAACGATAGATAGTTCTGAAGCTTCCTTTAAAGACTTTCTAATGTTTATTTGTATTGGAGTTGTTTAGGAATGAGAATAAAGTTGATTTTACCTTTTCTTTTTTCTTCCCCACTTCCTACCATTGTCTAAAAAGTTCTGATCTATCTTTTTTGGTTTTGTAGTGTGGGTCTGGCCGATCAGTTGCTCCGATTAAAGCTGGTTTCGTTGCTCGTGTTGGCCGCAGAAATGCTGGTACTTAGGGTTTTTGATTCCAGCCAAAATGATATTCCAGAAGTGAGAAATTTAGGAACACCTGTTGTTAGTATCTATGAGTAAAACGTTGATGAGATTTTTTTTTCTTTTATTGATAATAATGCTGATGAGATTTTGAATGGTACTAAAATTTAAGGAATGTGTGTTTGAGACATGTTATTTTTCCCCATGCGATCAACTTTTGCTTATCTCTAAATCAAAAGCATATAGTTGTGTTGGTTGTTGGCCCGGTTCTCTGATTTCGAATTGGAGCGTTCCGTTTGGTTTCATTAAATTCGGTTCGATTATTACCTAACATATTTGATTTGATTTTTTGGTTCACAATATATAGAATCCACTATTACTCGGACCTAAATCGATTATTTTCACAAGTTTTATCATGATGATATGTATTTAACGAGAAATACATACTCTTGTCCAATATAATTTGTCTTGGTATTCACTTCTACCTGATTTTAAGACCGACCTGGTTCTTGTATCAATCCACAGCCTAGGCAGCATGTATAGCAAGTTGTTATATAGTTTGCCACTATGCAGCTATAGTAGGATGCTTGTTGACCTGCATTGAACTTCTACTTTTATAATTTAAAATAATTATATTTTTTGCAAATGCCTCATTGAAAGTTCAAAATAAAAATTATATATAATGTATGTAAAATAATAAAAGGCCAATAATGTTAAAATATAATAATAGTCGAATCCAGAAAATGTGATTAAAGAGGTTAAAAACATTAGGGGACGATGGCTATAAGCCATTGCTACGGAAGGCAGAGACTAATGGTATGTGTTATTTTATTTTGGACCATGTTTTATGCATTTTAATTGCTCACAATGTCTTTATAAATTTATTATCAAATAAAATTAATGTTTTGTAGTTAAAAAGATTATGATATCAAACAAATAATCGGATATTTTTAATTTATTTGAAGGAAACAAAATATAATAATTTATTAAAAAATTATATTTACAGTCAATATATGTATAAAATTATAATCAAAATCATTAATCATAATAGTGCTAACCTAAATTAGAATAAATCCTAAAATAAGTCATTAATGTTTTTGAAACTAAATAACATTACTATTTCTCAATCCAATCAATGATCAAAGAACAAATTAATTAGGCGATTAATTTTTAGTTCAATTGGCTCAAGTTTAATAAATTATTAAAATTATAAAATATAATAAAACATAAAATTTAATCAATTTTTAATCCAATTGATCAATTCTAAAAACATAACATGATTTGTACATAATAGAACTTAGTTGTCAAATTTCCGCTTGAACATTGTTATTAAACCAAGATGTTATTAATTATTCAACAATACAATTAAACAAAGGCAAATTAAGTACATAAAATTAAGTTAGTTTTACAACTAAATTTTTATATTGAATATTTAACAAACCATTTCTGTTTACCAAACCAAACAAGGTCCTAAACAAATCCAATTTTCTCTTCTTATATTCCACCAAAAAGAAAATCATAGTACGGATTCCTTTTCCAACTAACAAAGAGAAGTCACATATGATAAGAAATTTTATACAAATGACAGTCATTACTTTTGGAGTATTATTAGATGTTACAAACAACAGTAGCATTAAAAAAAAAAAAAAAAAAAAAGCCTACTGAAATAACTCCTGGCTTTTTCACCCATTTAATAATTGACTCAAATATGTTGTCATTCTTCTACCTGCACATTGTTGAATGTTTCCTTAAAAATTATGTAGTTTAGACACTAAAGCTACTATAAGAAACGCACACATACAAAGAAGCTGAGGACACTGGTAGCAGCCCCTAACTCAAGTGAAACAATAGAGAAAAGCTTGTTCAGAGGCCTACTTAATTTGGGATTTAAATGCAGATTTAAGGTTTGATATAGGACACCTCAAGTGTCTAAGTGGGGTTAAGTTTCAACAATGTTTTTTTTTTTTTGCAATACTGTTTAAACTTAACTAGACTAGTAACTTGAACTAAGAACTAATTGAGGTATCAGTTTGGAGATAAATGTTAGATCAATTGAACATTTTTTTCCTCTTTTTTTCTTAAAACTTTAATAATTTAATTAATTAAATAAAATAAATTTATTAGACCAATCAAATTGAGAACTGACAGTCCAGCAGATTTGACCACCGATCTAAATCTTATTATCTTATTTGGTCACTAGGATATCATTGTAATCTTGAACGTTTCTACAAATCTTATTTATTCATAAGATTGATCTAAACCATTTTTGGATCTCTATATGTGGCCTATTGGAATTTTTTGTGGCAGTTTTGTGGTTTCAGCCCTATCACTTATATTACTCGGACTCAATTGTCCGATATAAGTATATATCTAATAAGTATGGTTAGATTTTTTTAAAGTTTCTTCATGTATTTTAGATGGTCCTTAAAAGTCATATTTCCATATGGGGTATTTCAATAAAACAAAGTCAGAGCAACATAATCTTTTACCATATATTTCTTATTTCAAGAAAGGCTTGATGAATCCATCTGAGGGTGAATGTGTTAGTTGCTATATATGATTTCCCAGGAACCCTTAGGTGAGAAATAGCCTAAGGTTGAAAATCCTTAGACAATCCTATCAACCATCATCTTTGAATCCCTATTTCCCCTTAAACTAGTGTCTAGCATTTTACTACCTTTATTTTTTAGAACCAAAGAGCTTCCAAATATCTCTATTTATAAGGTGAGCTAGAGTTAGATGCGAGAATATACATACATATGTATGCATGTATGTACTGTAAAAGTACCATAAAGGCTCCTATACTAGTCAATTTACATTTTGCCCCTTTTATTCAAAGAATAAGCAAATTAGTCATTATATATTACATCAAAGAGTAAACTAATCCTTTCAGTTAAAATTTTCATCGATTTCTACCGTTATCAACTGGCATAGCTGACGGAATAACCAAACAGTTAAACTTGGTGCGTCACGTGTTACTCATGTCAACGTACAGGGACCAATTTTTAACAGTGGAAAATGGATGAAAGTTTTAACAAAATGACCAATTTGCTCATTGATCTAATACAAGAACTAGTTTACTCATCTTTTGAGTAGAGGGACAAAATGCAATCCAACTCCTAATATAAGGACCTCCATAGTACTTTTACCATGTATGTACCTATGTATGTAAAGGAAATGAAAGTAAATTATGCCTAGCAAAGACAAAACAAGTGAAACTACCTTTTTCCTTAATCTTGTAACTCTCTGGGTGGTTGCAGACAAGGTCACCTTCACATCTTTCATATTGCTTTTTTTAACTCGGGATCGGGACGCCCCTATAACAGTAGCATAGTATTTGTTACTACCCATTCATAAACTTAAAAGAACAGAGTTATGAAGCCAAAATTACCTTTCTTATTATCCCTTTGTGATTGAATTTCAGTCTCCTCTTCTTGTTCAGTCACTTCACTGCAAGCTCCAGAAGATTCCTCTGGCTCAACAAGTTTTGACGTCGATTCATCATTTGAAGATTCGGTTTGCACTTCCACTGACGTATTGATAACCTCACTATCGCTAACACCTAAAAGATACGAACTTCACTACTTAAACTTTTATTTTAAGAAAGATGGAATGAATATTTGAAACTATTTTCTCCTAATGGAAGCAGCTAAGAATCTAGAAATATTGCAGCAATACATGTGCTTGAAGACGCACTGGATAAGATATTAACTTAAAGTTGAAAAAAGATGTTACCATCTAACATATTGACATACTTATGTTCATGATGTATAATGTCGTATTGTGAAATATTGCTTAAAGTACCATGAAAGCCGGAGTCATATTGCATTTTTCACTTTTTACTAAAAAAAAAGAGTAAATTAGTCTCTGAAACATCAGATCAAAGAGCAAATTGGTCTTTTCTATTAAAAAATTCATCCATTTCTACGGGTAAAAACTGGATGACGTACAAGAACCAATTTTAAACAGTAAAAATGAATGAATTTTTTATCTGAATGATCAAATTGTTATTTAATCTAATGTATAGCGGCTAATTTACCCAATTTTGAGTAGAGGGGTAAAATGCAATCCATCTCCTAATAAAAAGACTTCCATGATACTTTTACCGTGAAATATTCCAATATAATGCTACTATGTACATAAATAGAGTCAGACCAGTCAAAATCCTCTCTCCTCAAAAATCATATAAATTGTATAATTAAGGCATGTCTAGAAATTTTGCAACTCAAAATATTGGAAGCTTGTAGATTAGAGATACAAGAAAAATAATAATATAGTGGAAGTAGCAAGAGTTAAGATAAAGTCACAGGAAAATGGTTAAAATTCATGAACCAACCTTCAGCAATGTCAGATTCTGTACTTTCTTCTCCATTATTTCCAGCCATAACAAAACCTTCCATATTGCCAACCTTCTGTCGATGTATTTCTGCATTTCTTGCAGTAACCTCTTGCTCCTTCTTTTCCATGTGGAACTTATTAAGTTTCTCCTCGAACTCCTCAATGCATACTTTCAGTTCTGGTTTAGCAAACTTCTTGCCCTGTTTGCAGCCAATGTGAAAAGAAAATGGATAATCTGATCTGAGTTGAAAATAAAGGCCAGAAAACTCAGAAAACAAAAGGGTACCTTGTTAATGATGTTTCTAAAATGATCCATCACGGAATCCTCAGATAGGGCATGTTCGTAAGTCTTGAATGACTCTATTAGCTTTTTCACTCCCTTTTCAGTGAATGATAACTGAGAAAGGCAGTAAGAAATATTCTCCCATTGCAAAACATCTGCAGCAAAGATGAACTATTTTATAAGCAAAATTTAAGTTCTACCTTCATAATATAAATGCATCAATAGTTAAAAGTAGTAACAAAGAGAAGAGAAACAGAGAACCATGGAAGCTGCAGCTGTTTGGAATCCTATATACTATATTTAAAGATGATCTTTTATTTGCTTCCGAGATCCTGCACATACTACTAAAGGCAGCAAAATGTGACAGAAACCTGCAGCTCTTTAAGTAATCTGTTATTTCAACTAATAGACAACCTAATTTGCAGCAGCAATTATGATTATGCAATTGTTTTCAGCCAAAGAAAAAAAAGAAAAGCATTTTAAAAATCAATATAAATGATCTCAAGAAATAACATTCATATGTCACGGGGCTAGAACACGCATGTTCTAGCCCCGCGACGTGTTCTAGCCCCGCGACGCATACATGTTGAAGCTTAAAACAAAGTAGTAAGATGATGCGATACATGAATGGCCAATTATAAACACAAGGAAGAAGGGACAAAATTTACTATTTTATTTAGGGTGATGGATCAAATTTATTTTCCATCTTTGCAAGTGTGCAAATTGTGCTTCTAATTTTATTGAAAATGTCAAATTTACAATTGGGGTATTCTACAGAATTTTTCTTGCCATTATCATTTAACCTTTTTTAACCAAATTCAGGAACTTGGGAATAATAATATTCGAAAGAGGACACAATAAGAAGGATATCATCTTGGATGAATAAATGCAAAATAAAGTTAATGAAATCAAAGATAGCATGCCTGTAACTCCACTAAATCTATTGCAGAGCTTTTCAACAAGTGATTCCATTTGTTTGTCCTGCAAAATATAGTAGATATCATGTTAACGAGATTATAAAGAACAGTAGTTTCAGTTTTATCTCAACAATGTACACCTTCTTGATGGAACCAATTAAGAACTGCATGATGTTGCAGAAAGACACTTTCTGCAGATCTTGGGTGGATAATTTGCCAAGGATATCTGGAAGTAAATTATATATTGGATTGCTTCCTGCCATAAAAAAAAGTTGGAAATATAATTGTCAGATACGTACTTGAGTCGAGGAAATGTATGTTAGTCATTTCTACAGTTGGACTGTCACAATTCACCTTTCTTTGACAACTCATGAAAAAAGAGTTTAGCCAAATTAGAGATCCTCTCATCTTTGTCTTCTACTCGTACAGCCATCTCGTTTATGTAACCTTTTACCTGATCCAAACATGTCAAGAATCAGAACCCTTAAGGCTTATATTATATCTAAAAGAAAAAGAAAGAGTATGCAGCCAATAGTCAGCCTGTCAGACCTTCATCATGTCATTTAGTATGAGATGTGAAAGGACCAGAACAGCATTCTTTCTAACTGAAACTGAAGGATCCTTTAACCGAGCATACATGTTCTCTGTCCATGGCTCTAACAGATTAGGAAAGCGAACTGCCAAATCTCCAAGAGCAATAGTGCAATTGGAACGAACAATTTCTGATGGCGCATTCTCCACAACAGTGAAGAGAAGCTGGAGATTTTCATCACTGGAAATCCATTCAATAAAAAGTTCAGGCATAAAGTCTCCTTTGGACTCAAAATAGCAAATAACAATCTATAGGTTGAGAGAGTTACCAAAATTTGGCATCTATAATCATGAATCGACATAAGGCAAGCATTGCAGAGGCCTGTAGTATTGGATACTGAGACAAAAAAGTCAAGTCAATTTATTGAACAAGATTTGTAACTCTCTGAAAATGACAAGCATATATGCAATCTAGTACAACTTAGTCGCTTCATTTTGTTTCCATTTATATTTGATATATATAAATGAGATAATTCTCAAGAACATTGCAAATGTCCAGATGAGAGATGATTTCAGTTGTGAATTCCAATGGTATAGACAATAGTCATAAATCATAACGTTGTGCACGGTGCTCTTTATTGAGAAAGTACATAATGGAACCCAAAGGAACTTAGAAAATGAAAGAAATAAAATAGAGAAGGAAAACTACAGCATGCACCTTCTGCATCAAAACAAAATTTCGGCACAGTTTACTAAGGAAAGGTGCACATTCTCCAATCAAATTCTTTTCACTGTAACTACCAGAAACAATTTCTTTCTCAGCTCTCTCAGCAAGTGTGTCTAGCACTGCATCCTCAGAAGCAGCAAGACCCAGTTCAGCATTGATACCATTATCCTGTAAGACATCATCAGATATATTAATTCATTATAGGTGTCTTAAATCAGATTATAAAGTTCATAGTTAAGAAATAAATAACAGGTTAAACTGTGTTCTTACCTTTTGTGTTTCTGCATTTTCTGTACCTTCAGAATCCACTTTTCCTTTATTGCCTTTCTGTTTCTGGATCTTCCGAACACAAGATTCAATGTACGCCAGTTGGTTCATGGCAACATGACTTGCGACAAATAAATATCGGCTAAGCTTTACTACTTGAATAGTGGAAAGCACAATGGAGTTACCACTTGCAATGTCGTTTTGTAATGCATCTCCTCTGGTATCATCAAAAACCGAACTAAGAGATTTCTTAACAAGATCAGCAGCTAAGGTTTCTGGTGTAGGATGAAGTATGTATACTGCATCTATTGCTTTATCAGCAGCAGCATACCATATGTTATCTGGAAGCCCAAACCCTGTGATCAAGCTTTCCAGAATACCAAATATTCGGCTCCCATTACTAAGCACCAACTTTTTCTTGTCCTCATTAGACAATCTCTGGATAGCAATGCATGCTGTCCTAGCTAATAAAGGATCTACTTTGGCCCAACGTCCAAACCCAATATCAATAATGTCTTGTAAGTGGGAGCCAAGAATTGCACTGGATGATTTCGCTGCCATGCAGATGATAGCTAAAGCTCCACGACATTGCTCAGCAGTTGTTCCATTAACATTAAAGCAAAAGAAATCCCATAGTGCGGATATCTGTAAGAAAATTGGACAATGAAGAAAAAAAACCTTTCATTTTATTAAAGCAGACTTTTTTTAACTGTTACATAATTGCAGATAAAACTCTCAAAAGGGAGGACAGACCAAAGTTAATCAACAATACGATTCAGACTCTTATTGTGCTAAATATTCTTTGGTAGAACTTAAACTCCTTAATCTCAAAGATTTCAATCCCTTCCTCTATGGGTAACCACAAGGAAACTTAAGCGTAAATATTCATGATAAAGCAGTTTGCGCAATCCAATTTCATTTGTGGATCTATAGAATACAAAAATGCCTTAAAAATCTATTACAAAATTATTCCAACAAACAAGGATTCATTCATTACAACCAACGAATATTTTCTTATTTGTAATCATGTTTTAGCGACTATAATTGTGCATCTATTTTATTACTGCCACTAGCAACAAAAAAAGGCAATTCCAAGGGAAGAAGGCTTGTCCCTTCGAGGTTTCCATTGGTAACCGAGGAATGATTTTAATGCAAATTCAACACGGATATTCCGAAGACACGAAAGTGAACTTACCGCTATACTGGAAATATCACCTTTAGACACCAAGGCACCAACAATGAACTCAAGGGCCGCTTGATCCCCTACATTTGAATCAATGGCTAGATTCAAAAGATTTTTAGCAGTCTCTACTGGGCTTTTCCTAATATATATTGTTACAAAAGCATTCTCCACAGCTTCATATATGGATTTGTCTTGAGAAAATACCTGAAAAATCCAGTAACAAATACTACTCATGTCAAATGTTAAAAAAAAAAAAACACATTCACAGGATACCAACCTCCAAAGCACAAAATGATGAGAAAGAAGGTGAATTAGAAGGAAACATAAACATGAAGGCATGACAAGAAATGATAGCCTACCAGTGGCAACATCTTGCGTAGACAGGCTTCTGCACCATCAATTTGGAATTGTCTACATCTCATCAGCAAGAGAATAGTGTTCTCAACATCTGTGGCAGAAGACGAAGCCATCAATTGAAGGAGTGTTGGCATTGTCGCAGCTATGCACTCAGAAAATTTCAAGCCAGCCTCAAGGGAGGCAACCAAGGCCCTAGTCTGCTCCACGTTCCCAACATCTGGCACAGAACTATCTTTACTAGCAATCTCTTGTTCCGTATGGGTTAAACTATCAGTTAAACTCTCAGGTTGGTAGTTCGTGACCTCTTCAGCATTTCCATTATCAACTTCACCTTCGCCATTAATTGAATCATTATCAGAGGGTACTCCATCCATCATGCCTTCAGTCAATTTAACAGGTTCAAGCTCATTTAGCTTCTTCTTGTATTGCTCCAGAGTTGCTTGAAATGAAGCTATTCGAAGTTGTGGACCAAAAGGATTATGCTGCAACATCATAATTAGTAAATTTAATGCAGATTTTCTAACAATGGCACTCTTATCTTCCAATCTCCCAGCGGCAACAGATGCAACCTCATTCCATAAACCAATTGAAACAGAATGCTCTTCACATAGCTCAGCCCAAACTTGAAGAACTCGACTCCTCGTATAAGCTGAAACATCTCTACACCGCTCAAGCAAAATTTCCAACATGGCTTGCTTGGTCTGAAGACGAATGGATTTAGCACTCACTTCACCTTCAACATCCTTAAATGCTTTTGCAACTAATTTACCCAAAACACCTACAAGGGCATTCCTTATCTTATAAGATTCTCCCCCAAAGTGTGGAATCAAAAGTCCAATGTTAGTCGAAACTAGCTTTGGTAGTCGATCAGCAAGCTCCACCAGGAAGCGCCCAATATTTTCAGCCCCTGCTGTATCCTTCACATAGGATTTGGGGTTAGTCCTCCCTATCTCTCTGATAAGAGAACAAGCAAGTGTTCCATCAGCGTACTTCTTCTCAGCAAAAGCAACGGCATCAGCCATGTGGGTAACAACAAAGTCATATTTGTGAAGAAGATGCATAATCGAAGCAGATGATTGCTCTGTGTAGTGATACTTTGTAGCGCAAGCTCCAATGATATGACATAGAGCATCTTTTGTTTCTGAGTCCTTTAGAAGTGTGGCCTTTTCAAACATAGAAAACGTATTTCTACGAAACCAAAATCAGAAGTAAAATTAACTTCAACAGAAAATACAGTTCATTATAGCTTGTAGGATTATTTAGACAAAAATCACTTACTTTACAATAAAAGATAGATAATTTTCGTCTGGGTCAGCAGATCCAAAGAGCAACGAGAGGTTGATCTCGAGTGAGTTCGCAATCAGGTTAAGCATCCGGCCCCTCTGTGACTCCCAATTCCATGAGTTTACTGGCTGCTTCTTACGACTACTTGCTATCACCTGACAAATGACCAACCAAAAGCTATCAATCATAACACCAACATGTAGCAAGGGTCTATGTTGATCTTACTGTTCATTTTTCCTTAAGTACCTAAATCCAAACCCTGACATATTTAGACATGGTGTAGGGATCTGACCCTCCAAAAACCAACCAAGTAAATGGAATTCTTTTTAAAGTTTTGAGCACACACGTGTCAAACACATACCATGTGCAACACTCGCGCCCAAGTCCATGTAAAACGGGCTATACCTTTGCATTGTTGCTGGAACCAGTGTAAGACTCCTCGGTCAAAATAATATGGAGGAGAAAGAATGAGTAAATTTTAAAAGCGTTTCTATATGAAGTGACACGATCAAGCGTTGGGGTTTCATCATCATCCTGAACTTGGGAAACACGCACGAGCGAATCCACATTTGGGAGCAGAACACTGAGATTGGACCGAAGACTTTCTGCAAGAATAAACTTGCACGATGGGGCGAGACTCGAAAAACCTCGGACCAAGGAGTACACACGATCAAACACATCTTGCTCTTCGATACAGTAGAGCTCTTTATCAGACAGATCAAAGGATACCCCTGTATTGAAAGAAGAAACAAAATTTAGTCAAATTACTATGAAATCATTTATAACTAACTAAACTTCAAAAATGCTAACAACATTGACATAGAAATTCTAGTAGTACATGCTAAGGAAAACGAGAAACTCAAATCAGTTTCGTCTTCCCAAATAATTTATCGAAACCAAAACAACTTATTTCGTTGACTCGTTTCCTCGAATGCGGGAGGAAAAGACTTTTAAAAAGCAAAACAAATAAGTTAAATCAGAATTTAAACAAATCCATCACTATTTTCCAGAATTCCCTTTAAGCTAAAGCAATTTATGCAAGGAAAATGAGAAACTTAAATAATTTTTTTCCAAATAAATTATCGAAACCAAATCAGTTTATTTCTATTGACTCATTTTCTCAACCGCGGGGAAGAAAGAATTTGTAGACGAAGAAACCAAGTAAAAAGGTTAGGGATTTTTATGAGGACAAAACCAAAAATATATATATGTTATTTAAACAGAAATCAGTTCGAAAGTATCAGAAGAAGCACAAATTGCATCTCCATTTTCCAGAACTTCCTTTAAGCTGTTAAAATAAAATATATAAATAAATAAATAACTGAATCTACACAAATTTTAAAAGGAAAAAAAGTCATAATATATAACCAAATCAGATTATTTCGCTGACTCATTTTCTCAACTTCGAGGAACTGAGAATTTAAAGAAAAAGAAATCAAACAAATATATATACAATGCAAACAATCATCTCCATTTTCTAAAATTTCACTTTACTGTTAAAATTAATCCATTTCAGCATAAAAGAAACCGGAATTTACACAAATTTTAATAAAAAAAACAACAAAAACAATAAAAATAGAACTAGAAATTTGAACCTTTGACAAATTCTTCGAGTTCCGAAGGACGAAACCTAGCGATATCGATAGCGTTTTGAACAAAGAGACTATTGCCTTGGTACTCTTCTTCGTCGTCCTTCTCTAAGGCTTGCAGATTTTGAGGGAAAACAAAGAGAGGAGCCATTTGTTTTTAGCAGATCTTCAACTGGAGAGCGGAAAAATACACACTGAGAGAGAAAGAGAAAGAGAGCTTCTCTGCTTCGTCTTTTTTTTTTTTTTCAATTTTCCCTCAAATAATTCAAATACGTGAGAGCGGGAACTTTTTGAGGGGTAGGGTGGGGGGTTGACCGGGTCGGGTCAGAAGGTTTTCGAACTATTTGTTACTCTTTAAAAAGAAATTCAGGGCCGGATTATCCATATAAATTATATTGTATATCAGCTTTGGATTTTATGAGCAATTTTAAAATTAAGTTATTTAAAAGTTATTTATTCTCGGATTTTAATTTATTAATTTGACAGATTTAGTTCTGATTGTTAATATTATTTAATTTTTCTTAAATTTATTTGTGTGGCATTTTGAAATAAATAAAATACCCACTTGGTAATAATGTAACTAAAAATGATTATTATAATGAATTTGATTTTAATAAATTACTATTAACAATTAGACATGAATTTTGAAATATAAAAATAGAGAGTAACTTCTTAAAATAAAAATACATGGACTAAATATCAAATTTACCAAAAAATACAAAAACTTATGGTATATTTTAACTTATTTATTTAAATTTAAATTTTAGGTCTAACTATTCACCCAAATTTAAAACCTCGTCAGATATTTGACATGATTTAAAGAAAAGGCATAGATTTAAATAATAAGCTTAGATAAAAAAATAAAATATTTAAAATATACTTAAGTTTAAACTCTAATATTTGAAGTTGGGACCCATGGCTTGTGAACATTTATAAAATAAGGTAAACTATAATGAAAACAAAGATAATAAATATTCAAATGAAATGATTTGATATTAAATTAAAATGAGTAATTTTTGGTATAACGATGATTATAAATATGTATTTTTATTCATATTATAAATTGTTATTCGAATCTCTAATGTGCCAACAAGAAATCCTTTTGCATAATTATAATAACATTCATATATAATAATGAATATAATATTTATAAACAAAAGAATATATACTATACATTGTTAATGAAGTTTTAGACTCCACAAAAGGGTTGAGAGGTTAACAATTATCTTATAAATATATAATAAAATATTAAATATATATATATGGTAATTTTTAAAGTTACTTGTGAAATAAGAAAAAATACACTATCAATATACTAAATACTAATCCATAAATAAATAAACCCATAAATAAATAAACCAATAATTTTATTTTCTTGCAAATTCTAGAAGTGTTTGTTAACTGGATCAAATGTATGAAAAGTAGACTCGTACATTCAATTGGATACACCAATTTGTGTTCTATTCCTTTACCATATTCAACCAAGCAAAAATTTGAACCATGCTCAACCTAAATTGCTTGGTAAGCTATACAGCAAGTCACTCTTAAATAATTGCTATAATTAAATAATTGCTCGAATTGATCCATTAAAAATTCTATTTATCCACTACTAAATTAGTATCGTTGCATTTTTTTATTTTTGACTAAAATTAAAGGTTTCCCTATAATTAGTCCAAAATATTTTTTTAACTATTTTTCAAAACCAAACTCAACTATTTTCGTTCATATCCTTTACTAAACATAAGTCTAAGTTTAAAATTAAATCCTCTTTTTTTAAAATTAAGAAAATCTTAATTTAATTATTGACACCATTACAATTTTACTCAATAAAGCATGCCAGAATTAGTAAGTAAAGTTTAATAAAAAATACTAACAATTTTAGCAATTTAGCTAGAATTTTTAAGTTGAAAATGCAGGAATGTACAGCATCTCAAAATAACTTTTTATCCCAATTGACCGTAACATCCAACTGAACTTGATAGCAGGCTAGTAGCATTGATAAAATACCAACACTCAGAATGGCTTATTATATGTAGAAGAATTCTAGTAATATACAGAAATGTCATCATATCCTTCCCATTTTAGTGTACAAAGTGTTAAAAGATACTTCATTGGCCAAAAGAACAGCCCACATGGATTTTAAATTTCTAATTCTTAAGAATTTAAATGAATAAAGAACTGACCAATAGAGTGCTTTTTCAGACAGTGTCGGATAATGGGAACAGCTTTTCGAGAATGTTATTAGAAAGGATTCTGTTTGGATCCAATTCCCTCCTTGCTTTGTTATATGCATCGACTGGAAAACGGGCTTTGAGTCTCGCTTGAAGAGCTTCAAGTTCTTCCTTGTCCTTTGGGACCTAAACATTGCATGGCATTGATTGTGATTAAACAAGAAGAAAATGAGACTTATTAGAAGTTCACTTCTGTAGGGTAGTAACACCATAAATAAGCTAAAAAATGCATGTTCAAGTGCATGCACAAAGAAGCATATGCCAGAAAGGTTTAACCTGATTTCTGCATAACATTTACAGGATTTCCGTACAGATAGGTACACCAAAAATCTGACCCTTGGAACAATCAAAACAAAATTTCACAAAACCTGTTTTCAAGGACTGAATGAAGTACCATATAGGTCACAACTCACAACATATTCCTGCAAGCACGGGTGAAGACAATATTTTTTTTTTTTGGGGGAAGGAATTGAGTTATGTACTTTATGAGAGCTAAAATAAAATTTTATCATTGTATTAACTTATATTTTTATAATTTTGAAAGATCAAATTAAAATTTTATCTTTTTTGGGGGGCCTAAATGCAATTTAACCATTCACTAACTTATAATTTCATAAAATTTAAACGGACCAAAGCGATATTTTCCTGCTTTAGGGGTGGGCCCTGGCCCCTGGCCCCTGCCAGCCCCCCCTTGGTGCCGCCCCTGCATGCAACTGAATGGCCACTAGTTTAACCATTAGGCATTGAGACTCTATAAACTAACTATGGTGAATGTGCAATCCTGGTAACGGTATACTCTTAAATAATGCCAAACACGAATATTTTTCGAGATATATTCATTACCTCAATCTTAGCCCAATGTTCATAGGCAGAATATTTATCCCACAACTGTGACTGCGTAAGATGCCTGTAGTGGAAGAATTCTTCTGTTATTTCCTTTCTTTGGCGGGCATCCATTGTAGGAAGGTACATGATTATACCAACCTGAAACCAAAAAGAAAATAAAAACAGATTTTGATATGAGAAGCACAAGTAATTCACCCCTAAAACATATTCTACTCAACATATATATATACTGAATCCTTTCATTGATTTTTAGTTTCAAACATTGGTAATTGCTGTAGGCTCTACTATTCTCTGTGAAAAGAATAAAATTAGGCAGAAAATCCTTCATCATGAGTCCATTCATGTTGCCTCCCTTGTTAGAATGCGTCAAGACTGTCTTAACTCTGTCCAATTCCTTTTTTCAATGTTTTAGCATCTCGGATACATATTCCGCCATGTTGGCGGTGTGTCAGTGTCTGACACAATAAATTGGGATATAAAGCATGTCATCAGTGCTTCGTAATTTTCTACCAATTGTTCATTGTTGCTAGTTAATCCATAGGTTATGCTGTCAGCAGGATGAAACCGAGTATATAAAATTTCAGTGGTTCAACTTAAAAAGAAGGGTTAATACACTATTTGGGGCCTGAACTTGGTAATTGTTTCCAAATTGGAGCTTGAACATTTTTTTAGTCCAAGTTAATCCCTGATATTTCTTTAAAAAGAGTTGGGCCAAAAAAAATTTTAGGCCCAAATGTGGTAATAATTGCCAAGTGCAAGTGCTAACTTTGACAAAAAAAAGTCCAGGCCCCAATTTGCGAACAATTGCCAAGTTTAGGGACTAACTTAGACAAAAAAAAATTCAAGCACCAATGTGGGAACAATTATTAAGTCCAGGCCCCAAATAGTGCATTAACCAAAAAAAAAAAAAGTGAACCAAAATAGATATGCAGAAAGCCAACCCTATATGTGTGCGTGAATGCACTTGTGAACTTGAACATGTGCCTTATGGTATATTTCCCTAATAAGGCTAAAGATAGTTTCATATTTGTGGATGGGTAAGAGACCTCTAGATTTGTAAATCACTGAAGGGAAAAGAAATTACCCATGAGAATATGTCATCTTCTGCTGAGCTTGATGCAGGACTCATCGGGCTCTGGCTGCGAGCTGTCCATCGTTGTTCTATAGGAGCAGGAGCAGGTAACTCATTCGTCTCAATGAGTTTCTTTAGCTCTTCAATGTATTCAAGGTCCTTCATACTAGGTTTGGAAAGAGTTCCAGCAGGAAAACAGGTTTCCGATACCCATTGTTGCCCCCCACAATCAAAGCCCAAGATATCATCACTCCATCCAACTCGATATCCTTCAGACTTCCTCCAGAATTCAGCCTCAGCATGATTAACCTTCATGACATGATCTTTGTTGAGAGGATCAAGACTAAGCAGTTTATCTCTTAACTCGGTGAATGAGAACTCATTTATGTTTGGTTCATCGCTGTCAGAAGATTTATTCGTAATATCTCTAGCCCTGCAGAAAACCAAGTAAAGTAGATAACTGAGTGAAAATCTTAAATTTGCACATAACCAGCTACAATTAGTACCCTAAGCCATAAAAAAGAAGAAATAGTAGAGCTTTTATTTTCCAGCTAGACTAACCAATCCAAATCAGTCCCTGATTAAGATCCATAATCCATACTGTCAGTGGACAAGAAATTCAATGGTAAAAAAGTTGACAAAGAAACAGTAGAAGTACTATGGAGGCCCTTATACTAGGAGTCAAATTGCATTTGCCCCCTTTACTAAAAAAATGAGCAAATTAGACTAAAAAAATGAGCAAATTAGTCCTATACATTAGACCAAAGAGCAAATTGGTCCTTTTTGTTAAAAATTTCATCAATTTCTACTATTAAAAACTGGTGTGGTTGATAGTATAACCAAAGAGTTACACTTGGTGTGCCTCGTGTACCTTATGTTGACATACATGGACTAGTTTTTAACAGTAGAAATGAATGAAATTTATAATAGGACCAGTTTACTCTTTAATCTAACATAAGGGACTAATTTGTTTGTTTTTTTAGTAGAGGGGGCAAATTACAATCGGACTCCTAGTACAAGGACCTCCATGGTACATTTACCAGAAAGAAACCAAATTCAGAAACAGTCACACAAGTAGTTTATCAGTTTATTCTTTCCTCGCCTTTTCTCAGTTACTCCATCGAGGCTACTAAATACCAATATAAAACTAAGAAATGTAATTAACAAAAAGAATATTAAAAAAAGGGGAAAAAATAAGTGATTAGCAGCCAGGCTATTCGCACAAGAGGACCAACATTTCCATTGGCCTTGTTGCATTTTCAACAAATCAGACAAATGCCAAAAGGCGATAGAAGTACCTGTACTTCTTTAGAGATTCTTTGTAGAGCTCACGGATATCCTGCATAGCCTCATCCGTAGTATGTTTGGGTTTGAATTTGGGTGGACCTCTCCATTTTGAAACAGGGTTGCATGTCACAACTACAACGGTGTCAGTATATGGAATGTACAAGTACTTGACATGCTTACTCTCGGACAACATCTTCCTACAAACAAAAAGTTAAAAAGCTTTCAATGTTTGAGAATCAATTACTTAATTATTCATTCTTTGGTCTAAGAAAATGAATATACGAGTATTTTTCCAATTTAGACTCACTAAAAGGTTAAGTTGTCAAATATCATAACCACAAGCAAAATAAGTAATGCGTGAAATAAAATCAGCCAAACTTCATGTTGATCCCAAAAAATTTAGTATATGATAAATCTAGTTGCAAGTTGATGGTAATTTTATGATGTAGAAGGAACTTTGTGATTCACAGATTCAGTAAAAAAAAATTACTTGTGGTTTTTCTTGAGGTCTTTCAAGTTTGAGACAGTTGTGTGCTCTACAAGCTCCTGTCTTTCCACACACTGAATGATCACTTCAGCAACCACTCCAAGGCCCCCAAGACCACAGCGAGCTAAATAAAATAACTCTGGGTCTTTCTCTTTTGAAAGTTCTATTGTTCCCTTGGCAGGAGTAACAAGTTTCATGCTAATAATCTGTTCATCAATGGGAGGCAATTTTGCACCAGTTCCATGAGCACCTACCTAAAGATGAGAAGACCAAAAAGAGGAAGGTCAAATCAAAACAGTTAACTGCAAAAGGACACACCTTCAAGCGTTTCACTTCATTAATAACGAACAAGCTTGGCTCCCTAGCTTTCCACTTTATCCAAAATTCACATGTATACAAATCAAGACATCGTAAGTTGTCATTAAACAACCCTATTTAATGAAGATTATAAGAAAATAAGACAAACCTAAGACGTGAACACTGACCTCATGTGATACAAAGCTATAAGATGATCTGAAATTATTATCTTTTTTCTTTCATTGGGTTTCTTCTCTTCCTTTTACACAATCAAAAACCCGTATATAATTTTAAAAATACTTTCAGGCTTCTTTGTCTTGCTAATTTCTGCAGAAAAGTACTGGTCTATCACAGCCCCAAAGGTTCCACCATTTGAAGCACAAGAAATTCACACATTATATAAGTTCTAAGTACAGAAAAGAAAAAAAAACAAATGTGTCACCAACTGATAAAACTGAGAAGAATTACACTAATTATGCTTAATATTACACTTCAGGCATGCATACAAAAAAAGTCAAATCGAAATAACACTAAACATGCCTCCTCTAAAGTCTTTATCATTTCAAAGGCTGATTCTAAAGCATATGTCAAACACACCATGTACATAAGATATACAGAGGTTTAAGACTTCATTAGAATCAGATTGTTACCATTGCTATCTGATATTCACCTTTTTGCAATTTCCTTCTTCAGAATTTGTACAAAAAATAATAATTGTTCATTAAAAACAAAAATATGAAATGCAATAACAATTTTGATATTACCAATTACATGAAAAAATAGAATTATGCATTGTTATCATACAATAGCTATTTTTTTGAGGCAAAATTCAAGTAGCAAAAGTAATAATGAAGCTGGCTTATACTATTATTCATGCTAATGATGAATAATTATGTAAAACAAGGGGGAAAAAACCTGAAGAATGCCACCAATTTGCTGCTCTCTAATGGAAGCAAAGTTTTGAAGTGTTATACCATAATCCTTAATCTCATCCACTAATTGTTGCACTCTTATCCCAGCTTGAACCCTCACCCTCTTCTTCTCCTTATCCACTTCCAACACCTTATCCATTAATGCCAAATTCACCATCCCACCACGGGCTAACCCGATCCCATTCGGGGACAACCCAGACCCAACGGGTCGAAGCTTGACCCGCTTCTCATTCGACTCCTTAACCAACTCCTCAAGCTGTTTCAGGTTCTCTGGCTGGTGGAAATGCCGGGTCTGCACTTCGTGGGTACCACTCCAATTGGACACCGTGTGGAGGTCTTCGGGGAGCGGCGCGTAACGGAAGAGCTGGGCCTTCTTGTGCTTGGCGTTTTCCGGGAACGGGAAGGAGTAGTAAGTGGCGACGCCGCAGAAGGCGAGGAGGGCGGTGTAACCGAGGTACTTGCGCAGCTCGGAGTCGGAGGAAGAGGAAGGAGGTGAAGAGGCGGTTGAAAGAGCGCGGATTGAAGAGAAGAGGACTGGCGACGGTGGCGGCGGCGGCGGCGGTGGTTGTTGAGGGCAATGGATGAGTGTTTTGAGGTGGGTTTTGAAAGAGCGCTTGAGGGAAAGCGATCGAAACATGGTGGGAGAAAGGAAGGGTTCCAAAGGATGAACTAATGGAAGGAAAATTTTGGGGTTTTGTTCTTTTGTCTTAGATCATTTCATAGAATTGGTTAAGAAAGGAAGCATCTAAGGAAGGAAAGGAGCTAATTAATGTTGCTTTCTGGTTTGGATGTTTATGATAATGACTGTGAAGCTCTATAGACACTGTGAAGTAAGGTTACTAGTTTTCACTGTGGTCTACTACCAAATTTTGATAACTTTGTCATCCACAGTCCAACCCATATTGAATGGAGGTCTAACTGTCTTTTTATTTTCAAACATCCAAAAGAAGAATATGTACTTTTGGATATATAAATTTGGTATAATTAAATTTATTATTATTATTTTTTAAACAATTAAACAAGCTATTTGGAGGGATGGGCTTGGGTCTAGGCCTAATTTTTCGTTTTGGAGTTGAACATAGGCTCGATGCATTAATATTTTTAATCACAATTATGTTTAGGCCATGATGATGTTTAAGTAAAGTTCTCTCAATCATAATTTTAAATTTTGAACTCAAAAATAACTTTGAGCTAATCTCGATCAATTGACGCAACCATGCAACACAAATAACTAAAGCTTCCACAACCTTAACAAATTTATGATGTCAAGATTGAAGAAACCATACCTTAGTGTCATGGGCCGCAGTTCAAAGCCTGTGACCAATACATCAAATGCATCTAATGAGAGCCTATTGTTTATGTTGCTGGCCAATTTTGACATATCATTACAAAAGCCCATTTACATTAAACCAATACCCAATACAAAACAGCTCAAATTACCCACTTAACAACCTCTAAACCCAAAACCCAATACATTACCCAAACCCCTTAACCCATTTTCAATCCCATACCCGAAGCCCACCTAATCTAACCCAACCTAACCCAAACCCCAGAAGCCCAAAACCCCCAAGATCCAAATCAGAAAACACCAAACAACCCTAACCCCTATTCCCACTTGCGCCACCTACCCTCTGCGCCCCCATGCCCCTGACTGTCGGCCAACTGCTCTGCAAGCACCACCGTTCACCTGCAAATAAGAGACAAATAATAATAGAAAATTGTATGTGATTTGGCTTTATAAAGCCCGAACTGAAATCAAAACAGGAGGATTTTTTTTTCTGGATAAAAAAATACAAAGAGAAAGAACATTCGGCAAATAAAAAATAAAAAAACAGTGACCATCAATATTCACAAGCAGCATAGATTGAGACTTAAACAATCTAAAAATAAAGAAGCAATAGTGAGTATTCGAAGGAAAACAAAAGAAAACGGAAAAAAAGGTTACTTTTTTTTATTTTTCTTCTATTTTTTCCGATTTTCGCATATATATATACATACACATATTTCTTTATTTTTTTGTTAATATAAGCATAAAATATATATTTTTTAAAACTAGGAAAAAAATAAAAAAAACGAACCTTTTGAACTTCCGGCCATAGTGTACGGTGGCTTCAACACTGCAACAGAATCAGCTTGATTGGCCTGACCGATCCCCCCTGGCCGGAAATCGCCCCAGCTCTCCTCTCCCCTCTCCCCTTTCTTTTTTTTTCTTTTTGTTGCTGCAAATGAGAATTTTAAAAAATTTTGGCCCTTATATAGCCTCCCAAAACGACGTCGTTTTGAAGGCTACCTTTTAGCCTCAAAACGACGTCGTTTTGAGCCTCCGACCCGATTGCCCGACCCGCTCCAAGGAAGATCTGCGTGTTTTTTAAGGGAGGGGCTATTTACGCAATCGGTCCTTCCACATTTTTGGTGTTTTAAATCAGGTTTATATTTATTTACAAATTGGCCCTATTAATTGTTGTGTTTTTCAATTTGGTCCCCTCGTGCTGCGCTGCGTTTCGATCAGGGGATTTATTGTGCTTTTGGTCCCCCAGGTTGCGCGCATATCACTTTTTAGTCCTTTTCACTTTGTTTCTTTTTAAAATTGCCCCAAGACTTCGTTTTTGTTCCAAATTTAGTCATTTTTTTAGATTTAAGTTCATTTTCATATCATTTTTGTTATTTTATTTTATATTATTATTGTTTTTTATTATTCCTCTTATTATATATCATCAATGTATTATTATTATAGCTAATATTATTATTTCTAATATATATATGTATGACGTACATATTTTTTAATATTATAATGTATTTATGCAATATTATTTATAAGTTTTATATTAATAATTTTTTTATATATTAGGTATATATTATGTATTTATTCTAATACTATATCATATACATACCCTTTTTATTTTATTATATATATATATGTTATTAATAACATACTTTTGTTGTTATGTATATATTTTAATATTGTTAGTTATAAATATTTTATAATATTGTATGCATATTTCTAATACCATGATATATTCTCCAACGTCATTATTATTTATGTATATGTACGTATTTATGTATCGTATGAATATTTTTATTTATCACTTCTAATGTATATATATATATATATGTTTTATCTCATATATTTCTCTTTTTATTTTTTATTATTAGTTATATGTTTTTTATTATTTCATGTACATATTTTTATATCATCTTTATTATTATTATTAATCTTAGTATATGTTTTATGTATGTATATATCTTTAGTATATATATATGTAGGTATATATTTATGTAATATTAGTATTGTTATTGATATTAAGTGTATTTTTTAACATTATAATTATGTGTGTATATATTATGTAAATGTTTTAATATTATATATACGTTTTTATATATTACGGATATATATGCCATTTAAACCTTGTATTTATGTATGTATCTTGTATATCTCATTATTACATTTATTTTATTCCTATTATACTTATTACTAATATTAGTACATATATTTTACGTATATATATATTTTTATATAGCATTATTTTATTATGCTCATTAATATACTTATTATTTTCCATTTTTCCACTTATTATATTGTTAGGTGTTATTTGGTATATATATATCTTTCTATTATTACTATTATTACTATTATTATTAGTGTGTGTCTATTATATGTGTATATCGTATGTGTTCATTTTAAATATGTTATGCATATATATACATATATACATATATATATATATTATGTACCTATATTTAGTATTATTATGTAAATATTTTTCACTCCTATATTACGTACATACCCACTATGTATATGCATTCATTGTTTTTATTCCGTGTTTAATTCTAGTATTATGTCTAATATCGCATATGTCTTTGTTATTTTTAATATTATTGTCACACTTGTATTTACTTCAATATATTTCTAGCTCTGTCATTTATTTATTTGCTTTGCATGAGTTCAAAAATCTTATTCTTGTTTTCTAATTAATTTCAATACATGAGGCAACGTATCGGTTTAATACTAAGTCGTCGATTTCATCGCTATGTTGGGTGAACATCAATCGACTCGTGTTAAAACGGTATGCCCTTCTAAAAAACCAAAAAAACTAAAATCTCTTGTCTTTTCAATCGGATCACGATTAAATGTTACTTTGAACTTGCAATTTTGAAAATTAAGACAACACTTGCTTAATAAGATACCAATTTTGGGCATTACGAGGGTGCTAATACCTTCCTCGTGCGTAACCGACTCCAGAACCCAAATTTTTCTCTGAATTTTGACGTAGACCTAAACTCGGCCTTTTTGTTATTCAAAAATAATTTTTTCTTTGAAAAAGAGGATCTATTAGGTGTCCGATCACACCAAGAAAAAAGATCGGTGGCAACTCCCTTTTTAAATTCAAACCTCGGTCTTTAAACTTTCAATCAAACACCCTAATTAGCGACCAAGCTAAAATTTTTACGTCGCTACAGTTTAGATAGGGATTATTTGGCCTACAAAAATTGGCTCGATTCGGTAAGCTGTTGGGGAAGCTTGTCAGATTAAAGCCTGGGTGGCCCAATGATGAAGATATGACAACATAAGGCTATCTTGGTAAATATGAGAACTAATCTTAGAAAATTCATAGGAATCATATATTGTAAAGATTAGATTTGATATGATATTTTGTAATATTGTAAATCACTAAAATCAATGGATAGGCTAATCTCGTCCGTCGATGTAACTTGATCTTGACTGTCAATTTTGGGGAGTTGGAAAGAACTCCATTCTTTGAGAATAATAGAACATTGAGAGTATTTACTCAAACTCCTATTGTGCATTCTTTTCTGTGGTTTTTCTATTGTTCTTTTATGACTTCTTTTTGGCATAATTGTTTCTGCTATGCAAATTTGTGCATTGGAGGAATTCTAAAGGAATCCTCACTAGTGGTGTTTAGGCTAACTTAGGCGAGTTTGGAACGAACGGATCGCCTAAGATCGCACAGATGGCAAGACGAAAGATCTAGCCCCGTGACATTAGTACCCTATCATGATCCAATAAACAGCCCCAAAACATGATTAAAAAAAAAATCACAATTACATTTAAAACATGCAACAAGTTTCTTTTTTTTTTCTTTTGTGAGAAGAAGATCAAATCACTATTAGGGAGTCTTAGGCTCGTAGTTGAAGTTTGTGATTCATTAGAATAAGAGAAATCATGTAACACTTGTTGCCAAAACACAAACTTATCAATGTTGGGTTTTTCATAAACAAAACAATTACACAAATCCTTAAGGTTGGAAAAGCCCTCTCTGAGGTTTATAAGTAAACCCTGATACACCCCAATCTACTCTAGTAAAAAAAAAATGTTTAATGAATTCACCTCTTCCCCACACCTTGATCAATGGGGATCCACCTCCCTAAACCTTTTGACAATGTTTTGTTTAGTAGTAGCTACATTGTGGCAGGATCTCTTAAGGAGATTCTTGATTTTTATTATCACATTAAGCTCTCATGGATGATTCCAATCTTTATAAGACAAATCATTATCAGCATTTTATTCGTTAGGGGTTGAGGATGAGAGAGGTTAAGAAAGAGCTGCTAGTATTCATATCAAGTGTTGTAAGATTCATCTTCCGAAAAATGGCACACAAATTTATCTCGCTTAGTAGGAGACCCATTAGGGATTTCCTCAATAACCTTATGTTCATTGTGGCTAAAACATTGATATAGTAAATTGTTCTTCCAAACCTTCAAATCCATATCAATTAGGTCCTTAAACAAAATAAGACCTAAATCAAATGAGGAAGGGATGGAATAGATTCGAAAAACTTACAAGTCAAGGACCTATTGATCATGAGAAATCACGATGGCCTAGTCACTTTTGAATTCAAGATGGTTGCAAGATTTTTAGTTAAATTAATAATTCAATTTGACTAAGGTATATTTCATATCCGATTTACGGTTCATGAATATTAATCTTTAAGGGTTTGTGGTTATCCCTCCCAAACTCCAACATCCATCCTTAAAAATTTCAGGATCAAAATACTTAACTTCAAAATTACTTCAATTGTAATTATTACTTGATAGCGGTATAATATCTTCGTTACAATATATTTAGAACTACTTATAACCCTTCATCAATCCTTAAATAGGAGGATAAATGTATTTTAGCATGTTCGAATTCACATCCTTTTATACTAACAACAATACTAATACTAATCAAACTAAAACTCAATTTAACAACTGTAGAAAATTTTTTTAGGTTAAATAAATTTTAAGTACACATGTTGCTCCTGTGATGTAAGAATTTAGGATAGATCACCCTGCGTTAATGTCAAACATATTTACGCAGGCTATAAATATTGTATATAAAAAAAATTAAAGAGCTTTGGCAAAATGTATATAAAAATTATTAATTTTCAATATTTATAATAAATTAAACACAATTATAATATGCAAACACTTGACTCCTTGAATCCTTTAGTGTTCTTCAAGCAACCTTCAATTTTTGAGGTTGGATGAGTCTTTGCTGCCACAAATTGAAGAAAAAAAAATATAAAAGCATTTCAGAACAAATACACACAAAAAAACTTCAGCATGTAAGAAATTTATATGGGTTGAGCTTAGATTTTATAAATTTTGAATCATTTTAAGTTTGAGGTTTTGGTTTTTGGATTATGTTATTACAGATAAAATTATTTTAGGTATAGGTTGTTTTGGTTTAAGGTCATTTTGAATTCGAATTAATTTTTGTTCGGATCAATTTGCATTCATGTCAATGTTAAACGAGTTTGAATTATTAACTTTTATGATAAAACTGAATTAATTAATTAGATTTTTGAGTTCAAATCAAAATTGATGCATTTAATTGAAAATATTTAAATATTAAAAAATAAAGAAATCTCTTGGTTCGACTTAGGATAGAATGTAAGAGGAGGTCCCTCAAAATTTAAAAAAAATTATCATTAAATCCTTCAAAATTCTTGACATTTTTATTTAGGCCTCCTAAATTTTTAAAATAGAAAATTTTCATTAAACCTCTTCAAAAAATTTTCAAAACAATTCGTCAATAAACATAAAAAATTAAATCTATTGAATCGAAAATCTTATAAAATTATTACAAATAACAAGAGTTCATAAAAAGACTAGTAAAAGAACACTTACTTTGGTTGATGTATGGTATAATAAGTCTGCAAAGCACTAAGAAGAAGTGCAGCAATGGCACCCACAAATGCCAAAAACGTCCAAGGACTCCTAAAATGAGTATGATAAGCTTGAGCTGCATAATTAATCCACATATTCTTACAATGATTATGTATTTGCCGTTTAACCCCATTGTAAATCGTCGGACTAGGAACCAAATCAGTGTTCATCTTATTGAAAAGCTTAGCCACTTCTTCATCACTCCCCAATCCGTTGTATAGTATGCCGGCGTCTCTCAGGTCTTTTACATCTTCGGCTTCATCGATCAATGAATCAAGGAAACAAATATATGAAGTGACGGTGAAATCGTTCTTGAAATCCGGACACATTTCGTGAGCTATTAAGTTCATGAATTTAGGACCGGTTGAATCATCGACCGTGATCGGTGGTAACCATAATTTTCCGACGAAGAAGATACGGTTGAAACTAATGTCGGTTAAACAACTTGTTTCGCTTGCTCTTAACCATATCCCGGCGTTTTTAAGCTCTTTGACGTTACGAAAGGTGTGCGAATGGTGCCGTCTTGTTCTTGTTTGGTTGCTGCGATTTATCAAGTACATGAAAAATCGAGTGCAAAACCTACAAAGCCGCCATGGTTTTCCTTTTTCTTCTTTTCTGAAAAGGAGTCTTTGTCGTAGTAGATTCAATAGGTGAATTGGCTCTTCTTCTTGCTGCTGCCACCGTTCACTGGAGCAAAATCTGTGTTAGTCGGGAGCCAACCTAAAATTTTCTTTTTCGTTGGATTTAGAACTGTAAATTTTTGTAGCTAAAATTACTGTTTTAAAATTGGATAGATAGTCAAATTGATTAAGTAATCAATTTATAGGTTGAATAGATCTGATCGATTGATTCATTCAGTTTAATTAAATAAGTTATTAAAAGTTCAGATCAATTAGTTTAATCTAATAACTTTCTCTAGATCGATAATTAATTTCTAATTCAATTTCATTCAAATAGTATTAACTAAAGTATAAATTTTATTAATGTATTAATGCAAAAAATATTACTATTTTTAAAAAGATTAAACTATAAATTTTCTTATCCTCAAAATGAAAAAAATATTTAACCTTTTTAAATGATAAATACATAAAAGAAATTTAAGAATCAAATCAAATCTATTGAGCCGAATGAATCGAATTTTTTTTATATTTTTTAAAAAAATTATATAATTGAACCGAATGAACTAATCCGACTGAAAATAAGAATAGTATTCCATCACTAATTTAGTTATAAAATCCTTCAACATTTATAAACTCTACAATTTTTTTAAATATTTAAATCCCTTAAATTACCTGTCCTGCTGATGCGATTGTGGCTCTTTCATCTCGGCTGGGGTGATAACATTGTCGTCGATGAACCTTTTGATTGCCTTCATGAACTTTTCGCCATTTTCCCCCCAGCTTGTAAGCAATTCAAGAACTCGAAAAGGTAATTGGTTTTCCAACAAGAACAGGTCCAAGTATACATATGTCAGCAAATCGTTTTTAATCAACAATTCGTTCGGCATAGGATCATTATCTTGGTCATCAACATCATCATTACCGTAACGCATATAAATTGCTTGTAAAATTGCGCTGCCGTCAACGAAGAACATCCAAGCCAGTTTCTCGTCATCGTTGCTATACTTCTCTAATTCCTTTGGATCATAGCATTTCTTCAAGCCACCGATCTCTGTCTTCATGTTGTTGTACAAGGTTTCCTTATTGACGCCAATGTTTTTGACGAAATGTGCTGCTAATTTGAGCTTGAGCTTCTCGGATCCATGGAGGGTGGGATCATCGTGGTGGAGTGGGCCGATTGAGATCACTTTCGGCTTGAAATACTTCCTGAAATCTTTGTGACGGCCAAGGGTTGATGGGACTCTTTGTATCAATGGTTTGGCTGTGGGTTCGAGTTGGTTGCCTTTGAAAGCTTCGTCTAATGACCGGAGATTCTCTAATTCGCCATTGCTGAGAAGGAAGTTCGTACACTGTATTGGAATGATCGTCTCTAGGGGATTGTTGTTGATGATTGTTTGATCAGCGGAAACTGCTCTGCCGGGAGCTCCGACGGTGCCGCTTCCTTCCTCCGTGGACGACATTTTCAGGCTGAGCGGTTCGAAGTAATTAACAAGGTGATTTTGTAGATTGTTTTTGGCTGAGTGAGTGATGTTGGAAAGAAGGTGGCAAAATTGACAAAATGGATAAACATATGGAAATTTGTTTTTGGTGTAATATCAATTTTAGCCCTTAATATTTATATTCTTGTTAATTTAATTCTTATTCTTTTAGTTAATTAACTCTTTATCCTTTGAAAGAGTCAAAACTGACTACCAATCTTTTAAAAAGATTTAAATTAATGTTTTTCAAAATAATGACTAAAATGTTAAAATTTTAAATATCATAACTCACGTGGCAATTCACCACTACATTTTTAAATATTTTAAAATTATTTATTGACGTAAGAAAAGTAGTGTTAAGTTAGCATAAAATGTAAGGATTATCACACAAATATCATTAAAATTTAATATTTTAGTCAGTATTTCTATAAAAAACAATTTGACTGGTTTTAAAAATTATTAAACTAGAATTTGGCTAAGACCAAGCTAATCTTAACTTAAAATTAGGTTAAAATACTTGGAACTTGGAAGGTTCTTGTATTATGAGGATTGGATCAAATTAATCTCTCTATTTCTTAAATAGATCAATTTAGTCCTTATACTATTAAAAAATCAAATAAGTCCAAACTGAAATAGAGTTAATAATTCTTGTATAAAAAATGTCTTGCTTTTTTTTTTACAATTGCGTTTAATTTCAAACAAAAGGTTTCATTTACAAAACCATAAAAACTTTAAAAATATTAACTCATTAAACAATATATATTATATTTATTCTAAATTGGTCTTTTTGATTCTTGTTAATAATATAAAAACTAAATTGATCCGTTTAATAATAAATGGACTAATTTAATTAGATCTCTATAATATAAGGACCTCTCAAATATATTCCCCTAAAGTTACTTTTTTGAAAATACAGACAGAATAAACATGTCTTATATTTTATTAATAATAATGACGATGATAATTGTACCTTGCCAAGTTACCAAGTTTGGAATTTGATCTTACTTTTCTTTTTCTCTAGTAGGAACCACTCTCACGGCTTTATCAAAGGATTTATATAGTTCCATTGGCTGCTCTTTTTAACACACTATTTTTTTTAATGAGATAGATTAATTTAGTCGGTTTTGTATCGATTTTAATTAAAACGCTCAATTTTATTTTTCGTATAAGGGCAACAGAAGAGGAGGCAGGCAGCGGCCTTAGTCCTCCTACGGTTGGAAAATTGTTTTTCTACTCTTTAAGATGTATAAATTATAATGGTAAAATTACATTTTGTTTCTCAAAAATTACTAAGTTTTAATTTAATCCTTTAAGAATTTATAAAAATATTAGTTAATACAATGATAAAATTACATTTTAACTCATATCAAAATTTACAACTTAATTTCGGCCCTTCAAATTTCTTTTTCGACTTCGCTCTTATTTCTACACTAATAAAATTTTTAATCCATGTAAACTGCACTGACCTAAATATTATGCATTGTGGTATTAAAAATATATATATAATTTCTTTTACGAACTTTAAACTTTAGCTAAATTAAAGTAGAAAAATAAAAAAAATTATTTAACAAATTAGCCGAAAAAAGGGAAACATAAAACATCTAAAAGCTTAATGAACACAATTTTTATTTATTTATTTTGGATTTGTTGAATGATGAATTTTATTTATGAACTTATGTAATTGATTAATATTTTTATTTTAAAATTTATTAATAATTTTGAAAGGAGACACAAAAACAGATCAATACTGATATGTATAAGTTTCTATAGAAAATAATGTGTCCATCAGTATAGTACTAACCACCTTGGATAAAAAAATCATCTAGTCCTTGAATTTGGTAATTTTTCTCTACTTAATCCTTAAACTTTTTTTCTTATCTACATTAGTCCTCTAGCTTGACAACTTTTCTCAATTTTAGTGCATGTAATGATATGAGACTATGATATTTTGTCATGCAAAATCATATTTCAATTGTGATCATTACTTGATAACAGTACAAGATTTTCGTTACAATATCTAGACCTACTTATAACTTCTAACCATTAAATAAGAGGATAAAGACACCTTAACGCGCTCGAATCCACGTCTTTTTACATTAACAACAATATTGATATCAACCGAACTAAAACTCAATATAACAATTATATATTTAAGTTAAAAGAATTTTAAAAATATATATATTCTTTTTGTTATGTAAGTTTTAGGATAGATCACTCTGCATTGTAAACAAATTGACCCAGGCTATAAATTGTATATAAAAAAATTAAAGAGCATTGGTAAAATGTATAAAAAATTATTAACTTTTATGGTTAATTTGTATTTCGGTCAATATTAAACAAGTTTGGATTATTAATTTTTTATGATTAAACTGGATTGATTAGTTAAATTTTTGAGTTGGTACGAGAATTGATGCATTTAGTTGAAAATATTTAAAAATTAAAAAAATCAAGAAATCTTCGTGTTCAACCTAGGGACGGAACGTAAGAGAAGACCCCCTTCAGAATTTTAAAAAATTATCATTAAATCCTTTAAAATTTTTGACATTTTTACTTAGGCCTTCCAGGGTCGAAGCCAAAACAATTTTTTTAAGGGGCCGAATGAAATTTTAATTTTTTATAGTCTATATCTTTATAAATTTTAAATGATTAAATTGAATTTTATAATTTTAGGAGATCAAATTATAATTTTATCTTTACTAATTTAAAATTTTTAAAAAATTTAAGTGCAGAAATAACAATTTTACATTTTAGGTGGGCTGGGCTGCCAGCCCCCTAGATTTGCCTATGAGGCCTCCCAAGTTTTTAAAAATCCTAATTAAGCCCCAAAAAAGTTTTAAAATTTTCAAAAATTCTCATTAATCTTTTAAAAAAATTTATCTCTTAAAAATTATTTTTTGAAATTCTCATTAAACACTAAAAATTAAATTAAATAGATTGAATCGAAAATGCCGGAATTACAAAATTCTCATAAATAACAGGAGTTTACAAAAAGACCAGTAAACAGCACTTACTTTGGTTGATGTATGGTATAATGAGTCTGCAAAGAAGAAACAAAAAGTGTAGCAATGGCGCCCACAAATGCGAAAAACGTCCAACGAGTCCTAAAACAAGTATGAAAAGCTTGAGCTGGATATTTACTCCACATATTCTCACGATGATTATGTATTTGCTGTTTAATGTATCTGTAAATCATCGGACTAGGAACCAAATCAGTGTTCATCTTATTGAAAAGCTTAACCACTTCTTCGTCACTTGTCAATCTATTGTGTAGTACGCCGGCGTCTCTCAGTTCCTGAACATTTTCGGCTTCATTGATCAATGAAACAAGGAAACCCATATATGAAGTGACGGTGAAATTGTTGTAGAAATCCGGACACATTTCGTAAGCTATTAAGTTCATGGTTGAATCATCGACGGTGATCGGCGGTAACCATAATTTTCCGACGAAGAAGAATCGGTTGAAACTGATGTCAGTTAAACAACTTGTTTCGCTTGCTTTTAACCTTATCCCGGCTTTTTTAAGCTCTTTTACGTTACGTAAGGTGTGTGAATGGTGCCCCTTTGTTCTTGTTTGGTTGCTGCGATTTATCAAGTACATGAAAAATCGAGTGCAAAACCTACAATGCCGCCATGGTTTTTCTTTTTTTTCTTTACTGAAAAGGAGTCTTACTCGTAGTAGATGCAATAAGTGAATTCGCTCTCCTTCTTGCTGCGGCCACCATTCACTAGAGCAAAATCTGTGTTAGTCGCGAGCGAAGCTATAAATTTTATTTTATTTTTTTTTTAAATTTGGAATTGTAAATTTTTATCTATAATCGAATCGGTCAAGTTATAGATTTATAAGTTTAATTGATTTGATCAATTCATCCAATTTGATTAAATAAATAATTAAAAATTTCGGTTTGATTACCCGATTCAATTAGTTTAATTTTTTCGATTCAACCTGTTTATATAAGTTCTCAAATTAACGAGTCTAATGATTTTATTCGGACTGATACCTTTATTAATTTTCAATCTAATCCTATTTAAACAACATTGACTAAAATACAATTTGTATTATTGTATTAATGCAAAAATTTACCATTTTTAAAGATGTTAAACTATCAATTATCCATTTTAAAAGTTGGATTCTAAATCATAATTTTTCCTAAAAAATGTGTACTCAACAGTAACAAGACAGGCAGGGTCGTTTTGAAAGATGGAAAATTACATTTTAATCTTTTAAAATTAAAATTATAATTTTATATATAGTAAAATTATATTTAGAATGAAAAAGAAAAATTGTTCAACCCTTTTCGGAAATGATGAAATCACACATGAAAAAAAAATTTAAGAATCAAATTATACTTGTAAGTCTAGTTGGTTGAACAGAGAATCGAGTAAGTTATTGGACTAGAATAAAAGATTAGAGCAATTAAATTGAGTGATAAATAGAAATTTTTTTATATTTTTAATATTTTCAAAATTTTATATAATTCAACCGAAATCAACTAATAAACCAGAATTATAAACTCCACATAATGATTCTGTTTTAAATTCCTTAAATTACCTGTCCTGCTGATGTGATTGTGACTCTTTCATCTCGGCTGGGGTGATAACAGTGTAGTCGATGAACCTTTTGATCGCATTCATGAACTTTTCGCCATTTTTGCTCGAGCTTGTAAGCAATTCAAGAACACGAAAAGGTAATTGGTTTTCCAACAAGAATAGATCCGAGTACTCAAATGTCAGCATTTCTTTTATAGTACACCTCTCGATCAGCGTAGAATTATAATCTTGGCCGTAACGAATATAAACTGCTTGTAAAATTGCGCAGCCGTCGACGAATAAAATCCAAGCCAGTTTCTCTTTACCGTTGCTATACTTCTCTAATTCCTTTGGATCATAGCATTTCTTCAAGCCATCGATCTCTTTCTTCATGTTTTCGTACAAGGTTTTCGTATTGACGCCAATGTTTTTGGTGAAACATTTTACTAAGTTTTGCTTGAGATTCTGGGATCCATGGAGGGTGGGATCATCGTTGTGGAGTGGGCCGATTTGGATCACCTTCGGCTTGAAATACTTCCTGAAATCTTCGTGACAGCCAAGGGTTGATGGGACTCTTCGTATCAATGGTTTGGCATTGGGGTCGAGTTGGTTGCCGTCGAAAGATTCGTCTAATGACCGGAGATTCTCTAATTCCCCTTTGCTGAGAGTGAAGTCCGTATCCGGCATTGGAATAATCGTCTCTAAGGGATTGTTGTTGGTGGTGATTGTTTGATCATTGGAAACTGCTCCGCCGGGAGCTCCGACGGCGCCGCCTCCTTCCTCCGTGGACGACATTTTCAGGCTGAGCGGTTCGAAGTAATTAACAAGGTGATTTTGTAAACTGTTTTTGGCTGAGTGAGTGATGTTGCAAAAAAAGGTGGCAAAATGGCTACGATAACGACAAATGTTTCTATACCTTATATTATGGAAAATACTTTTCGGTATAATATTAAATTTAGTATTTAATATTTATATTTTTTTCAATTTAATTCTTATTCTTTTTAGTTAAATTTAGTTCTCTACGAGTCAAATTTGATTACTAATCTTTTAGAAAAAAAGTTAAATTAATATCTTTTAACTAAAATAGTGACTCACATGACAATCCACGTGTACATATTTTTTATTTTTTATTTTTAAATTATTTATTGACGTGGCATATAAAACAACAGTGTTATATTAGCATGAAGTGCACATGGATTGCCATACGAGTTGTAACACCAGCACCTTAAAAATTTAATGTTTTAGTTAACATTTTTGTTAAAGAAAAACAATTTGACTCTTTTTTGAAAGGTTAACGACTAAATTTAGCTATAATAATAATAATAATAATAATAATAATAAAGACCAATTTGACAAAAAATATAAATGTCGAGGACTAAATTTCTTATTAAGTCATTTTTTAAAATTTTCACTTATACAAATATAATATAGGTTCAAGTGCAAATATATATATGAATTAATAAAAAGAACTGAACAAAATTCACACATGATATACATATATAAAGAGAGTGAGACCCACAGTCGAGAATAATATTATAAAACCTAAATACTCATATACTTAAAACCTTCTCATTAGCTGAGAAATTAAGACTACAGCACTTCCTGGATTTCATACCCTTAATAAGATATTAAACTAACCAAATTAAACCTAATTTAAAATTAGGTTAAGGTAATTGGGAAATCATTCTATTATGAGGATTGGATCACACTAACCCCGTTATTATTAAATAGATCAATTTAGTCCCTATACTTTAAAAAAAAAATCTAAAGTGCAATAGAGTTAATATTTACAGTATAAAAATGTTTTTTTTTTGCAATTGCAATTGCAATTGTAATTTAATTCAAACAAATAGTTTCATTTACGAACCATAAAATTTAAAAATATTAAATTTGTTAAACAATAAATGTATATTTATTTCAAATTGATTTTATTTAATTTTTAATAGTATAGGAACTAAATTAATCTATTTAATAGTAAAAGGATTAATCTAATCAATAATATAGTGACCTCTCAAATACATTCCCTTAAAATTATTATTATTATTATTATTATTATTATTATTATTATTATTATTTGGAAATACAGACAGAATAAGCTAGACTTATGGGATGGTTCATCTAATTCAACCTTTTAACATGTCTTTAAGTATAATATATATTTTTATAATACTAATGATAATTGTACTTTCCCAAGTCACTTAGGCTCCGTTTATTTGCAGGTAAAATATTTTTTGGAAAATGATTTCTGGAAAATAATTTCTTGGAAAATAATTTCTGGAAATTGATTTACTTTTCTGGTGTTTGGATGAATCTATGTAAAATATTTTCTGTTTTTTGGTAGATTTCCTGAAAATATTTTCCTGAAAAGCTGTTTTAATAAAAATTTATATATTTAAGAATTTATTATCTTTTCTTTGTTTGATTGAGTTTACTTTATATATATATATTAATAAATTTATATTTTAAATTATTTTTACATGTATTGCAATGATTTATTTATAAATAAATAAATCATTTTAAATATATAATAATACTCAATAATTATAAAATAGTAAGCAATCATCAGCAGGATTCGTTGATCCTCAAAAACAGTAACCAACTGTTCTCTCATTCTGTTCATCCGATTTTGCTTCTGTTTTGAACTTTCAAACACAAAATTTCTTTGCTTTGTTTCACTAATCATTTGATTGAAACTTAACACATACTTTATCCGGGTTTATTACTTTGTTGCTCCAGTTTCAACAAGAGGTTCATATTTTATTCGGGTAAATTAGATTTGTTTCTCTTCCCGTGTGAAAAACTCAACAGAGATTAGTGTTGTATGTATCCTTATAAAATATTTATTTTTAATTGCTTATTATTGCTAATGAAGAACCTTTTCATTTTTTAATCTTGGCCTGAAATCATGATGTAATTCCAATGATTCCTTAGCTCCATCTTTGCATTTTGTTTATTTATTTTTTTAATGGAAACTAACAAAAATCCCATAAACACAGCAAAAATCACCCCTAAAAAACCTTACTTGTTTTGAAGAATGAGGGATTTTAGGTGCAGAAGCAGCAACAGAAGAGCAATGCCTAGAGGATGCTGTGGAAGTGGAACCCTTTGGCGCACGAGATCTTTAAACAAATTCCCAACTGTCCTTAGAAAAAAAACGCAGATTGCAGAGATGGGGTAAGTGGGTAAAAGTGAAAAGAAATAATAAATTCGATTCTTTGTATTGAAATGTTCGAGAGAGTGAGAGCTTAGGGAGAATAGAAGAAGAAGAAGGAGAAAAGTTACGGATGAGAAGAAGAAGGAAGATGAACGGCGCACTGAGTTTGGAAAATATCTTACAGGAAAAAAATCTGTAAGACATTTTACATTAAAAGCAAGCAATTTTACCCGTGTTCCTGAAAATGTTTTCCGTAGGTAAAATGTTTTCAGGTTACCAAACAACGTAAAACTAGGAAAACATTTTCCGGAAAATGTTTTCCTGGTTGCTAAACGGAGCCAAAAAGCAAGCAATTTTACCCGTGTTCCTGAAAATGTTTTCAGGTTACCAAACAACGTAAAACCAGGAAAACATTTTCCGGAAAATGTTTTCCTGGTTGCCAAACGGAGTATTTTATTTTATTTTTCTTTTTTTGTCTGGTAGGAGCCACACTCATGACTTTATCAAAGGATTTAGTTCCGTTGGCTGCTCCAACATACTATTTTCTTAATGAGATAAATTAATGTAGTTGATTTTGTATTGACTTCAATCATATCAGTCGGTACATATTGTTTCAATAAGAAATCGAAACCATCAATTTCATTCTCCACACAGGAGCAACGGAAAATGGAATTTTAAATTATAATAATAAAATTATACTTTGACCCCTCATAAATTACAAGATTTTAATGTAGCCCTCTAAAAACTTATAAAGATATTAGCTAATACAATGATGAAATTAGGTCTTAGCTCTTATTAAAATTTATAACTTAATTTTGATCCCTCAAAAAAAAAAATTCTAACTTCGTCCTTATTTCCGCACTAGTAAAAATTCTAGTCTATATCAATTGCTAAGATCAAAATATTGTGCATTGATTGGTATAAGAATGATATAAAAAATATAAAAATAACTTTAACTAAATTAAAGCAGAAACTTTAATATTTTAAAGTAGAAAACAAAAAAAAATTCAACAAATAAGCCAATGAAAAGAAAAAGTGGAATTATAGAATGTCTAAAAACTCAATCAACACACATTTAGGTGTAGCTTTTATTAAACTTTAATCTTTTTAGTATGAGATGATCTTATTGTGGATTTCTTTGTTTAATTTATTGGTTGGTTTCTTTTCTCTTTTTGAATTTGTTGGATGATGATTTTGTTTGTAAAGTTCATTGATGAATATTTTTATATTTAAAGTTTATTTAATCTCATTCAAGTTTTTAAATATTTTAAAATTTTATCGATAACTTTAAAAGGATGTACAAAAACAAGCCGGTACTGATATGTATTAGTAGTTTCTGTAGAAAAACGATACCCATCAGTGCAATACTGACTACATTGGACAAAAAAAAAAACCTTTAATCCTTAAATTTAGCAATTTTCCTTAACTTAGTCCTTCAACTTTTATTTTATCCAAAATAGTAAAAAGGAAATGCATCCTAAACTTATTCAAACCAAATGATTATTCCCTCTATTATTCGGTTTAACTTTATGTGTCAATTACGCAAAGCATCTAAGATTTTCTCTTTTAATTTAGTCCTTTTCTAATTATAAAAGTATTTCACTCATAAAACATAGGATAAATATTAAAGATTTTGAAATCAGATACACTTGATTTGATTAAAATTATTAAAATACATAAAAAAATAAAAAATAAAATTTGATTAGTACAATATCTTATTTTAGATTGATACCCTAAATAACTCCTAAAATCATGAGGATAACAAAATGTATTTCATAAAATGCCAACATGCATGTAAAATATGTGTATCTTCATTACGTTTGTAATCTCCTCTTTGATGGCGCACACTACTTTCGATAAGAATTGTCCAAATAAAGATATTTCACTTACTTCTTTAGAAGCTCGAACATGGATGAGTTCTATCACTGAATATTTCTTGACCACAAGGTCTTCTTCTTTGACGGTTTTATTTTTGATTTTTTTTTCTCCTTGTAAAAACATGTACATAAATAATTAAACTTGATAGTTTTAGCAACATGTTTTTTTTTTTGAAGTTATTATACTTATTATTCACATGCCAATCAACCAATTTTTTTTGTTTTTTTGGTGTAATTAAGGTAAAATAATTTTTATTATCTTTCATAGATGGAATAATCTAGAACGTAAAAAGTTATCAAATTTCAGTTTTGGTGGGTTAAAGAGAAATGGGGTTACTTTGCTTTGCTTTTCTGCTTTGCTCTTTTTTCTTTTTGAAAAGTAAATGCGGAAAGGGAGAGATTTTGACAAAATCCTAAGTAAGTCTTACAAAAATTTTCAAAAGTTATCAAATTTCTGTTTTGGTGGGTTAAAGAGAAATGGGGTTGCTCTGCTTTGCTTTTTTGCTTTAATGACTTTTTTTTGCTTTGCTCTTTTTTCTTTTTGAAAAGTAAACGAGGAGCGGGAGAGATTTTACAAAATCCTAATTAAGTCTTACAAAAAATTCCAAAATTTGTCTTTAATTTTCTCAAAACTTTTGATTAAGTCTCTTAAATTTTATTTAAAAAAAAATCTTATTAAACACCAATAATTAAATAGATTGAAACGAAAATGGAAAATCGAAAAATCTCATAAATAACAAGAGTTTACAAAAAGACAAGTAAACAACACTTACTTTGGTTGATGTATGGTATAATAAGTATGCAAAGCACTAAGATAAAGTGCTGCAATGGCAGCCACAAATGCCAAACACGTCCAAGGACTCCTAAAAAGAGTATGATAAGCTTTAGCTGCATAATTAATCCACATATTCTTACAATGATTATCTATTTGCTGTTCAACATAACTGTAAATCTTCGGACTAGGAACCAAATCAGTGTTCATCTTATTGAAAAGCTTAGCCACTTCTTCATCACTCCCCAGTCCGTTGTATAGTATGCCGGCGCGTCTCAGGGCTTTAACATCTTCGGCTTCATCGATCAATGAATCAAGGAAACACATATATGAAGTGACGGTGAAATCGTTGTCGAAATCCGGACACATTTCGTAAGCTATTAAGTTCATGAATTTAGGACCGGTTGAATCATCGACGATGATCGGCGGCAACCATAAATTTCCGACAAAGAAGATACTGTTGAAACTGATGTCGGTTAAACAACTTGTTTCGCTTGCTTTTAACCTTATCCCGGCGTTTTCTAGCTCTTTTACGTTACGAAAGGTGTGTGAATGGTGCCGTTTTGTTCCTGTTTGGTTGCTGCGATTTATCAAGTACATGAAAAATCGAGTGCAAAACCTAGAATGCCGCCATGGATTTTCTTTTTTTTCTTTATTGAAAAGGAGTCTTACTCGTAGTAGATGCAATAAGTGAATTCGCTCTCCTTCTTGCTGCTCCCACCATTCACTAGACCAAAATCTGTGTTAGTCGGGAGTGAAGCTATAATTTTTTTTTTTAAATTTGGAATTGTAAATTTTTATCATTATTAAAGTTAAAGTTAAAGGTATTCAAATTCGATAGTCGAACCGTTGAAGTCATCGATTTATAAGTTTAATTGATCCGATCAATTCATCTAGTTTAATTAAATAAATTATTAAAAAGTTTAGTTCGATTACCTGATTTAATTAGTTTTTTTTTCCCAATTTAACTTGTTGGTATAGGTTTTCAAATCAATTGGTCTAATAATTTTATTCGGACTGATACCTTAATTAATTTTCAGTCCAATCCAATTCAAACAACATTGACTAAAATACAATTTTATTAATGTATTAATGCAAAACTTTTACCATTTTTAAAGATGTTAGACTATCAATTTTCCATTTTAAAAAGTTGGATTCTAAATCATAATTTTTTTCCTTAAAAAATGTACACTCAACAGGAACAAGACTGGCAGGGGTCGTTTTGAAAAAGGGAAACTATTTTAATCTCTTAAAAAATTAAAAAATTATAATTTTATATAGTAAAATTATTAAAATAGAAAAAGAAAAATTGTTCAACCCTAATCGTAAATGATGAAATCACACATGAAAAAAATTTAAGAATCAAATCATACTTGTCGGTTGAGTTAGTTGAACAGAAAATCGAGCAAGGTACTGAACTAATAAGAGATTAGATCAATTGAATAGAGTGATGAATCGAATTTTTCTATATTTTTAATATTTTCAAAATTTTATATAATTCAACCGAAATCAACTAATAAACCAGAAATGAGAGAGTAATCGATTCAATGACCCATCTAATAACATTTATAAACTCCACATAATGATTCTGTTTTAAATTCCTTAAATTACCTGTCCTGCTGGTGTGATTGTGGCTCTTTCATGTCGGCTGGGGTGATAACAGTGTCGTCGATGAACCTTCTGATCGCCTTCATGAACTTTTCGCCATTTTTGCTCGAGCTTGTAAGCAATTCAAGAACACGAAAGGGTATTTGGTTTTCCAACAAGAACAGATCCGAGTACACAAATGTCAGCAATTGGTTTTTAATAAACAATTCGTTCGGCGTAAGATTATAATCTTTGCCGTAACGCATATAAACTGCTTGTAAAATTGCGCAGCCGTCAACGAAGAACATCCAAGCCAGTTTCTCGTCATCGATGCTATACTTCTCTAATTCCTTTGGATCATAGCATTTCCTCAAGCCATTGATCTCTGTTTTTATGTTTTTGTACAAGATTTCGTTATTGACGCCAATGTTTTCGACGAAATGTGCTGCTAATCTGAGCTTGAGCATCTCGGATCCATGGAAGGTGGGATCATTGTGGTGGAGTGGGCCGATTGAGATCACTTTCGGCTTGAAATACTTCCTGAAATCTTCGTGACGGCCAAGGGTTGATGGGACTCTTCGTATCAATGGTTTGGCTTTGGGGTCAAGTTGGTTGCCGTCGAAAGCTTCGTCTAATGACCGGAGATTCTTTAATTCGCCATCGCTGAGAGTGAAGTCCTTACCCGGCATTGGAGTGATCGTGTCTAGGGGATTGGTGTTGGTGGTGATTGTTTGATCCGTGGAAACTGCTCCGCCGGGAGCTCCGACGGTGCCGCCTCCTTCCTCCGTGGACGACATTTTCAGGCTGAGCGGTTGGAAGTAATAAACAAGGTGATTTTGTAAACTGTTTTTGGCTGAGTGAACGATGTTTGAAAAAAGGTAGCAAAATGGCCACGATGACGACGAATGTTTCTATACCTTATATTATGGAAAATACTTTTGGTGTAATATCAAATTTATCCTTTAATATTTATATTTTTTCAATTTGATTGTTATTATCTTTAGTTAAATTTAGTTCTCTACTAGTCAAATTTGATTACCAATCTTTTAAAAAGAATCAAATTGATATTTTTAATGAAAATAGTGACTAAAATGTTAAATTTCTAAAAACGACAACTCACATGGCAATCCACATATACATATTTTTATATTTTTATTAACGTAACATATAAGAAAAGCGATGCTATATTAGTATCAAGTGCACATGGATTGCCATACATTTAAAATGTTAGCTTAAAGTGTCAATTAGGCATTACATTTAAGATGTGTAACAAAATTGTTCTTTTTTTAAAAAATTAATCTTTTTCTAAATACAAAAGTATTTTATTAAATTAATCCATTTAATGATAAATGGATTAATTTGATCAAATCCTATAATAAAAGGATCTCTCAAATATATTCTCCATAAAATTGCTTCTTCTTTTTTTTTAAAAATATATATATTTATAATAGTAATGAGAATTGAACTTTGCCAAGTGATTAAGTTAGGAATATGATCTTACTTTACTTTTTCTCTAGTAGGAGCCACTCTCACGACTTTATCAAAGGATTTAGTTCCATTGGCTGCTCTTTTTAACACACTAATTTGTTTTTTAATGAGAGAGATTTGATATAAAAACACTATTTCTTTTACCAACTTTAAACTTTAAGTAAATTAAAGTAGAAAACAAAATTATTTAACAAATAAGACAATAAAAGAAAAAGTCGAAATATAAAATCTCTAAAAGCTTAATGGGTGTAGGCTTTTTATTAAAATTTAAATTTTATTGTAAATTTTTAAAATAATGTTATGAATACTTTTCTTTATTTTGTTGAATGATAAAATTATTTATTGTTTTTAAATATTTTTAAATATTAAATATTTTTAAAATCTATAGGTATACTTGAAAAGATATACAAAAACAAGTTGGTACTAATATGTATCAGTTTTTGTAGAAAAATGGTGCATCCATTAGTGTAGTACTAACTACCTTGGATAAATTATATTTTTAATAAAAATTAGGTGTTGACATAGCAGAAATGTCACCATAATGACCAAAAATGAGAAAAGTTGTCAAAATTCATGACTATTGTGGACAATGAGAAAGCCAGGGGGTTGGCAGGACCTCCAAAAATGACAAAATTTTTATTAAAGCTGTCGAAACCATTTTTTTGAAAACGGGGATCGACTTTGATTTTGAAAACGAAAACGAACATGGGAGTCGCCATCGATTTTTTATTAGGTGTAATCGGACCACCTCATAATTTAATTGTTTTAAAAAGTTTTGTTTTACTAAAACAACGATTTTGGTCTACGAAAATCAAGAAAACGGGTTCGGGAGTCGATTACGTACGAGGAAGGATTAGCACCCTCGTAACGCCCAAAATTGGTACCAAATTGATTAATTAATGTCTTAATGTCTTAATGTCTAAGATTTTAAAATATTTTAAAATATGGTTCTTTTTTTTTTAAACATTTGTGTGGTTCAAGTTGGTCGTCAAAATTCTCTTGGTTCGAAGGTATATAGCATCACATCCAGCACGATTGGACACGATTCTTCATACCTTTGAAAATACGATTGATTTTTGATCCCCGAAGGCTTGCACGTTGAAAATTAAAAAAGGATGTCCCATGATTTAGTCTAACGAAGAATCGAAACCCAGCACAGTAGGGCACGATTTCTTCGAATTTCCAAAACATCGAACATTGCCTTATTTGAAAACCTTTAAATAAACCATCATAAGCTAGCTTGAGACGCTTTAATTTTACTTGGAATAAAATGAAACGATTGCTTTTAAAAAGTTGAAAATTATAACGCAACATTTATAGACTAAAAGTAAAAATAAAAAACATGGAATAATGTGCACACATACAATACTTGGTGCATGAATATAATATAACCTTATTTAGCCAACTAACAAAACAAACAATTAAATATAATTAATCTAAGGAAAATGATATTAAATTTTCAAGCATGGATAGAGAACGATTGATATAACAATACAAAAGCGAATAAACAATATGCAACAATAATATTTATGATATAATATGAAACAATCAATGCAAAATGTATAAGACAAAATAGAAATTAGAAGCCAATGTGATATAGGACAATTTTAAAATAATGATGAATTGAGGAACACATAATATACATAATACATGAATTGATGAGTTGATGAATTTGAAATAACTTATATGTATATAAAACTAATAGAATATGAATGATTATTAAAATATATATTATGTAAAAAGAAATTCAAAATAATAATATATAGAATAATTTCAAATAAAATAAATTGATTTAACTAATGATATATATGAAACAGAAAACCTAATGTACAAATATGCTAGTTTATGAAAGTGTTTAATATAAATAAAATATACATAAATAAACAGATTAGATACATAAATAAGTTTAAAGGAAAATATATATATGCACAAGTAAATGAATATGTAATAAAATAACAATAATACGGGTGAAAGTAAAAATAAAAAGGGATTAATAAACAAGTGAACAAATAATAAAAAATAATACAATAAAAACTAACAAAGTTTAAATAAAAACAAATAAACAAACGATTTAAATTAAACTAACTACAAATAATTAAAGTAGTATTAAAAGAATTAAAATAAATAATAATAATAATAATAATAATAATAATAATAATAATAATAATAATAATAATGACACAACAATCCAAAGTAGAAAGTAATAATATGTTAACAAGAGTAATAATCATATATATTAATAATAAAGTGATGGCATGTCAATAAGGATAATAATAATAAATAATAATTAATAATACTAAATTAATAATAAAGTAATAAGCAAATAAACACAAAAAAGAAAATATATAATATAATAATAACAAAATGAAATTAATTAGTTTAATACTAAGATAATAATAATAGTAATAGAGAGTAACAATACATTAATAATAATAATAATAATATGTTAATAACAATAATAATATATAAAAATGACCGGAGATTCTTTAATTCGCCATTGCTGAGACTGAAGTCCGTACCCGGCATTGGAATGATCGTGTCTAGGGGATTGGTGTTGGTGGTGATTATTTGATCAGTGGAAACTGCTCCGCCGGGAGCTCCGACGGTGCCGCCTCCTTCCTTCGTGGACGACATTTTCAGGCTGAGCGGTTCGAAGTAATTACCAAGGTGATTTTGTAAACTGTTTTTGGCTGAGTGAGTGATGTTGGAAAAAAGGTGGCAAAATGGCTACGATGACAACAAATGTTTCTATACCTTATATTATGGAAAATTCTTTTGGTGTAATATCAAATTTATCCTTTAATATTTATATTTTTTCAATTTGATTCTTATTCTCTTTAGTTAAATTTAGTTATCTACTAGTCAAATTTGATTACCTATCTTTTAGAAAAGAGTCAAATTAATATTTTTAATAAAAATAGTGACTAAAATGTTAAATTTCTAAAACGACAACTCACATGGCAATCCACATATACATGTTTTTATATTTTTATTAACGTAACATATAAAAAAAGCAGTGCTATATTAGTATCAAGTGCACATGAATTGCCATACATTTAAAATGTTAGCTTAAAGTGTCAATTAGGCAACGCATTTAAGATGTGTAACAAAATTGTTCTTTTTTTTTAATTTAATCTTTTTTCTAAATACAAAAGTATTTTACTAAATTGATCCATTTAATAATAAATGGACTAATATGATCAGATCCCTATAATATAAGGATCTCTCAAATATATTCCCCATAAAATTACTTTTTTTTATAATTTTATAATACTAATGAGAATTGTACTTTTCCTAGTGATTAAGTTTGGTATTTGATCTTACTTTACTTTTTTTTCTCTGGTAGGAGCCACACTCACGACTTTACCAAAGGATTTAGTTCCATTGGCTGCTCCTTTTAACATACTAATTGCTTTTTAATGAGAGAGATTTGATATAAAAATACTATTTCTTTTACCAACTTTAAACTTTTAAGTAAATTAAAGTAGAAACTTTAATATTTTAAGTAGAAAACAAAAATAAATTATTTATTTAACTAATAAGCCAATAAAAAGAAAAAGTGGAAATATAAAATCTCTAAAAGCTTAATGGGTGTAGGCTTTTATTAAAATTAAAATTTTGTTGTAATTTTTTAAAATAATGTTATGAATAATTTTCTTTATTTTGTTGAATGATAAAATTTATTTAATGTTTTTAAACATTTTTATATATTAAATATTTTAAAATTTTATCAGTAATCTTGAAAAGATATACAAAAACAAGTTGAGATACTAATATGTATCAGTTTTGTTAGAAAAATGGTGCATTCATTAGTGTATTACTAACTACCTTGGATAAACTATATTTTTAATAAAATTTAGTGTTGACATGGGAGAAATGTCATCATAATGACCAAAAATGAGAAAAGTTGCAAAATTCATGACTATTGTGGACAATCAGAAAGCTAGGGGGTTGACAAGACCCCCAAAAATAGTAAAACTTTTATTAAGGCCGTTTTTAATTTATAAAATTTTAAATTAGTAATGATAAAATTACATTTTATTCTTAGAAATACTAAAAATTGATTTAATACTATAAAATTATAAAGATATAGACTATTAAAATGGTGAAATTATATATTTATTATTATAAAATATACAATTTAATTCCACCCAAAAAATATTTTCTTGGCTTTACCCTAAATATAGACAAAAAAGAAAGTCTAGAGGTCAAATTGAAAAAGTTACCAAATTTAAAGATTAAATGTTGTCTTATTATTTTATTTAACTAAAAGTATATCATATACACCAAAATCTCGTCATTGAGTAATAAAATTCCATTTTTTAAGTAATCTTGAATTCAAATATTATGAATAGAGAAAACAATACTAAAAATGTTTAGTACCCACTTAAAAATTCAACACAATTCAATTTAAAATTTAACTACTAAAATCAAAGCTATTAAAAAAATATAAAAATAAAAAAAAGTGTTCTAAATTTTTTGTATTATGTGTTGTTTTGATCCAAAATTGTGAAAATGCATCCTTAACTTATTCATACAAAATGATTATTGGGTTAACTTTAATTGTCAATTGTGCAACGCATTTAAGATATGTAACATAATTATTTTTTTATTTTAGTCTTTTTTCTAAATACAAAATGTATTTTACTCATAATTCATAAGATAATTAAGGTTTTGAAATGAAATAAGTGGTTGAATTAATCAAACCATCAATTCACCGATTCACTTGATTCGATTAAAAATTATTAAAATTACATAAAATAAAAAAAATTAGAAAAAAAAGAGATTTAATTAGTCCAATATCTTGTTTTATGAATGATTCCAAAGATCACGGGGATAACAAAATGTATTTCATAAAATACCAACATATGTGTACCTCTATTTTGTCCCTAATCATCTCTTTGGTGGCACACACTACGTTCAAAGAGAGTTGTCCAAATAAAAATCTTTCAATTGCTTCCCTAGAGAATCAAACCTAGATGAGTTCTATGACTATACATCTCTTGATCACAAGTTCAATCACAAGAGTTCTTCTTTTAATGGTTTTGTCTTTGATTTTTTTTTTCTCCTTGCCACGAAATCCAACATACACTATCAACAAAAACATGTACATAAATTAAATTCACTTTTCTTTCTCTAAACAAATAGTGATAGTGTCAATAATTCACTCTATTTTCTTTGAAAGCTATAGTAGATTACCCAAATTCTCAAACTTTATATTTTTAGTAACATCAAATTTTTTTATTGAAGTTATTATACTTGGAAGCTTTCACCATGCTTCTTTACATATATATTAATTGCATTTGTTATTGTACCTAACTCATGAAAAATCTCAATTTGCAATAACATATTATTCACATGCCAACCAACTCAACCAATTTTTTTTTGGCTTTTTGGTGTAATTAAGGTAAAATAATTTTGATTATCTTTCATAGATTGAATAATCTAGAACAAAAAATTTATCAAAACTATATTTTTAAAACGTTATTCAATATTTAACTCGTAACTTTTGTATGAAGTATAGTAAAGGTTATTCAATTATGAAAAGTTACAAAATTATCATTCATCTATTAGTAAATTTCTATTTTGGTCACCCAATTATTCAATTTTGTCTTTTTTGGTACTAGCTAGCTAACATAATAATAACAATAATACCCAAAAATTCAAGATAGTTGGGTGATAAAAAAAACAAAATTGAATAGTTGAGTGACTATTTTGTAACTTTTTATAGAGGCTAACATAATAATAACAATAATACCCAAAAACTCAAGATAGTTGGGTGATAATAAATGTAGCACCCCAAACCCGGCCCAGAAGTTATGGCCGGATCCGGCATGCCACATCAAAAACGTTAAAAAAAATTCCATTCTAAGTCCAGAAAATCGTACTTGATGTTCAAAAGATTAATTCATTAGGGGTTAAAGTGAATGGAAGCTGTGCCCCAGGTAGGAAACCGGAAAAGAGGTGGTGAGTCCATCGGACTGCTTAAGTACCAAGCTCCCTTCGGATCCAATCCTAGACATGCATACCGCCATTGCCACACCTTAATGTCATGGATATTTCTAGGAAACCGGTTTGATTAAGTCATTTTTAGGAAAAGTGATTAATTTTCGAAAATACTTCAATTGCGGAAGCTTTACTTGTTGTCGTGTTATTTTGAAATCAACTGTTGTTTTTGAAAACGCACCCTAAAGCTATCCAATTTCAACAGTTAAAATAAGTATTACCTATCTTAGTAATACATATTAAAACCACCAAAAATAAATAAGCGGCCTTATTACATTTAAAAGCCCAAAACCTCAAACGTAATTAAAAGGATGTCCAGTTCACGGAAGAAAATCAAACTTTGAGAACGGTGGCCACTCCGAATTCCCTCACGACTCCAAGCCCACTATGGTTGGGGATTTCTGCGTGGATGAAAATAAAAGGGGTGAGTTTGGGAAACTCGATGTGTAAGGAAAACCTATTCAAAGCCCAAGTCAGCTCAAGCCTATTGGGCCTAAGCCCATTCAGTAATGATGTGCATCCAAAGCCCTTTCAGATTACAATAAAGCGGGCCTTAGCCCTTATTCAGATAACAAGATGGCCCATAGGCCCATTTCAAAATACATGCAACATCAAGAAACATATGCAAGCCCATTTGGGGAGACTACTCAACCCACCAACCACTACACTCCACCGTACCAGCCATACACTCCATGTGGGAATAGCTCAACCCACCCATTAACACTCCACGATTCTTGCCCTTTGCTTTGCTCAGTTAACGATAAATTGAGGCAAAGCCTCCAGACGTGGACAAGCCACTTTCGATACTTCCTCCGTCAATATCCCAATCCCATGCATCGATAATAACAACATGGCATGCGATGATAACAACATCAAACATGCATTTAAATCAATTTAACCCTAAGGGTATTTGGTAATTTATCTCCTAGGGGTAAAAGCGTAAATTTTCACTTTTAAAGGTATTTCAGTAATTTATCTATTTTAGGGTTTTCATGCATATTCCTACCTTTCACGTACTACGAATCACGTCATCGAGGGTTCTTACCGAATTGGGCTCGTTGGCCCATCATTCCAATTTTGGCCCATTAAGCCCAAAAATATCGAGGGCACGTAAATCATGCACTTTGCGTCCAAATTTTGCAGCTTACCAAAACATTAATCGATTTACCTCACGAGCATTTGCACACTCGCAAATCTACAAAATATCGGTTTTCGGCATTTTGGCTTTTCGACTTTTGCCGATCCAGACTAAGAAAGAGGGTGTTAGTTATACACCTGTTTGCGACGATATGCTGATGAGATCCATACACGAACCGCCTACAATTGGATTACTAACACGTTAATCTAACTATTCAAATACAAACTACATATTAACCCCTTACAATATTCGACCAACCACACCTATAGATCATAGTAAGCTTATAAGAAATCAATAAGCAACTCATTAACAAATTTTTGTCAATGTTTACCACATAATCATAATTTCACTGAAAGCTGTCTTCCTGAGCAACAGTCACTAAATCATTTATAACTGGAGCTACGAAACTCCAAATCAAGTTCCATTAATTTTCCCTGAAAATAGACTCATATATCTTCTATCCATAAAATTTTCAGTATTTTTGGTTTAGCCAATCAATACCAGATTTTTCTCAAAATTTCCCATGTTTCACTGTTTGACTAATCTGACCACTCTTCATTACGAATCAAATTTCTCATTGTACAGAATTCAAAATATGTTTTTGTTTATTTCATTAGAAACTAGACTCAATAAGCTTTAATTACATAATTTATTCAGCTTCTAATTCTTCTCCCACAATTTATGGTGATTTTCCAAAGTCACGTTACTTGTAACGCCCCAATTTTCGGGAATTCTGTGAATGTTGGCAAAATTTCATGCTTTGATTTTGTCATTTGTGAGTGAAATTATGAAATAGGACCTATGTGAAAATGTTTGAAAATGCTATAGGCTAAATTGAAGTGGCCAAATAAATAGGAGTACAAAATAGGAGGATTTGCATGACAAACCTCCCATTTTACATGAAGTGGCCAGCCATCATGTTGTTGTAGACAAAATGTACACTTGATATCCATAATTTATGGTACAAATTGATACAAATTGATAATAGGTTAGGTAAATGTTCCATGATAATGGGTTAGGTAAATGTTTCATAATAATGGGTTAGGTAAATGTTTCATGATAAGAATTTCATGTCTTTTGTATTAAAGAATTAAATGGATGAAATATGAAGTTTTATTAAAAGAAAAAGGGGTGAAAAGAACAAAGTTTTGTCCATCTTTGTTCATCATAGCTGAAAGTTAGAGAAGAGAAAGGAGAGGAGAAAGCTCTTGAGTATTCGGTCATTAGGAGGAGGAAAATTGAAGGTAAGTTCTTGGTACCTTGCTTCTATCTTGATGTTCATGAGTTCTTCTTGATTCTACCTTAACTCTTGAAGCATATTTTGGTTTTTAGTTGTGTTGTGAGCATTTAGTCATGAATTAAAATGAAGGAAATGGTTGTTGTTTCATGTTCTTTTGATGAAAAAATGGAAGATAGGTGAAGTTGAGCCAAACAAATGAGCATGCATGTGCCTTAGATGTTAAAGGGAAAAATCAACTAACATGTTGTGCTTTAAAATGATGAAATGGAGATTATACTTAAGTAAAATCATAGATATGTGATGATTGATTGGTGATATACATGTTTAAATAACAAGCATGCAAGTTAGGTGTGAAAGAGTGATTTGGTAATAAATCTGCTTGGGAAAGCAGCAGTAACGTGACTTTGGAAACTCACCATAAATTGTGGGTGATGAGTTAGAAGCTACATAAATTATGTAATTAAAGCTTAACGAGTCTAGTTTCAAATGGAATAAACGAGAACATATTTTGAATTCTGTACAATGAGAAATTTGATTCGTAATGAAGAGTGGTCAGATTAGTCAAACAGTGAAACATGGGAAACTTTAAGAAAAATCTGGTATTGATTGGCCATACCAAAAATTCTGAAACTTTTATGGATAGAAGATATATGAGTCTATTTTCAGGGAAAATTAACGACACTTGATTTGGAGTTTCGTATCTCCAGTTATAAATAATTTAGTGAATGTTGCTCAGGAAGACAGCTTGCAGTGAAATTATGATTATGTGGTAAACATTGACAAAAATTTGTTAATGAGTTGCTTATTGATTTCTTATAAGCTTACTATGATCTGTAGGTGTGGTTGGCCGAATATTGTAAGGGGTTAATACGTAGTTCGTATTTGAATAGTTAGATTAACGTGTTAGTAATCCAATTGTAGGCGGTTCGTGTGTGGATCTCGTCAGCATATCGTCGCAAACAGGTGTGTAACTAACACCCTCTTTCTTAGTCTGGATCGGCAAAAGTCGAAAAGTCGAAATGCCGAAAAGTCGGTATTTTGGGAATTTGCGAGTGTGCGAATGCTCGTGAGGTAAATCGATTAATGTTTTTGGTAAACTGCAAAATTTGGACTGCAAAGTGCATGATTTCTGTGCCCGCGATATTTTTGGGCTTAATGGGCCAAAATTTGAATGATGGGCCAACGGGCCCAATTCGGTAAGAACCCTCGGTACGTAATTCTGTTAGTACGTGAAAGGTAGGAATATGCATGAAAAATCCTAAAATAGATAAATTACTGAAATACCTTTAAAAGTGGAAAATTTACAGTTTTACCCCTAGGAGATAAATTACTGAAATACCCCTAGGGTTAAATTGACCTAAATGCATGTTTGACTGTTGTTATTTACTGCATGCCATGTCGTTATTATCTGATGCATGGGATTGGGATATTGACGGAGGAAGTACTGAAAGTGGCTTGTCCACGATCTTGGAGGCTTTGCCTCAATTTATCGTTAACTAAGCGGCAATCTTTGCAAATCTGTGGAGTGTTAAATTTGGGTGGGTTGAGCTATCCCCACATGGAGTGTATGGCTGGTACGGTGGAGTGTAGTGGTTGCTGGGTTGAGTAGTCTCCCAAATGGGCTTGCATATGTTATTGATGTTGCATGTATTTTGAAATGGGCCTATGGGCCATCTTGTTATCGGAATAAGGGCTAAGGCCCGGTTTATTGTAATCTGAAAGGGCTCTAGCCCAAGATCACTTTATTACTGAATGGGCTTAGGCCCAATGGGCTTGAGCTGACTTGGGCTTTGAATGGGTTTTCCTTACACAGAGTTTCCCAAACTCACCCTTTTATTTTCATCCACGCAGAAATCCCCAACCATAGTGGGTTTGGGTCGTGAGGAATTTGAGTGGCCACATTGCTCAAAGTTTGATTTTCTTCTGGTGAACTGGACATCCTTTTAATTACGTTTGAGGTTTTGAGCTTTTAAATGTAATAAGGCCGCTTAATTATTTTTTGATGGTTTTTATATGTTATTAAGATAGGTAACATTTAAATTTAACTGTTGAAATTGGATAGCTTTAGGGCGCGTTTTCAAAAACAGTAACTGATTTCAAAACAACACGAAAATCAGCAAAGCTTCCGCAATGAAGATGTTTTCCAAAATTAATTTTTTTTCCTAAAATTGACTTAATCAAATTGGTTGCCTGAAAACATACATGACGTTAAGGTGTGGCAATGGCGGTGTGCATGTCTAGGATTGGATCCGAAGGGAGCATGGTACTTAAGTAGTCCGATGGACTCACCTCCTCTTTTTCCGGCTTCCTACCTGGTGCACAACTTCCATTCACTTTAACCCTTAATGAATTAATCTTTTGAACATCAAGTACGATTTTCTGGACTTAGAATGGAAATTTTTTTTACGTTTTTGATGTGGCATGACGGATCCGACCATAACTTCTGGGCCGGGTTTGGGGTGCTACATTACTGCTGCTGTCCCAAGCAGATTTATTACCAAATCACTCTTTCACATCTAACTTGCATGCATGTTATTTAAACATGTATATCACCAATCAATCATCACATATCTATGATTTTACTTAAGTATAATCTCCATTTCATCATTTTAAAGCACAACATGTTAGCTGATTTTTCCCTTTAACATCTAAGGCACATGCATGCTCATTTGTTTGGCTCAACTTCACCTATCTTCCATTTTCATCAAAAGAACATGAAACAACAACCATTTCCTTCATTTTAATTCATGACTAAATGCTCACAACACAACTAAAAATCAAAATATACTTCAAGAGTTAAGGTAGAATCAAGAAGAACTCATGAACCTCAAAATAGAAGCAAGGTACCAAGAACTTACCTTCAATTTTCCTCCTCCTAATGACCGAATACTCAAGAGTTTTCTCCTCTCCTTTCTCTTCTCTAACTTTCAGCTATGATGAACAAAGATGGACAAAACTTTGTTCTTTTCACCCCTTTTTCTTTTAATAAAACTTCATATTTCATCCATTTAATTCTTTAATACAAAAGACATGAAATTCTTATCATGAAACATCTACCTAACCCATTATCATGAAACATTTACCTAACCCATTATCATGGAACATTTACCTAACCTATTATCATGGAACATTTACCTAACCTATTATCAATTTGTACCATAAATTATGGATATCAAGTTTACATTTTGTCTACAACAACATGATGGCTGACCACTTCATGTAAAATGGGAGGTTTGTCATGCAAATCCTCCTATTTTGCACTCCTATTTATTTGGCCACTTCAATTTAGCCTATAGCATTTTCAAACATTTTCACATAGGTTCTATTTCATAATTTCACCCCCTTTTTCTTATGGAACAAAAATTAACTAAAATTGTCGGGTTCTATCTTAAGTTTGGGCTTTCTAGAGGCCCACTAACATAATTAAACCTATGCCAACATTCACAGGATTCCCGAAAATTGGGGCGTTACAATAAAAAACAAAATTGAATAGTTGAGTGACTATTTTGTAACTTTTTATAGAGGAATGACAAAAAGGAAAAAAAATCATAGTTTACTTTTGGAAAGATAATTAAGAAGAAAAACTTATCCCTACAAGACAATAGAGGTGTCGATGGGCCAGGCCATTTCAAGTTCGGGTTAGGCCCAACCAAAATTTTTGGCTCGTTTGCTAGGCCCAGGCTGAAAAATGGGCCTAGAATTTTTGTCAAGCCCGACTTGGATAAAAATACTAAAACTCGAGACCGACTCGGCCAGCCATTATTACTTTTTTAATTATTTTTTATATAAATTTTTAAAAAAATATAATACATCAAAAATACTAAAAACATTAAAATAAATGTTTCCCAACAAATTGAAAATAAATTTTAAAAAATTAGGTATACTTAAATAACACTAAGATATGTGCAACTTAACAAGTAAATACCTCTAAAATAGTAACAAAATTAACAATAAAATAAGAGTTATACAATATTCAAACAATAACAACTGTAGCGACGTAAAAAATTTTGCTTTCGGTCGCTAATTGAGGCGATTTATTGAAAATTTGAAAACCGACTTTCGATTTTATTAAAAAAGGGAGTCGCCACCGATCCTTTTTCCTAGGTATGATCGGACACCTAATAAATCCTCTTTTTTAAAAGAAAATTTATTTTTTAAACAAAAAGAAGACCGAGCTTAGGTCTACGTCAAAAGCCAAGAAAAAATAGGATGCGGGAGTCGGTTACGCAAGGGGAAGGTATTAGCACCCCCGCGACACCCAAAATTGGTATCTCATTAAACATGCGTTGTCTTCAATTTCAAAATTGCGAGTTCAATATAACATTTAATCGTGATCCAATTAAAACACGAGGAATTTTAAGTTTTTTGGTTTCTTTTGAGAAGGACTTTCCGTTTTTAACACGAGCCGATTGATATTCACCCAACATAGCGATGAAATCGACGACTTAATGTTAAATCGGTACGTCGCCTTACTTGTTGAAATTAATTTAAAAACATGAATGAAAATATTTCTAGATAAAAAAAAGATAAAAAAATAAAAGTAAAAGAAAACTAATATTGATGTTGAAATATGATATGAACTAATATGCTAAATTCGGAACAGACAAATAATAATAAAAAGTTAAGAATATACTGAAGCAAATAATATATAAAATATTAACAATGTATATGCGATAATAATAGTATAAAACAATAATAATGCATATGGTATTAAACATGATAATAATAATAATAATGCGAATATGAAATAGTAGGGAACATATATATGTAAAACATATAATACTAGATTAAAAATATATACAATATATATTGAAAACAGTAATAATATAAAAAATAACTAATAAAACGATATATAAATATATATATATGTATTAAAATATATACGTAATAATAGGAATAAAAAGTATATACATAGTATTAAAAATATGTACATAATATAGCGTTAAAAATACATACATAATATAGTTATTAAAATATATACATAAGATAACATGTAAGAAAAAATATAAATAATATAGTATTAAAGATATATACATAATATATATAAAAAATCATATATACATGATATATATATTAGCAACAATAATAATACAAAAAAAACAACTATAATACAATACATAAATACGTACTTATATATATATATATATATAAATAATAATGGTATTAGAAATATACAATATATAGTATTAGAAATACATACATAAGATAGTATAAAAATATATAACTAATGATATTAAAATATATACATCATAATATATAAAAATATAATATTTAAAAAAATATGTACATAACATAGATAATATATATATATATATATACACATAATATAGTATTAAAATATTTACATGATATATACTTATTAGAAATAAAAAAACAACTATTAATAATACTACATAAATATATACATATATATATTAAAATATATACATATATAAAAAATATACACTAATATATAATAATAATAATAATAATAATAATAATAATAATAATAATAATAATAATAATAATAATAATAATAATATTTGAAATACAAAAGGCAAATATAATAAAGATATTAAAATAAAGTAATAAAAAAATAATACTGTATATAAATATATATACATATACATATATAAAATATACACTAATATATAATAATGATAATAATACTAACAATAACAATGAAATACAAAAAGTAAATATAATATAATAATAATATTAAAATAAAGTAATTAAAAATAATGTTACATATAAATATATATATACGTATATAATAAGAATATACACTATTAATAATAATAATAATAATAATACTAGAAATAATAATGAAATACAAAAACAAACATAATATAATAATAATATTAAAAATAAAGTAATTAAAATAGTGTTATATATAAGTATATATATATATACGTATATAATAAGAATATACATTAATATATAGTAATATTAATAATAATAATAATATTGATTAGATTAATAATATTAGAAATAATAATAATAATATTAAATAAAGAAACGAAAATAAACAAAAAGGACTAAAATTGAACTAAAACAGAGTTTTGGGGCAAATTTAAAAAGAAATAAAGGGAGAAGGACCAAAATGCAACACGCATGCAACCTGGAAGGACCAAAACAGAAAATATTCCTTCCCCTCAAAACGTAGCGCATCAACGGGGCCTAAATTGAAAAGCGCGACTGTAGTGGGCCAAATTTGCCCGGCCCGTTACAAATAAACCAAAAAATAATAATAAATATAAAACCCAAATAAAATTATAACAGTCCATTAAATGTTTAAAGTCCAATAGCTAAGCCCATACCCAATACAAGCTAACCAGCCTAAGTGTAAAACCTTAACCCAAAACTCGGACGGCCCAATAGGCCCAATGTCTAAATCGAGAAACCCTAGCAGCTTTACACTTGCGCCGTAGCAGCCCTCATAACCTCCAACACAGCACAACGCCCAAAGAACCACGCCAACAACCCTCGTACACCAAAGATAGGTCTCCGTACGATGCCAACGCATCCTATACCTGCAAGAAGGACAAACACAACGGCAAATACAAACAAAAATGGCAGAACAACAAATGGAAGGGAACGGGAATTGTATTTGGAATTTATTTTCCATTTATTTTCTTTCTTTTTTTCTCTTCAGCTGTAAAAGCGAAGCAGCGAATCAGTTGTAAAAAAAAAAGAAAAAATATACAGAGATTGAATACAAAGTTCAGAGGTGATTTCATACTTTTCGCTTTTTTCTTCCGATTTTTTATTTTCTTCTTAATTTACTCATTTTTATTACATACAACTAAAAACCGATGAAAGCCACAAATATTTTTGCTATGCGGATATAATGGCGAGAGGTCAAGTAGCATTTTACTTTACAAATCTGCTTCCATTTTTTTTTTAAAAAAATAATGAGAGATTCGAATATTTCATTCAAACAAAGAAGAGGAGAAAGATACTTACTAAACCCTTTTAAAACTTGTTCAAGTGTCTTCAACAGGGAAAACGAGTACTTTTTGCATGTAGATTGTCACCAAAGTAATGGTGATTCGGCTGCCAAAAAACCAAGAAACTTAGTTCCCAGGCTGTGTTTTTCGGCTACAATTGGGACTGTGTTTTAGGGAAGAAGCAGAAAGAAAAAGGGTCTTAAATGACCTAATTTTGAAACGGTGCCGTATGAGAGGAGGGGAGAACCCGCGCCTCAACCCGTTTGGGAACCCAGGACTGTGCTAAAGCGCCTAAAATGGCATATTTATGTAGCATATTAGAAATACATACATAAGATAGTATAAAAATATATATAACTAATGATATTAAAATATATACATCATAATATATAAAAATATAATATTTAAAAAATATGTACATAACATAGATAAAAAAAAATATATATATATATATATATACACACATAATATAGTATTAAAATATTTACATGATATATACTTATTAGAAATAAAAAAAACAACTATTAATAATACTACATAAATATATACATATATATTAAAATATATACATATATAAAAAATACACTAATATATAATAATAATAATAATAATAATAATAATAATAATAATAATAATAATAATAATAATAATAATATTGAAATACAAAAGGCAAATATAATAAAGATATTAAAATAAAGTAATAAAAATAATATCAGTATATAAATATATATACATATACATATATACAAATATACACTAATATATAATAATGATAATAATACTAACAATAACAATGAAATACAAAAAGTAAATATAATATAATAATGATATTAAAATAAAGTAATTAAAATAGTGTTATATATAAATATATATATACGTATATAATAAGAATATACACTATTAATAATAATAATAATAATAATAATAATAATAATAATAATAATAATAATAATACTAGAAATAATAATGAAATACAAAAATAAACATAATATAATAATAATATTAAAAATAAAGTAATTAAAAATAGTGTTATATATAAGTATATATATATACGTATATAATAAGAATATACATTAATATATAGTAATAATAATAATAATAATAATAATATTGATTAGATTAATAATATTAGAAATAATAATAATAATATTAAATAAAGAAACAAAATAAACAAAAAGGACTAAAATTGAACCAAAACAGAGTTTTGGGGCAAATTTAAAAAGAAATAAAGGGAGAAGGACCAAAATGCAACAGCATGCAACCTGGAAGGACCAAAACATAAAATATTCCTTCCCCTCAAAACGCAGCGCATCAACGGGGCCTAAATTGAAAAGCGCGATGAATTTCGGGGCAAAATTAAAATACGGATAAAATTTAATTGCAAAATCACTAAAAAGCGGAGGGGCTAAATGCGCAAATAGCCCTTCAGATGAAAACACACGGATCCTGAGGTTGGAGTGGGTCGGGTCGCATAGGTCGGCTCAAAACGACGTCGTTTTGGGGTTAAAAGGCAGCCCCCAAAATGGCGTCGTTTTGAAGGGCTACTTAAATCTAATTTTTTCTAAAAAATTTCATTCTTCTCCTGTTTAAAAAAAAAAAAATCTCTTCTCCTTTCATCTTCCTCTGCAGAGACCCCCCACGCCGGTGAAGGTTCTGGCCATGAATCCGACGAACCGCTGCCGTCCGTCGTGCCAGCCACCGTACACGGTTGCCGGAAATCACCAAAGGTAATTTTTTTTGTTATATTTATATATATTATTTTTGAAGAAAGAAAAAAAAGAAAATATATATATTCGAAGAAAAGAAAAAAAATAAAAAGAAAAATAAACTAAAGAGAAGATCGAGACCTTTGCGTTTTTGAACCCCTTTTTTTGATTTTTTCTTCCGATCTGCTATATGTTGTTTTTTATTTGAATCTATTCCTTTTTATTGTATTTCAAAAAGAAAAAGAGAGAGCTTTACATGATTTTTGAATGGCTTTTTATAGCCATCATTCTACAAATTTTATTATTATTTCTTGCTGTCTTTTCTTGCAGGTGCATGTGGGCAGTGGTGATGTGATCGTGGCGGTGGAGCAGGTGGTGGCAGAGGGCAGTTGCACAGGGTGGTTGAGGCTTGCGGCTAGGGTTTCAGATTTCTGAAAATAGGTTATGGGCTAGTTGGGTTTGTGATTTGGGCTAGGGTTTGCATATTGGGCCTTGGAAATTGAGTTCATTTTATTTTATTTTTGGGGTGGGCTGATTTGTTTAATTTTTTTGTTGTTTATTGGGCTTTGTTTTGGGTCTGATATTGGCTTGGGTTAAGTGGATTTGTTATCTTATAGGCCAAAATTAGCCTACAACAACAAAATAATAGTAACATAATAGTAAAATTGATAGCAAAATAGTGAAAAAAAAAACAAAACAGCAACAAAATAGTAAAAAACAAAAAGAAAACAATAAAAACACTGTTTTTTTTTTTTTGCATATTCGGGCTGAGCCAGGCTTGAGGCTAAAAAAATCTTACTTGAGGTCTAACCCGTTTTTTAAACAGGTTTTATTTTTTGCTTAAATTTATTTTTCAGACCTATATTTTTACTCAAACCCTCCCACTTTTGGGAGAACTTTTCGAACCAGACCAGGTGGCCATAGGTTCCAACAATTATTGAAGAATCTATATAAGGAAAAGGGCCTTAGTATTTGGTAGTACACCCACTTTAGCAACAATCACTTAAAATTTTCAAGCATACACCAACTGCAGCAGCAGCAGCCAGAGAAATCTAAGAAAGGTATGAACTAATCAATTGTTTTTAAGTGATAATATTTAGGGATAAAAGTAATATCTAATTTTCTGAATTTGATAATAGGAACGAAGTTAAAAAATGTTTTACAAGTTTAAGTTGTTAAGTATATATTTTTATGGGAGTTAAAATGTAATTTAATCATATCAGCTTGTAATTTTTTTTTTTTTCTGAAGGGACTAGATCAAATTTTTATCATTTTGTAGGTCAATATGCAAGTTTACCATGCATTAACATGTAAAATTACAACTTTAAAAGAGACCCAAAGTATAAATTTTCATTTTAGGGGACCAAGGCCTTGCCTACCCCTCCTTGGTAATTTATCTACTTTGGTCTTTGAACTTTTTTTTTGTCTAAATTAATCTTGAAATTTGATAGTTTTTTTTTAAATTTAATCATTGAACATTGGTCAATGCTACATCATTACTTGGAATTTTTTTAAAAAAATTCTTTTTATTCTTTTTAGATTTTATGTAAGTTATTTAAAATTTCCAAAAAATGACATGGTTGTTTAATAGAATTCAAGTTTAAGGGCTAGATTAAAAATATTGTTAAGTTCAAAAACTAAATATTGGTTTATCCCTAATATTCGTTACCCTATTTTAGAAGTTCATTGAATTTCTTGCCTGTTTACTTTTGTTATTAACCATTGCTTTGTTCTTTTTTTTTTTAATTTTATGTCCCCTAATCGAAAAAAATAGATGAGAAATATCTAAAATCATTAAAAACAAGAAAAATATGATCTCAAATCCAATGAATTACCCATTTTAAGTTACAGAGACTTAGGGTGGGTTTAGGACGGCGGGGCAGGGTGGTGCGGTGCGTTTAGCTTACTTTTTGTCTCACGCTACAGTATCGCTACAGTATCTAATCTCATCGCTATCGCTGTTTTTACACTAACCGCAGATAAACGCACCACTCATCCAAACTCACCCTTAGGCCCTGGCTATGGTGAATTCATCCCCTATATTTTAGTAGGCCCAGGTGGATTCCAAGAACACAAACAATTAAATTGGCTAAATTTATTCATATCCACCAAATTATATTAGAATTTTAAAATATATTCAAAAAAAAATAGGAGAGACATTGGATGAAACCGCAAGGTAAATCACAAACAGGATCAAATTGAAAGAAAAGCAAAATGACAAAGAAGGAATAAAAGAAGGGAGGGCTAAATTGCCTGAAAAATTAGCACGTGTGCTAAGCAACATTGATGATAAAACACACAGGATAGAGCATACGGAATGTAGCATGGAAGAGAACATGTATAAGATCAATAAGGGGCAAATAAAAATTATAGAAGAATTGAAGGGCTTGAAAAGGGAAATAAAAGAGTTAAAGGAGGATGTGAAATAAATTAAAATAAAAATTAGTATAAAAGAAAGATAAGGGTATTCTTTTGCCAGTCATGGATGTAATAACGAAGTTCAGTTTTCATTGGTGTTGTATGGAAGAATCGAAGATGGAGTGAACAAGTTTTTAAGATTTTTAAAGTTTAATATCAAAGGATTGTTGTATGTGGGTATGTGAGTGTGTTTCTATTGTAAGGAATGATGTAAAAAAAATTACGATTTAAGGTTTTGTTATATAAGGAAGGAAAGCGCCTTTTAAGATTATTAGAGATTCTTATTTTCGTGTTGTGTTTTGTATTGAGTTGTATTTTTTTAATGTATGTATTATGGACTTGTTGATGTGGTACAAGTTTAGTTCTTTTGAGTGTGTCTTGTGATGTGAAGTATGTTTTGTTGGGGCTCTTGGCTCCAATATTTAAATGATAATAAAATATATTTCAAGCGTAGTACTTTTTGTGTATTTAGAATTTAATATTATACTTTTATTTTAAGATAATCTCTCTACTACAAGAATGTTTAATGTAAATATGAACTCATGTTGCGATTTACTATTATCATCTGATTGGAATGCAACATTTATTTAAACTTCGACACGAAATTAAATTTCTCCATAAATTAGAAAAATATTATTAGTTCTTCATAAGTTATTTCACCTCAATCCAATGGCCATTGTAGAGGCCCAATTTTATCCTGCCTAAACAAATAAAACAAAAACAAATAAAAGTCCATTAACAATCCAAATTACAAGCCCAATGACCAAATCCATTGACTAACTCTAATACCCAATAATCCAAAGCCCAATAGCCCAACTATCCTAAACAACCATAAACCCTAGTTTCCCCCTAAGCCTCTAGCCGCCGCTCCTTGTCACGTCGGCAGGCACTTCTCTTGAAGACACCCACGCCTTAGGTCTACCTCCTACCATCGTTTCACTGTAATGGCTAAGGGGCACACCTTCTCTTGTCGTTGACCACTACCATGGCGCCTGCAAAAGAAGTAACAAAGAGCAAAAACAGAGAAAAGCAAAAAGAAAAGAACAAAATATTGTATTTGGTTCGGCTATAAAGGTTGAACCCTTTGTAATTTTTAAGAGGTGGAAGATTGAATTCAAAAAAGAAAAAAAAAACAAAGTTTAAAAAAAGAGGTAGTTTGTCGATTGTTCTTTTTATTTTGAAATATATAAAAAAAACAAAAGGCTCAATTTTTAACTACGGCACTTTGTCCCCTGTCGTCGTGGGAGCCCTTCGTCGGATGAATATGTGCAATGGCCTTCTCTCTTCTTTTCTTTTTCTTTTTTTTTAAAAAAAAACACACCAAGAAACCGAAAGGTTTCATCCTTTTTTTGAACTTTGGGTTGTTTTTTCAGGCCTTTATGACCGGACAAGAGAGGGTTTAAAGAGAAAAGAAAGGAAAAAGATTTTTGTTTTTAAAGCTGACCCCAAATGATTTTTTTTTCCTGATTTTTAACTTATATAGGACATACTATATGACGTCGTTTTGGCTTAACTTTTAAACGCCCAAAACGGTGCTATTTTGAGGGCCCACCCGATGACCCGATCCGGATCTCCTAAGATTCGTGTGTTTTCATGGAGGGGGTCTAATTGCAGCCCTAGTCCTTCCTCCTTTAAGCGCTTTTGAATATGGTCCTAATTGTATTCTTTTTCCTTTTTTTTTAAATTACACCACTTAATTTTGAATTGTTTTATTTTAGTCCCTAGACTATCGACCCTTTCGGGAATGACGTGTACTAGGTTTGGGTTATTTTCCCTTTTGGTCCATGCACTTTATTGCATTTTTAATCTGACCCTATATTTACTGTTTTATTTATTTATGCCCTAAAATTTTGTTATGGTTTCGATTTAATCCCCTATTTATTTAATCCTACCCCTTTACTTTCTATTATTTATTTTCTACCATTGATAATTTATGCCATTTACATTTTTGCCTACGAATTTCCCAATTGTTTTATTTTGGACTTTTATTTTAATTATTGATACTATTAATATTATTAAGTGATTATTGTTGCTAATTAATATTATTTTTGTTGAAATTTGCTCAAATATTAATATTTTATCTGATTATATTATTATCATACATTTTATACTATTTTTACTATTATTATCAGTATTATCATATAGTATTATTAATTGAATATTTTATTTATTTATTATTGTTTCTTATTATTATATTCACTATATTATTGTCATTTTATTTCATTATTTATATTGTTATTTTGTTAATACCATACTCTTTCCACCATTGTACATTGTAAATATTGCCACATGCATTTTTTTGACACAAACACATAAGAAATAATTAAAACGAGGCAATATTCGTTATTTTTGAGATTCGAGGAGTCGTGCTCCTAACATACAGAGTATGGTCTCTCCCTAGAACCGAAATAACCAAATATCTTATTTAAAACTCAAGACACTTAAGACTTAGGTAATAATCAAATGACGAATATTCTTATTTTTGGGGATTCAAGATATCATGACCTAATTTACGGGGCATGATCCTTTTTCTCGATTAACTCAAAATAAGAAGGCTCTTTCCATAAAATTTAATTTAGTTGGCGATATTTTAATAAAATCATGCAAGGAGGGGATTGCATGTAACGCCCCAATTTTCACGAATTTTGTGAATGTTGGCATAGGTTTAATTATGTTAGTGGGCCTCTAGAAGGCCCAAGCTTAAGATAGAACCCGCTAATTTTAGTTAATTTTTGTTCCATAAGAAAAAAGGGAGTGAAATTATGAACTAGGACCTATGTGAAAATGTTTGAAAATGCTATAGGCTAAATTGAAGTGGCCAAATAAATAGGAGTGCAAAATAGGAGGATTTGCATGACAAACCTCCCATTTTACATGAAGTGGCCAGCCATCATGTTGTTGTAGACAAAATGTACACTTGATATCCATAATTTATGGTACAAATTGATACAAATTGATAATAGGTTAGGTAAATGTTCCATGATAATGGATTAGGTAAATGTTTCATGATAATGGGTTAGGTAAATGTTTCATGATAATGGTTTAGGTAAATGTTTCATGATAATGGGTTAGGTAAATGTTTCATGATAAGAATATCATGTCTTTTGTATTAAAGAATTAAATGGATGAAATATGAAGTTTTATTAAAAGAAAAAGGGGTGAAAAGAACAAAGTTTTGTCCATCTTTGTTCATCATAGCTGAAAGTTAGAGAAGAGAAAGGAGAGGAGAAAGCTCTTGAGTATTCGGTCATTAGGAGGAGGAAAATTGAAGGTAAGTTCTTGGTACCTTGCTTCTATTTTGAGGTTCATGAGTTCTTCTTGATTCTACCTTAACTCTTGAAGTATATTTTGATTTTTAGTTGTGTTGTGAGCATTTGGTCATGAATTAAAATGAAGGAAATGGTTGTTGTTTCATGTTCTTTTGATGAAAAATGGAAGATATGTGAAGTTGAGCCAAATAAATGAGCATGCATGTGCCTTAGATGCTAAAGGAAAAATCGGCTAACATGTTGTGCTTTGAAATGATGAAATGGAGATTATGCTTAAGTAAAAATCATAGATATGTGATGATTGATTGGTGATATACATGTTTAAATAACATGCATGCAAGATAGGTGTATGAAAGAGTGATTTGGTAATAAATCTGCTTGGGACAGCAGCAGTAACGTGACTTTGGAAAATCACCATAAATTGTGGGAGATGAATTAGAAGCTTAATAAATTATGTAATTAAAGCTTAATGAGTATAGTTTCAAATGGAATAAAAGAGAACATATTTTGAATTCTGTACAATGAGAAATTTGATTCGTAATGAAGTGTGGTCAGATTAGTCAAATAGTGAAACATGGGAAACTTTGAGAAAAATCTGGTATTGATTGGCTAAACCAAAAATTCTGAAAATTTTATGGATAGAAGATATATGAGTCTATTTTCAGGGAAAATTAACGGAACTTGATTTGGAGTTTCGTAGCTCCAGTTATAAATAATTTAGTGACTATTGCTCAGGAAGACAGCTTGCAGTGAAATTATGATTATGTGGTAAACATTGACAAAAATTTGTTAATGAGTTGCTTATTGATTTCTTATAAGCTTACTATGATCTGTAGGTGTGGTTGGCGAATATTGTAAGGGGTTAATTAAGTAGTTTGTATTTGAATAGTTAGATTAACGTGTTAGTAATCCAATTGTAGGCGGTTCGTGTGTGGATCTCGTCAACATATCGTCGCAAAAGCAGTGTGTAACTAACACCCTCTTTCTTAGTCTAGATCGGCAAAAGCGAAATGCCGAAAACCGGTATTTTGTAGATTTGCGAGTGTAATGCTCGTGAGGTAAATCGATTAATGTTTTTGGTAAGCTGCAAAATTTGGACTGCAAAGTGCATGATTTACGTGCCCTCGATATTTTTGGGCTTAATGGGCCAAAATTGGAATGATGGGCCAACGGCCCAATTCGTAAGAACCCTCGGTACGTGATTCTGTAGTACGTGAAAGGTAGGAATATGCATGAAAAACCTTAAAATAGATAAATTACTGAAATACCTTTAAAAGTGAAAATTTACGCTTTACCCCTAGGAGATAAATTACCGAAATACCCTAGGTTAAATTGACCTAAATGCATGTTTGATCGTTGTTATTTACGCATGCCATGTTGTTATTATCGATGCATGGGACTGGGATATTGACGAGGAAGTACTGAAAGTGGCTTGTCCACGTCTTGGAGGCTTTGCCTCAATTCTTGATAATGAGCAACAAGGCCGCAACTATGGAGTGTTGGGCTGTGTGGGTTGAGCTATTCCCCACATGGAGTGTATGGCTGGTACGGGTGGAGTGTAGTGGTTGGTGGGTTGAGTAGTCTCCCCAAATGGGCTTGCATATGTTTACTGATGTTGCATGTATTTTGAAATGGGCCTATGGGCCACACTGTTATCTGAATAAGGGGCTAAGGCCCAGTTTATTGTAAATCTGAAAAGGACTCGCCCAATATCACCATTACTGAATGGGCTTAGGCCCAATTGGCTTGAGCTGACTTGGGCTTTGAATGGGTTTTCCTTACACACCGAGTTTCCCCAACTCACCCCTTTTATTTTATCCACGCAAAAATCCCCAACCATAGTGGGCTTGGAGTCGTGAGGGAATTCGAGTGGCCACCCGCTCAAAGTTTGATTTTCTTCCGTGAACTGGACATCCTTTTAATTACGTTTGAGGTTTTGGGCTTTTAAATGTAATAAGGCCGCTTATTTATTTTTATGGTTTTTAATATGTATTACTAAGATAGGTAATACTTATTTTAACTGTTGAAATTGGATAGCTTTAGGCGCGTTTTCAAAAATAACAATTGATTTCAAAATAACACGACAACAAGCAAAGCTTCCAATGAAAGTATTTTCCAAAATTAATCACTTTTCCTAAAATGACTTAATCGAATCGGTTTCCTAGAAATATCCATGACGTTAAGGTGTGGCAATGGCGGTATGCATGTCTAGGATTGGATCCGAAGGGAGCTTGGTACTTAAGCAGTCCGATGGACTCACCACCTCTTTTCCGATTTCCTACCTGGTGCACCACTTCCATTCACTTTAACCCTTAATGAATTAATCTTTTGAACATCAAGTACGATTTTCTGGAAGTAGAATGGAAATTTTTTTTTTACGTTTTTGATATGGCATGCCGGATCCGGCCATAACTTCTGGGCCGGGTTTGGGGTGCTACATTTAGTGGTATCAGAGCCTAGGTTACAACAACTCGGCTGTGGAATGGGTTTACAAAATTTAGATCTTCGAAAACAAAAATTTTATAAAGAATGCGAAAAACTCGATTTTCAAAATTTAGATCTTTAGAAGGTGGCATTCCGAATCTCCGGCTCAAGTCTGTAAGTATTACTCTGAACTCTTCTGAATATTTTTCTGAATTATCTGTCTGTACTGAAACCCTACTAGGATACTCTAGATAGGATGATTCTGAAACCATAGGAAAATCTGATAAGAGACTGAAACTGTAGCTAGACTTCGATTCTGCGAAAACAAACTTTGAATTACTGTCTGATTCATAAAACATCTGTAATAAACACTGAAATATTGAATTGATGCATAAAAATTCGTAATCAAGATAAATCGATATGAGTACGAGAGCTACTCAGGGAAGAGGCCGTGGTCGAGGCCGAGGTAGTACTCAAGCTGGATCTTCGTCTTCTGAACACATACCCATTGGAGTAGCACAACCACCACCGACGGATGAGAATGGGCCATATGATAGAGACGCCGAGGATGATGCCCTGTCACAGGCAATGCTTCATATTCTGGAAAGGGTTGCCGGAGCAAGTTCGGCAACGAAATTGTGGATCTATTTCAATGACTTGAACTAACTAACAGAGATCTTTAAGGCGTGTTCGGTATAGCCCCGAATGTGGCGGAATATTGGTTGGAAGCCACAGAACGGATTATGGACAAATTGGACTGCTCTGAGAAGATTGTGAGTGGGGTATTTATACTAAGTCCTTTGGGTCACTCGGTTAGGGTAGACAAACTGTATAGGGATGTACCCTTAGAGACTCAAGGTAAGATTTTCCCTGGAGATCTGATGGAGTTACCATTCGGAGAGTTTGATCTCATTTTGGGAATGGACTGGCTTGTTAAGCATAACGCGACTTTGGATTGTGCCGCTAAACGAATGGTGTTAAGGACCACAAAGGATGAGGAGGTTATGGTGATAGGTGAGCGAAGGGATTATTTGTCCAATATGGTATCGGCATTAAGAGCCGAGAAGTGGATTCGGAAAGGTTGTGAGGCCTATTTGGAATTTGTAAGTCAGTCGAAAGAGGAGGGACTGACAGTGGATAAGGTTAGGACCGTAAGGGAGTTCCAAGATGTTTTTCTGGAGGAGCTTCCAAGATTGCCTCCGAACCGAGAAGTTGAGTTTGGAATAGACTTGTTGCCTGGAATGGCGTCTGTGTCTATCGCACCGTATAGGATGGCACCGAAGGAGTTAGTAGAGTTAAATGCTCAAATTTAAGAGTTGTTGGATAGGGGCTTTATTAGGCCAAGCGTGTCTCCATGGGGAGCACCAATGCTATTCATGAAAAAGAAGGATGGTACGATGCGGATGTGCATTGATTATCGCCAGTTGAACAAACTGACGATTAAGAATAAGTATCCACTGCCAAGGATTGATGATCTGTTCGACCAACTTAGAGGAGCTCCGGTATTTTCCAAGATTGACCTTCGATCTAGATACCATCAGTTAAGGGTAAAAGAAGTGGATATCCATAAGACAACATTCAGGACTTGATATGGTCATTACGAGTTCCTAGTTATGCCGTTTGGGTTGACGAACGCACCTGCCGCTTTCATGGATCTGATGAATCGAGTGTTCCAACCTTACTTGGACCGATTCGTGGTAGTTTTCATCGATGATATTCTGGTATACTCGGAAACCGAGGAGAAACATGAAGAGCATCTACGTATTGTGCTGCAAGTGCTGAGAGAGAAGGAACTGTATGCAAAGTTTAGTAAGTGTGAATTTTGGTTGCGAGAAGTGGCTTTTCTAGGTCATGTGGTTTCTGCTGAAGGAATTAGAGTGGATCCTCGAAAAGTTGAGGCAGTTCTGGGATGGAAGCCACCAAAATCAGTATCGGAAATTCGGAGTTTTCTGGGTTTGGCAGGCTATTACCGAAGGTTCATAGAAGGATTTTCTCTGATTGCTGCACCATTGACGAAACTGTTAAGAAAAGGGGTAGCATTTGTCTGGACTGAGAGTCAGCAAAAAGCTTTTGACCATTTGAAAAAGGTATTGACTGAAGCACCAGTGTTGATTCAACCGGAGTCTGGGAAGGGCTTCACTGTGTACAGCGATGCGTCACATGTGGGGTTAGGATGTGTACTGATGCAAGAGGGTAAGGTGGTCACTTATGCTTCGCGGCAGCTTAAGTCTCATGAAGCGAACTACCCTACGCATGACTTAGAGCTAGCAGCAGTGATCTTCACGTTGAAAATCTAGAGACATTACTTATATAGAGAAAAGTGTATCATAGACACGGACCATAAGAGCCTAAAGTATTTGTTGACTCAGAAGGAGTTGAACCTTTGGCAAAGGAGATGGATTGAGTTACTTAAGGATTATGACTGTTCGATCAAGTATCACCGGGCCAGGCTAATGTGGTAGCTGATGCTTTAAGTCGTAGAACTGTATCTGATCTGAGAGTAATGTTTGCTCGTTTGAGTCTGTATGATGATGGCAGTTTGTTGGCTGAATTGCAAGTGAGGCCAACCTGGGTGGACCAGATTAAGGAAAAGCAGTTGGAAGATGAGTCTTTGGTCGCTCGTTTTCAACAAGTTAAGGAAGGGGAAACTTCTGAGTTTGGGAGCCAGAAGAGACAATGCAACAGCAATACCCTCATCTGTTTGGATTAGGTAAATTTCGAGGACGAAATTTCTTTAAGGAGGGTAGAGTTGTAACGCCCCAATTTTCACGAATTCTGTGAATGTTGGCATAGGTTTAATTATGTTAGTGGGCCTCTAGAAGGCCCAAGCTTAAGATAGAACTCGCAAATTTTAGTTAATTTTTGTTCCATAAGAAAAAGGGAGTGAAATTATGAACTAGGACCTATGTGAAAATGTTTGAAAATGCTATAGGCTAAATTGAAGTGGCCAAATAAATAGGAGTGCAAAATAGGAGGATTTGCATGACAAACCTCCCATTTTACATGAAGTGGCCAGCCATCATGTTGTTGTAGACAAAATGTACACTTGATATCCATAATTTATGGTACAAATTGATACAAATTGATAATAGGTTAGGTAAATGTTCCATGATAATGGATTAGGTAAATGTTTCATGATAATGGGTTAGGTAAATGTTTCATGATAATGGTTTAGGTAAATGTTTCATGATAATGGGTTAGGTAAATGTTTCATGATAAGAATATCATGTCTTTTGTATTAAAGAATTAAATGGATGAAATATGAAGTTTTATTAAAAGAAAAAGGGGTGAAAAGAACAAAGTTTTGTCCATCTTTGTTCATCATAGCTGAAAGTTAGAGAAGAGAAAGGAGAGGAGAAAGCTCTTGAGTATTCGGTCATTAGGAGGAGGAAAATTGAAGGTAAGTTCTTGGTACCTTGCTTCTATTTTGAGGTTCATGAGTTCTTCTTGATTCTACCTTAACTCTTGAAGTATATTTTGATTTTTAGTTGTGTTGTGAGCATTTGGTCATGAATTAAAATGAAGGAAATGGTTGTTGTTTCATGTTCTTTGATGAAAAATGGAAGATATGTGAAGTTGAGCCAAACAAATGAGCATGCATGTGCCTTAGATGCTAAAGGGAAAAATCGGCTAACATGTTGTGCTTTGAAATGATGAAATGGAGATTATGCTTAAGTAAAAATCATAGATATGTGATGATTGATTGGTGATATACATGTTTAAATAACATGCATGCAAGATAGGTGTATGAAAGAGTGATTTGGTAATAAATCTGCTTGGGACAGCAGCAGTAACGTGACTTTGGAAAATCACCATAAATTGTGGGAGATGAATTAGAAGCTTAATAAATTATGTAATTAAAGCTTAATGAGTCTAGTTTCAAATGGAATAAAAGAGAACATATTTTGAATTCTGTACAATGAGAAATTTGATTCGTAATGAAGTGTGGTCAGATTAGTCAAACAGTGAAACATGGGAAACTTTGAGAAAAATCTGGTATTGATTGGCTAAACCAAAAATTCTGAAAATTTTATGGATAGAAGATATATGAGTCTATTTTCAGGGAAAATTAACGGAACTTGATTTGGAGTTTCGTAGCTCCAGTTATAAATAATTTAGTGACTATTGCTCAGGAAGACAGCTTGCAGTGAAATTATGATTATGTGGTAAACATTGACAAAAATTTGTTAATGAGTTGCTTATTGATTTCTTATAAGCTTACTATGATCTGTAGGTGTGGTTGGCCGAATATTGTAAGGGGTTAATTCGTAGTTTGTATTTGAATAGTTAGATTAACGTGTTAGTAATCCAATTGTAGGCGGTTCGTGTGTGGATCTCGTCAACATATCGTCGCAAACAGGTGTGTAACTAACACCCTCTTTCTTAGTCTAGATCGGCAAAAGCCGAAATGCCGAAAATCGGTATTTTGTAGATTTGCGAGTGTGCGAATGCTCGTGAGGTAAATCGATTAATGTTTTTGGTAAGCTGCAAAATTTGGACTGCAAAGTGCATGATTTCTGTGCCCTCGATATTTTTGGGCTTAATGGGCCAAAATTGGAATGATGGGCCAACGGGCCCAATTCGGTAAGAACCCTCGGTACGTGATTCTGTAGTACGTGAAAGGTAGGAATATGCATGAAAAACCTTAAAATAGATAAATTACTGAAATACCTTTAAAAGTGAAAATTTACGCTTTACCCTAGGAGATAAATTACCGAAATACCCTAGGTTAAATTGACCTAAATGCATGTTTGATCGTTGTTATTTACTGCATGCCATGTTGTTATTATCTCGATGCATGGGATGGGATATTGACGGAGGAAGTACTGAAAGTGGCTTGTCCACGTCTCGGAGGCTTTGCCTCAATTCTATCGTTAACCGAGCAAAGCAAGGCCGCAAATCGTGGAGTGTTAATGTGTGGGTTGAGCTATTCCCCACATGGAGTGTATGGCTGGTACGGTGGAGTGTAGTGGTTGGTGGGTTGAGTAGTCTCCCAAATGGGCTTGCATATGTTTACTGATGTTGCATGTATTTTGAAATGGGCCTATGGGCCATACTGTTATCTGAATAAGGGGCTAAGGCCCAGTTTATTGTAAATCTGAAAAGGACTCTGGCCCAGTATCACTGTTACCTGAATGGGCTTAGGCCCAATTGGCTTGAGCTGACTTGGGCTTTGAATGGGTTTTCCTTACACACTGAGTTTCCCCAAACTCACCCCTTTTATTTTTATCCACGCAGAAAATCCCCAACCATAGTGGGCTTGGAGCTGTGAGGGAATTCGGAGTGGCCACCCGTTCTGAAAGTTTGATTTTCTTCTGGTGAACTGGACATCCTTTTAATTACGTTTGAGGTTTTGGGCTTTTAAATGTAATAAGGCCGCTTATTTATTTTTGATTGTTTTTAATATGTATTACTAAGATAGGTAATACTTATTTTAACTGTTGAAATTGGATAGCTTTAGGGCGCGTTTTCAAAAATAACAATTGATTTCAAAATAACACGACAACAAGCAAAGCTTCCGCAATGAAAGTATTTTCCAAAATTAATCACTTTTCCTAAAAATGACTTAATCGAATCGGTTTCCTAGAAATATCCATGACGTTAAGGTGTGGCAATGGCGGTATGCATGTCTAGGATTGGATCCGAAGGGAGCTTGGTACTTAAGCAGTCCGATGGACTCACCACCTCTTTTCCGATTTCCTACCTGGTGCACCACTTCCATTCACTTGAACCCTTAATGAATTAATCTTTTGAACATCGAGTACGATTTTCTGGACTTAGAATGGAAATTTTTTTTTTACGTTTTTGATGTGGCATGCCGGATCCGGCCATAACTTCTGGGCCGGGTTTGGGGTGCTACATTTAGTGGTATCAGAGCCTAGGTTATAACAACTCGGCTGTGGAATGGGTTTACAAAATTTAGATCTTCGAAAACAAAAATTTTATAAAGAATGCGAAAAACTCGATTTTCAAAATTTAGATCTTTAGAAGGTGGCATTCAATCTCCTACCAAGTCTGTAAGTATTACTCAACTCTTACGAATATTTTTCTCAATTATCTGTCAGATGAAACCCTACTAGGATACTCTAGATAGGATGATTCGAAACCATAGGAAAATCGATAAGAGACCTGAAATCGTAGCTAGACTTCGATTCTACGAAAACAAACTTTGAATTACTGTCTGATTCATAAAACATCTGTAATAAACACTGAAATATTGAATTGATGCATAAAAATTCGTAATCAAGATAAATCGATATGAGTACGAGAGCTACTCAGGGAAGAGGCCGTGGTCGAGGCCGAGGTAGTACTCAAGCTGGATCTTCGTCTTCTGAACACATACCCATTGGAGTAGCACAACCACCACCGACGGATGAGAATGGGCCATATGATAGAGACGCCGAGGATGATGCCCTGTCACAGGCAATGCTTCATATTCTGGAAAGGGTTGCCGGAGCAAGTTCGGGCAACGAAATTCAGGAATCTATTTCTGAATGACTTCGGAACTAACGGAATAGAGATCTTTAAGGGCGTGTCTGGTATAGCCCCGAATGTGGCGGAATATTGGTTGGAAGCCACAGAACGGATTATGGACAAATTGGACTGCTCTGAGAAGATTGTGAGTGGGGTATTTATACTAAGTCCTTTGGGTCACTCGGTTAGGGTAGACAAACTGTATAGGGATGTACCCTTAGAGACTCAAGGTAAGATTTTCCCTGGAGATCTGATGGAGTTACCATTCGGAGAGTTTGATCTCATTTTGGGAATGGACTGGCTTGTTAAGCATAACGCGACTTTGGATTGTGCCGCTAAACGAATGGTGTTAAGGACCACAAAGGATGAGGAGGTTATGGTGATAGGTGAGCGAAGGGATTATTTGTCCAATATGGTATCGGCATTAAGAGCCGAGAAGTGGATTCGGAAAGGTTGTGAGGCCTATTTGGAATTTGTAAGTCAGTCGAAAGAGGAGGGACTGACAGTGGATAAGGTTAGGACCGTAAGGGAGTTCCAAGATGTTTTTCTGGAGGAGCTTCCAGGATTGCCTCCGAACCGAGAAGTTGAGTTTGGAATAGCCTTGTTGCCTGGAATGGCGTCTGTGTCTATCGCACCGTATAGGATGGCACCGAAGGAGTTAGTAGAGTTAAATGCTCAAATTCAAGAGTTGTTGGATAGGGGCTTTATTAGGCCAAGCGTGTCTCCATGGGGAGCACCAATGCTATTCATGAAAAAGAAGGATGGTACGATGCGGATGTGCATTGATTATCGCCAGTTGAACAAACTGACGATTAAGAATAAGTATCCACTGCCAAGGATTGATGATCTGTTCGACCAACTTAGAGGAGCTCCAGTATTTTCCAAGATTGACCTTCGATCTAGATACCATCAGTTACGGGTAAAGGAAGTGGATATCCATAAGACAACATTCAGGACTCGATATGGTCATTACGAGTTCCTGGTTATGCCGTTTGGGTTGACGAACGCACCTGCCGCTTTCATGGATCTGATGAATCGAGTGTTCCAACCTTACTTGGACCGATTCGTGGTAGTTTTCATCGATGATATTCTGGTATACTCGGAAACCGAGGAGAAACATGAAGAGCATCTATGTATTGTGCTACAAGTGCTGAGAGAGAAGGAACTGTATGCAAAGTTTAGTAAGTGTGAATTTTGGTTGCGAGAAGTGGCTTTTCTAGGTCATGTGGTTTCTGCTGAAGGAATTAGAGTGGATCCTCGAAAAGTTGAGGCAGTTCTGGGATGGAAGCCACCAAAATCAGTATCGGAAATTCGGAGTTTTCTGGGTTTGGCAGGCTATTACCGAAGGTTCATAGAAGGATTTTCTCTGATTGCTGCACCATTGACGAAACTGTTAAGAAAAGGGTAGCATTTATCCGGACCGAGAGTCGACAAAAAAGCTTTTGACCATTTGAAAAAGGTATTGACTGAAGCACCAGTGTTGATTCAACCGGAGTCTGGGAAGGGTTTCACTGTGTACAGCGATGCGTCACATGTGGGGTTAGGATGTGTACTGATGCAAGAGGGTAAGGTGGTCACTTATGCTTCGCGGCAGCTTAAGTCTCATGAAGCGAACTACCCTACGCATGACTTAGAGCTAGCAGCAGTGATCTTCACGTTGAAAATCTGGAGACATTACTTATATAGAGAAAAGTGTATCATAGACATGGACCATAAGAGCCTAAAGTATTTGTTGACTCAGAAGGAGTTGAACCTTAGGCAAAGGAGATGGATTGAGTTACTTAAGGATTATGACTGTTCGATCGAGTATCACCGGGCCAGGCTAATGTGGTAGCTGATGCTTTAAGTCGTAGAACTGTATCTGATCTGAGAGCAATGTTTGCTCGTTTGAGTCTGTATGATGATGGCAGTTTGTTGGCTGAATTGCAAGTGAGGCCAACTGGTGGACAGATTAAGGAAAAGCGGTTGGAAGATGAGTCTTTGGTCGCTCGTTTTCAACAAGTTAAGGAAGGGGAAACTTCTGAGTTTGGGAGCGAGAAGAGACAATGCAACAACAATACCCTCATCTGTTTGGATTAGGTAAATTTCGAGGACGAAATTTCTTTAAGGAGGGTAGAGTTGTAACGCCCAATTTTCACAATTCGTGAATGTTGGCATAGGTTTAATTATGTTAGTGGGCCTCTAGAAGGCCCAAGCTTAAGATAGAACCCGCTAATTTTAGTTAATTTTTGATCCATAAGAAAAAGGGAGTGAAATTATGAACTAGGACCTATGTGAAAATGTTTGAAAATGCTATAGGCTAAATTGAAGTGGCCAAATAAATAGGAGTGCAAAATAGGAGGATTTGCATGACAAACCTCCCATTTACATGAAGTGGCCAGCCATCATGTTGTTGTAGACAAAATGTACACTTGATATCCATAATTTATGGTACAAATTGATACAAATTGATAATAGGTTAGGTAAATGTTCCATGATAATGGATTAGGTAAATGTTTCATGATAATGGGTTAGGTAAATGTTTCATGATAATGGGTTAGGTAAATGTTTCATGATAAGAATATCATGTCTTTTGTATTAAAGAATTAAATGGATGAAATATGAAGTTTTATTAAAAGAAAAGGGTGAAAAGAACAAAGTTTTGTCCATCTTTGTTCATCATAGCTGAAAGTTAGAGAAGAGAAAGGAGAGGAGAAAGCTCTTGAGTATTCGGTCATTAGGAGGAGGAAAATTGAAGGTAAGTTCTTGGTACCTTGCTTCTATTTTGAGGTTCATGAGTTCTTCTTGATTCTACCTTAACTCTTGAAGTATATTTTGATTTTTAGTTGTGTTGTGAGCATTTGGTCATGAATTAAAATGAAGGAAATGGTTGTTGTTTCATGTTCTTTTGATGAAAAATGGAAGATATGTGAAGTTGAGCCAAACAAATGAGCATGCATGTGCCTTAGATGCTAAAGGGAAAATCGGCTAACATGTTGTGCTTTGAAATGATGAAATGGAGATTATGCTTAAGTAAAAATCATAGATATGTGATGATTGATTGGTGATATACATGTTTAAATAACATGCATGCAAGATAGGTGTATGAAAGAGTGATTTGGTAATAAATCTGCTTGGGACAGCAGCAGTAACGTGACTTTGGAAAATCACCATAAATTGTGGGAGATGAATTAGAAGCTTAATAAATTATGTAATTAAAGCTTAATGAGTCTAGTTTCAAATGGAATAAAAGAGAACATATTTTGAATTCTGTACAATGAGAAATTTGATTCGTAATGAAGTGTGGTCAGATTAGTCAAACAGTGAAACATGGGAAACTTTGAGAAAAATCTGGTATTGATTGGCTAAACCAAAAATTCTTAAAATTTTATGGATAGAAGATATATGAGTCTATTTTCAAGGAAAATTAACGGAACTTGATTTGGAGTTTCGTAGCTCCAGTTATAAATAATTTAGTGACTATTGCTCAGGAAGACAGCTTGCAGTGAAATTATGATTATGTGGTAAACATTGACAAAAATTTGTTAATGAGTTGCTTATTGATTTCTTATAAGCTTACTATGATCTGTAGGTGTGGTTGGCCGAATATTGTAAGGGGTTAATACGTAGTTTGTATTTGAATAGTTAGATTAACGTGTTAGTAATCCAATTGTAGGCGGTTTGTGTGTAGATCTCTTCAACATATTGTCGCAAACAGGTGTGTAACTAACACCCTCTTTCTTAGTCTAGATCGACAAAAGCCGAAATGCCGAAAACCGGTATTTTGTAGATTTGCGAGTGTGCGAATGCTCGTGAGGTAAATCGATTAATGTTTTTGGTAAGCTGCAAAATTTGGACTGCAAAGTGCATGATTTCTGTGCCCTCGATATTTTTGGGCTTAATGGGCCAAAATTAGAATGATGAATAATCGGCCCAATTCGGTGAGAACCCTCGATGCGTGATTACGTAGTACGTGAAAGGTAGGAATATGCATGAAAAACCTTAAAATAGATAAATTACTGAAATACCTTTAAAAGTGAAAATTTACGCTTTTACCCCTAGGAGATAAATTCTTGAAATACCCTAGGTTAAATTGACCTAAATGCATGTTTGATTTGTTATTTATTGCATGCCATGTTGTTATTATCTGATGCATGGGACTGGGATATTGACGAGGAAGTACTGAAAGTGGCTTGTCCACGTCTTGGAGGCTTTGCCTCAATTCTTCGATAATCGAGCAGCAAAATTTGCAATCGTGGAGTGTTAAATTTGGGTGGGTTGAGCTATTCCCACATGGAGTGTATGGTTGGTACGGGTGGAGTGTAGTGGTTGGTGGGTTGAGTAGTCTCCCCAAATGGGCTTGCATATGTTTTGATGTTGCATGTATTTTGAAATGGGCCTATGGGCCATACTGTTATCTGAATAAGGGGCTAAGGCCTAGTTTATTGTAAATCTGAAAAGGGCTCTGGCCCAGTATCACTGTTACCTGAATGGGCTTAGGCCCAATTGGCTTGAGCTGACTTAGGCTTTGAATGGGTTTTCTTTACACACTGAGTTTCCCCAAACTCACCCCTTTTATTTTTATCCACGCAGGAAATCCCCAACCATAGTGGGCTTGGAGTCGTGAGGAATTTTGAGTGGCCACCCGCTCGAAAGTTTGATTTTCTTCCGTGAACTGGACATCCTTTTAATTACGTTTGAGGTTTTGGGCTTTTAAATGTAATAAGGCCGCTTATTTATTTTTGATGGTTTTAATATGTATTACTAAGATAGGTAATACTTATTTTAACTGTTGAAATTGGATAGCTTTAGGCGCGTTTCAAAAATAACAATTGATTTCAAAATAACACGACAACAAGCAAAGCTTCCGCAATGAAAGTATTTTCCAAAATTAATCACTTTTCCTAAAATGACTTAATCAAATCGGTTTCCTAGAAAATCCATGACGTTAAGGTGTGGCAATGGCGGTATGCATGTCTAGGATTGGATTCGAAGGGAGCTTGGTACTTAAGCAGTCCGATGGACTCACCACCTCTTTTCCGATTTCCTACCTGGTGCACCGCTTCCATTCACTTTAACCCTTAATGAATTAATCTTTTGAACATCAAGTACGATTTTCTGGACTTAGAATGGAAATTTTTTTTTTACGTTTTTGATGTGGCATGCCGGATCCGGCCATAACTTCTGGGCCGGGTTTGGGGTGCTACATTGCACTTTAAATTTTCTTTGAATTCTTAGTTCTCGACACTAAGACGTCAAGTAATCAACTAGGTACCAATTTTGGGCGTTATGAGGGTGCTAATCCTTCCTCATGTGTAATTGACTCCTGAACCTATTTCCTGGATTTTGTAGACCAAAAATCATCGTTTTAGTAAATTTAACCTTTTTATTAGCATGATTAAATTTCAAGGTGATCATACCTAATAAAAAGGATTGGTGGCGACTTCATTTTCGTTTTCTAAAATAAAAAGTCGATTCCCCAAATAAAGATTTTGACAACCATCACTTGGATAACTTTGGTTATCAGCTCATGAAACTTAGAGCTATACAATATATTTGGTGTTTAGCACAATATGGTATACATAATTGTTTTCACTATCGAAAAATATGTTGCCTTACTCATTCTTCTCTTATCTTCCAAAGTTTTAGAATTCATATCATTCGAGTGATGTATACCATGCACCATAAGCAAGTTCCCAAAAAAAATTAATACATTTTCAACAAATCATTTTTCCGAATATCTCGTTCTAGTGTAATTATGATTAACATATGTATTTATATAAATTATGATAAATTATGATAATATATGTATCAATGTTATTTTCACGCGTAAAAGTATCATAAAAGTTTGTGTGCCAAATGTTAGATTGCACTTTATCTTATTTACTCAAAAAATAAGCAAGTTAGTTTTTATACATCAGATCAAAGAGTAAATTGATCATTTTATTAAAATTTTAATCCTTTTCTGTAGCACCCCAAACCCGGCCCAAACGTTAAGCCCTAATCTGACGTGCCACATTGAAGTCAAAAACCCGTGTTCCCTTTTCAGTGTTTTAAAAGCCGACTTTTGTCAAACTAACCAAGTGAATGGAATCTGGGCACCAGGTAGGTATCCATAACAGAGGAGGTGAGCCATGAAGGCTGCTTAAGTACCAAGCTCTCCGATTGGATCCAATCCTAGACATGCCCACATCCATTGCCACACTTGGTTATAACAAGTTGAAATTTCTTTGAGTGATTATCTTTGGTAAATCGAATATTCGTGGGCGTCGTGTTATTTAAAAAAAACAAGTATCGTTTTGAAATCACGCCTAAGTCTAGCCCATTTGAATTAGTATCCATCAATTTAAAGTTGTTTAAAATAATATAATCCCGAAAAATCAAAGAAGAAAATAAAGTTAAAATGGCCTTTTACAACCCAAAAATTAAATAGTAATTAAAAATAACTTAAGAAAACCAGTCTCTTTTCAAACCCAAAAGTATTCACCGTGGCCCTCTGAATCCCCTCGGCTCCAAGTCACCCACATCAAGGCTCACCTGCAAGGTTAAAGAAGGGGTGAGTTTGGGGAAACTCAGTGTGTAAAGAAAACCCATTCAAAGCCCAAGTCAGCTCAAGCCCATTGGGCCTAAGCCCATTCAGTATGAAAGATATTGGGCGAGCCCTTTTCAGATTACAATAAACTGGACCTTAGCCCCTTATTCAGATAATAGTATGGCCCATAGGCCCATTTCAAAATACATGCAACATCAATAAACATATGTAAGCCCATTTGGGAGACTACTCAACCCACCAACCACTACACTCTACCCGTACCACCATACACTCCATGTGGGAATAGCTCAACCCACCCATTAACACTCCACGATTGCACTTTGCTGCGCTCGCTTAACAATAAATTAAGGTAAAGCCTCCAAAGACGTGGACAAGCCACTTTCAGACTTCCTCTGTCAATATCCCATCCCATGCATCGATAATAATAACATGGCATGCAAGAAATAACAACATCAAACATGCATTTAGGTCAATTTAACCTAGGGGTATTTGATAATTTATCTCCTAGGGTAAAACCGTAAATTTTCCACTTTTAAAGGTATTTCAGTAATTTATCTATTTTAGGGTTTCTCATGCATATTCCTACCTTTCACGTACTAACGTAATCACGTCTCGAGGGTTCTTACCGAATTGGGCCGTTGCCCATCATTCCAATTTTGGCCTATTAAGCCCAAAAATATCGAGGGCACGTAAATCATGCACTTTACGGTCAAACATTGCGCTTACCAAAACATTAATCGATTTACCTCACGAGCATTCAGACACTCGCAAATCTACAAAATACCGGTTTTGGCATTTTGACTTTTCTTTTTTGCCGATCTAGACTAAGAAAGAGAGTGTTAGTTACATACACATTTATGACGATATGTTGACGAGATCCACACACGAACCGCCTACAATTGGATTACTAACACGTTAATCTAACTATTCAAATACAAACTACGATTAACCCCTTACGATATTCGCCAACCACACCTACAGATCATAGTGAGCTTATAAGAAATTAATAAGCAACTCATTAACAAATTTTTGTCAATGTTTACCACATAATCATAATTTCACCGCAAGTCGTCTTCCGAGCAACAAATCACTAAATCATTTATAACTGAGCTACGAAACTCCAAATCAAGTGCCGTTAATTTTCCTGAAATAGACTCATATATCTTCTATCCATAAAATTTTCAGAATTTTGGTTTAGCCAATAAATACCAGATTTTTCTCAAAGTTTCCCATGTTTCACTTGTTTGACTAATCGACCACTCTTCATTACTGAATCAAATTTCTCATTGTACAGAATTCAAAATATTTCTTGTTTATTTCATTAGAAACTAGACTCAATAAGCTTTAATTAAATAATTTATTCAGCTTCTAATTCATCTCCCACAATTTATGGTGATTTTCCAAAGTCACGTTCTTCTTCTTTGTCCCAAGCAGTTTATTACCAAATCACTCTTTCACATCTAACTTGCATGCTTGTTATTTAAACATGTATATCACCAATAAATCATCACATATCTATGATTTTACTTAAGTATAATCTCCATTTCATCATTTTAAAGCACAACATGTTAGCCGATTTTTCCCTTTAGCATCTAAGGCACATGCATGATCATTTGTTTGGCTCAACTTCACCTATCTTCCATTTTTCATCAAAAGAACATGAAACAACAACCAAAAACTAAAATATGCTTCATGAGTTAGGGTAGAATCAAGAAGAACTCATGAACATCAAGATAGAAGCAAAGTACCAAGAACTTACCTTCAATTTTTCCCCCTCCTAGTGACCGAATATTCAAGGGTTTCCTCCCCTATTTGCTCTCTCTCAAATTCAGCTATGAAGAACAAAGAATGAACAACAACCTTCCTTTACTTCCTTTTGTTATTCTTATCACTCAACATTTTATGACACATAAATGATATACTAATATTTGTGCCATACTCATGCCATAATTCCAATAAAAATATGCCCATAATGCTTATCATGCCCATCATCCATTAACTATTAAAATGTTAATGCCCATCATTCATTAACTATTAAAATACTAATGCCCATCATCCATTAACTATTAAAATGCTAAAATGCATACATTATCAACTATCCATCACCTTGGCTGGCCACTACATTAAAAGTGGGGAATTTGACATGCAAATCCTCCTATTTTGCACTACTATTTATTTGGCCACTACAAATTAGCCTATAGCATTTTCAAACATTTTCACATAGGTCCTATTTCATAATTTCACTCCCTTTTTCTTATGGAACAAAAATTAACTAAAATTAGCGGGTTCTATCTTAAGCTTGGGCCGTCTAGAGGCCCACTAACATAATTAAACCTATGCCAACATTCATAGAATTCGCGAAAATTGGGGCGTTACACAGGAGCTAGAGGAAATGCATCTCAAGTGCACCGATTAGTAGGTATGAGAAGATTAATGTCGGATCTCTAAGGAAAAATGATCGATTTACCCATTCAAAACAATTTACGTGAAGGACTGTTTGATTTCTTGCTACGGAGCCCGAAAAAGGGTTATGGATACTGTCGTACGAAAATTAGATGCTGAATATCTTATGCGCAGACTTGTTGAAGTAGTTCAACACTAAACATTTCTTAACCACAAGATCAATCAGAAGAATTCTTATTTGATGATTTTGTCTTTGCCACGAAATCCAACATGCACTGTCAACAAAAACATGTGCATAAATAAAATTCATTTTGCTTTCTTTAAAATGGTGGTAGTGTCTACTTTATTTGAAAGCTATAGTTACATTACCCATATTCTCAAACGTTGTTCAAAAGTTATACAATTATGAAAATTTATAAAATGATCATTCATCTATTAGTAAATTTTTATTTTTGGTCATCCAACTATTTAATTTTTTCTTTTTTTGTCACCAGCTGGTTAACATAAAAATAAAAGTACCCAAAAATTCAAGATAGTTGAGTGATAAAAAGACAAAATTAAATAGTTGAATGACTATTTTGTAACTTTTTATAGTGAAACGACAACAAAAAAAGAAAAAAAAGTCATAGTTTACTTTTGCTAGGATAATTAAGAAGAAACGCTTATCCCAACAAGACAGGTAGCAAGAGTTATTGAAGAATCTATACAAGGAAAAGGGCCTTAGGATTAATTTGCTAGTGCCACAATAAAAATTTCATACAACAACAGCCAGCAAAATCTAAAAAAGGTATGCAGTAATCAATTGAAGAAGATTTTAACAGAAATGATCAATTTACTTTTTTACCTAACATATAGAGACTAATTTACTCATTTATTAAGATAAGAAGTAAAATACAATCCAACTCTTAGTAGAGATATTTCTATTTTCACATTATTTTATCATATTATATATATATATATAGCATAAGCGTATCATGTAAATGGTATAATGTCCAAATTGTCTGGTCTTACTTCACATGGTTGATTTCATTTGTCAATTAATGATTGTGGATTGACGACATTGACCATTCTATGCACGGGGAGGGGACTACTCCTTTTCTGTCATTTTCACTACCCATTGCATTCATTTTCTCTGCCCTACCGCTCCTCTGCACTGCACTGTCCAATAGTATTTAAAGACAATGTATACATATAGATTGTAAATCTTCTTGGCTGGAAGCTCACTGTATGCCAAAATCAAAACAAACTTTTGATGGTTTAATTGTTTTTTTAGCCCTTGAATTTCAGGTACTATGAGAAATGGATTACAGCCTCATCTTGTCACAAGGGCCAAGTCAAAATTGTTTTAGAATGAGTAAATAATAATAATGAATTTAAAGGTTGAAAATACAATTTTATTATTATATTAATTTATAATTTTATAAATTTTTAAAAAAATTAAATGATAATTTTACAAAATCCCAATTAACCTTACAAAAAGTTTTAAAATTTTCAAAAGTTTTAAAAGTTGTGATTAATCTTCTCAAAAATTTTGATTAACTCTCTTGAATTTTATTCTTAAAAAAAAAGCATTAAATACCAAAAGTTAAATAGATTGAATGGAAAATCCAGGAGTTACAAAATTCTCAAAAATTCTTGAGCTCCTTGGATTCATGGAGGGTGGGATCATCGTGGTGGAGTGGGCCGATTGAGATCACTTTCGGCTAAAATACTTCTTCAAATCTTCGTTACGGCGAATGGTTGATGGGACCTTTGGTATTAATGGTTTGGCTGTGAAGTTGGGTTGGCCGCCGTTGAAAGCTTTGTCTAATGACTGGAGATTTGCTACTTCTCCATCGCTGACAGGGAAGCCCGTGAACCGCTTATCAATTCTCACGTAATCGTTGTTGGTGTTGTTGTCGATGATTGTTTGATCAGTGGAAACTGCTCCGACCGCGTTCGGAACTGATTTTTTTTTTGAAAAGTAAATGCGGAGACAGAGATTTTACAAATTCCCAATTAACCATACAAAAAATTTTAAAATTTTCAAAAATTTTAAAAGTTGTCATTAATCTTCTCAAAAATTTTAATTAAATCTCTTAAATTTTATTTTCAAAAAAGGTTCTCATTAAATACCAAAAGTTAAATAGATTGAATGGAAAATCCAGGAGTTACAAAATTCTCACAAATAACAAGAGTTTACAAAAAGACTAGTAAACAACACTTACTTTGGTTGATATATGGCATAATAAGTCTGCAAAGCACCAAACCAAAGTGCAGTAATGGCACCCACAAATGCCAAAAACGTCCAAGGACTCCTAAAATAAGTATGATAACCTTGAGCTGCATGGTTAATCCACGTAGTCTTACAATGATTATTTATTTTCTGTTTAACCCCACTGAAAATCTCCGGACTAGGAACCAGATCAGTGTTCATCTTATTGAAAAGCTTAGCCACTTCTTCATCACTCCCCAATCTATTGTATAGTATGCCGGCATCTCTCAGGTCTTTAACATCTTCGGCTTCATCGATCAATAAATCAAGGAAACACATATATGAAGTGATGATGTACTCGCTGTTGAAATCCGGACACATTTCGTAAGCTATTAAGTTCATGGTCGAATCATCGACAGTGATCGGCGGTAAACATAATTTTCCGACGAAGAAGATACGGTTGAAACTGATGTCGGTTAAACAACTTGTTTCGCTGGCTTTGAACCATATCCCAGCCTTTTTAAGCTCTTTTACGTTACCAATGGTGTGTGAATGGGTTGCTTCGTTGATAAATATGCGTTCAATGAAAAAACACAAACGCTGCCACCACGATGGTTTTAATTTTTTGACACGGAGTCTGCTGAAAAGGAGTCTTACTCGTAGTAGATTCAATAAGTGAATTCGCTCTCCTTTTTGCTGCTGCCACCAACATCCTTTTTGCTGGTCCCACCACCATTCACTACACCAAAATCGATAATTAGTCCACTTAATTCTTTCAATTTAATTAAATAACAACAACGCAAAGGGACAGGCAGCGTCATTCTAAAGAATGAAAAATTAAATTTTAATCTCTTTAAAATTATTAAATTATAAATTTTATATAATAAAATTACACTTTAAGGATCTGATTAAATTTATCGATCAGTTTAGTAAAACAAAAATCGAATAAAGTATTAATTTAAAATAAGGATTAAACCAATTAAATCTAGTGATCAAATTAATTTTCTTTATATTTTAATATTTTCAAAACTTTATATAATTTATATAAATTGAATGAATTAATCAGCTGAAAATGAGAGTCTATTTGATTCTATCTAATTGTAATTAAATTCCTTAAATTACCTGTTCCCTGTTGGGGTGATAACAGTGTCGTCGATGAACGTTTTGATTGCCTTCATGAACTTTTCGCCATTTTTGCTGGAGCTTGTAAGCAATTCAAGAACACGAAAAGGTAATTGGTTTTCCAACAAGAACAGATCCGAGTACACAAATGTCAGCAAATTGTTTTTAATAAACAACTTACCATCATCATCATCATTACCGTAACGCATGTAAACTGCTTGTAAAATTGCGCAGCCGTCAACGAAGAACATCCAAGCCAGTTCCTCGTTATCGTCGCTATACTTCTCTAATTCCTGTGGATCATAGCATTCCTTCAAGCCATCCATCTCTACCTTCATGTTGCTGTACAAGGATTCCTTATCGACGCCAATTTTGTTGACGAAATGTGCTGCTAATTTGAGCTTGAGCTCCTTGGATTCATGGAGGGTGAGATCATCGTGGTGGAGTGGGCCGATTGAGATCACTTTCGGCTTGAAATACTTCTTGAAATCTTCGTTATGGCGAAGGTTTGATGGGACTTTTCGTATTAATGGTTTGGCAGTGAAGTTGGGTTGGCCGCCGTCGAAAGCTTTGTCTAATGACTGGAGCTTCGCTAATTCGCCAGTGCTGAGAGGGTTGTCCGTACACGGCATATCAATGCCCACAGAATCGTTGTTGGTGTTGTTGTTGATGATCGTTTGATCAGTGGAAACTGCTCCGACGGCGCCGCCTCCTTCCTCCGTGGACGACATTTTCAGTCTGAGCGGTTCGAAGTAATTAACAAGGTGATTTTGTAAACTGTTTTTGGCTGATTGAGTGATGTTGGAAAAAAGGTGGCAAAAATGGCTACGATGATGACAAATGTTTCTATATACATTTGGTGTAATTCAAATTTAGCCCTTAATATTTATATTTTTACCAATTTGATTTATATTTTTGTTTTAGTTAAATTTAATTCTCTATTTTGAAAGAGTCAAATTTGACTACCCATTTTTAAAAAAAAGTGAAATTACGTTTTCTTAACAAACATAGTGACTAAAATATTAAAAATTTAAATATGACAACTCATACGGAAATCTACGTGTATATTATTTTAAATTTTTTATTTTTAAATATTTTTAAATTATTTATTAACTTAACATATAAGAAAAGTAGTGTTATGTTAACATGGGCTGCCACACAAGTTGTGGCACTAATATGGTTAAAAATCTAATGTTTTGGTCAACATTTCTGTTAAAGAAAAGCAATTTGACTCTTTTTTTGAAAAGTTAATGGTTAAATTTAGCTCAAATAAAAAAAGAAAGAATAAAAGCCAATTTGACAAAAAATATAAATGTCGAGGACTAAATTTATCATTATGTCTTTTTTTTTATGTTTCACTTATAGAAATACAATATAGGTTAAAGTACAAATATATGTCTTGATTAAACCACACATGATATACGCATATAATGAGAGTGAGATCTACACATCACAATTGAGAATAATATTATAGAACCTAAATACTCAAATTAAGGACAAACCCTTTGCCTTAACAAAAAAGCTAAGACCTTATCATAGGGAGAATTTTATATCTACAACACTTCTTTAAATTTCATTAGCTTAATAATAGCTCTTCAAATATATTTATTTTTCATTTTATTAATTAAATTATTTTGACTTACTTTAGTATTTAAATTATCATTGTGTTACATGATTTATTCCAAATATTTAACATTGCAGCCATGCTTCTTTACATATAGTAATTGCATTTGTTATTCTACCTAACTTTGAAAAGTCTCAAATTTGCAACATGTTATTCACATGCCAAACAACCAATTTATTATTCCAACCAACCAGTTTATTATGCACATGCCAAAAACCAATTTATTATTCACATGCTTTAGTTTCTTGTAACACTCTATGTTCAATCCGATCTACAGAACACTATAGTCATTGTCAGAGCAACTATAGTCAGAATTACAATACGGTAATTTTTATTTAAACATCAATCATGATGCAATTATAGTAATACATCAATTACGAGCTTTAATTGAGCTTACGAAAGCTTTTTTGGTAGTCCGAGCAAGAATTAGGACCAAACTGTAAAGATTTAAAAAGTTTGGACCGCATCGCGACTTCAGCTTTTTCTCATCGCAACATGACCATCTTAGTATGTCACATCATAACGAAAAGCATATGCTCGTCACAGCGAGACTCTTTGACTTGGCAATGTCGCAATGTCAAGATTCGTAGCCATGACGTGGACCCTATATTTGGCAAAAATATACAATTTGGTACCTAGTTCAATGCTCCAACTAAAATCATGCAAGAAAAATACATTACATGCCATATCTAAATGACTTAAAACTTACCTAAAACATGCTAAGTAAGTACAAACATATCATTTCAGTTCCATAGCAATTCATATTACCATTTCATCAATTATATTAAACTTTTCAATAACTTACACTAAATATCAACAAGTTATACCAACATCTACCATTACCTTTATCATGCCATAATGAATCATTCCATTTCAAACAATCATCACATTAGTTCTTTTATTTTTCTTTTTTAGTCAACATATGCAAACCAACTTAAATAGATCACATTTCAACTTTCCAAATGCATCAAATATTTCATATTCATGTACTAACAAAGATCATGCCAAGAACCCACATGCAAAGTCATTATATACCACATTTAACTCAACAAGACTTTTACACAACCAAAGATTACTCCAAACGTTTATATGCATGTCACAATCATTTATTCAAAATGATAATAAAAAAACTACCAAATTGACGATAAAATAGTTTAATCTTCGAACGATCCAACCGACGTGTTTTGCAAGGTAACAACCTAAAAGAAAAAAAGAAACAACGGAGTAATCATATGATATACTTAGTAAGCTCATATGGAAACTAAAACTTACCTAGATCAATTGAACATAAAAAATTACTCAATAAGCTACCGAATTAATTTTTCCTTGGCACTTATATACATATAGTACATGTAACAATATTTCTGTTAAAGAAAAGCAATTTGGCTTTTTTTTTTTTGAAAAATTAATGGCTAAATTTAGCTCAAAAAAAAAAAAGAACAAAAAGCTAATTTGACAGAAAATGTAAATGTTGAGGGTTAAATTTATCATTATATCTTCTTTTTTTAAGTTTCACTTATAGAAATACAATATAGGTTCAAGTATGAATATATGTCTGATTAATCTAGAAAGAACTAAACAAAATCCACACATGATATATGCATATAATGAGAGTGAGACTCGTACATCGCAATTGAGAATAATATTATAAAACATAAATACTCAACAACCTAAATACTCAACAACCCAAAACCTTCGCCTTAACCAATAAACTAAGACCCTATTAGAGAGAGAATTTTATATCTTCAACACTTCTTAAATTTCATTAGCTTAGCTATTCAAATATTTTTTTCATTTTATTACTTAAATTATTTTTCTTACTTTAATATTTAAATTATCATTATATTACATGATTTATTCCAAATATTTAACATTGTAACCATGCTTCTTTACATATAATAATTGCATTTGTTATTCTACTTAACTCATGAAAAATCTCAAATTGCAACATGTTATTCACAAGCCAACCAACCAATTTATTATTCCAACCAACCAATTTATTATTCACATGCTAACCAATTTGTTTTATTGAAGTTATTATACTTATAACCTTTTACATATAACCATGCTTTTATACATATATTAATTGCATTTATTGTTTTGCAACAACATATTATTCACATGCCAACCAACCACTTTTTTTTATTGAAGTTATTATATTTATAAGCTTTCACATGTAACCATACTTCTTCTAACACCCTTCGATCAATCTGATTGTTTGGTTCGATCTACAGGACGCTACAGTTATTGTCAAAGCAACTACAGTCAGAATTACGATAAGATAGTTTTTATTTAAACATCAATCACAATTCAATTACAGTAATACATTAATTATGAGCTTTAATCGAGCTTACTAAAGCTTTTTTGGCAGCCCGAACAAGAATTAGGACCAAACTGTAAAAATTTGAAAAGTTCGAAGCAACATCATGGCTTCAACTTTTTCTCATCATAACATGACCATCTCAGTATGTCACGTCGCAACGTCAAGCCTATGCTTGTCGACGAGACTCTCTGACTTGGCAATGTTGCAACGTCAAGATTCGTAACCACAACATGGACCCTGTATTTGATAAAAATGTACAATTTGGTATCTAATTCAATGTTCCAACTAAAATCGTTCAAGAAATACATTGCATGCCATTTCTAAATGGCTTAAAACTTACATAAAACATGCTAAGTAAGTACAAACATATCATTTCAATACAAACATATCATTTCAATTCCATAGCAATTCATATTACCATTTCATCAATTGTATTCAACTTTTCAATAACTTAAACTAAATATCAACAAGTTATACCAACATCTACCATTACCTTTATCATGCCATAATGAATCATTTTCAAGCAATCATCACATTAGTTCTTTTATTTTTCTTTTCTAGTCAACATATGCAAATCATTTATGAAATACAGTAAAAGGTTATCCAATTATGAAAAGTTATAAAATGATCATTCATCTATTAGTAAATTTCTATTTTTGGTCATCAACTATTCAATTTTGTCTTTTTGTCACCAGCTGGTTAACATAAAAATAAAAGTAGCCAAAAATTCAAGATAGTTGAGTGATATAAAAGACAAAATTAAATAATTGAATGACTATTTTGTAACTTTTTATGGTGAAACGACAAAAAAAAAAGTAAAGAAAAAAAAAGTCATAGTTTACTTTTGCAAGGATAATTAAGAAGAAAAGCTTATCCCAACAAGACAAGTAGCAATAGTTATTGAAGAATCTATAGAAGGAAAAGGGCCTTAGGACTAATTTGCTAGTGCCACAATAAAAATTTCAAGCAGACAACAACAGCCAGCGAAATCTAAGAAAGGTATGCACTGATCAATTGTTTTTAATTGCTAATATTTAGGGATAAAAGTAATATCTAATTATCTGAATTTGATAACAGGAATGGAGTTAAATATATATTTTTATGGGGTTAAAATGTAATTTAATTATATTGATTTATAATTTTATATATTTTAAAGGGACTAGATCATTTTATTATTATTATTTTAGAGGTCAAGATACAATTTTACCATACATTAACATGTAAAGTTACAACTTTTAAAGAGACCCAAAGTATAAATTTCCATTTTAGGGACCAGAGTCTTGCCTACCCCTTGTTGCCACCCCTCCTTGGTAATTTATCTATTTTGGTCTTTAAACTTCTTTTTGTCTAAATTAATCCTAAATTTGATAGTTTTTCTTAATTTGGTCCTTAAACATTGGTGAATGTTGCATCATTACTTGTTAAGTTCAAAGACTAAATATTATTTTATCCCTAATATTTGTTACTATGTTTTAGAAGTTCATTGAATTTCTTGCCTGCTAAAATCTGGTCCATGCACGTCAGTGTAAGTTACACGTGGCACGCCATATGTCATTATTTGGTTATTTTGTTAGCCATCTTATTTTTAACATTACAAATAGATAAAGGTTTCAACAGAAATGACCAATTTACTTTTTTACCTAACATATAGAGACTAATTTACTCATTTATTAATATATGAAGTAAAATACAATTCAACTTTTAATAGAGATACTTCCATTTTCACATTATTTTATCATATTATAAATATATATATATATATTTATATATATAGCATACACGTATAATGTCCAAATTGTCTCGTATTACTTCACATGGTTGATTTCATTTGTCAATTAATGATTGTGGATTGACAACATTGACCATTCTATGCACGAGGAGGGGACTACTCCTTTTCTGCCATTTTCACTACCCATTGCATTCATTTTCTCTGCCCTACTGCTCCTCTGCACTGCACTCTCCAATTGTATTTAAAGACAATGTATACATATAGATTGTAAATCTTCTTGGCTGGAGCCTCACTGTAAGCCAAAATCAAAACAAACTTTTGATGGTTTAATTGTTTTTTTAGCCCTTGAATTTCAGGTGCTATGAGAAATGGATTACAACCTCATCTTGTCACAAGGGCCAAGTCAAAATTGTTTTAGAATGAGTAAATAATAATAATGAATTTGAAGGTTGAAAATACAATTTCATCATTATATTAATTTATAATTTCATAAAATTTTAAAAAATTAAATGATAATTGTACAAAATCCCAATTAACCTTACAAAAAGTTATTTCAAAAATTTTAAAAGTTGTCATTAATCTTCTCAAAAATTTTGATTAAGTCTCTTGAATTTTATTCTTAAAAAAAATCTCATTAAATACCAAAAGTTAAATAGATTGAATGGAAAATCCAGGAGTTACAAAATTCTCACAAATGACACGAGTTTACAAAGAGACTAGTAAAGAACACTTACTTTGGTTGATGTATGGCATAATAAGTCTGCAAAGCACCAAGCAAAAGTGCAGAAATGGCACCCACAAATGCCAAAAACGTCCAAGGACTCCTAAAATAAGTATGATAACCTTGAGCTGCATGATTAATCCTCATATTCTTACAATGATTATGTATTTGCAATTTAACCCCACTGTAAATCACCGGACTAGGAACCAAATCAGTGTTCAGCTTATTGAAAAGCTTAGCCACTTCTTCATCACGTCCCAATCCATTGTATAGTATGCCAGCCTCTTTCAGTTCCTTAACATTTTCGCTTCATCGATCAATGAAACAAGGAAACCCATATATGAAGTGACGGTGAAATTGTTGTAGAAATCTGGACACATTTCGTAAGCTATTAAGTTCATGGTTGAATCATCGACGGTAATCGACGGTAAACATAATTTTCCGACGAAGAAGATACGGCTGAAACTGATGTCGGTTAAACAACTTTTTTAAGCTCTTTTACATTACGAAAGGTGTGTGAATGACACCATTTTGTTCTTGTTTGCTGTTGGTAGATCCAGCGTGAGCAGACAATTCCTCCATGGTTTTTCTTATTTTTTCTTTGTCAACATGGGGCTTACTCGTAGTAGATTCAGTATGTGAATTGGATTTTTCAGCTTCCACCATTTACTAGGGCAAAATCTGTGTTAGTCGGGAGCGAAGCTACAATTCCTTTCTTCTTCTTCTTTTGTTGGATTTGGAATTGCATATTTTTATCAGAGCTAAAATTAAGATTAGAAAATAAATAGTCGATTTATAAGTCTATTTGATCCTGTTTATATTGGTTCTCAAGTCAATTGGTCTAACGATTTTCTGTGGACTAATAGCTCAGTTAATTTTCAATCCAACCTATTTCAAATAACGTAGACTAAAATACAATTTTTATTATTGTATTAATGCAAAAATATTACCAGTTTTAAGGATACTAAACTATAAATTTTCCATTTTGAAAAGTTAGATTTTAAATCATAATTTTATCATAATTTTTTTCTAAAAAAATGTACACTCAATAGGATCAATACAAAGCGTAGTAGGAGCATAAGCAATGTCTGGCCGAGTGAGGACCACATATTGTAACGTACCTGCTAGACTTCTATATTCAGTAGGGTCAAGTAGACAATGTAACGCCCCAATTTTCGGGAATTCTGTGAATGATTGGCAAAATTTCATGCTTTAATTTTGTCATTTGTGAGTGAAATTATGAAATAGGACCTATGTGAAAATGTTTGAAAATGCTATAGGCTAAATTGAAGTGACCAAATAAGTAGGAGTGCAAAATAGGAGGATTTGCATGACAAACCTCCCATTTTACATGAAGTGGCCAGCCATCATGTTGAATGTAGACAAAATGTACACTTGATATCCATAATTTATGGTACAAATTGATACAAATTGATAATAGGTTAGGTAAATGTTTCATGATAATGTGTTAGGTAAATGTTTCATGATAATATGTTAGGTAAATGTTTCATGATAATGTGTTAGGTAAATGTTTCATGATAATGGGTTAGGTAAATGTTTCATGATAAGAATTTCATGTCTTTTGTATTAAAGAATTAAATGGATGAAATATGAAGTTTTATTAAAAGAAAAAGGGGTGAAAAGAACAAAGTTTTGTCCATCTTTGTTCATCATAGCTGAAAGTTAGAGAAGAGAAAGGAGAGGAGAAAGCTCTTGAGTATTTGGTCATTAGGAGGAGGAAAATTGAAGGTAAGTTCTTGGTACCTTGCTTCTATTTTGAAGTTCATAAGTTCTTCTTGATTCTACCTTAAATCTTGAAGTATATTTTGATTTTTAGTTGTGTTGTGAGCATTTAGTCATGAATTAAAATGAAGGAAATGGTTGTTGTTTCATGTTCTTTTGATGAAAAATGGAAGATAGGTGAAGTTGAGCCAAACAAATGAGCATGCATGTGCCTTAGATGCTAAAGGGAAAAATCAGCTAACATGTTGTGCTTTAAAATGATGAAATGGAGATTATACTTAAGTAAAATCATAGATATGTGATGATTGATTGGTGATATACATGTTTAAATAACAAGCATGCAAGTTAGGTGTGAAAGAGTGATTTGGTAATAAATCTGCTTGGGACAGCAGCAGTAACGTGACTTTGGAAAATCACCATAAATTGTGGGAGATGAGTTAGAAGCTGTATAAATTATGTAATTAAAGCTTAATGAGTCTGGTTTCAAATGGAATAAACGAGAACATATTTTGAATTCTGTACAAAGAGAAATTTGATTCGAAATGAAGAGTGGTCAGATTAGTCAAACAGTGAAACATGGGAAACTTTGAGAAAAAATCTGGTATTGATTGGCTAAACCAAAAATATTGAAAATTTTATGGATAGAAGATATATGAGTCTATTTTCAGGGAAAATTAACAGAACTTGATTTGGAGTTTCGTAGCTCCAGTTATAAATGATTTAGTGACTGTTGCTCAGGAAGACAACTTTCAGTGAAATTATGATTATGTGGTAAACATTGACAAAAATTTGTTAATGAGTTGCTTATTGATTTCTTATAAGCTTACTATGATCTGTAGGTGTGGTTGGTCGAATATTGTAAGGGGTTAATATGTAGTTCGTATTTGAACAGTTAGATTAATGTGTTAGTAATCCAATTGTAGGCAGTTCGTGTGTGGATCTCGTCAGCATATCGTCGCAAAATGTGTGTAACTAACACCCTATTTCTTAGTCCGGATTGGCAAAAGTCGAAAAGCGAAATGCCGAAAACCTGTATTTTTAGATTTGCGAAAAGCGAATGCTCGTGAGGTAAATCGATTAATGTTTTTGGTAAGCTGCAAAATTTGGACCGCAAAGTGTATGATTTCGTGCCTCGATATTTTTGGGCTTAACGGGCCAAAATTGGAATGATGGGCCAACGGCCCAATTCGTAAGAACCCTCAAGACGTGATTCTCGTTAGTACGTGAAAGGTAGGAATATGCATGAAAAACCCTAAAATAGATAAATTATTGAAATACCTTTAAAAGTGGAAAATTTACGCTTTACCCCTAAGAGATAAATTACCAAATGCCTCTAGGTTAAATTGACTTAAATGCATGTTTGATTGTTGTTATTTATGCATGCCATGTTGTTATTATCGATGCATGGGACCGGGATATTGACGGAGAAGTACTGAAAGTGGCTTGTCCACGTCTTGGAGGCTTTGCCTCAATTTATCGTTAATCGAGCAGCAAAGGTCAAGAATCGTGGAGTGTTAATGGGTGGGTTGAGCTATTCCCCACATGGAGTGTATGGCTAGTACGGTGGAGTGTAGTGGTTGGTGGGTTGAGTAGTCTCCCAAATGGGCTTGCATATGTTTACCGATGTTGCATGTATTTTGAAATGGGCCTATGGGCCATCTTGTTATCTGAATAAGGGCTAAGGCCCGCTTTATTGTAATCTAAAAGGGCTCGCCCAAGATCACTATTACTGAATGGGCTTAGGCCCAATAGGCTTGAGCTGACTTGGGCTTTGAATGGGTTTTCCTTACACACCGAGTTTCCCAAACTCACCCTTTTATTTTCATCCACGCAAAAATCCCCAACCATAGTGGGCTTGGAGTCGTGAGGGAATTCGGAGTGGCCACCCGCTCAAAGTTTGATTTTCTTCCGTGAACTGGACATCCTTTTAATTACGTTTGTGGTTTTGGGCTTTTAAATGTAATAAGGCCGCTTATTTATTTTGGTGGTTTTAATATGTATTACTAAGATAGGTAATACTTATTTTAACTGTTGAAATTGGATAGCTTTAGTAGCGTTTTCAAAAGCAACAGTTGATTTCAAAATAACACGACAACAAGCAAAGCTTCCGAATGAAAGTATTTTCTAAAATTAATCACTTTTCCTAAAAATGACTTAATCGAATCGGTTTCCTAGAAATATCCATGACGTTAAGGTGTGGCAATGGCGGTATGCATGTCTAGGATTGGATCCAAAGGGAGCTTGGTACTTAAGCAGTCCGATGGACTCACCACCTCTTTTCCGGTTTCCTACCGGTGCATGCTTCCATTCACTTTAACCCTTAATGAATTAATCTTTTGAACATCAAGTACGATTTTCTGGACTTAGAATGGAAATTTTTTTTTTACGTTTTTGATGTGGCATGCCGGATTCGGCCATAACTTCTGGGCCGGGTTTAGGGTGCTACAGACAATCCTTTTCATCTTTAGAGAGTACAAAAGAACTGATCATAGGTGTGTGAACACCATTGGCATTAGTTAACAAGCTTCTGTCAAGAATATCAAGAATGTACTTACGCTAACAGATATGAAGATTCCCAGTCGAACAGCGAGCAACCTCAATGCCCAGGAAGTAATAAAGATTGCCTATATCCTTAAGGGAAAACTCAATGCGCAACTGTCGAACAAAGTCATCAATGCAGTTGGGTGGACTATCGGTAACAATAATATCATCCACATAGACAGGAACATACATCCTAGACTTATTTGACACATATAAAAAAAGAAGCATCGGATTTGGACAGAGTGAAACCTACGGAGATAAGATACTATTTCAATTTATCAAACCATGCACGAGGAGCTTGTCATAAACCATACAAGGCTTTCGTTAGTCGGCACACCAATGATTCTCCATTTTCCCCATACATAACAAATCCTGGGGGTTGTTCCATATACACCTCCTCAGTAAGATATCCATTGAGAAATGCATTGTTAACATCCACTTGATGAAGCTGCTAGCCTCTGGTGACAGCAATAGAAAGAATTGTTTGAATAGTAGCAAGTTTAACTATTGGACTAAATGTTTCTTTAAAATCGCACCAAGGTACTTGGGAACAGCCTTTTGCCACTAATCGAGCCTTGCGTCAATCAATAGTACCATAAGGATTCTTTTTAATTTTAAATAGCCACTTACACCCAATTGCCTTCTGACCAGGTGGTAGGGAAACAGGTTCCCAGGTGGAATTTCTAATCAAGGCATCATACTCAGCCCGAGCAGCTAAGCGCCATTCATCATTAGCAAATGACTTAGTAATCATGCGAGGCTCGCAACCATCAAGTGCCACTGTCATTACTTTAGGTTTAAAAATTCCTGCTTTGGACTGAGTTACCATACGATGAGTATTCCCCACAGGTAGAGAGATAGAAGAATCCATAGAGGGAGGAACAGAAGGAGCAGTTAGGGTGACATGAGTTGGGGTATCAAGCCAAGAATCATCTAGTGAAGTATCTTCATTCTGTTGAGCACACTATAGCAATCTAACCCAATTTGAACCCTCATAATCACGGTTAAAACGGTAATAACAGAGCTGTGCCAGGTGCCCAAAATGGCTGCAGATCTGACATTGAACCTTCGGGTGAAAACCTCACCCACGACCACCAGAGGACGCTCGACCACCGTGCTTAGAGTCCTACTTCATCACTATCGAATCAATCTCCACTTGGTTTGCATGAAACAGTCCATCTTGCACAACATGATACTGCCGATTTTCATACTCAAGAAGCATATCAATAAATCGAGGCAGAGAAAGAGGTTCTACCGAGAAGGAACCTAGAGTGAGGATGGCATCATACTCTAGAGGGAGGTCGGCTAGGATAACTTCAACGTGATCGACCTTCGAGACCCAAGACCAGAAGGCTTGATCAGTGCACAGGTGTTGTTAATTTTTGTGATATATTCCTTCATTGTCATGACCCCCTTCTTGATCGAGTGGAGCTTGTAACACCCTTAACCCATATCCGTCACTGAAACAGGGTTACGGAGCATTACTAGAAATTTCAGAACATTTTCAGCTAATTCTTGATATTTACTGTTCATAGCGAAACTATTCACTTGAGTTATAATCACTAAATTATTTATATCTGGAGCTATGGAACTCCAAATTAAGATCTGCTAAATTTTTTAGAAACTAGACTCGCATATATTCTTACCATAAAAATTTTAGAATTTTTGGTTTAGCCAATAAGTACAGTTTATTCTTCAAAGTCATCCCTGTTTCACTATCTAATAGTTCCAACCCCTCTTCACTTAAAATTAATAATTTCCTCATACGAGATTCAGATGATGTTCTTGTTTCTTTCTTTTGAACATAAACTCATTAAGGATTTTAAGCATATAAATTATAACCCATAATTATTTTTTACAATTTTTAATGATTTTCCCAAATTAGAATAGGGGATTCCAAAATCATTCTTACTCTGTGTCACAAAAATTCAAATATATCATAATATGAAATTCTTTTGATTTCACCGTTTATTCTATATAAAACTAGACTTAATAGCTTTAATTTCATATTTTATTCAACCTTTAATTCAACTTTTAAAATTTTTGGTGAATTTTCAAAGTCAGACTACTGCTACTGTCCAAAACTATTTTAATGCTAGTTTTACTCTTTCATGATTCCTTGTATTAACTTTCATTTAGACATACATAACACCAAAGCATATCCATAACTAGCCATTTCAGTAGCTAGTCATTATCAAACATTTACATGCCACTCATTGGCCAATTTAACTTATACATGCCATTATAACCATAACTATTTTACCTTTTATACCAAACTGAGTCAATAGATAGTGTGAGTGATCTCCGTCATTTACTATAAAACAGGGAAAAATAGAACGGAGTAAGCATATAATGCTTAGTAAGTTCATATAACTTGGTAATTAACTTACCAACCATTTTTTAATATTTAATCATACAAAGCATAATTTCCATCCATTTGGCAATTTTGTCTTATCACACATATTCAGTCAAACATGTTAGTCACAAATATACCAATATGCATAGATGAACTCATCATGCTATTTTCTCATTCTATCTCATATTTCTCATTCGTTGAATCATTGGAACTATCGATGGATTTTTCAATAGTACACACAAAGTGTACATTTCCATATTTCGTCAATTCATATTCAGGATTTAGCCCTTAGTATGTTAAATCATCAAGCACTCTCTCGAGTTACCACTACAGGAAAATAGACTTTTAGCGGCAATTTTTTTTGCCTTTAGCGGCGCTTTCCCAAGCGCCGCAAAAAACGTCGCTATATGTAATGCCGCAAAACTTAGCGACTTTTTTTCTAAAAAAACGCCGTTAAAGACCAAGACTTTTAGCGGTGCTTTTTTAAAAAACGCCGCTAAAGACCAGGACTTTTAGCGGCGCTTTTCTAAGAAACGCCGCTAAAGACCAGGACTTTTAACGTCGCTTTTCTAAAAAACGCCGCTAAAGACAAGGACTTTTAGCGGCGTTTTTTAGAGACCATGACTTTTCATGACGCTTTTCTAAAAACGCCGCTAAAGATCATAAAATTTAAAAAATAAAATATTATAAAAGTCATGAAAAATATAAAAGTTTAAAATTCATTATCAAAATATTGAGAAGAATAATATCCATGATATAAATATAAAAATTTCCTATTAAAATTCTATTAAAATTCATTATCAAATTAAATTTTCTATTAAAATTTTAACTTTAAAACTAAATACAAAAATTAATGAATTTAAATTTAAAATTTAAAATAATAAATTAATAACACAATTAAAATTCAAAAGTTAAAACTCAAGTTATCTTAAATATTAAAATAAAAATAAAATTTAGAATCAAAACTAAAATAAATAATAAAATTAGATTAAATATAAAGATATCAATAAAATAAGATATTATAATGAAGTTACTTAAATGAAATAAGGACTTAAATCATAACCATGTAAAATATAAGATTTGAATATCCATTCCCATGTGAAATATCAACATTGATTATTTAAATTGATTAAGCTGCTAATGAATATTCTATTTTCTAAGTCAAAATTACAATTCGTTTTTTTCTTCTTTCAACTCAAATAAAAATAAAAGGTTGAAAACAAAACAATTAAATAAAAAATAGAATAATTAGTTGACACGAGATTATTATTAAATATATGCAAATATGCAAGTAGACTATTACAAAACTAGGTGTAGTTTTTGATCAACTAATTAGTTGATCCTACTGCAGGTTCTATCTATAATCTGCTTAACTAACATACAAACATAAGGCACTCTAATACTTTTTTGCACATAAAATATCTGAAACTCACACCTGAATTTGCATTCAAGACCATCTGCTGCAGCAAGCTGAGTCCCTTGACCACTGACCATAAACTAGTGGAACAAGAGTTTTTAGTAGTCTGAAAACTTAATAAACTAGTGGACAAAAATCTTTAAGGTATAATACAAATTTCAAAGACATCACCACAATACTTAATAGGTACATATAAAAGTACATATCAGGCAATACAATGAACAAGAAAATGAATTGAAACAGAACAAATAGAAAGAGTTCTAGGCTTAGTACTTGCTAGATTCACCTAAAGTTTGCACACAGTCCCAATCACCATCAGCATCCTCTGACCATCAAACCTACAAGGAAAAGTGAATGTATCACAATTTGATCACATTTCTCAATCTTGTTGGCATATAATGAAATTTGCAAAAACAACCAAGATTTCTATGGTCTTTTTAAAGAGGGAGATCCATCTAGCTTATACTGCAGTGTTATATGCATATGGTAAAATATTAAAAGTACCTCAAATAATATAATTTATTAACAATGCAATTACTTGTATATATAAAATATAATACGAAAAATCAACTGAAAATGATGAATATATAAATTTCGTTTGACGTTACACGGTTTTCCATCGATAAAGGTTTACTTTCTCGAATCCTAACGACAACACAAAGGCTCAAAGACATCCTCAGATCAACGAATGGAAACAACGGAAAAGGATTTGGGAAAGACAAGCTAGGTTTCGAAGGCTAACGCAGTGCTCTTATTTCTCCCTAAAATAGATGGCAAAACGTGAAGTATAAACGACTTTCTTTTTCTGATTAATTTTATGAGATGACATCAACATGGCAATGGAAATGGGAAAGGATGAGAAGAGGCCGGGATAAATGAATATAGAATTGTAATGTTAGAAAGACCACACAAGATAAAGTGAACAAGAAAGACGATTAGTCGGTTTCACATTTAGTCCATGCAACCAGTTGAGAATCTAACTAACGCAACAAGACAAGAAAGACGAACAGTTAAGCTTTTGGACCGATGAAGTGAAACTCTTAGTAACTTGCGAAATTTTGGAGGATCTAACTAATGCAGAGACTGGTCTACTCAATTTTCTTGCAAATTTCGACCACCATATTTGCTAGTCTCAAATAACATGAAGAAATTCGATATCAATGCAGAATGAACTGAAAGGTCCCAACAAAATCCATGAACAAATTGCAGAGAAGAATGCAAAGATATTATCTCTCCGTTAACCTCTTTAATTGTCGATATAAAGTACATATCGAAAATTTCCACGAAATCACCGGCCATCAAACGTGCATGCTGATGAATTATAACTAATTTGACCAGAGAAAATATAAAACCCCAAAAATGAATGCAAAAGAAGGAAACCTAAGCTTGTAATGGAACAATGATGGCTGAGATTCTCTGTTTGAACTGTCCCTTCATAGCATTTATATCATTGATTTTATATTTTTAACCATTCATTGCAAATGAAAGTTAAGAAACAAGACATAAACTAGTTAACAAAACAGGAACAAGTGAACCAAATGACTCCTTGGTTTTGAACTTAACTATCTAATTAAATCCCCAAGCACTCAAGGAGTCATTCCTTTGAAAAGAAATCTTGCTACAATCTTCTCTAATCCTATCTTCACTCTCCTATCTGATACCCTTACAATTGGATCTTTCTCTAAAACTCACTTGGAAGAAAAAATTGGACAAAGGAAAAGGGGAAAGAAAAAGGAGGAATCGAAATAAAACAGGGACTGATTACATAAGCCTCTATTCGTGCTTCACTTCACTAGTTCATGCATGGGTGATTGGGTATGTCAAGACCTTCATTTATGGCATAACAAATAACATCCATGAAATTTAACCATTTTGATCGGCAAAATACTAGAGACTGAAAATCCTTGTCGCTAACCTTGTAAAGCATCCATTGAAGTAGCAAAGCATGAGATGGGCTTAAAAATCAACAAAACAAAGTTTTATTGGACGGTCTTTAAAGCATTTTTGCTGTTCTTGATGAAAATTCTTTCAGTTGATAAAGGTCATAATAATACATAGAAATGCTTAGTCATTCAACATTCACTAGCGAGTCTCTACACGAAATAAAATTAATGCATGCACAATGTCGACCTTTTCAACTTTTAAATTAACACTTCCACCTATCTTCATGTAGCACCCCAAACCCGCCCGAAGTTATGGCCGGATCCGGCATGCCACATCAAAAACATAAAAAAAAACTTTCATTCTAAGTCCAGAAAATCGTATTTGATGTTCAAAAGATTAATTCATTAAGGGTTAAAGTGAATGGAAGTCATGCACCGTAGGAAACCGGAAAAGAAGTGGTGAGTCCATCTGACCGCTATACCAAGCTCCCTTCGGATCCAATCCTAGACATGCATACCGCCATTTCCACACCTTACCGTCATGGATATTTCTAGAAACCGATTCAATTAAGTCATTTTAGGAAAGGTGATTAATTTTGGAAAATACTTTCATTATGGAAGCTTTGCTTGTTGTCGTGTTATTTTGAAATCAACTGTTGTTTTTGAAAACGCGCCTAAAGCTATCCAATTTCAACAATTAAAATAAGTATTACCTATCTTAATAATACATATTAAAACCATCAAAAATAAATAAGCGGCCTTATTACATTTAAAAGCCCAAAACCTCAAACGTAATTAAAAGGTCATCCAGTTCACGGAAGAAAATCAAACTTTCGAGCGGGTGGCCATTCGAATTCCCTCACACTCCAAGCCCACTATGGTTGGGGATTTCTGCGTGGATGAAAATAAAAGGGGTGAGTTTGGGGAAACTCAGTGTAAGGAAAACCCATTCAAATCCAAGTCACTCAAGCCTATTGGGCCTAAGCCCATTCAGTAATAATGGTATCGGGCGAGCCCTTTTCAGATTATAATAAACCGGGCCTTAGCCCTTATTCAGATAATGATGGCCCATAGGCCCATTTCAAAATACATGCAACATCAAGAAACATATGCAAGCCCATCCGGGAGACTACTCAACCCACCAACCAATATACTCCACCGTACCAGCCATACACTCCATGTGGGGAATAGCTCAACCCACTCATTGAACACTCCACAGCTGCACCTTGCACGCTCGCTTAACAATAAATTGAGGCAAAGCTTCCAAGACGTGGACAAGGCACTTTCAGTACTTCCTCCGTCAATATCCCAATCCCATGCATCGATAATAACAACATGGCATGCAATAAATAACAACAATCAAACATGCATTTAAGTCAATTTAACCCTAGGGGTATTTGGTAATTCATTTCCTAGGGTAAAACGTAAATTTTCACTTTTAAAGGTATTTCAGTATTTTATCTATTTTAGGGTTTTTCATGCATATTCCTACCTTTCACGTACTAACGTAATTACGTCATCGAGGGTTCTTACCGAATTGGGCCGTTGGCCCATCATTCCAATTTTGGCCCATTAAGCCCAAAAATATCGAGGGCACGAAATCATGCACTTTGCGTCCAAACATTGCAGCTTACCAAAACATTAATCGATTTACCTCACAAGCATTCGCACACTCACAAATCTACAAAATACCGGTTTTCGCATTTTGGCTTTTCGACTTTTGCCGATCTAGACTAAGAAAGAGGGTGTTAGTTACACACATTTTATGACGATATGTTGACGAGATCCACACACGAACCGCCTACAATTGGATTACTAACACGTTAATCTAACTATTCAAATACAAACTACGTATTAACCCCTTACAATATTCGGCCAACCACACCTACAGATCATAGTAAGCTTATAAGAAATCAATAAGCAACTCATTAACAAATTTTTATCAATGTTTACCACATAATCATAATTTCACTGCAAGTTGTCTTCCTGAGCAACAGTCACTAAATTATTTATAACTGGATCTACGAAACTCCAAATCAAGTGCCGTTAATTTTCCCTGAAAATAGACTCATATATCTTCTATCCATAAAATTTTCAGTATTTTTGGTTTAGCCAATAAATACCAGATTTTTCTCAAAGTTTCCCATGTTTCACTATTTGACTAATCTGACCACTCTTCATTACGAATCAAATTTCTCATTGTACAGAATTCAAAATATGTTCTAGTTTATTTCATTTGAAACTAGACTCATTAAGCTTTAATTACATAATTTATTCAGCTTCTAATTCATCTCCCACAATTTATGGCGATTTTCCAAAGTCACGTTACTGCTGCTGTCCCAAGCAGATTTATTACCAAATCACTCTTTCACACCTAACTTGCATGCTTGTTATTTAAACATGTATATCGCCAATCAATCATCACATATCTATGATTTTACTTAAGCATAATCTCCATTTCATTATTTTAAAGCACAACATATTAGCCGATTTCCCTTTAGCATCTAAGGCACATGCATGCTCATTTGTTTGGCTCAACTTCACATATCTTCCATTTTTCATCAAAAGAACATGAAACAACAACCATTTCCTTCATTTTAATTCATGACCAAATGCTCACAACACAACCAAAAATCAAAATATACTTCAAGAGTTAAGGTAGAATCAAGAAGAACTCATGAACCTCAAAATAAAAGCAAGGTACCAAGAACTTACCTTCAATTTTCCTCCTCCTAATGACCGAATACTCAAGAGCTTTCTCCTCTCCTTTCTCTTCTCTAACTTTCAGCTATGATGAACAAAGATGGACAAAACTTTGTTCTTTTCACCCTTTTCTTTTAATAAAACTTCATATTTCATCCATTTAATTCTTTAATACAAAAGACATGTAATTCTTATCATGAAACATTTACCTAACCCATTATCATGAAAGATTTACCTAACCCATTATCATGGAATATTTACCTAATCCATTGTCATGGAACATTTACCTAACCCATTATCAATTTGTATCAATTTGTACCATAAATTATGGATACCAAGTGTACATTTTGTCTACATTCAACATGATGGCTGGCCACTTCATGTAAAATGGGAGGTTTGTCATGCAAATCCTCCTATTTTGCACTCCTATTTATTTGGCTACTTCAATTTAGCCTATAGCATTTTCAAACATTTTCACATAGGTCCTATTTCATAATTTCACCCCTTTTTTCTTATGGAACAAAAATTAACTAAAATTGTCGGGTTCTATCTTAAGCTTGGGCTTTCTAGAGGCCCACTAACATAATTAAACCTATGCCAACATTCACAAGATTCCCGAAAATTGGGGCGTTACATTCAGTGTCCTGTGCTTTCGATTCCAAAACATGAAGTTCAAAGTTGTTTTTTCTCGAAGCATCCCAAAGCAAACGTACCTAGGAGAACGAGGCCTACTACTCAAGTCAGATGAATATTGCAAATAAAGCAAGCATTACAGGCAAGGAATCCAATAGTTGAAAAAAAATGGAATTAGGGATTATATTTATATTAAACCATTTAAAACGAACCTCCTCTTGTAGAGCCTTAAGCTTTTCATCAGCAAGTAATGAATCATCCTGCAATTAACATAATATAGAAATTAAAATTCATAGCCGAATAAACCCTAATTTAGTACACTGTACTCTTCAATCTACGCTTCTTTAGGGAAAGACATTTAATAACTGAAAATAATTGAAAACATAATAATAAAAAAGCAAAGCTTCTTGGCTAAGAATTGAACCTTAAGAGTGGATATAACAGACTGCAGATAAGTGATCTTGTTTTCCATGTCTTCGAGAAGCTTCTCGCATTCCTTGAGAGTAAAAAGAAATTTGTTTCTAATGAAGCGTTTATCGTTAAAAAGAAATTGAGAGTAAAAGGAGATGAGACAGAAGATGAGAAGCGGGTAACCAAAATTTATTTTTTGGTTGTGAGCGGGATTTTGAAAACGGGATAAAAAATAATAGTTTTTGTATGCGTTTTAAATAAAAAACGCCACTATAGTTCATTTTTTTGTGGCCTTTTGCTCAAAAACGCTATTATTGCTCAATTTTGATTTTTTTTCATTTTAACATATTTTTCTATTTTTTTATAAATTTTTGTCTTGACATTATCATTTTTAGAATTTTTTTAAAATTTTGAATATTGAACTTTTAACTGAAATATGAACTAAAATATTAAATTTTAAGTTTTTATTTCTTATTTTTAAATTTTTATGAAGATTTTATAATTTTAAATTATCATATAAAATACAAAAGGAAACTTTAATGTAAATAAAATGAAATCGATGAATTAAAAAATACAAAATGACACAAGAATACAAGTATTATTCTTTTAAGTATGGTCCGCATTAGTTGTTTAGATTTTTATATAAATGGCATTTAATTATATGTATACACCTAAATTTTAATAGAGATACATCTTAGAATTATATATGAATTTCGGTTTAATGTGTAATTGTAGACGTGAAATTCTAATTGTGGTTTAAATGTATAGTTAAAACTTTAATTTTGATTTAATCATACAAATTTTAAAAATAAATACATCAATATATTTTTCTATTGGATAAATATAAATATTTATTTATGCAATATATAAATATAAAATGATGTTATATCAATAATTGTGTTAATAATTTACAAGAACTGGATCAAATTAAAGTTCATGTATACAATTGCACACTAAACCATTGTTAGAAAAAGAAACATTTATCATATAAGAAAATATTTATATAATGATAATTAATTCAATATTTTAAAATTAATACTATCTCTTTTATAATTATATAAGAAAATATTTATCATATAATTAAAAAACACTAACTAATCTAAACCCTAAACTCCTAATCCCTAAACATTAAACCCTAAAACATAAACCCTGAACCATAAACCTTGAGCCCCTCACCCTTAACCCCTAACCCCTAACACCTAAACCTTAAACCCCAACCCTTAAACTACCTTTAAACCATAATCCCTAAACCCATAATCCATAAACCTTAAAATAGTGAGACTAAGATGAGAACCTAGTTGGTATCTTTAGCGGCGTTTTACCAAAAGCGCCGCTAATGCTCTGGTCTTTAGCGGCGTTTCACCAAAAGCGCCGCTAATGCTCTGGTCTTTAGCAGCGTTTCACCAAAAGCGCCGCTAATGCTTTGGTCTTTAGCGGCGTTTTACCAAAAGCGCCGCTAATGCTCTGGTCTTTAGCGGCGTTTTAACAAAAAACGCCGCTATTGCTCAGTTTTTAGCGGCGTTTCTATTGCTCTGTGTTTTACATATCGCGTAACCGTAGTGAATCAAGATTACCATTTCAAGGAAAATCCTTTCCACCTTAAGTTACCATAGTAAATCAAGAACAAATCCTACCCACTTTAAATATTTATAGTGAATTAGGAATAAATCCTATTCACTTTAATCTCTTTTAGTGAATCAGGACTAAATCCTACTCACTTTAAATTCTCGAGAAGGCTTTTGTCAGATTTTCCATCCGAGCTCAATCCATTTTTGCAACACATGCAGAACCTCATTTATTTCAGAAAATTTCCTTTTATCCATCGATCACCAATATTCAAACAGAATTTCACCCATTTATTATTTTTCCAAACATGTATCATTTCTTTCATTTCACATCTATATAATTCATATATTCAATTTCATACATCATATACAGTACAATACAACATCTAAATTAACATATTTACATGTTCAATCAAGTTATACGAACTTACCTCAATAGCAACTTGTAATCGAAATTCTTCTAATCTGATATCTTTTTTTTTCTACGATCACTTTCCTTTTTCGATCTTTCTGAGTCTATATAAATGAGTTTAACATCAATTTCATACATTTCATATTCAATTGAACTCAATTTATGTTTTAGGCAAAATTAGCATTTTGCCCCTAGACTTTTTATAAATTTGGATTTGGTCCCTAGGCTCAAAAAATGAAATTCATGTAATTTAATCCTTATTCCAAGCCTATTTGAAATTCTAATATAATTTTTACAGCCACATGTTTCATAAAATTCATAATTTTCCATGGCTTTTACCCTTTTTCAACTTAGTCCCTAAATCATGTTTCCATCAAAATTCACTTTGTAAAAGTTGTTTATATATCAACAACCTTTCATTTTCTATCATAAATTTAAAATTTCTAACATATTCATCCATGAAATTTTTTTTATACTTTGATAACTTTTCAAATAAATTCCCAAAATAGATAGATTAAGTTACCCCGATCTTAAAAATATAAAAATTAAAAAAAGCGGATGAAAAATGACTTGCTATGCGTGTAGCATGGCCAAACCTTAGTTCTTCTTGCCATGGTGTTTCGGTGGTTTGGAGAAGATGATCAGTACCAAAAAAAAAATATCTTCCTTCCTTTTTATTTTTTTATTTTAATTTAATTCATTAAATTAGCATATTACCGTTCATTAATAATTAATTTAAAACACCAAATCTATGCCATTTTTGTCCAACACATAAATATATAGCACAGTTACCATCAAAGGAAGGTTTCATTTCACAATTGGTCCTTTAATTTAATTAAATTCTAGCTAAATAAACTTATTTATAATTTAATCCCAAACTTATTAGGACTAAAAGAACAATTAATCCAAAAGCTAGTGGAATCAATCATACACCACAGCTTGGAAATTTTGACCATGGTTTAATTACCATATAAGGACCTCCAATTTAAAGTTCTATAGCTATTTAATCCTTTTAGCTATTAGAACTCAACTTTTGCACTTTGTGTATTTTGGTCCTTTATCGATTTAAGCATGTAATCATTAAAATTCCTTTACGAAATTTTTTCACAACATTATTGTCGTATTATAGATTATAAAATATTATTAAAATAATTTTCTTCTTTGGACTCGAATCTGTGGTCCCAAAACCACTATTCTGACCTCTTTGAAAATGGGCTGTTACAGAGCTCATGTCAAATACACGACAATTTGGAGCCGGTGGCGGCGGCAATCAAGCGAGTCGCTGTAGTCCATACATCACACGCAGATCTGGCATTCGTGAATTAGGAAAGCAGAGGGCTACTAACAGTAGAAAGTAACCATGATGCAAGAAGCTTATCTTGCTGGTGAAACAACGAAGCCTCTGGATTCGGAATCGGAGGACCCTCCTGAGATTGGATGAACCTCGGTAGAGCAAGTAAAGTACCATCAAGAAAACCAGTTAATTCATAGCCTCCAACAATTAAACTTATGTGATGCTGCCATTGCACAAAATTAGACTCATCTAATTTGACAGTATCATGCCTAGGAAAGCTTTGTATTAAATGAGAATTTGCAGATTGGAAATTGGACGGATTACTAGTGTTCGTAGAAACAGAGTCGTTTGACGTAGGCATGAAATTGCGCAGCACAAGCAGGTCACCAGATCGTACGCGACTGATACCATGTAAGCATATGTACTTTCTTGAATGAAACAGAAAATTACTAGAGAGTAATCTGAAACTTTTAGCTATTATCTTGTATTCTTCGATCAAATAGTGCAAGTGTATTTAAACAGACTTTTGGAGGGTAACTACTGAACTGCTACTAACAACTTTTTAACAGAAAGTTTAACAACTTAACCACCTAACAGATTGCATTTACCTATGCTCTAACATTGTGTAATGCGAAATCACACTTCAATTGTAATTATTACTTGATAACGGTACAAGATTTTCGTTACAATAACTCCCAACCATTAAATGAGAGGATAAAGACAATTTAACAACCTTAAATTTATGTCTTTTTGTATTGACAACAATACTTATATTAATCGAACTAAAACTCAGTATAACAATGGTTAAATGGATTTTAAGTTCACATATTACTCTAATGATGTAAGTATTTAGGATACATCACCCACCATGGTCAAACAAATGGACCCAGGCTATAAATTGTATATAAAAAAAATTAAAAAAGCATTAGTAAAATGTATATAAAATTTATTAACTTTCAATATTTATAATAAATTAAACACAAATATAATATACTAAGCCTTGATGCCTTGAATCCTTTAGGGCTCTTCAACCAGCCTTTAATTTTTGTGGTTGGATGAGCCTTGGCTGCCACAAATTGAAGAAAAAAAAAATATAAAAGCATTTCAAAACAAGTACACACTTCAAAACACTTCAGCATGTAAGAAATTTATTTCATAAAGGTTTTGGTTTTTGGGTTGTATTATTAAAATAAAATATATTTTAGGTAAAAAATTGTTTTGGGTAAATGTTAAACGAGTTTGAATTGTTAACTTTTATAGTTAAATTGGATTGATTAGTTAAAATTTTAGTTTGTGCATTTAGTTGAAAATATTTAAATAATAAAAAAGAAATCAATAAATCAACTGGTTCAATTTAAGGACAGAATGTAAGAGGAGACCCCTTTAAAATTTTAGAAAATCATCATTAAATCTTTCAAAATTTTGACATTTTTACTTAGAACTCTTAATTTTTAAAAATCCTAATTAAGCCTTGTTGAAAATTTCAAAAGTTAACCATTAATTTTATCATAAATTTTGATTAAAACTCTTAAATTTTATTTTTAAAAGAAAATTTTCATTAAAACACCAAAAATTAAATAGATTGAATCGAAAATCCAGGAGTTACAAAATTATCATAAATAACAAGAGTTTACAAAAAGACTAGTAAACAACACTTACTTTTGTTGATGCATGGCATAATAAGTCTGCAAAGCACTGAGAGTAAGTGCAGCAATGGCACCCAAAAATGCCAAAAACGTCCAAGGACTCCTAAAATAAGTATGATAACCTTGAGCCGCATGATTAATCCACATTGTCTTACAATGATTATGTATGTTCCGTTTAACCCCACTGTAAATCATCGGACTAGGAACCAAATCACTGTTCATCTTATTGAAAAGCTTAGCCACTTCTTCATCACTCCCCAATCTATTGTATAGTATGCCGGCGTCTCTAAGGTCTTTAACATCTTCGGCTTCATCGATCAATAAATCAAGGAAACACATATATGAAGTGACGGTGAAATCGTTGTCGAAATCCGGACACATTTCGTAAGCTATTAAGTTCATGGTTGAATCATTAACGGTGATCGGCGGTAACCGTAATTTTCCGAAGAAGAAGATATGGTTGAAACTGATGTCGGTTAAACAACTTGTTTTGCTTGCTTTTAACCATATCCCGGCCTTTTTAAGCTCTTTTACGTTACCAATGGTGTGTGAATGGTACCGTTTTGTTCTTGCTTCGTTGCTAAATCCGTGTTCATTGAAAAACCGCAAACGCCACCCACACCACCACCACCATGGTTTTGCTTCTTCGGTAAGGAGTCTTACTCGTAGTAGATGCAATAAGTGAATTTGCTGTCCTTCTTTTTGCTGCTCCCGCCACCATTCACTACACCAAAATCTGTGTTAGTTGGAAGCCAAGCTGTAATTTCTCTTTTCTTTTTTTTTTTCTTTTTGTTGTTGGATTTGGAATTGTTAATTTTTATGAACCTAAAATTAAGATTTTCAAAATAGATAATCCAACCGATTAAGTTATTGATTTATAAATCTTTGATTTAATTAAATAAATTATTAAAATTTTGATTTAGTAGTACGGTTTAATTAAATTTTTTACCCTATTCATATAGGTATTTAAATCAGCTAGTCTAATGATTTTTTTAGATTGATGTCTCGTTAATTTTCAATCTAAACCGATTCAAACAATATTAATTAAAATAAATTATTATTATTATTATATTAATGCAAAAATCTTACCATTTTAAGTTATTAAACTTTTTCATTTTGAAAAGTTGGATTTAAAATCATAATTTTTATTTCTAAAAATGTACATAAATGCAAACCGAGAGGCAGGGTCATTCCCAAGAAATGAAAATTTACATTTTATTCCTTTAAAATTTAGGCCCTCCAATTAAAAAATAATTGTTCAATTTAAAAAAATCATAAATTAATACCATGGAATTATTTTTATATTTTAATATTTTCAAAATTTATATAATTAAACTGAATGTACTAATCAACTGGAAATGAGAGTCCATCACCCATCTAGTTATAAAAAGCTTTTAACATTTATAAACTCCACAAAAATGATTCTTTATTTAATTCCCTAAATTACCTGTGCTCGCCTGGGTTGATAACAGTATCGTCGATGAACCTTTGGATTGCATTCATGAACTTTTCGCCATTTTCTCTCTGGCTTGTAAGCAATTCAAGAACACGAAAAGGTAATTGATTTTCCAGCAAGAACAGATCCGAGTACATAAATGTCAGCAAATCGTTTTTAATAAACAATTTACCATCATCATCATCATCATTACCGTAACGCATGTAAACTGTGTTGTTCCAATAGGGTAGGAAGCGTGTAAATTATTGTACTAAAAAAATCACACAAAGTTCAATTCCCAGGGAAGAGAGGTGGATCACAAGGATCTCTTAAATACCAAGTCTTTCCTTAGTCAGAATATTCCTTCTAACGTAATTTAATAGCACAATTAAATACTACTATTATACCCTCAAATATTGAAAGAAAAATAGGACAAAAAGAATACAAGAGTTTTAACGAGGTTCGGTAAATTATACCTACGTCCTCGGGCACTAACACCAAATGATAACTTTACTATCTCCAAAATATTACAAACAAATAGAATTCCTTAAGAATTCTCAAATGGGAGAAGAGAGAAAACTAAGAGAGAAAGATTGGTTGGGATGGTTGAAATGAGAAATGGTTAGGCCTATTTATAGTTGAGGTTCAGGGACTAACTTGCAAATGGCCTAAAAAATTAGGGACCAAAATTGCAATTATCCCATTCAACTTTAAACAACTTGCCTATCACTTTTTTCTTTCGGTGCCACTTGCACCTCCTAATTTTGACTTTTCAACACCCCTTTTTTTTTAATTTGACTTTTCAACAATCTCCACCTTGAAGATTTGATTAGGATAATCACATCTTCACATACTTCCTTCAGCTCCCCAAATTCGATAAAGCTATCTTTTGTAGTGCCTTCAAATGCGCTCTCGGCGCCATACACTGAAGGTGCTCAAATTCTCGAGGATGTTAATCAAGTTCAAACAATGATTAAACTTGATTGTTGTTACCACCTTGGTCATCATATCTGCGGGATTATCTGCTTTGTCGGAATCTTCAAGTAGAATTTTTCCTTTTCAAAGACTTCCCGCACAAAGTGATATCTTACGTCGATATGCTTGGTTCTTGAATGATAGACTTGATTTTTTGCTAAATGAATAGCGCTCTGACTGCCACAATATAAACTTATGTGACTTTGAACAACTCCCAAGTCTTTCAACAATCCATTAAGCCAAATAGCCTCCTTAATGACTTCAGAATCGCCATATATTCGCCTCAGTAGTAGACACAACTCATCAGAGATCGTAAGGTAGACTTCTAACTCACTGGGGCTTTCGCAAGAGTAAACAGATACCCCGTAGTTGAACGACGTTTATCTAAATCACCAAAGAAAGTCGGAATCAACGTATCCAACTACAAACCCGACCAAGTGCTTCATCCTGTTCAAAAATTAAACCAACATCTACGGTTTTTTGAAGATACCGTAGAATCCATTTCACAGCTTGCCAATGTCCTTTTCCAGAATCATGCATATACCTGCTCACAACTCCAACAGCTTGTGAAATGTCAGGCCTCGTACACACCATCGCATACATCAAACTCCCAACTGCATTAGCATATGGGACTTTTGCCATATATTCTCTTTCATCTTCAGTCTTCGGAGATAATTGAGCACTAAGTTTCAAATGAGAAGCAAGTGGGGTACTTACATGTTTTGTGTTTTCATTTACACCAAAACATTGTAATACCTTTTTCAGATATTGCTTCTGATTGAAACAAAGCTTGCCTCTCGGTCTATCTCTACTTATCTCCATGCCGAGAATCTTCTTGCCCTCACCTAGATCTTTCATCTCGAACTCTTGATTCAACTGAGCCTTCAGCTTATCTATCTCATTTTGGCTCTTCGAAGCGATTAACATATCATCAACATACAAGAGTAGATAAATGAAAGATCCGTCATGCAGCTTCTGCAAATATACACAATTGTCATATTTGCTTCTTGTGTACTTCGCTTCTCATAAAGCTATCAAATCGCTTGTACCATTTGCTCGGGATTGCTTCAATCCATATAGCGATTTGTTCACTTACAAACCCAATTTCTACCACCAAGATCATGTATCCTTGGTGAGTCATATAGATCTCCTCTTCTAACTCACCATGCAAGAAAGCCGTCTTAACATCAAGTTGAGCTAGCTCCAAATTCAACTGTGCTACCAAGGCCAACAAAATTCGATGGAGGAATGCTTCACAACAGGGAAAATACATCATTGTAGTCAATTCCTCCTTCGAGGCGTAGCCTTTAGCTACCAATCTTGCCTTGTAGCGAATATCTTTCTTGCTAGGAGATCCATCTTTCTTTGCGAATACCCATTTGCATCCGATTTCCCTTTTACCTTTCGGTAATTGCGCCAACTCCCAAGTATTGTTCTTTCGGAGAGACTGCATTTCTTCATCCATGGCGCATTTCCATTTATCACTTTCTAAGCTTTACATTGCTTCTTGATAAGTGATAGGAATATCATCATCAACAACGGGAAGGGCGTAGGCCACCATATCAGTAAATTGAGCAGGTTTACGAATTTCTCTCCGTGGCCTTGCAACTGCAACTGGTTCTGGTGTACTTAATGGTTCTTGGGTCAGAACCTCTTCAACCTCTAATTCCTCCATTGTGGCTGGAGAATTAGACTTATTAACTGGGCAAATCCCCATCTGCTCAAACTCCACCTGTTTTGGAGTACACTCCACCTGCTGTGGAGTATCGCTTGTCTGAATATCTTCATCTGCTACCTTTTTCAATGTGGCAGATTCATCAAAGGTAACATCTCTGCTACAGATCATTTTCTTTGTGCTTAAGCACCAAAGACGAAATCCCTTCACTCCAGAAGTGATTCCCATAAAGAGAGCTTTCTTTGCCCTCGGATCTAACTTTGACTCCTTCACATGGTAGTATGCAGTGGATCCAAACACATGTAAGGAATCATAATCTGTAGCCGGTTTTCCAGACCATACCTCCATAGGAGTTTTTCTTTCTAATGCAGATGATGGCAAACGATTAACAAGATGGCCAGTATGTCACGACTTCACCCAAAATTGCTTGCCCAACCCAAAGATTGGACAACATACATCGAACTTTCTCCAAAGAATGTTCGATTCATATGCTCTGCCACTCCATTCTGCTTGTGGTGTATCCCTAAGCGTGAAGTGTCGAACAATACCATACTCTTGGCACACATCGAAGAACGGATCACTTCTATATTCCCCTCCATTGTCCGTCCTAAGCCGCTTGATTTTCTTGCCAGTCTGGTTTCCGATCATAGTTTTCCATTTAAGAAAAACTCCAAGCACTTCATCTTTAGTTTTCATGGTATACACCCAAACTCTTCTGGAAAAGTCATCAACAAAAGTAACAAAGTAGTGTTTTCCTCCCAATGAAGGTGTCTTGGAAGGCCCCCACACATCTGAGTGAACATATTCCAAAATACCTTTTGTATTATGGATAGTAGTGCCGAATTTCACTCTCTTTTGCTTTCTCAGAACACAATGCTCGCAAAATTTTAATTTGCAAGCCTTTGCACCTTTCAACAATCCTTGCTTTGCCAGAATTTGCAAGGATTTTTCGCTGGCATGTCCCAACTTTATATGCCACAACTGCATTGAGTCTAATTCTTTGTTGCCGGAAGCTGCAGCGACTGCTTCAATAACTGTACTACCTTGGTAGTAATACAAGTTATTTTTCCTGATGCCCTTCAATATCACAAGTGCGCCAGATGTCACTTTCAAAACCCCATCTCTCATAGTAACAACTGAACCATTGGATTCCAAGGCTCCCAATGAGATGAGATTTTTCTTCAAACTGGCACGCATCAACATCGCTTAAAACTCGTTTGATCCATCTTGATTCTTTAATTGGATTGAACCTATCCCAACAGCTTTCTGAGCATTGTCATTGCCCATATAAACAACTCCTCCATTTAGCTCAACTAAATCGAGAACCACTCCGGTTAGGGACATATGATAGGTACAACCCGAATCCAATATCCACTCATCCGAATGGAACGACGATGATGATGCAACCAATGATAGTTCGAGTCACCGGTATCATGCTTTACAACACAAGCATCTACAGACTTTTCCCTTATTCTTCAGCTTTGGACAATTTTTCTTCCAGTAGCCTTTCTCATGACAAAAGGCACATTCATCTTTCCCGAGCCTGGACTTTGACTTTGATCTCCCCTTCTGAGTTTTCTTTCGAGTGTATGAACGACCTCGGACTACTAAAGCTTTTGTATCTCTGATTGAGTTTTTCTGTTTGTTCTTCTTTCTCTGTTCATAACTATATAAGGCCGCACAGACTTCGCTCAGAGATATATCACTCCTGCCATGAAGTAGAGTAGCTTCTAGGAACTCAAACTCCTCAGGAAGTGACCTCAACAGCATCAAAGCCAAATCTTCATCTTTGAATGTCTCATCCATATTCAGCAAATCAGTGACTAACTGATTAAATTTGGTGATGTGATCATTCATTGTGGTACTTGGGACGTAAGTAAAGCGAAACAGTCTTTTCTTCAAGTGGAGCTTATTTTGACTGTTTTTCTTCAAAAATTTTTTTTCTTCAAGTGCCACCCACAACTTATTTGCAGAAGTCTCCTTTGAAAAAGCATACCTTTGCTCTCGAGAAAGGCATGATCGAATTGTGCCACATGCCAACCTATTGATCGCCTTCCAATCTTTCTCCTGTACATCATCTGGTTTCTCTTCATCAATGGCAATGTCTAAACCCTGCTGAAAAAGGGCATCTAGAACCTCACTTTGCCACATACCAAAATGGCCCGTGCCATCAAAGATCTCCACGGCCAATCTTGCATTTGCAATTGTCGGTCTTGTCCACATGGACGATGTTGAAGCTCCTACACCGACCGTTTTCTCCATAATCTTTCAATATACCTAAGGAAATCTTTTCTGATGTGGAAGATCAGTTTAAACTGCAACCACAGAGCATACTACGATTAACCTTAGGCTCTTGATACCACTTGTTGTTCCAATAGGGTAGGAAGCGTGTAAATTATTGTACTAAAAAAATCACACAAAGTTCAATTCCCAGGGAAGAGAGGTGGATCACAAGGATCTCTTAAATACCAAGTCTTTCCTTAGTCAGAATATTCCTTCTAACGTAATTTAATAGCACAATTAAATACTACTATTATACCCTCAAATATTGAAAGAAAAATAGGACAAAAAGAACACAAGAGTTTTAACGAGGTTCGGTAAATTATACCTACGTCCTCGGGCACTAACACCAGATGATAACTTTACTATCTCCAAAATATTACAAACAAATAGAATTCCTTAAGAATTCTCAAATGGGAGAAGAGAGAAAACTAAGAGAGAAAGATTGGTTGGGATGGTTGAAATGAGAAATGGTTAGGCCTATTTATAGTTGAGGTTCAGGGACTAACTTGCAAATGGCCTAAAAAATTAGGGACCAAAATTGCAATTATCCCATTCAACTTTAAACAACTTGCCTATCACTTTTTTCTTTCGGTGCCACTTGCACCTCCTAATTTTGACTTTTCAACACCCCTTTTTTTTTTAATTTGACTTTTCAACAAACTGCTTGTAAAATTGCGTAGCCGTCAACGAAGAACATCCAAGCCAGTTCCTTGTTATCGTCGCTATACTTCTCTAATTCCTGTGGATCATAGCATTCCTTCAAGCCATCCATCTCTTTCTTAATGTTTCTGTACAAGGATTCCTTATCGAGGCCAATTTTTTTGACGGAATGTGCTGCTAATTTGAGCTTGAGCTCCTTGGATTCAGGGAGGGTGAGATCATCGTGGTGGAGTGGGCCGATTGAGATCACTTTCGGCATGAAATACTTCTTGAAATCTTCGTTACGGCGAAGGGTTGATGGGACTTTTCGTATTAATGGTTTGGCAGTGAAGTTGGGTTGGCCGCCGTAGAAAGCTTTGTCTAATGACCGGAGATTCGCTAATCGTTGTTGTCGATGATTGTTTGATCAGTGGAAACTGCTCCGGCGGCGCCGCCTCCTTCCTCCGTGGAAGACATTTTCAGGCTGACCGGCTCGAAGTAATGAACAAGGTGAGTTTGAAAACTGGTTTTGGCTGATTGAGTGATGTTGGAAAAAAGGAGGCAAAATGGCTACGATGATGACAAATGTTTCTATAGCTTACATACAGAGACGAATCTAGGAAAATGTAAAATTGTTATTTAGGCCCTTAAACTTTTTAAAAATTTTAAATTAGTAAAGGTAAAATTACACTTTGACCCCATAAAATTATAAAAATTCAATTTAATCCTTTAAAAAGTATAAAGATATAGACTACGAAAGATTAAAATTTCATTCGGTCCACCCTAAAAATTTATTCTGACTTCGCCTCTGCTTACCTAATAAACATATGGAAAATAATTTTGGTGTAATTCAAATTTATCCGTTATAGTAAATTTAATTTTCATTTTTTTCAATTTAATTTTCTATCTTTTGGAAGAGTTGAATTTTACTAGCAATTTTAAATTAATTTTTAACAAAAATAGTGACTAAAATATTAAAATTTTAAACATGACAACTCATACAATAATCCACATCTATATGTTATTTATTTATTTCTTATTTTTAAATTATTTGTTGACGTGATATATAAGAAAAGTATTGTTATATTAGCATGAAATGCGCGTGGATTGCCACACGAGTTGTGACACCAATATCGTTAAAAAAATTAATATTTTAGTTAGCATATCTGTTAAAGAAAAACAAGTTGACTCTTTTTTGAAAGGCTAATGACTAAATTTAACTCAAATAAAAAAAATAAAGGCCAATTTGATAGAAAAGATAAATGTCAAGGGTTATATTTATCATTTATACAAATATAATATAAATTTAAGTACAAATATATGTTTGAATTAATCTAAAAGAACTAGACAAATTCCACACATGATATACGAATGTGATGAGAGTAAAACCTATACGTCACAATTGAAAATAATATTATAGAACCTAAATACTCAAAAACCTAAAACTTTCCCCTTAACCAAGAAGCTAAGACGCTATGGATAATTTTACATCTGCAACACTTAATGAATTTCATATGCTTAATAATAGTTCTTTAAATATATTTCGATTTTTATTTTATTATTTATATTATTTTGACTCAATATTATCATTAAGTTAAATGATTTATTTCAAATATTTAAAATGTTTTTATTAATAATTATATATTTTTATAACGAAATTTGAATTAAAATATTAAATTATAATTTGATATATTTTGAGATAATGCAATTTTAAGTATTTCAATTTATTTAATCATTATTCTTAAACTCGTTTTTGTTGTGTTAGTATTGCATAATTTTAATATATATATATATATATATATATATATTTAAGTTTGTTTTGTTCAATTAGTCCTTCTATTATTAAACGAATCGATTTAGTTCTTATATTATTAAAAAAAATCAGATAAGTTCAAATTGAAATAGAATTAACATTTATAGTATAAAAAATATCTTGACAATTGCAATTCAATTCCAAACAAAATGTTTCATTTATTTAACCATAAGAACTTCTAAAATATTCACTCTGTTAAACAGTAAATGTTAAATTTATTAAAGTTTGATATTATTTAATTCTTTTTAATAGTATTAGACTAAATTGTTCCATATATATATTATTAATAAAATGACAATTATACTTCGCCAAGTTTCTAAGTTTGGTATTTGTTCTTACTTTCCTTTTTCAACCGTAGGAACCACCTCATGACTTTTATTTACTTCGCCAAGTTACTGTATTTGATCTCATGACTTTACTAAAAGATTTAGTTCCATTTGTTGCTTCAACATAACTTTTTTTTTTAATGAAATAAAATCAATGCAGTTGGTTTCGGATCGATTCCAGTTATATCGATAGGTATACATTGTTTCAATAATAAATCGAAACAATCAAATTTATTTTCTACACAATGGCAGAGGAGGTGGCAAGTAGGGGCCTTGGCCCCTAAATGTATAAAATTATAAATTAGAAAGGTAAAATTGTACTTGAACCCCTAAAAATCATAAGGCTTTAATTTAGTCTTTTAAAAAATATAATGATATGAACTAATACAATGATGAAATTGTATTTTAACTCTTATCAAAATTTATAACTTAATTCCGGTCCCTCAAAAAATTATAGTTGAGTAGGTTGAACAATTGGGTTTATCTTAGCGTCTTAATGTTAGGATGACCTTATTGGTTTAGTGGCTGTGGGTGTGATAGCTTATCCTTAGGTTTTGTGTTTGAATCTTTGTGAGTGTTTTAGAGAAATTAATTTTATTCGAGTTTTGTTTTAAGTTTTAAAGGTATATTTATTTTATATTTATTTTTATTTTTTGAAAGATTAAGTTATTCTAAAATTCTTTGTGCACGTTCTTTCCCAAATTTTCTTCACGTTTAATTTCTCTTTTATTTTTCTGTTTTACCCACATTTTCGATTCTTGGGTTTTTCTTGTTTCTTTTGCTTTTACATTCTCGTTACTTGTTATCTGTCAAGGGAGATTGCCCTTGTAATCGGATGTGAAGCGAGTAGGTTTTGTTTATGTTGTGCGGAAGCGTGTGAAAGAGTAAAATTATTGTACTGAAAAATCACACTAAGTTCAATTCCCAGGAAAGAGAGGTAGATCACGAAGATCACTTAAATACCAAGTCTTTCCTAGCCAAAATATCCCTTTATCGTAATTTAATAGCACAATAAATCACTACAATCACATTCACAAAATATGCAAAACAAATAATAAAGAACACCAGAATTTTAACGAGGTTCAGCAAATTTTGCCTACGTCCTCAGGCACTACCAAATATATTTCACTCCAAAAATTACAAGTGAAATTTACAAATAAAGAGAGAGAATAATGCCTTAAGTAGAGAATGGCAATTATGGGATGAAGAAAGTAAGAAATGGTTAGGCCTATTTATAGTTGAGGTTCAAGGATCAACTTGCAATGTCCCTATACAATTAGGGACCAAAATTGCAATTATCCCATGCCAACTTTTAACCCAACTTGCCAACCAATATTACTTTCTACTTTCGGTGCCCACCCCATTTGACTTTTCAAACAATGGTGGGTTCCAATAGTTTATTGGGGTTAATGATAGAATTGTTTTTGTTTCTATTTGTTCTTTAATTGAAATTCTTATAGTTTAGTTTGTGTGTGAAATTGAGGTTTTCGATCAATTTGGTGGGAGCGAATCGATCAATTTGGTGGGAGTGAAATTGAGGTTTTCGGTCAATTGAGGTGTGTTTCTGAACCATTAGTGATTAGAGTTTGCTTTGCTAATGCAAATTCTCGATTTTTGGCATGTTTCGATGTGGTTTCGTGACCACACGGGTGGCCATACGGGTGTGTGCAGCACACGGGCGGTTCACACGGCCGTATGACATTGGAAATTAGAGATTTCGATGTTTTCTAGTGTCATACGGTCTGGCCACACAACCGTGTGGCACAGTGTAAGTTTTCCACACGGCCGTGTCTGCTCTGCTCCTTAATTTGACATTTTTGCATAGTGAGTTACGCGGGGTACTCACACGATCGTGTGACTCGGTCACACGGGCGTGTGCCTCTTCTACAATGTTGTGTCCTCTTTCACATGGGCGTGTTCTTCTTTCAAATTGGCGTGTGCCACTTTTGCACGGTCATTCTGATCTTCGCAAGGCCTAGACCCTTCCACACGGCCGTGTAGCTCTGTTTCGCAAATTTTTGTTCTGAGTGATAAATTGACTCGTTCTATGTTTCTGTATAATTCGACTCTCGGTTAAGCCTTGGTAAATGTGTTTGAGACTCAGTATAGTTTGGGTTCGTGTATACATGTGCACTAATGGACTTTAACTTAATTGTTCATTTATGTGTTAATATGATGTGATGAATAGAGTTGAGTTTATTGTTGCTATCATAATTTAGTATTGGAATACAAGTATAATCAAATCTGAATCTGTTCAACCCGGAATGTGTATGTCTATTTCTGTATGTTTGTCTGTGTAATGTGTGCATTACTGCATTAGCGTGAAATTTTGGGATTTGGTTATGGGGAGAAGGAAGACTGATTTGGCAGTTTAACTGCAATACCTCTGTACAGTGGTTTACTGCACTAAACTATACATATGCTAGCATAGTTGTATACATCTACTCGAGTGGCTTAGTTCCACATTTGCAATGTGTAGGGTGGATGGGCTTATTAAGGTTCTATTAGGTGTGCAAGGTGGTTGGGTCTAACATGGCCTTATTGTGGTGTGCAAGGTGGACGGAGTGGTGTTTGGCTGGATCGGTGAGATTTTTATTCTGTTGCATTCATTTCACCTTTGGGTATAAATCTGTCTGTATAGTTGTGGAGTTAATTGCGTAATAATTTGAATAGTCCGACATGTCTTTGGTATCTGGTGTGTTTGGAATAATAACTTTATGTTATGTTTGTTAATGGACTACTTGTAAGACTGATTATTGATATAAGTTGTTTGTTCATTGTCTGTGTGTGCATATTGGAAATATTAGGTCAACTGTCTTTTGTCTTATGTTTCAGACACATATTGAGCTCGCGTAGCTCACCTCCCCTTAGTGTTTCTTCCTTTCAGGTACTTTTTGTGTTCTGAAGCTGGACTCGGCATATCGGTGGTCTCAGATTCTTTGAGGGTTTGGTTTGTTAACAATAATTTTCAAAATTCTTCTATTATTTTTAGTTGGTTTGTAAGGGAGTTTAAGCATTGTGGTATGAGTTTTTGCTTTCGGGCAATCGGTACGTTTTGAGTTTATGATTTTCAAACTTCGAATTTGTAAGGTCGAGTATGAGCTTAAAATTAAATCCGAATTTTTGGCAAAGATGACAATATGGTTCTTTCGATGTAATTTTTTTTACTGTAAGCCGCTGGTTTTAATTCATTAGTTGTAAATTAGACTCATGCAGAGTTTTTAGACATAAAATACTAGTTTGTGCTTTGCATTCAAAGGGTAAGTATTATATTTTTCGCTATGAATTATTTTTCATAACGCCAGTCTCTTGAATTTCCAAATTCGGCGTATAAATTGTTAAAGGATTTAGTTCAATTCAAGCAACCATATTCGGATTAAGTTTCAAACATTTCTTTTGTAAATTTTTCTAGGATCACTTCAGTGGTCAATGTAATCTCTGAGATCTGGTCAAAATTTCTAGGCCGAGTTTTGGGTGTTACACCTCTCAATTTTTAAAAAATCCTAATTACGCCTCACAAAAATTATTAATTTTAAAAAAAAATCATAAATAGATTGAATCCAACATCCAGGAGTTACAAAGTTATCATAAATAACAAGAATTATCATAAATAACAAGAGTTTACAAAAAGACTAGTAAAGAACACTTACTTTCGTTGATGTATGGTATAATACGTCTGCAAAGTACTAAGAGAAAGTGCAGTAATGGCACCCACAAATGCCAAAAACGCCCAAGGACTCCTAAAATAAGTATGATAACCTTGAGCTGCATGATTAATCCACATATTCTTACAATGATTATGTATTTGCCGTTTAACCCCACTGTAAATCATCGGACTAGGAACCAAATCAGTGTTCATCTTATTGAAAAGCTTAGCCACTTCTTCATCACTCCCCAATCCATTGTATAGTATACCGGCGTCTCTAAGGTCTTTAACATCTTCGGCTTCATCGATCAATAAATCAAGGAAACACATATATGAAGTGACGGTGAAATCGTTGTCGAAATCCGGACACATTTCGTAAGCTATTAAGTTTATGGTTGAATCATCAACGGTGATCGGCGGTAACCGTAATTTTCCGAAGAAGAAGAAATGGTTGAAACTGATGTCGGTTAAACAACTTGTTTTGCTTGCTTTTAACCGTATCCCGGCCTTTTTAAGCTCTTTTACGTTACCAATGGTGTGTGAATGGTGCCGTTTTGTTCTTGCTTCGTTGATAAATCCGCGTTCAATGAAAAAGCGCAAACGCCACCACCATGGTTTTTCTTTTTCGACAAGGAGTCTTCGTCGTAGTAGATTCAATAAGTGAATTCGCTCTCCTTCCTTTTGCTGCTCCCACCACCATTCACTACACCAAAATCTGTGTTAGTCGGGACCCAAGCTATAATTTCTCTCTTCTTTTTGTTGTTGTTGGATTTAGAATTATCTGATTTAGTTAAATAAATTATTAAAAATTTTGATAGCAAGCTGTTTGTATAAGTTTCTAAATCAGTTGGTCTAATAACTTTCTTCAGATTGATGTCTCAGTTAATTTTCAATTAGACTAAAATATAATTTTTATTATTATATTAATGCAAAAATCTTACCATTTTAAAGATACTAAACTATAAATTTTCCATTTTGAAAAGTTGGATTTAAAATCATAATTTCTTTTTCACACTCAACAGGATAAATGCAAACCGACAGGCTGGATTCGTTCCCAAGAAATGAAAATTTACATTTTAATATCTTTAAAAATTATTAAATTATATTAAGCCTCAAAATTAAAAAATAATTCATCAATTCTTTTTAAAAAATAAAATTATAAATTAATACATAAAATTTTTAAGGATCAAACTATATTTATTAGTCGGATTAGTTGAATAAAAATCGAACAAAGTTAAAATTAGACCAATGGAATCAAAGAACCGAATGAACTTTTTAAATTTTTAATATTTTAAAAATTTATATAATTAAACTGAATGAACTAATCAGCTGTAAATAAGAGTCTAATCCATCCGATCTAGTTATAAAAACCTTTTTTAACATTTATAAATTCCACAAAATGATTCCTTATTTAATTCACTAAATTACCTGTCTTCGGCTGGGTTGATAACAGCATCGTCGATGAACCTTTGGATTGCATTCATGAACATTTTGCCATCACCCGAGCTTGTAAGCAATTCAAGAACACGAAAAGGTAATTGGTTTTCCAACAAGAACAGATCCGAGTACACAAATGTCAGCAAATTGTTTTTAATAAACAATTTACCATCATCATCATCATTACCGTAACGCATGTAAACTGCTTGTAAAATTGCGCAGCCGTCAACGAAGAACATCCAAGCCAGTTCCTCGTTATCGTCGCTATACTTCTCTAATTCCTGTGGATCATAGCATTTCTTCAAGCCATCCATCTCTACCTTCATGTTGCTGTGCAAGGATTCCTTATCGACGCCAATTTTTATGACGAAATGTGCTGCTAATTTGAGCTTGAGCTCCTTGGATTCATGGAGGGTGAGATCATCGTGGTGGAGTGGGCCGATTGAGATCACTTTCGGCTTAAAATACTTCTTGAAATCTTCGTTATGGCGAAGGGTTGATGGGACTTTTCGTATTAATGGTTTGGCAGTGAAGTTGGGTTGGCCGCCGTCGAAAGCTTTGTCCAATGACTGGAGCTTCGCTACTTCGCCAACGCTGAGGGCGACGTCCGTGAACCGCATATCAATTCTCACGTAATCGTTGTTGGTGTTGTTGTCGATGATTGTTTGATCAGTGGAAACTGCTCCGACGGCTCCGCCTCCTTCCTCCGTGGACGACATTTTCAGGCTGACTGGCTCGAAGTAATTAACAAGGTGATTTTGAAAACTGGTTTTGGCTGATTGAGTGATGTTGGAAAAAAGGTGGCAAAATGGCTACGATGATGACAAGTGTTTCTATAGCTTACATAATATTCAAATTTAATTTTCTATTTTTTTTCAATTTAATTTTCAATCTTTTGGAAGAGTCGAGTTTAACTATCAATTTAAATTAATGTTGTTTAAATGAAAATAGTGACTACAATCCATATATATATATATATATATAATTTTTTACTTATTTTTTATTTTTAAATTATTTGTTGACGTAACCTATAAAAAAGTATTGTTATGTTAGCATGGATTGCCACACAAGCTATGACACTAATATTGTTTAAAATTTAATATTTTAGTTAGCATATCTGTTAAAGAAAAATAATTTAACTCTTTTTAAAAGATTAATAGCTAAATTTAGCTCAAATAAAAAATAATAAAAGCCAATTTAATAGAAAAGTAAATGTCCAGAGTTAAATTTATCATTTATACAAATATAATATAAATTCAATACAAATATATGTCTGAATTAATCTACAAAGAGCACAAACTAATGTTCCTATGTAATGAGAGGAATTTCATATGCTTAATAATAACTCTTTAAATATATTCGTTTTTTATATTATTATTTAAATTATTTTGACTCACTTTAATATTTAAATTATCATTATTTTACATGATTTATTTCAAATATTTAAAAGTTTATATTAATAATTATATATTTTATAACGAAATTTAAATTAAAAATATTAATTTTATTATTAAATTATAATTTGATATATTTTGAGATAATGCGATTTTAAGTACTTCAATTTATTTAATCATTATTTTTAAACTCGTTCTTTTTTTAATTTTGCATAATTTTAACCTATATATATATATATATATATATATAGATATATTTAAAGTTGTACTTATTTTTAAGGTATGTTAATATTTGACACATTTGAATCTTATATATATATATTGGGACGAAGTCAGAATTTTTTGAGTTGAAATTAAATTGTATATTTTACGATAATAAAAATATAATTTCATCATTTTAATAGTCTATAATTTTATAAATTTTAAAAGATTAAATCAAATTTATACATACAATATATTTAGAATATTTAAAATATATTAGATTTTTATTAATATATATATACAATAAATTTGGGTATCGCACGAGTAGACCTATTCATGGGTCTGGCCATCCGGCCCGGCTCAATGGCCCGCTCGAAATACGGGAGGGTTTGGGTAAAAATATAGGACCAAAAAATAGGCTTAGAGAAAAAAATAAGGCTCGTTTAAAAAATGAGCTAGGCTTCGGGTAAGACATTTTTTGTCCGAGCCCGGCCCTGGCCCGAATTCAATAAAGGACAAAAAATTATTTTTTTAATATTATTTTCTTGTTATTTTCTCTCTATTTTGCTACCATTTTACTGTTATGTTGCTACTATTTTGTTGTTATTGTTTGGATATTGTATAAAACTTATTTTGTTATTAACTTTGTTATTATTTTAGAGGCATTTGTTTGTTAAGTTGCATCTATCTTAGTGTTATTTAAGTATACATGTTTTTTAAATTTTATTTTCAATTTGTTGGGAAATATTTAGTTTGACGTTTTAGTATTTTGATGTATTATATATATTTTAAAATTATATAAAAAATAATATGGGTAGGCTGGGTTGAGCCCGAGTTTTATCATTTTTATTCGAGTCGGACTTGGGTAAAATTTTTGGCCAATTTTTCGGGCTGGGTCCGTGTCTAGCAAACGAGCTTGAATTTTTAGTTGAGCCCGGCCCTGCCCATACACAAATCCATGCATGAGTAAAAAAATTAATTATTAAACTATAATTTGGCTCAAACCAAGTTAATCTTAACTTAAAATTAGGTTAAAGTACTTGGGATTTGTTAGGTCCTTATATTATGAGGACTGGATTAAATTAGTCATTCTATTATTAAATGGATCGATTTAGTCATTATATTATTAAAAAAAATAAAATAAGTCTAAACTGAAATAGAATTAACATTTACTGTATAAAAAATGTCTTGACAATTACATTTCAATTCCAAACAGAATGCACTAATAGAAATGACAATTGTACTTCGCCAAGTTTCTAAGTTTGGTATTTATTCTTACTTTCCTTTTTCAACCACAGGAACCACTCTCATGACTTTTATTTACTTTGCCAAGTTACTAAGTTTGGTATTTTATCTCATGACTTTATTAAAATATTTAGTTTCATTTGTTGCTCCAACATAACTTTTTTTTTTCAATGAAACAAAATCAATGCAAATGGTTTCGTATCGATTTCAATTATATTGATTGGTATGCATTGTTTCAATAATAAATTGAAATAATCAAATTTATTTTCTGCACAACGGCAAGCAGAGCCTTGGCCCCTTAAATGTATAAAATTATAAATTACAACTGTAAAATTGTACTTTAGACTTCAAAAAGCACAAGGCTTTAATTTAATCCTTTAAAAACTTATAATGATATTAACTAATATAATGATGAAATTGAGTTTTAACTCTTATCGAAATTTATAACTTAATTCCAGTCCCTCAAATTTTTTTTTGACTTCACCCTTATTTCCTCATTAGTAAAAATTCTAATCTATATCAATTGCAACGGCCAGAACTATACAGTCATATTTTCAGTGTTATCGGAAAAGATGGTTTCGAAACCCTATTTTCGTTGTCTGAGTCCATAAATATTAATATTTAATATTTACGTCGCTAGTATAAAAGTTTATTGAAGTTTGGTCTAGTAATTTTGTCGAATTGATAGTTAAATAAAGTACATGAACTAAATTATAAAAATCCAATCACTATAGATTTTAATTAGCAAAGGACCAAAAGGGCTATTAAACCAACTTTTATTATATGATAGTGGATATAAACAAATATTATTAATGTAGTTTAATTAAATTCTAATTAGACTATATATACAAATTAAGTGGAAAAATGAAAACATTGTCATCTTTATCATCTTTGCTGAGTTTGAGAGACAGAAAAACCTATAAAGCTTTTATACATTCGGTCCTCAATTTCTAAGCTAATATAAGTTTTTTTCTTGTAATTTTTATATATTTGAGGTTATGGATGCTTGATTTATTTAGCTCATGTAACAATTTGCAAAATTGTTAAAATTTTTGAAAATTATCTTTTTAGTTTCTTAAATAAATAGACGTTAAATTAATAGATTTTAAGCTTAGACGTGAAAAAGGACTAAATTATAAAATTTAAATTGATAGTTTTATACAAAAGGATAAATTTGTATAAATTGAAAATTTGACGCTAATTTTTTTATAGTTTTAGATAATAGATAGTTCTAAAAGGATGTGATTGAGATTGATTTGAATCAAAACTTAAATTTGAAAGTTATGACTATTTCAATTTAGAGATTATATAAAATAAAATATGAAATTTTAAAAATATCATAAAAATAAAATTTAACTGACTCATGCATGCATATAACAAAAACTTAATTTTTAAGGACACCCCTTCATGCATTTCACTTCATTAATAACGAAAGAAGCTTGGCTCCCTATAGCTTTCCACTTCATCCAAAATTCACATGTATACAAATTAGGACAACGGAAGTTGTCACTGAACAGCCCTATTTAAAGAAAAATATACCAAAATAAGACAAACCTAAGACCTGAACACTGACCTCATGTGATACAAAGCTCTAAGATGTTCTGCAATTATGTTTTTTTCTTTTTTTCATTGGGTTTCTTCTCTTCATTTGACACAATCAAAAACCCATATATGATTTTAAAAATACTTTTAGACTTCTTTGTCTTGCTAATTTCTGCAGAAAATTACTGGTCTATCACAGCCCCAAAGGTTCCACCATTTGAAGCACAAGAAATTGGCACATCATATAAGTTCTAAATTTGTCGCCAACAACCGAGAAAACTGAGTAGAATTACATTAATTATGCTTAACATTACACTTCAGGCATACATACAAAAAACACTAAACATGCTCGGAGTCGGAGGTGAAGAGGCGGTTGAAAGAGCGCGGATTGAAGAGAAGAGGACTGGCGACGGTGTCGGGTGCTGAGTGCAATGGATGAGTGTTTTGAGGTGGGTTTTGAAAGAGCGTTTGAGGAAAAGCTATAGAAACATGGTGGAAGAAAGGAAGAGTTCCAGAGGATGAGTTAATGGAAGGAAAATTTTAGGGTTTTTTTCCTTTGTTTGAGATCATTTCATAGAATTGATTAAGAAAGGAAGCATCTAAGGAAGGAAAGGAGCTTCTTAGTGTTTTTTTTTTCCTGGATGTTTGGCTTATTTTATTATTCAAAATTAATAAATATTTTTTATAATTAAGTTTAAATAAATTTATTATTAATTTTTTTAAAACAATAATACAAGTTATTTGAACTAGATCAGCTTGGGCCTAGGTTTGAGTGTTTTTTTTAGTCAAAATATAGGCTCGATGTATGAATACTTTTAATCACAATTGTATTTGGGTCATGATATTATTTAGGTAAACTCCTCTCAACAATAATGATTCTAAATTTAAAATCACAAATGACTTTGAGTTAACCTTGATCGTTTGAGTTAACCTTGATCAATTGCTCCAATCACACAACACAAATAACTAAAGCTTCCTCAACCTCAACAAATGTTAGTGTCAAGATTGAACAAACCGTCTCCTAGTACCCTATCATGATCCCAATAGGCAACTTTGATGCTGAACATCCCACAAAAAACATGAAAAAAAAAAGAATCACAATTACATTTAACTCATGCAACAAGTTTCACCTTTTTCGGTGAGAAAAAGATCAAGCCACTATTAGGGAGTCTTGGGCTTCTAGTCAAAGCCTGTGAATCATTAGAATAAGAAAAATCATGTAACGCTTGTTGATAAACATGTCAAATTGCATATTTTTTGTGCTTAATTTGGTTTATTGATGAACTGAACCCTACTAATTAAGTGTTTTTATGATTTACTTCTTGTTAGGGATGCAATTGATTAAAAGCAAGCTGAAAAGTGGCCAAATTAGAAGAAAATTATTGGAATGGGCCAAAGCGAAAAGATGGAGCAAGCTAAGGACTAGTCATAAATTTGACTTTGTAAAAAGCCAAAAATAGGAAATTCTATTTTAAGTTTATTTTAATTTTATTTATTTTTAATTATTATTATTTTAGATTTTATATTAATTTTCTTAAGCTATTTTTAGTAAACCCTATCTATATAAATAGGGGTTTAGTTCTTAGGAAATCATCCATTAATCAATTGTCTTTACATTCCTATTTCATTTTGGAATTCCATTATCCACTTTGTTTTCTTTTTCTTAATTCAATTGAGCATTAGATTATTTTGTCTTCTTTTTACAAAATTTGTCTAATTCTCTTTACAATTTTTCCTATCCATTTCCACTACCTTTTTCATATAATTTCTATCATTTCCATAACCTTCAAGCATGATTAAATTCATGCCACACTAAACCCCTTTCAGCTTTAAGCCGGTGTTAACCCCGTCAAAAACCCGTGAGTTACGAACCCCAGCTGTTTAACTCCCAACTTTCGATATTTATTATTTCTCCGGATTAAGAGTATGACTTCGTCCACTCACAAAGTCAAGTCAATACTAAATCAAAAAAGACGTCGTTTGAGTTAGTGTGGCTAGACGTACAGTTGGAATTCCGAAAGGATCGATTGTCTAATTGGTCTTCCGTGAACACATTGGCGTGCCAAGTGGGGATTGCTGTTTGGTTCCGTCAAGGGAAGTAGTAACCGGATTTAAATGTCCCAATGTTTGAGGGCATTGGTTCGAGCTAGGCTCTTCTAGAACGCAAAGCTGCCGGAGTTCTAAATCACGAACGTTTCGTAGGTTGTTCAATCGGTAAGGGTTAGTTATAGGACGTTCCATAACTAATTTACACAAGGAAGAGTTGGTGTCCGAGGCGTCCTTGGTAGCTATAACTAGCTTATCGGAAAAGAGGAGTTCATCTAATTTCGAGGAACGGGTCAAAGACGAGAAAACCTGTGCTTAAGGCTGAGCTAAGTTTTATTAATTTCCCTTTAAATTATTTCGTTATTTATTTTTATTTTTTACTTTTTACTTTTTACGTTTTCTTGTGTTTATTACAGGTTTCATATTTTATTCCCCCCCCAAACGTCGCGGGCACGACAACTGCCCAGACACTAATCTGGTCAAGAAACAAACAATTTTCAGTAATTCCAGTCTCTGTGGGATCGACCCTACTCCCTATACTGCTTTAATTTGCAAACTAGGTGTAGGTATATATTGGTGGAATCGACAGCCATCAGTTTTGGAGTCGTTGCCGGGGATTGGCAACACTTACAATTGTTTAAATCGTCTTCATGACCAGATCTTCATCAGGAGATCTCGAATCGACCCGAGATCGAGAAATCAGCGAAAACACGCATTTAAAAGAGACAGAAGCTCTTAAACGTGCAAGTAAATCAGGAATTGAGCTAGGACAGGGGATCCTAGAATCCGACGTTGAAAAATTGAGTGAAGTAATTCGCACAGAGGCAATTCGACATGGGAAACGAGTCGAAGAGGTTGAACCTGAGACTGAACCACTCTTTGAAACAAAAGGCAACCTCGGTGAACTAGAAAGGATGGCCAACCGAACCATTCGTCAACTAGCTGCTGCTCCTAACGAGAAAACACCATTATGCATTAACTATCCAACCGGAGGAACTCCTTTCGAATTGAAGTCGGGCTTGATTCACCTTTTGCCCACTTTTCGAGGCTTGAAGAACGAAAATCCACACACTCACTTGAGAGAATTCCACATGGTCTACTCAAGCATGAAACCCCAGGGAGTACCCGAAGATGAGATCAAACTTCAGGCTTTTCTTTTTTCTTTAGTTGATACAGTAAAAGAATGGTTATTTTACTTACCTCCCGGTTCTATCACAATATGGGATGACTTATCTGGTGTATTTCTTGACAAGTTCTTCCCAGCGTCACGAGCAGCCGAGCTTAGGAGGGAAATAGTGGGAATTCGCCAATTGGAGAGTGAATCGCTCTATGACTACTGGGAGAGGTACAAAAAACTGTGTGCGAGTTGTCCTCAACATGGATTGACCGAACAATCACTTCTTCAATATTTCTACGAGGGTTTGCTCCCTATGGAAATGAAGATGATCGACGCTGCTAGCGGAGGAGCGCTTGTCAATATGACCCCTCAAAGGGCAAGAGAACTAATATCCACCATGGCGGCAAATTCTCAACAATTTTAGCCAAATTTGGACCCGACAAGACGGGTTAATGGGGTAAACGTTTCAACTTTAGAAGATAAATTGGATAAGCTTACGAATGTTGTTCAATCTTTGCTTACAGAAAAGAAGAGTTTGACCCCACTATGTGGAATTTGTACTACGTCTGAACACCCGACGGATTTGTGCCCAATCCTTAACGACAGTTCAACGGCACATGTTGATGCTATCGGAGGTGTTCCAGGACCTCCGCAAAGACACTATGATCCTTTCTCCAACACCTACAATCCTAGGTGGAAGGATCATCCCAACCTGAATTACGGAGCTAATCCCCGATATAATCCACCATACCAACCGAGACCTCTGCAACCACCACCACAACACAAGCCGAGCACATCTCTAGAAGCTATCGTGGAAAGACTTGCTGCCGATGCTGCAAAATATCAACAGAGGACAGACATGCTGCAAAATATCAACAGAGGACAGACGCATCAATACAAGAGTTAACTAATCAAGTTAGTAAACTCTCGATGGCAGTTAATCGCTTGGAGTCTCAAGGTAAACTACCTTCTCAAACAGAGCCGAACCCTCGGCAGAATGTCAGTGTAATAACTCTTCGTAGTGGAAAGGTTCTAGAAACAGTTCCAGCCAAAAATCATGGGCAAGAAAAGGAACGGGAAAAGAAGATCTCGGATCCAATAGCAAGGCCAGAATCGAAAGTTCAGAAACCAGTTGTGATGCCATCTCCTTTTCCAGGGAGGCTTGCAAGGGATAAGAAATAGAAGGAGGAAAAAGATATCCTTGAGACATTCAGGAAGGTGGAGGTAAATATCCCTTTACTCGACGCTATCAAACAGATCCCTCATTATGGAAAATTCCTCAAGGAATTGTGTACTAGCAAAAGGAGGTTAATAGGTAATGAAAGAGTAAATGTAGGAGAAAATGTCTCCGCAGTGCTACAAAAGAAAGTTCTACCCAAATACAAGGACCAATGTATGTTTGCTATTCCTTGTGAGATAGGCATTAAGAAAGCCATGTGTGATTTAGGGGCTTCCATTAATGTTATGCCTTATTCTATTTATAAACTGATTAAGGTCCTTTAAAAGAGATAGGAGTAATAATCCAGTTGGCGGACAGGACAGTCGTCTATCCTGAAGGGCTGCTTGAAGACGTCCTTGTTAAAGTTAACGAATTAGTTTTCCTATGATTTTTACATTATCGACATGGAGGATGACAATTCACTAATTAAATCGACATAATTCTTGGGAGACCATTCTTGAGTCTTGCATTTAACGAAAATTGATGTTTGGAATGGAACACTTACCATGGAATTTGACGGTGACGTGGTTAGGTTTAGTGTTTATGAGGATATGGGACATTCAAATGATAAGTTACAAATTGTGCCTTGCAGGAATATGGATCTCAATTTTAAGCAAGAGGAATTATCGATGATCCAAAAACAAATACATGAAGATGTGATGAAAGCCTCAAAATTGGAAATCAAACCGTTTCTAGAACATACAAGGATTCCAATAGAGGAAAATGTAAAGATGAACGAAAAAGATCAAATGATAGGAAAATCCGAGAAATGCTTCAAGGATAGTGGAAAAAGGTCGAAACCTTTCTGCAAAAACATCCAAGTGCACAAGATGGGAAAATTAATTCTCAATAAACCCAAAGGATAACATTTAAGGTCGTCGAGCTAACGACGTTAAACAAAAGCGCTTTTTGGGAGGCAACCCAAATTTATTTTCATTTATTTAATTTTGAGTTTTAGTAAGATTTAGGTTGTAAATAAATAAATTTTTATTTAATCTAGTGAATTTTCTATTTTCAGGAACGTAATGCAGGTTTTGCAGAAGTTAGATAATGATGGTAGCGTGGGCACACAGTGCTAAATGCTGACAATTATTTCCTAATGGCGACAACATTAGTTGAAACACATGGGGAGAATTCTTAACCTTTTTCTTTGCTTGTTGTTTGAGTTACTAAACTTTATTGCATATATATAACACATGCTTGAGGACAAGCATAGATTAAGTAGGGGGGTTGAGTTGGTTAGTAAATATGCATGACTTTTGTTGCATGTCTCTCTTTTGCATGTGTTCAATCTTACGTTGAATTCATTCGATAGTTTATTTGACATTGAGCCTTTAATCTCATACTTAGTTAATTTGGACAATGGGGCTAATTTTTTAATTTTAAATGTTCAAATATATAGATTAGTCGATATTTGTGTTTTAAAGTTGACATATGTAACTAGATTTTTCGTATAAATTTATTGTTTGGAAACTATGTTTGCTTGTGCATAAATAAATTAATAAAGGTTCAGGCTATGAATGAAGTTTCGAAAACATGACCGAATTGAGTAACCGGGGCAGGGTGCTTGGGTTGTCATCTTGTCTCGCGTAAAAAGGTTCGAGTGACAAGTCGATAACTTACAAACATTCTGCTAGCTGAACACCCCATAAAATAAAAAAAGAGAGAAAAAATAATACATAATAAATAAAGACTGTTTGAACTGAGAAACCGGGATAGGGTGCTTGGATTGTCATCCTAGTTCGCGTAAAAAGGTTTGATCTTGTCTATTAATTTTCTGATGTATAGTTAATTAATAATGCCGTGCAAATTATGGGATTCAATCTCAATTTAGCGAAATTGTTTAGTTGACATATTTCAATTTTATGACACTTGTTGATTAAAATGTATATTTTGAACATTTATTTATTTTTGCCTATGTTGTTTGCATTGATTGAGGATATGGAAAAGGGGCTCGATTTTTAATAAATTGTGGAATTGATTCTAATGTTTGAAAGAACAACATGCTTGAGGGCAAGCATGAGCTAAGTAGGGGGGATTTGATAAACATGTCAAATTGCATATTTTTTTGTGCTTAAATTGGTTTATTGATGAACTGAACCCTGCTAATTAAGTGTTTTTATGATTTACTTCTTGTCAGGGATGCAATTGATCAAAAGCTAGCTGAAAAGGGGCCAAATTAGAAGAAAATTATTGGAATAGGCCAAAGCGAAAAGATGGAGCAAGCCATGGACTAGTCATAAATTTGACTTTGTAAAAAGCCAAAAATAGGAAATTCTATTTTAAGTTTATTTTAATTTTATTTATTTTTAATTATTATTATTTTAGATTTTATATTAATTTTCTTAAGATATTTTTAGTAAACCCTATCTATATAAATAGGGGGTTTTAGTTCTTAGGAAATCATCCATTAATCAATTGTCTTTACATTCCTATTTCATTTTGGAATTCCATTATCCACTTTGTTTTCTTTTTCTTAATTCAATTGAGCATTAGATTATTTTGTCTTCTTTTTACAAAATTTGTCTAATTCTCTTTGCAATTTTTCCTATCCATTTCCACTACCTTTTTCATATAATTTCTGTCATTTCCATAACCTTCAAGCATGATTAAATTCATGCCACACTAAACCCCTTTCAACTTTAAGCCGGTGTTAACCCCGTCAAAAACCCGTGAGTTACGAACCCGAGCTGTTTAACTCCCAACTTTCGATATTTATTATTTCTCCGGATTAAGAGTATGACTTCGTCAACTCACAAAGTCAAGTCAATACTAAATAAAAAAAGACGTCGTTTGAGTTAGTGTGGCTAGACGTACAGTTGGAATTCCGAAATGATCGATTGTCTAATTGGTCTTCCGTGAACACATTGGCGTGCCAAGTGGGGATTGCTGTTTGGTTCTGTCAAGGGAAGTAGTAACCGGATTTAAATGTCCCAACGTTTGAGGGCATTGGTTCGAGCTAGGCTCTTCTAGAACGCAAAGCTGCCGGAGTTCTAAATCACGAACGTTTCATAGGTTGTTCAATCGGTAAGGGTTAGTTATAGGACGTTCCATAACTAATTTACACAAGGAAGAGTTGGTGTCCGAGGCGTCCTTGGTAGCTATAACTAGCTTATCGGAAAAGAGGAGTTCATCTAATTTCGAGGAACGGGTCAAAGACGAAAAAACCCGTGCTTTAAGGCTGAGCTAAGTTTTATTGATTTCCCTTTAAATTATTTCGTTATTTATTTTTATTTTTTACTTTTTACTTTTTACGTTTTCTTGTGTTTATTACAGGTTTCATATTTTATTCCCCCCCAAACGTCGCGGGCACGACAACTGCCCAGACACTAATCTGGTCAAGAAACAAACAATTTTCAGTAATTCCAGTCTCTGTGGGATCGACCCTACTCCCTATACTGCTTTAATTTGCAAACTAGGTGTAGGTATATATTGGTGGAATCGACAGCCATCACTTGTTGCCAAATCACAATTTTGTCAATGTTGAGGTTTTTCAAAAACAAAACAATTAACAAATACTTAAGGCCTGAAACGCCCTCTCTTCATGGTTTTTAGTTAAACCCTGATGTACCCCAACCTACCCTAATAGAAAGGTAAAAGAACAATGTGCTCAATGGATTTCACTTCTTCCCCACATCTCTGTCAATGAGGATCCACCTTCTTAAACCTTTTGGCAATGTTTTGTTTAGTAGTAACCACATTGTGACAAGACCTCCTAAGGAGATTTTTATATTTAGTATCACATTAAGCTCCCATGAATGATTCAAACCTTTTTAAGACGAATCACTGTTAGCATTTGATCGGTTAGGGGCCGTAAATGAGAGAGGAGGAGAAAAGAGCAACTAGTACCCATATCAAATGTTGTAAAATTTGTCTTTCGAAAAATGCAACACAAATTTCTCTCGCTTAGTAAGGGACCTAATAAAGATTTTCTCAATAACTTTATGTTCATTTTGGCTAAAACATTGTTGTAGTAAATAGCTCTTCCAAATCCTCGAGTCCATGTCAATTAGGTCCTTAAACAAAATAAGGCCTATCTCGGAGGAGGAAAGGATGGAATATATTAAAAAAGATTACAAGTCGAGGACCCCTTGATCATGTGAAACCATAATGTCCTAGTGACTTTTGAATTCAAATTGGTTGCAAGATTTTTAGTTAAATTAATAATTCAAAATTTTAGTATGATCAAGGTATCTTTCATGTCTGATGTACGATTTTGAAGACCAATCCTTTCAAGATTCATGGTTACCCCTCCTAACAATATTATTATATCTAAAATTTAAATATAAAGTTTCTTTTTAGGAATACAATATGCCTTCCCTTCTCAATTTTTGTTTATTGTTAATTGATCATTTAGATAGAAATGCATTTGTTTAAAACCTTGGTAATTAGTTGGGTCTGGTGAACTTTACTATGCATGTAACGCCCAACATCAATTCTTAAGAATTCGATGATTGAAATATTTTGTTTCAAAATTACTTCAATTGTAACTATTACTTAATTGTGGTACAAGATTTTTGTTACAATGTTGAGAACTAGTCACAACTCGTCTCCAACATTTTTTTTTCTCTCAATCAAAGAGCATATACAAAAACCAAAAACCGGGGAAATAAGCCCCCATGAAAACCAGCACCCGAAACAAAACCCCACTAAATATCCAAGACAATTGAACCATCAAAGATCAACACACCCCCATAATAACTCTGCCCACAAAGACAGAGCGCAACAGCAAAATAAACCAACAACGATAAACTAAAACAAAATTGCTGCAACAGCAAAAAACCGCTTCAGCACGCTTCAGCCCACTTCAGCCTGCTTCAACCCACATCTTTCTATACTAATAACAATGTTGATACTAACTAAATTAAAACCCAATTTAACAACTGTATAGATTTTTAGGTTAAATAAATTTTAAGTACACATATTAGTGTTGTGATGTAAGTATTTAGGATAAATCACCCTGCAGTGTCAGACAAATTGTCCCAGACTATAAATTGTATATACAAACAAAATTAAAGAGCATTGGTAAAATGTATAAAAAATTTATTAGCTTTCAATATTTATAATAAATTGAACACAAATATAATATACAAAGCTTTGATGCCTTGAATGCTTTAGGGCTCTTCAAGCAGCCTTTAATTTTTGCGATTGGATGAGTCTTGGCTGCCACAAATTGAAGAAGAAAAAAATATAAAAGCATTTCAGAACAAATACACACAAAATAAGCTTCTGCATGTAAGAAACTTATATAAGTTCGTTCCGGGTTTCACAAGTTTAGTCGTTTTAAGTTTGAGATTTTAATTTTAGATTGGATTATTACAAATAAAAGTATAAATTATTCAGATTATTTTGAATTGAATGAATATTTTGTTTGAATCAGTTTATATTTGGGTAAATAATAAACAGGTTTAAATTACTAATTTTTATAGTAAAACTGAATTAATTAGTTAAATTTTCGGATTCATGTTAAAATTGACACATTTAATTAAAAATATTTAAACATTAAAATAATCAAAAAGTCCCTAAGTTCAACTTACGGGCGAAATTTTATATTTTTACTTTGGCCTCCCGATTTTTTCAAATTCCTAATTAAGCCTCACAAAAGTATTGAAATTTTCAAAATTTTCACAATTTTCAAAAGTTTCTTTAATTTTCTCAAAATTTTGATTAAATCTCTTAAATTTTATTTTCAAAAAAAAATCTCATTAAACACTAAAATTTAAATAGATTGAATCCAACATCCAGGAGTTACAAAATTCTCATAAGTAACCAGAGTTTACAAAAAGACTCGTAAACAACACTTACTTTGGCTGATGTATGGCATAATAAGTCTGCAAAGCACCAAGCAAAAGTGCAGTAATGGCACCCACAAATGCCAAAAACGTCCAAGGACTCCTAAAATAAGTATGATAACCTTGAGCTGCATGATTAATCCACGTAGTCTTACAATGATTATGTATTTTTTGTTTAAGCCCACTGTAAATCATCGGACTAGGAACTAAGTCAGTGTTCATCTTATTGAAAATCTTAGCCACTTCTTCATCACTCCCCAATCTATTGTATAGTATGCCGGCGTCTCTCAAGTCTTTAACATCTTCGGCTTCATCGATCAACAAATCAAGGAAACACATATATGAAGTGACGATGAAATTGTTGTCGAAATCCGGACACATTTCGTAAGCTATTAAGTTCATGGTTGAATCATCGACGGAGATCGGTGGTAAACATAATTTTCCGACGAAGAAGATACGGTTGAAACTGATGTCGGTTAAACAACTTGTTTCGCTGGCTTTTAACCATATCCCGACCTTTTTAAACTCTTTTACGTTACGAATGGTGTGTGAATGGCACCGTTTTGTTCTTGCTTCGTTGCTAAATCTGTGTTCAATGAAAAACGGAAAACCCCACCCCCATGATTTTTCTTTTCTGAAAAGGAGTCTTACTCGTAGTAGATGTAATAAGTGAATTCGCTCTCCTTCGTGCTGCTCCCACCACCTTTCACTGGAGCAAAATCTGTATTAGTCGAAGCGAACCTATAAATTTTTTTGGGGTAAATTACACAGTCACTCAACTTTAGGGCAATTGATAAAATAGTAACTCTGATTTCAGTTCAATTACTAATGTTATCAAAAAGTGACAAATCAGTTATTCATTAACATTTTTCGTCACAGTCTTAATGTGACCAGTTAACTTGCCACGTTGGACAAGTAGTCAAAGGGTCAAAAAAAATAAAAGATGATCGGTTAAGGGTAAAAAGAAAAATAAGAGAAATAGAGAAGAAGAAGAAAAGAAAGAACAGGGGAGGAAGAAGGGAAAATGGAAGGAGATTCCATGCTTTGTACCAAGGGTCAAAATTTGAGAACTCCGATTTTGATCCTTGGGAATCGCTGGTACGAAGTCCTTCCAATTTCTCCTCTTCTTTTCTTCTTCTTCTCCATTTCTTCTCTTATTCTTCTTCTTTTTCTTCTTCTAGGCACCAGACTTCTTAAATAGGTTTATTTAAATGACAGCTAGCTAAAAGGACTGTTTTGTTAATTACCTCAAAGTTGAGTGATTGTTGCTATAATTTATCCTTTTTTATTTGGAATTGTAAATTTTTAACAGGCTAAATTTAACGTTTTCAAAATCCAACTTGTTAAGTTATCAATTTATAAGTCTAATTAGTATGATGAGTTCATCCGATTTAATTAAATTAATTATTAAAAATTTTCAATTTGATTGCCCAGTTCAATTAGTTTTTTTTTCGATTCAACCTGTTCATATAGATTCCCAAGTCGATTGGTCCAATGACTTCTTTCATATTGATACCTTAATTAATTTTCAATCCAAATCGATTCAAATAATATTGGCTAAAATACAATTTTTATTATTTTATTAAAGCAAAAATTGTACCATTTTAAAGATATTAAAATATAAATTTTCCATTTTATAAAGTTGGATTTGAAATCATAATTTTTTCTAAAGAAATGTACACTCAACAGGACTAAAGCAACGGTAGGAAAAAATATTTTATGGACCATTTTCATAACATTATTTATGATCCTATCTAATTAAAAGATGATAAATAATCTTTTTTAATATCATATATACATTTGAATTAAACTTTCAAATCAAAGATGATATGTCTTCTTTAAATTGAGTGGGACTATAGATGATGCAGTGAAAATGATCCATAAAATAATTTATCACAAGAGTATTTCTAAAAATAGAAAATTTTAACCTTCAAAATGGAAAAATATTTTGTTCAGTGTTTTTTAAAAAAATATGAACTTATAAATCAATACATGAAAAAATTTAAGGATCCGACAAAACTTATCAGTCAGGTTAGTTAGAGAGAAAATTGAATAAAGTATTGATCCAGAATAAGAGATTAGATTAGCTGAATTGAGTGATCGAATCAATTTTTTTTATATTTTTAATATATCTTTAATATTTTCAAAAAAATTATATAATTAAATCGAATAAGCTAATTAATCAAAATAAAAGTCTAAAAACCTTTTAACATTTATAAACTCGACAAAATGATTTTTTTTTTTAAATTCCTTAAATTACCTGTCCTGTGGCTCTTTGATCTCGGCTGGGGTGATAACAGTGTCGTCGATGAACCTTATGATTGCCTTCGTGAACTCTTTGCCCTTGATCGAGCTTGTAAGCAATTCAAGAACTCGAAATGGTAATTGGTTCTCCAACAAGAACAGATCCGAGTACACAAATGTAAGCAAATCGTTTTTAATAAACAACTGGCCATAAACATCATAAAAATCATCAGAATTACCGTAACGCATATAAACTGCTTGTAAAATTGCGCAGCCGTCAACGAAGAACATCCAAGCCAGTTTCTCGTCATCGTCGCTGTACTTCTCTAATTCCTGTGGATCATAGCATTTCTTTAAGTCATCGATCTCTTCCTTCATGTTGCTGTACAAGGAATCCTTACGGACGTCAATGTTTTTTGACGAAATGTGCTGCTAATTTGAGCTTGAGCTCCTTGGATTCATGGAGGGTCGAATCATCGTGGTGGAGTGGGCCGATTGAGATCACTTTCGGCTTGAAATACTTCTTGAAATCTTCGTTACGGCGAAGGGTTGATGGGACCTTTCGGATCAATGGATTGGCTGTGAGGTTGGGTTGGCCGCCCTCGAAAGCTTTGTCTAATGACTCGAGATTCTCTACTTCGCCAACGCTAAGAGGGACGCCCGGGAACTGCATATCAATGCTCACGGAATCGTTGTTGGTGTTGTTGTCAATGATTTCTTGATCAGTGGAAACTGCTCCGACGGCGCCGCCTCCTTCCTCCGTGGACGACATTTTCAGGCTGAGGGGTTGGAAGTAATAAACAAGGTGATTTTGTAAACTGTTTTTGGCAGAGTGAGTGATGTTGGAGAAAAGGTGGCAAAAAGGCTACGATGATGACAAATATTTTATAGCTTACATAATAAACATATAAGAAAAATAGTGTTACCTTAGCATGAAGTGGACATGGATTGCCACACAATTGTGACACTAATATCGTTAAAAATTTAATATTTTAGTTAACATTTTTTAAAGAAAAATAATTTAATTTTTTTGAAAGGTTAATGATTAAACTTTAACTCAAATAAAAAAGAATAAAAGTAACTTAAAAAGAATAAAAGTAACTTAACTCAAATTAAAAAGAACAAAAATAAATTTGGCAGAAAATATAAATATTGAGAGTTAAATTTATCATTATGTCTTTTTTTTTTTAAGTTTCACTTATACAAATACAACATAAGTTCAAATATAAATAAATGTCTCAACAAATCCAAAAAGAACTAAACAAAATTCACACATGATATATACATAACGAGATTAAGACCCACACATCACAATTAAGAATAATATTATAAAACCTAAATACTCAACAACTCAAAACCTTCTCCTTAAGAAGTTAAGACCCTATCATAGGGAGAATTTTACATTTACAACACTTATTAAATTTCATACACTTAAAAATAGCTCCATGCTTCTTTACATATAATAATTGCATTTGTTATTCTGCATAACTCATGAAAAATCTCAAATTTGCAACCACATAGTATCCACATGCCAACCAACCAATTTATTACTCACATGCCAACCAATTTTTTATTATTATTGAAGTTATTGTACTTATAAGCTTTTACATATAACCATGCTTCTTTAGATATGTTAATTTTATTTATTGTTGTACCTCACTCGTTAAAAATCTCAAATTTGCAATAAAATATTATTCACATGCCAACCAACAATTATACTTATAAGCTTTATGCTTCTTGTAACACTCTATGTTTAATCCGATCTACAGGACACTATAGTTATTGTCGGAGTAACTACAGTTAGAATTACGATAAGATAATTTTTATTTAAACATCAATCATGATGCAATTACAATAATACATGAATTATGAGCTTTAATCGAGCTTACGAAAGTTTTTTTGTCAGTCCGAGCAAGAATTAGAACCAAACTGCAAAGATTTGAAAAGTTTGTCGCGACTTCGCTACTTCAGCTTTTTCTCACCGCAACATGAGCATCTCAGTATGTCACATCATAACGGAAAGCCTATGCTCGTAGCGGCGAGACTCTCTGACTTGGCAATGTTGCAATATCAAGATTCGCAGTCGTGACATGGACCCTATATTTAGCAAAAATATACATTTTGGTACCTAATTCAATGCTCCAACTAAAATCATGCAAGAAAAATACATTACATGCCATTTCTAAATGACCTAAACCTTACCTAAAACATGCTACGTAAGTACAAACATATCATTTCAATTCCATAGCAATTCATATTACCATTTCATCAATTATATTCAACTTTTCAATAACTTACACTAAATATCAACAAGTTATATCAACATCTACCATTACCTTTATCATGCCATAATGAATCATTCTATTTCAAACAATCATCACATTAGTTCTTTTATTTTTCTTTTTTAGTCAACATATGCAAACCAACTTAAATAATTTCATTCCAACTTTCTAAATGCATCAAATATTTCATCATATTCATGTACTAACAAAGATCATGCCAAGAACCCACATGCAGAGTCACTATATACCACATTTAACACAACAAGACTTTTACACAACCAAAGATTACTCCAAACGTTTATATGCATGTCGCACTCCTTGACTCAAATGATAAAAAAAAAAACCAAATTGACAATAGAATAGTGTAAACTTCGAACGGTCCAACCGATGTGTTTCATAATGTAACAACCTAAAAGGAAAAAGAAAACAATGGGGTAAGCATATAATATGCTTAGTAACCTCATATGTAATCTAAAACTTACCTAGAATAATTGATCATAAACAATTACTCAATAAGCTATCAAATTTATTTTTCCATGGCACTTAGATATCGTACATGTAACAACATTTCAAGTCAAAAATGTTAAATACAATATTGAATCATTATGTCAACTTTTTTTAAGTTTCACTTATAGAACTACAATATAGGTTCAAGTACAAATATATGTCTCAATTAATCTAGAAAGAACTAGAAAAAATCCAAACATGATACGCATATAATGAGAGTGAGACTCACACATCAAATTGAAAATAATATTATAGAACCTAAATACTCAACAACCCAAAACCTTCGCCTTAACCAAGAAGCTAAGACCCTATCAGAGGAAGAATTTTATATCTACAACACTTCTTAAATTTCATTAGCTTAATAATAGCTATTCAAATATATAACATTGTAACCATGCTTCTTTACATATAGTAATTGCATTTGTTATTCTACCTAACTTATGAAAAATCTCAAATTTGCAACATGTTATTCACACGCCAAACAACCAATTTATTATTCCAACCAACTAATTTATTATTCACATGCCAAACAACCAATTTATTATTCACATGCCAACCAATTTGTTTTATTGAAGTTATTATACTTATAAGCTTTCACATGTAACGATGCTTCTTGTAACACTTTTCATTGGATCCAATCATTGAGTCCGATCTACAAGACGCTACAGTCATTGTCAAAGCAACTACAGTTAGAATTACGATAAGATAATTTTCATTTAAACATCAATCATGATTCAATTACAGTAATACATTAATTATGAGCTTTAATCGAGCTTACGAAAGCTTTTTGGCTGTCCGAACAAAAATTAGGACCAAACTATAAAAAATTGAAAAGTTTGGAGCGACATCATGGCTTCAACTTTTTCTCATTGCAACATGACCATTTCAGTGTGTCACGTCGCAACGACAAGCCTATGCTCGTCACGATGAGACTCTCTAACTTGGCAATGTCGCAACGTCAAGATTCGTAACTGCAACATGGACCCCATATTTGGTAAAAATGTACAATTTGGTATCTAATTCAATGTTCCAACTAAAATCATGCAAGAAACTACATTACATGCCATTTCTAAATGACTTAAAACTTACCTAAAACATGCTAAGTAAGTTCAAACATATCATTTCAATTCCATAGCAATTCATATTACCATTTTATTCAACTTTTCAATAACTTAAACTAAATATCAACAAGTTATACCAACATCTACCATTACCTTTACCATGCCATAATGAATCATTCCATTTCAAACAATCATTACATTAGTTCTTTTATTTTTCTTTTTTAGTCAACATATGCAAACCAACTTAAATAGTTCGCATTCCAACTTTCTAAATGCATCAAATATTTCATATTCATGTAGTAAGAAAGATCATGCCAAAAACCCACATGCAAAGTCATTATATACCACATTTAACTCAACAAGACTTTTACACAACCAAAGGTTACTACAAACGCTTATATTATCGCAATTCTTGACTCAAAATGATAAAAAAAACTACCAAATTGACGATAAAATAGTTTAAGCTTCGACCATTCCAACTGACATGTTCTGCAAGGTAACAACCTAAAAGAAAAAAGAAACAATGGGATAAGCATATGATATGCTTAGTAAGCTCATATGGAAACTAAAACTTACCTAGATCAATTGAACATAAAAAATTACTCAATAAGCTATCGAATTAATTTTTCCTTGGAACTTATATACATATAATACATGTAACAACATTTCAAGTCAAAAGTGTTAGATACAATGTTGAATCATAATACCGTCAACATTTAAAACATAATCACATAACAATCTATATATCAAATTTCATCAATACCAGTTCATTTTCAGTTCAAGATTTAATTCTATTTCCAACCATTTAATCATCCTCTGATGGAACTATAGTAAAAAAGACGTAGGTACATGGGAATATTTTGCTGACACTTGAACAAACTTGCTCACACAAGTTGGACTCTATGTTAGAATTATTCACACAAGTTGACTTTGTAATAATTGCTCACAAAAGTTGACTTTGTAATAGAATTGTTCACACATACTGACTTTGTGAAATGCTCACACAAGCTAACTTTGTAATACTTCCATACAACTAATATTTATGATCCAATTCAAGACAATGTGCTAAATTCATTGTTTCTCTTCAATTCTAACAATTATATCTATTTATATGTGTTGATTCAAATACAATTCATACCAAAATAAAATTGATTATGTGAAAGAAGTTAAAATAAAAATTACTACTAAAGAAAGATAAGGGTATTTTTTCCAGGTCATGGATGTAACGACGAATATTCTCGGTTATTGTTGGTGTTGTATGGAAGAATCAAAGATGGAGTGAACAAGTTTTTAGGGTTTTAAAGTTTAATATTAAAAGATTGTTGTATGTGGGTATGCGGCTATGTTTTCGATGTAAGGAATGGTATAAAAAAAATTATGATTTAGGGTTTTGTTATATAAAGAAGGAAAATGCCTTTTAAAGATTGTTATAGGCTCCAATCTTTGTTTTTAGTGTATGTATCATGGTCATGTTGATGTGGTACAAGTTTAGTCCTTTTGAGTGTGTCTTGTGATGTGAAGTATGTTTTGTTGAGGCTCTTGGCTCCTATGTTTCAATGATAATAAAATATACGTCAAACAACATTCTCACAAAAAACATGAGTTTACAAAACGAGTAGTAAACAACACTTACTTTGGTTGATGTATGGCATAATATGTCTGCAAAGCACCAAGCAAAAGTGCAGTAATGGCACCCACTAATGCCAAAAATGTCCAAGGACTCCTAAAATAAGTATGATAACCTTGAGCTGCATGATTAATCCACGTAGTCTTACAATGATTATGTATTATCCGTTTAACCTCACTGTAAATCTTTGAACTAGGAACCAAATCAGTGTTCATCTTATTGAAAATCTTAGCCACTTCTTCATCACTCCCCAATCCGTTGTATAGTATACCGGCGGTTCTCAGGTCTTTAACATTTTCGGCTTCATCGATCAATAAATCAAGGAAACACATATATGAAGTGACGGTAAAATTGTTGTCGAAATCCGGACACATTTCGTAAGCTATTAAGTTCATGGTTGAATCATCGACGGTGACCGGCGGTAAATATAACTTTCCGACGAAGGAGATACTATTGAAACTGATGTCGGTTAAGCAACTTGTTTGGCTTGCTTTTAACCATATCTCGGCCTTTTTAAGCTCTTTTACGTTACCAATGGTGTGTGAATGGCACCGTTTTGTTCTTGCTTCGTTGCTAAATCTGTGTTCAATGCAAAACGGAAAACTGCACCACCATGGATTTTCTTTTTTGGAAAGGAGTCTTACTCGTAGTAGATGCAATAAGTGAATTCGCTCTCCTTCTTGATGCTCCCACCATTCACTAGACCAAAATCTGTGTTAGTTGGGAGCGAAACTATAATTTCTTTTTTGCTGGATTTGGAATTGTAAATCTTTATCAAGCTAGGAATTGATTAAGTTATCCATTTTTAAATTTAATTGATTTATTAATTTATCCAATTTAATTAAATAAATTATTAAAAATTTCGATTCGAATGCCCCAGTTCAATTAATTCTTTTTCTCGGTTCAACTTTTTGTATATTTTAGATATAACTTTAATATTTTCAAAATTTTATATAATTCAATCGAATGAACTAATCCACCTGAAATGAAAATCTAACTTTTTCGATCTCTAAAAAACTTTTTAACATTTATAAACTCCACAAAATGATTCTGTTTTAAATTCCTTAAATTACCTGTCCTCGGCTGGGGTGATAACAGTGTCGTCGATGAACCTTATGATTGCATTCATGAACTGTTCACCATCGCTCGAGCTTGTAAGCAATTCAAGAACACGAAAAGGTATTTTGGTTCTCCAACAAGAACAGATCCGAGTACACAAATGTCAGAAAATCGTTTTTGATAAACAATTGGCCATAAACAGCATAAAAATCATCATAAGTACCGCAACGCGTATAAATTGCTTGTAAAATTGCGCAGCCGTCAACGAAGAAGATCCAAGCCAGTTTCTCGTTTCGTTGCTATACTTCTCTAGTTCCTTTGGATCATAGCATTTCTTCAAGTCATCCATCTCTGCCTTCATGTTGTTGTACAAGGTATCCATATCGACGCCAATTTTTTTGATGAAATGTGCTGCTAATTTGAGCTTGAGCTTCTCGGACTCTTGGAGCTCGGCATCATCGTGGTGGAGTGGGCCGATTGAGATCACTTTCGGCTTGAAATATTTCCGGAAATCTTCGTGACGGCCAAGGTTTGATGGGACTCTTTGTATCAATGGTTTGGCTTTGGGGTCGAGATGGTCGCCGTCGAAAGCTTCGTCTAATGACTAGAGATTCCGTAATTAGCTATTGCTGCGAGTGAAGTCCGCACCCGGTATTTGAATGATCGTCTCTAGGGGATTGTTGTTGTTGTTGTTGATTGTTTTGTCAGTGCAAAACTGCTCCGACGGCGCGGCCTCCTTCCTCCGTGGACGACATTTTCAGGCTGAGCGGTTCGAAGTAATTAACAAGGTGATGTTGGAAAAAAGTAGCAAAATAGCTACGATGACGATAAATGTTATTATAGCTTATATAATAAACATATGGAAAATATTTTTTTTAGTGTAATTTTAAATTTAGCTCTTACCATTTATATTTTTGTCAATTTAATTTTTATTCATTTATATATTTTTCAATTTAATTTTATTCTTTTAGTTAAAATTAACTTTTTACCTTTTAAAGGAGTCAAATTAAACTACCAATCTTTTAGGAAAGGATCGAATTAATTTTTTAATTAAAATAGTGACTAAAATATTAAATTTTAGACATGACAACTTATATAACAATCTACGTGTATTTGTTTTTTCTTTTAAAATTATTTGTTGACATAACATATAAGAAAACCAGTGTTATGTTAGCATGAAGTGCACATGGATTGTCACACGAGTTGTAACATCAACACCGTTAAAAATTTTATGTTTTAGTCAACATTTCTGTTAAAGAAAAATAATTTGACTCTTTTTTAAAAGATTAATGATTAAATTTATCTCAAATAATAATAATAATAATAATAATAATAATAATAATATCTCAAATAATAATAATTTGACTCTTTTTTAAAAAGCTTTATTGATTAGCAATTTTGAATAAGGAAGTGTGTGAATGTTTAAAAGAAATGGGGGGTTTTTGTGAAGTTAAGTGGGAGAATTGTTTATAAGAAAACTGCTTGATATGATGAAGTTGTATATGCAGGAGATTTCTGGTGGATATGGCCGATCTGGAGTTGTTTTGATTCTATTAAATTCCAATCAGATGCTTCATTTGGTTGGTTTCCCCAAATGGGTTCTTTATGTGTGGGATTGCAAACGAGGATTGAGTTTGGTTGCGGAGGAGTCTTGAGTGATAGGAGGGTGTCGTAAGAGCTTTATTTTCTGGTTTTGCAGCATCAAATGTTTCCGATATGGTTGAGAGTGGCGCATTGAAGGTTTTAATTGGGAGTTAATATTTAAAAATTGGGTTTCGATTGAAGCTAAAACTGTTCGTGGTTGCTGCACACTTTCTTCAATTGGTTTGAAATTAGGATGTACAGAGTTGATAATGTCTCTTTTTCGAAAATAGATAAGCATGGTAACATGATGGCTTTTGCGCTGGCAGTTACAGGTTTGGGAAGGCATGGTATGTTTAAGGAATGGTAGTGATTTTTGGAGTGTTGTAGTTGTGTTTCTTCAGGCGAGTTGGTAAGCTGTTATGTGGAGTTATGAGGTTTTCTTGTGTTAGTTTTGTTTTTGTTTTGAGTTTTGTTTAATAGATGGGGATTTTGGAGTTCTGGTGGGTGTTTGTTTGCTGTTACCAGTTTGTGGTTGGGTTTTGGTACTTGGGTAAGGGTCTTTTTTGGTTGGGGAATGTTTGCATTTTGTAGCATGGTTGCATTTCTTGCAAATGCTGAAATTTGTAATTTCTTGATTGAGAAAAAAAAATAGTAATAATAATAATAATAATAAAAGAATAAAGGTCAATTTGACAAAAATGTAAATGTTAATGACTAAATTTATCATTATATCATTTTCTTTAAGCTTCACTTATACAAATACAATATAAGTTCAAATACAAATATATATCAAGATTAATCTAGAAAGAACTAGATAAAATCTACATATATTATACACATAAACTAGTTCTTCAAATATATTCGTTTTTCATTTTAATTAAACAATTAAAATATGTCGTTATGCTGAAGCATGTGAAAGAGTAAAATTATTTTACTAAAAAATCAAACTAAGTTCAATTCCCAGGAAAGAGAGGTGGATCACGAGGATCACTTAAGTACCAAGTCTTTCCTAGCCAAAATATCCCTTTATCGTAATTTAATAGCACAATAAATCACTACAATCACACTCACAAAATATGGAAAAATAAATAGTAAAGAACACCAGAATTTTAACGAGGTTCGGCAAATCTTGCCTACGTCCTCGGGCACTACCAAATATATTTCACTCCAAAATACAAGTGAAACTTTACAAATAGGGAGAGAGAACAATGCCTTAAGTAGAGAATGGAAAATGTGGGATGATTAGAATGAGCAATGGTTAGGCCTATTTATAGTTGAGGTTCAAGGGCCACCTTGCAAAGTCCCTATACAATTAGGGACCAAAAATTGCTATTATTCCATGCCCAACACTAAATAAATATTTGATGCCCATAACTTTGACCTTTCCAAGGTATGGGTAGGTATAGGAAAGGTATGGGCAAGGTATGGGCAAGGAATGGGTATATTCTAATAATCTCCACCTTGAAGATTTGATTAAGATAATCTTATCTTCACACAATTCTTTCTGCCTTTGACAACAATACTTGATAGTGCCTTCTTCAACTGTTAAACTTGTAGGATATTGATCAAGTTCAAACAATGTTCGAACTTGGTTGCTGTTACTACCTTAGTCATCATATCTGCGGGATTATCTGCAGTCTTGATCTTCTGAAGACAAATTTTCCCCTCTTTAATAATTTCCCGCACAAAATGGAATCGTACGTCAATATGTTTTGTACGTGCATGATAGACTTGATTCATTGCTAAATGAATAGCACTTTGACTATCACAATACACGTTAATATGCTCCTGAACCAACCCCAAGGTTTTAGCCATACCTTGTAACCAAATAGCCTCCTTTACAGCCTCTCTTACACAGCCATGTACTCGGCTTCGTGGTTGACAACGCAATCAGAGATCGTAATGTAGACTTCCAACTTATTGGTCCTCCAACAAGTGTAAACACATAACCGGTGGTTGATCTTCGCTTGTCCAAATCACCGACATAGTCAGAATCAACGTACCCAATAACACTTTTACTAAGTGTATTATCACCTTGAACAAGAATCCAACATCCACGGTCTTCGAATATCTTGTAGAATCCATTTCACACTTGCCAATGTCCTTTTCGAGATTATGCATATACCGCCACTATACTAATCGCTGTGAAATGTCGGGTCTTGTACATACCATTGCATACATCAAGCTACCTACTGCATTAGAATACGGAACTTGCAACATGTATTCTCGTTCCGTATTCGTCGAAAGAGATAGTTGTGTAGAAAGCTTGAAATGAAAAGCCAACGGGGTACTTACAGGTTTTGTCTGCTCGTTGATGCCAAACTGCTGTAGTACCTTCTTCAAATACTGCTTCTGAGACAAGCTAACTCTATCATGAGCTCTATCTCTCCATATTTCCATGCCGAGAATCTTTTTAGCTTCTCTTAGATCTTTCATCTCAAACTAGAGATTGAGTTGAGTCTTCAATCTTTCAATCTCAACTTTGCTCTTAGATGCTATTAGCATATCATCAACATATAAGAGCAAGTATATGAAAGTTCCTTCTAGTAGCTTCTGAAAATACACGCAATGATCAAATTTACTTCTTGTGTACCTTTTCCCTTTCATGAACTGATCAAATCGCTTGTACCACTGCCTCGGAGATTGCTTTAATCCATAAAGCGACTTTGTCAGTTTGCAAACCCAATTTTCTTTTCCAGCAACCTTGAATCCATCCGGTGAGTCATATAGATTTCTCTTCCAAATCACCGTAAAAAACGCGGTCTTCACATCAAGTGAACTAGTTCAAGATCATATTAGCAACCAAGGCTAGCAAAATCCAAATAGACGAATGCTTCACAACTGGAGAAAACACTTCATTGTAGTCTATTCCTTCTTTCTGAGCGTAACCCTTTGCTACCAATCTAGCCTTGTATCGAATTTCATTTTTATCAGGAAATCTTTCCTTCTTTGCATATACCCATTTGCATCCAATTGCCTTCTTTCCCTTGGGTAGTGTCACCAACTCTCAGGTCCTATTTTTATGAAGAGACTGCATTTCTTCATTCATTGCTTGCTTCCACTTTACACCATCAGGGTTACTTATTGCTTCTGTGTAAATAGAAGGAACATCATCATCTGCAATTGGAAGTGCATAGGCCACTATATCATCAAAGCGAGCAGGCTTACGAATCTCTCTTCTTGGCCTCCTATATGCAATTGAACCTTGTTGCTGTAGAGGTTCTTGGGTAGGAACCTCTTCATCATTTGTCCCTCCAATATTAGCTGGATCATCATTAACCTTTTCAAGCTCCACCTGCTGCAAAGTACTTTTGGTTTTGTCATCCTTTTGTGAATCCTTGTACTTTAACATGGTTGATTCATCAAAAGACACATCTCTACTGAAAACAATCTTCCTTGTATCAGGACACTAGAGACGGTATCCTTTTACTCCATCAGTTATACCCAAGAATAATACTTTCTTTGCTCTTGGGTCTAACTTAGATTCTTTTACATGATAGTATGCAGTGGAACCAAATACATGTAAAGAATCATAATCAGTAGCAGATTTACCAATCTACATCTCTATAGGAGTTTTTCCATTTATTGCAGCTGAAGGCAAACGGTTAATTAGATGGCACGCATAAGTGACTGCCTCAGCCCAAAATTCCTTGCCCAATCCAGCATTGGACAACATACACCGAACTTTCTCTAGTATAGCCTGATTCATGAGTTCTGCCACCCCATTCTGCTGTGGTGTATCCCGAACAGTGAAGTGTCACACAATGCCCTCATCTTGACATACTTGTAGAAATGGATCATTTTTGTACTCAGTACCATTATCTGATCGAAGTCGTTTGACCTTTCGACCGGTCCCGAGTCTCCACCATCTTCTTCCATTTCGTAAATGCATCCAAAACTTCACTTTTTCTTTTCATTAGATACACCCATATTTTTCTTGAATAATCATCAACAAAAGTAACAAAATAGTGCATACCTCCCAAAGAAGCCACTTTAGTAGGTCCCCACACATCACTGTGAACGTAGTCCAGAATTCCTTTCGTATTGTGAATTGCTGGACCAAATTTTACCCTCTTCTACTTGCCCAGAACACAATGTTCACAGAATTCCATTTTGCAAGAATTAGCACCTTTCAACAAGCCTTGCTTCGCCAATGTCTGCAAAGCTTTTTCACCAGCATGTCCCAATCGCATATGCCATAATCTGGTAGCCTTTAAATCTACATCTTTTGTAGAAACTGTTGATGTTGATCCAATAACTGTACTTCCATTTAAAAAGTACAAGTTATTTCTTCTTGTGCCTTTCATCACCGTCAATTGCCCAGCTACTACTTTTAGTAATCCATCTCTCAAAGTGATTGTGAGCCCTTTAGATTCTAGGGCGCCTAATGAGATGAGATTTTTCTTCAGGCTAGGTACATAGCGAACATCTGTCAAGACTTGGATTGAGCCATCGTGATTCTTCAATTGGACTGTACCCACTCCCATTGTCTTACAAGCACTATCATTGCCCATAAGAACAATTCCACCTTCTAGCTCTTTAAGACTAGAAAACCAGTCCTTATTAGGACACATATGGTAAGTACATCCCGAATCCAAAATCCACTCATCCGCTTGACATGCCATTGCCATGCCAACCAAGCTAAAGTCGACTCCTCATCATGCTCACTACACATGCATTAGAAATAGCCTTGCCCTTTTGTAGCTTAGGACAATTCTTTTTCCAATGCCCTTTTCACGGCAAAGGCACATTCATCTTTGGCGGGTCTCCTTTGGACTTTCCCTTCTACCAGATTTGTCTTTGTGTGAACGACCTCTTCTTGTTAAGACTTCGCAGTTGTATCTCTGTGATCTCTTTTATCTTTCTTTCGAGTCTCGAGATCTATACAACGACTACTGATCGCATCAAATGTGATCGTGTCCTTCCCATGAAGCAATGTGGTGGTAAGATGATCATATTCATCGGAAGGAATTCAACAACAATAATGCCTTGTCTTCATCTTCAAATTTCTCATCCAAATTTAGCAAGTCTGCTAAAATTTTATTGAATGAGTTCACATGGTCATTCATCGACATACCAGTGCATACGTGAATCGATAAAGTTTCTTTTCATATAAAGCCTATTTTCAAGACTTTTCATTAGAAACTTTTCTTCCAGTGTATCCCATAACTTTTTCACGATGTCTCCCTCATGACAGTAGTACTTCGCTCTTTGGCCAAACATAGGCGGATTGTACCACACGCTGTCTATTGATCTTGGCCCACTCCTTGTCATCCATCTTGTCAGGTTTTTCTTCAAGGGCTATATCTAGCTCTTGCTGACATAAGACATTCAGGATCTCACATTGCCACATACCAAAATTATTGGTACCGTCAAATTTCTCTGCTTCAAATTTTGCATTTTTCACAGTAGTCCTTGCTGATGACGATGCTGCTACCATTTTCTCCTCAATCCCAACTCATCAGATCGTGAACAGATCAGATACGTAAATAGTGCCGTATAAGTGAATAGCGCTGTATACATGAATAGTCCAGTAAATGGTCGTATTCCCAAGTACGAATCTGCTCGATACCAATTGTTATGCTGAGCGTGTGAAAGAGTAAAATTATTGTACTAAAAATCACACTAAGTTCAATTCCTAGGAAAGAGAGGTGGATCACGAGGATCACTTAAGTACCAAGTCTTTCCTAGCAGAATATCCTTTATTGTAATTTAATAGCACAATAAATCACTACAATCACACTCACAAAATATGGAAAAATAAATAGTAAAGAACACCGAATTTTAACGAGGTTCGCAAATCTTGCCTCGTCTTGAAAGCACTACCAAATATATTTCACTCCAAAATACAAGTGAAACTTTACAAATAGGGAGAGAGAACAATGCCTTAAGTAGAGAATGGCTAATGTGGGATAATTAGAATGAGTAATGGTTAGGCCTATTTATAGTTGAGGTTCAAGGGCCACCTTGCAAAGTCCCTATACAATTAGGGACCAAAAATTGCTATTATTCCATGCCCAACACTAAATAAATATTTGGTGCCCATAACTTTGACCTTTCCAAGGTATGGGTAGGTATGGGAAAGGTATGGGAAGGTATGGGCAAGAAATCGGTATATTCTAATATATGCAAATATATAAATAGTTTTTTTTTTACAAAATTTTAATTATTTAATCTTAATATTTTTCTTTTGCAACATTAACCCATAAAATATATTCAAGTTATTAAAAATATATTAGATTTTTATTAATACATACATACAATAAATCCGTGCATTACATGGGCAAAAATTAGTTATCAAACTATAATTTGGCTCAAACCAAACTAATCCTAACTTAAAATTAGGTTAAGGTACTTAAAAGACTTTGTATTATGAAGATTGAATCAAATTAATCTCTCTATTATTAAATAGATCAATTAATTCCTATACTCTTAAAAAGAATCAAACAGATCCAAAGTACAATAGAGTTAACATTTACTGTATAAAAAGTGTCTTGATTTTTTTTCTGCTTTGGCAATTGCAATTCAGCTCCAAACAAAAAGGTTTGGTTTATAGAATCATAAAACTTTTAAAAATATTAACTCTGTTAAACAATAAATATTATTTATTTCAATTTGAAAATTTTCTAATAGTACAATAACTAAAGTAATCCATTTAATAGTAAAAGAACTAATAAGGTCAGATCCTATAATCTTAAAATTACTTTTTTTTTTTTTGGAAATACAGAGAATATAGGGAGAAGAAGAAACCTCGACCAGAATTTGGTGAGTAATTTTCAAATTTGAAACTTTAATTCTTTAACATATAGTAAGGGTGGATAGGGGAATATGAGGGTAGTTTCTTGGAACATTAGCGGTCTAGGAGAAGAGGTTAAGGTTGTTTGGGTGAGAAGATTTATAAGGAAAACGAGGACAATCTTTTGTTTTTTACAGGAAAGGAAAATGGAGGTAGTTTTCGAAGGAACTAATCAGGAGGTTTTGGCATGATGACAACTTTGAATTTAGCTTCATGACAGCTTGTGGTCGATCGGGTGGGCTAATTTCTATATGGGATAAGGATTGCTTTGAGTTTATTAGAATTCATTGTGAAGACTAAATGATAGTAGTGGAGGGTAAGTGGAAGGACGATGGTATGGAAGCGACAATGATAAATGAGTATGCATCGAATGCTTTTTCTGAACAAAGAGTATTATGGGGTGAGTTGAAGAAGCGACGTAAACAGTTTCAGTCTCCCTGGATATTGGGTGGAGATTTTAATGCTGTAAAAATTGAAGGCGATAGTGGAGGAAGGTGATTTAGGAGAAGTATGGGACCTTGGTGCAACAATGGAGATTCATGACAGTAAACTTAAAAGAAATGCCGATTGTGCTACTAAAATTCAATTTAAAATTTAACTACTAAAAATCAAAGCTCTTATAAAATAAAAAGTAAAAAAGTGCTCAAAACTTTGTCGTATTGTGTGTTATTTTGATCCAAATTTGTGAAAAGTAAATGCATCCTAAACTTATTCAAACAAAATGATTATTCTGTCTATTATTCAGTTAACTTTAATTGCATTTAAGATGTGTAACATAAGTGTGTTTTTTTTTAATTTAGTCCTTTTTCTAAATACAAGATGTATTTTATTCATAAATCATAAGATAATTAAGGTTTTTGAAATAGAGGGGTGATTGAATTAATCAAATTATCGATTTATTTGTACAAGCCCAATTTTGGGCCCTAAATACCCACACTAAACCCATTAAATCAAGTCCATTACAGCCCAAAACCCAATAGCAGCCCAATTCCAACCCTAAAACAAAAAAAAAAAAACCAAAACCCTAGCCTAATCAGCTGCTGGCCGCCTCTGACCCTTGTCCCATCCACCACCGACGTCTGCAGCACCACCCCACCATCCTCCAACTTGCACCATCATTTCACCTGCAAGCATTAAAACAAGAGTAGACAGAAAGCAAATGGCATGTAAATGGCTATTTAAAGCCAAAAATAAAACCTTTGTAGATTCGGTTCTTTTTGGTGAGAAATAAAAAAGAAGACTCAATACCAAAACTGAGATTAGAAAACATCAACAAATCGCAAGAAATAAAACAAAGCCCAAGGAAGAAATCAAAATTAGTAAGTCAAAGGCACAAAATATCCAATCAAGAGAAAAACATTAAAAGAAGAAACGAAAACATAGAATCAAAAATCAAAGGAACAAATGTGATTTCATTTTCTTTCGATTTGTTTCATTTTTCTTTCTTTTCTATTTTCCACGCCCTTTTATTCGCATATATACATATATTGTAAACAAAAATAATAATAGAAAAAAAAGGAAGAAGAAATATACCCTTTTTTGAAACTCCGGCCACCGCGTGCGGTGGCTGGCGACAGCGCCGATGGCAGAGGGCGCGACGGACAGCGAGGAGTGCTGGCCAGACCTAGGGCACCTGCAGAGAAAAAGAAGAGAAGAGAATTTTTTTTTTAAAAAAGCAAGAAGGAAATGAAAAAAAAAACCAAATGTTTGACTTATATAAGGGTACCAAACGGTACCGTTTTGGCCCTCCCCTCCTAAGGTGCAAAACGGCCCCGTTTAGGGGTGGAGCGGGCCAACTCGACCCGTCGACCTGGGATCCGCGTGTTTTTTAAGCGAAGGGGTTATTTGCGCTTTTGGCCCCTCCGCTTTTTTGTGCGTTTACAATCAAGTCTTTTTACTTTAAATTCGACCCTGAAACTTGTCCCACTTTTCAAATTGGTCCACGGCCACGTGTTACACTTTGAGCCGGGGGGAATATTACACTTTTAGTACCTCTAGGCCGTGTTCCTGTTGCAATTAGGTCGTTTCCTTTTTATTTCTTTTGAAATTTGTCCCAAAATTCGTTTCCCTTTTTATTTTCGTCCCTCTTTTACTTTTGCTCATTATTTTATTTCAATTTTAACATTATACATACTATTATATTTCATTATTATTATTATTATACTTATTATTTACTAGCCTTAGTATCATTCTCGTTTAATACTTATATGTATGTATGTTGTATAGTATATTAATAGTTTGATATTATTGTTTTCTTTTATTAATATATTTATATGTTATGCATGTATATCAATACTACATCATATATATTTCTTCTTCTAAATACAATGCATGCATATGTATATATATATTATATTTTTTAATACATACATATACATAGATATATTATGTACATATTATCATGTGTTTGTTTTATATATATGTATATAGATATATATATATATAGTAATTTTATTATTTTAATTTAATATTTAATATATTTGCTTTTCATATTTCCATATTATTATCATTATTATTATTATTTGTTATTTAATATATTATTATTATTGTATTTTATTACCATCATATTATTATATTGTTACACCTTTTACTCTTATTACTATTGCAACTATTGCAATTTTACTATTATTGTTATTATATTTTCCTCTTTTGTATTTACCTATACGTTATTATTATTTTTATATATTAACTAATTTAATACATATATTTAGCACATTTATTTTACTTATATGTCGTTACCCTATTATAAATATTTCATCATTTATTTTATTTATATCTTTCTAAATAATAATTTTAAACTTTAGGTTATTTATTATTTGTATTTTGTTATTGCTATTTGTATTTACCATTATTATTACTATTATTTTCATTTTTTATTACTATTACTAATATCATTCCTTTATTATTTTCTATTATTATTATCACTATTATTAATACAAATATTAATACTCTTATTATTATTTTATTATCATCAATATTATAGTTTTACCACCACTATTATCATTATCAACATTATTATTATTATCGTTTTGATCATTATTGTCATTTTGTGCTATCATGTTTTATATTTCCTTTATTTACTTATGTATTCGATCATTTCATTTTTTCACGTATTTGTTTATATTTACGTATTACTAACCTTACTTCTATGTCATCTTTTCATAATTACTCGTTATTATCACTCATTATTATACGTTATTATTAATATCATAATCGCTTTTATGTATTACTATAAATTACATTATGTTTTACTTAATGCCTTAAAATAATTCTTTTATAAAAATGATATTCCGTATTTGGTAATTCGAGATAATTGTACCCTAACTTACTGGGTTTCAGTTTTTCTCGTTTAACCTAAATAACGGACTACTCTTCTAAATCGCAATACGAGTTTTGAAAAATGCTTATTCTTGGAGATACGAGGTGTTGTGCCCTAACTCACCGGGTATGACATTTTGTTATCTCGAAATAAGATTTTTGCAAGTAAAGGCAATATTCGGAGTTTGGAAATTCGAGGAGACGTGCCCTAACTTACTGGGTTTCGATTTTCCTCGTTCACCCTGACTAACTGAATATCCTTTCGAAATACACAAATTTATAAATAAAGGCAAGCTTGTTCTCAAGTTCGAGATGCCGTGTCCTAACTTACTGGACATAGTATTTTATTACTTCGAGACAAGAAGGTCTTTAACATTTAAGCATTTTTTGCAAAAAGGGATCGTATTTCAAAGTCTTTCAAGTTTTCAAGTTTTCGACAACAAAGACACTCATTAATCAATTAGGTACCAATTTTGGGCGTTGTGAGGGTGCTAATCCTTCCTCGTGTGTAACCGACTCCCGAACTCATTTTCTGATTTTCGTAGACCAAAAATTATCGTTTTAATAAATCTTAACTTTTATTAAAATGATTAATTTAAGGTGACCCCACCACACCTCATCAAAAAGGGTTGGTGGCGACTCCCAGTTTTTCGTTTTCATTTTCAAAATCCAAGTCGATTCCCGTTTTACAAAAAAATGGTTACGACATTATTGATTCACTTCATTCGATTAAAAATACATAAAAGTAAAAAAAGAAGTTTTAGTTAGTCCAATATCTTATTCTTGACTGGTACCTTCAATAGTTCAAAAATTCATGAAGATAACAAAATATATTCCATAAAATACCAACATACGTAAATCTCCATTTTGTCTCTAACCTTCTCGTTGGTTGCACACACTCAATTTAAAAGGAGTTATCTAAATAACGATTTTTTACTTTCTTCCCTAAAAACTCAAACTTAATTGAATTCTATGACTCAACATCTCTTAATCACAAAGTTTTTTCTTTGATGGTTTTGTCTTTGATTTTTTTTCTTTTTCTGTTAGCCACGAAATCCAAGATGCACTGTCAACAAAAACATGTGCATAAATAAAATTCATTTTGCTTTCTTTAAAATGGTGATAGTGTCTATAATTCACTCTACTTTCTTTGAAATCTATAGTTACATTACCCATATTCTCAAACTTGATATTTTTAGCAACATCAAATTTTTTTATTGAAGTTATTATACCTATAAGTTTGCACATATAACCATGCTTTTTACTTATATTAATTGCTTTTTTTTTACTTAATTTATAAAAATCTCAATTTGCAACAACATATTATTCACATGACAACCAACTAATTTTTTTTATCTTTTGGTGTAATTAAGGTTTTTTTATCTTTTGGTGTAATTAAGGTAAAATAATTTTGATTATCTTTCATAGATTGAATAATCTAGAACATAAAAAGTTATGAAATTCTATTTTTAAAACATTGTTCAAAAGTTAACTTGTAACTTATTGGATCAACTATAGTAAAAGGTTATCCAATTATGAAAAGTTATAAAAAGATCATTATCTATAAGTAAATTTTTATTTCTGGTCATCCAACTATTCAATTTTGTCTTTTTTAGTCACCAGCTGGTTAACATAAAATAAAAGTAGCCAAAAATTCAAGATAGTTGGATAACAAAAAAGACAAAATTAAATAGTTGAATGACCATTTTATAAGTCTTTATAGTGAAATAACAAAAAAAGAAAAGGGAAAAAAAGTCATAGTCCGCATTTGCAAGGATAATTAAGAAGAGAAGCTTATCCCAACAAGACAGGTAGCAACAGTTATTGAAGAATGGAAAAGGGCCGAGGATTTGCTAGTGCCACACTCACTTAAAATTTCGAGCATACAACAATAGCCAGCGAAATCTAAGAAAGGTATATATGCACTAATAATTTGTTTTCAGCACATTTAGGGATAAAAGTAATATCTAATTATCTGAATTTGATAACTGCAATGGAGTTAAAAAATATATTTTTATGGGTTAATATACAACTTAATTATATTGATTTATATTAAAGGGATTAGATTTTTTTTTTATCATTTTAGAGGTCAGGATACAATTTTACCATACATTAACATGTAAAGTTACAATTTTTAAAGAGACCCAAAGTATAAATTTTCATTTTAGGGACCAGAGTCTTGCCTACCCCTTGTTGCCACCCCTCCTTGTAATTTATCTATTTTGGTCTTTAAACTTTTTTTTGTCTAAATTAATCCTAAATTTGATTTTTTTTTAATTTGGTCCTTGAACATTGGTCAATGCTACATCATTACTTGGATTGATACTTTTTAGATTTTATGTAAATTTTTCAAATGATGACATGGCTCTTTAACAAAATTCAAGTTTAAAGACTAAATTAAAAAATTTGTTTAGTTCAAAGACTAAATATTGTTTTACCCCTAATATTTGTTATCGTGTTTTAAAACTTCATTGAGTTTCTTGCCTGCTAAAAACGGGTCGATGCATGTCAGCGTAAGATACAGGTGGCACGCAATGTGTCATTGTTTGGTTATTTCGTTAGTCACGTTAGTTTTTAACATTACAAATAGATGCAAGTTTTAATAAAAATGACCAATTTACTTTTTGATCTAACATACAATGACTAATTTACTCTTTTATTAAAATAAGAAACAAAATACAATTCAACTCTTAATATAAGGACTTCCATTGTACTTTCATCCATTTTCACATTATTTTACCATATATATATATATTTACCATACGCCTATCATGTAAATGGTATAATGTCCAAATTGTCTGGTCTTACTCGGCATGGTTGATTTCATTTGTCAATTAATGATTGTGGATTGACAGCATCGACCTTTCTATGCACGGTGAGGGGACTACTTCTTTTCTGCCATTTTCACTATGTACCCATTGCATTCATTTTCTCTGCCCTACTGCTCCTCTCCACTGCACTGTCCAATTGTATTTAAAGACAATATGTATATATAGATTGTACATTTTCTTGATCCGTAGAAATCCAGATATCTAGGGGAGATGAATCTTATGATGAATTCTATTATCTGATTTCTATTTTACACGATAAATACTTGAATCTTATTCTCAATTATGTGTGCTTATCTCTTATTTTAATATTTTCTGAATATTAATTATTTTTGTTGTTTAGGTGTGTGGCGTGATGGAGTTTAAGTCAAATTGGAATTATGAGCAGTGGGGATGTTAGTGGAGTGATTTGGGAAAATAGAGGTTATCGAAATAATCTGGGTCTCTCCATCTCAAAACATTTCTCTGCAATTTTCCTATTCCCTTTTCTTTTTTCTTTTTTTGGTTTTCCATCCTTCTTTCTGCTGTCGCCCCTACATTACCTTGCTGTTGTTTTCTTGTTTGATTCCTCCTCTATTTCCAAGTTTGTTGTGGCTAGATAATTTGGCTTTTGCACGATATCGGTAAGCTTCGATTCTTGCTAAATCTTAACGTTTCTGGTTGCTATCTAAGAGGAGTTCCTTTTTGGCATTCAGGAGTTGATTAAAGGACTGTAAATCATTCCCAATTGATGATTTGAGTGTGTGGATTTCTCGATTCGATCAAAGGTAAGAGTTTCAACACATAATGGATGAACGTCTTGTTACAATTTCGTTAAAGTCTTGGCCAAGTTATTGAAAATGGGCTTTGGTTTGTCAATTTTTAGATTCTGGAGTGCTCGGGGTTGCATTAGGGTCGATTTGGTACCAAGTGTGTACCCGAAAAAATAGAAAACAAGGTTTCGATGAAAGTCAAAAATCTAACTGTCAACTCTACACGGGCGTGTGGTAGGCCGTGTGATCAATGAGGTCAGGCCGTGTGTGAAGGACACGGCCGTGAGATGGCCAAACAGGCCATGTGCGAGACACGGGCTAGACTGATTTTGGTCGTGTGGGCCACACGGCGTGTAGACTGACACGGGTAGTCCACACAGGCGTGTGGGACTTTGGGCCAGGCTGTGTAATCTACACGGCCAAGGCCAATTTGCGCAGTGTGGGCCCATACGGGCAAGCCACATGGGCGTGTGAGCCCATTTTTACTGAATTGATTGCTAAGGTTGCACGGGTTGCCCAAGTCGACTGTGAACCTACTGTAGGGTTGGTAAGCACTATTTAAACCCTTAATTATATGAACTGAGTAAATAATGGTTGAACTGTGCATGATAAACTGTATATATGTATGTCGGTTTATTGATATGTATATGTGTATGATAGTTGCATATAAGCATGACATCTATTATATGATGCATTGCATTGGGTGGGGTTGTTTATATTTGGAGGAAGTGTACTGAAAGGCTCTTTAGCCTAATATCTGGCCGCTTAGCTGCGAATTACTATTATCTGCCACATTCGTAACTACTTGAAATGTAGGGATAGGTGGGTGATTAAATCCCCACATGAAGTGTAGGGTTCGACGGAGATGGTGTGTAGAGGCTGGTTGGGTAGGACTTTGATACTGAATATTGCATGACTGATACTATTACTGTGATGGGCTAAGGCCCTACTGCATGTTTGATACTGTACTGAACTGGGCTAAGGCCCAAACTGTTACTAATACCGAAAAAGGGCTTAGGCCTACACTGTATTGACTGTGCACTGTGAATACTGGTTGTTTGTTTGTTTTCTGTAGGATTACACACTGAGTTTATGTAAACTCACTTTTTTTGTTTAATGTGCACAGGGAATCCCCAGACTTAGGCGGATCGCTGCGGTGGAGGACTCAGTGTTGACCACAGATTTTTGGACTTTCATTGGTTTTATATTTATATTGATTTTTACTTTCATTGGTTATGTTTTGGGTTGAAAATTGGACTAACAGACACTTGTTTTGATTTGGATTTTAATTTCTTTACTTTATGGATTTAAACTGCTAGTCATAGGAGGAATCCGGTTTTCAAACTATATATGGTTTCTCTAAAACACACAAGTACTTAAACTATTTTTAAGGCTTCCGCAATGAACCTCATTTTCAAAATCCAAAATAATTAAACAAGAGATGAAGAAAGATAATAACATGGAATTGGTTTTGTCGCAACAATTTAGTTTTCAAAAACACACTAATGTGACATTGCCAGATTCAGTCCCAACGTCTAGGCCGGGTTTGGAGTGTTACATGTGGAAGGTGGAAAGAGAAAGGGCCTTGGAAGGTAATTAAACCAAAAAGCTAAAAGTTAAAGAAAAAAATTTTGAAAAAACAGAATATGGGTGACGCAGGAAGGAAGAAAAGAAAAAATAAGTAAAGAATTTATTAAATGCCAAAGGTAACGTGTGTTCAATTGGTTGTAGCCACTAGGTATTTATACACACTTTTAGTGCTAAAATTTAGCTAATTTTTCCTAAATATTATCACTAGATAATTCCAAATATTATCACAAAGTATTATCACTAAATAATTCAAAATTTAAAAATCAAATTTAAACTAGAATTTAAACTAATTACAAAGTTGTAACAATATTAAAAAGATCTTTCAATCTTTATACAGCCACTTTTTAAAAAAAAAAATCAATCCTTCAATCTTTATCCAATCATCTTTAAATCTTCAATCTTTCAATCAAGCTCTCCTCTTTGCTTTTTGTTCCAATTTAGCCCTTTTTTGTAAGAGTTTGAATTCAGCACACCAACTTCATTCCTATAAAAAAATCCAAATTTAATATCATTTTATTTGATAATTATCCAAAAATAAATATATTAAATATACGAATTTATCTTGCTATCAATGCATGTCAACATAAGGTACATGTGGCACACAATGTGTCATTGTTTGGTTTTTTTCGTTACCCACATTAGTTTTTAACATTACAAATAGATGAAGGTTTTAACAGAAATGACCAATTTACTTTTTGATCTAACATACAATGACTAATTTACTCATTTATTAAAAAAAGAAATAAAATACAATCCAACTCTTAATACAGAGACTTCCATAATACTTTCTTCCATTTTCACATTATTTTACCATATATATATATATATATATATATATATATTACCATACGCCTATCATGTAAATGGTATAATGTCCAAATTGTTTGGTCTTACTTGGCATGGTTGATTTCATTTGTCAATGCACGGGGAGGGGACTACTTCTTTTCTTCCATTTTCACTACCCATTACATTCATTTTCTCTGCCCTACTGCTCTTTTGCACTGCACTGTCCAATTGCATTTAAAGACAATATATATATATATATATATATATATATATATATATATATATATATATATAGTACATTTTCTTGATTCATAGAAATCTAGATACTTAGGAGTGATGAACCCTATGATAAATTATATTATTTGATTTCTATTTTATACGATAAATACTTGAATCTTATTCTCGTTTATCTCTTATTTTAATATTTTCTGAATATTAATTCATGTTTAATGCGCTTAAATCGAGAGGGAAAAATCCCTGTTTAAGAGTAAATCTAGCATAATTGAGTGGAGTTGCATGCAATCTTAGAAATAGGACTACATAAATCTATCAGATTAGAGTCAAATCTAATAGGAGAATCCATAGATTGGGTTAATACAATAATAGGGGTTTTAATTAGAAATTTTTTTTCAATTAATTAACCTAGAGTCAGTTGCTCTTAGCCTCGAAAATGATATTAACATAATTTAGGGATTTTTACGGATCAAGATACCAAGTGAATAAATCTTTTAATTTAGATTCATAATGATAGATGAAGTCTAGGTCAATTCTTTCCTGGGTATTGTTCGCTTCTTAATTATTATTCAATCGTATTCTTGGTTTATTCTTTGTTGAGTTTTTTAGTTAATTAATTTAGTAAATTTTAGTTTAAACCAATCACTCCAATTTGTCGGTTAAATAATAGGAAAACAGTAATTACTAGTAATTTTAGTCCTCGTGGATATGATAATTTACTCACCATAGCTATACTATTTATCGATAAGTGCAATTGCCTTTGTTGTATTTTTAATTAATTTTGTGATACCATCATTAGTCTTACTTTTTTTTTTCTCTCTAATAGGAGCCACTCTAATGACTTTATCAAAGGATTTTGTTCCATTGGTTGCTCCAACACACCCTTTTTTTGTAATGAGATAAAATTAATATAGTCGATTTTGCATAGATTCCAATTATTTTGATTAATACACATTGTTTCAATAATAAATCGAAACGATAAACACAAAGACGGAAGGAAGGGGCAAATAGGAGCCTTGACTCCTCTAAAATTGAAATTTTTTTTTACGCTTTAAATGTATAAAATTATAAATTATAATGGTAAAATTGTATTTTTCCCTCCTAAAAATAACAAGGTTTTAATTTAGTTTTTTAAAATTATAAAGATATTAGTTAATACAATGGTTAAATTGTATTTTAACTCTTATCAAAATTTATAAATTAATTCTGATACCTCAAAAAAATTTCTGGCTTCACCCTTATTTCTACACTAGTAGAAATTCTAATCCGTGTCAATTGCACCAACCAAAACATTATGCACTAACTGGTATATAAATTACATTAATATATATATATATATATACTATTTCTTTTACCAACTTTAAACTTTAACTAGTTAAAGTTGAAACTTTAATATTTTAAGTAGAAAAAAATTATTTAACAAATAATCCAAAAATTGTTTAAGAAGACAATAGGGATGCAACTTACCTGGCTTCGGATCGGGATGGATTTTTTTTTTTTAAATTCTCCTAAACAAATTAAATAGATTAATCGAAAATCCAGAAGTTACAAAATTCACATAAATAACAAGAGTTTACAAAAAGACAAGTAAACAACACTTACTTTCGTTGATGCATGGTATAATATGTCTGCAAAGCACTAAAAAGAAGTTGAGCAATGGCAGCCAAAAATGCCCAAAACGACCAAGGAATCCTAAAATAAGTATGATACCATTGAGCTGCATGATTAATCCACATATTCTTACAATGATTACGTATTTTCTGTTTAACCCCACTGTAAATCATCGGACTTGGAACCAAATCAGTGTTCATCTTATTGAAAAGCTTAGCCACTTCTTCTTCACTCCCCAATCTGTTGTATAGTACGCCGGCATCTCTCATTTCTTTAACATCTTCGGCTTCATCGATCAATAAATCAAGGAAACACATATATGAAGTGACGGTGAAATCGTTGTCGAAATCCAGACACATTTCGCAAGCTATTAAGTTCATGGTTGAATCATCGACGGTGATCGGCGGTAAATATAATTTTCCGAAGAAGAAGATACGGTTGAAACTGATGTCGGTTAAACAACTTGTTTCGCTTGCTTTTAACCATATGCCAGCCTTTTTAAGCTCTTTTACGTTACCAATGGTGTGTGAATGGTAATATTTTGGTCTTGCTTCGTTTCTGTATTTGTTTTCAAGGGAACACGATAAACCACACTTATAGCTATCACCCCTCCGTCGTGGTGCTGCTTTTCTGAAAAAGAGTCTTACTCGTAGTAGATTCAATAAGTGAATTCACTCTTCTTCTTTTTGCTTCTTTAGCTCTTCTTCTTTTTGCTACTTCCACAACCATTCACCACGCCAAAATCTGTGTGAAGCTAAAATTTAGATTTTCAAAATAGATAATCCAACGATTAAGTTATTGATTTATAAATCTCAATTTATTTGATTTAATTAAATAAATTATTAAAAATATCAATTAGTTTAATTAAATTTTTTACCCTATTCATAAATATTTTTAAATCGGCTGGTTTAACAGTTTTCTCCGAATTAATGTCTTAGTTAATTTTCAATTCAAACCCATTCAAACAATATTAACTAAAATAAAGTTTGGATTTGAAATCATAATTTTTTATTTCTAAAAATGTACACTCAACAGGATAAATGCAAACCGACAGGCAGGGGTCGTTCCCAAGAAATAAAAATTTACATTTTAATCTTTTTAAAAATTATTAAATTATAATAAACCTTCGAATTAAAAAAATTGTTTAATTTAAAAAAATAAAATTATAAATTAATACTTGAAAAAGAAAATTTAAGGATCAGACTATACTTGTTAATCAAGTTAAACTAAATGAACTAATCAACCGAGTCAAATAGATTCCATCACCCATCTAGATATAAAAACCTTGTAACATTTATAAACTCCACAAAAATGATTCTTTATTTAATTCCCTAAATTACCTGTCCTCTCCTGGGTTTATAAGAGTATCGTCGATGAACCTTTGGATTGCTTTCATGAACTTTTTGCCATCCCCCGAGCTTGTAAGCAATTCAAGAACACGAAAAGGTAATTGGTTTTCCAACAAGAACAGATCCGAGTACACAAATGTCAGCATATCGTTTTTAATAAACAATTTACCATCATCATCATCATCATCATCATTACCGCGGTAACGCATGTAAACTGCTTGTAAAATTGCGCAGCCGTCAACGAAGAACATCCGAGCCAGTTTCTTGTTATCATTGCTATACTTCTCTAGTTCCTTTGGATCATAGCATTTCTTCAAGTCATCCATCTCTGCCTTCATGTTGTTGTACAGGGTATACTTATCGACGCCAATTTTTTTGATGAAATGTGCTGCTAATTTGAGCTTGAGCTCCTCGGACTCACGGAAGGTGGAATCATCGTGGTGGAGTGGGCCGATTGAGATCACTTTCGGCTTGAAATATTTCCGGAATTCTTCGTGACGGAAAAGGGTTGATGGGACTCTTTGTATCAAGGGTTTGGCTTTGGGGTCGAGAAGGTCGCTGTCGAAAGCTTCGTATAATGACAGGAGATTCCATAATTAGCTATTGCTGCAAGTGGAGTCCGTACCCGGTATTTGAATGATCGTCTCTCGGGGATTGTTGTTTCTGTCCTTGTTGATTGTTTGATCAGTGGAAACTGCACCGACGGTGCCGCCTCCTTCTTCCGTGGACGACATTTTCAGGCTGACGGTTCGAAGTAATTAACAAGGTGATTTTGTGAACTGTTTTTGGCTGAGTGAGTGATGCTGGAAAAAGGTGGCAAACATCTATGAAAGCTTCAAACGCGTAGTGTATTTGATCTTCCTTGAAATTTCATCTTTGGAATAACTGGGTTTCATCTCCTATTTTATTTTGTGTGGTACTTGTAGATCAGAGTGTTGATTAAATCACTGCTTGTCACGAGTATTCAGTGACAGAACACGTACGTGGAGGACAACGATTTGAGGGGAAATAGAGATATTATATTACGAATGGCAGAACTGGATATTGTCGTATTTGATTATAAAAAGGTGTCGGCTGGAATTTAATTCTCAATGAGCGGGTTTTTTATAAAATAACTTGAAAATTTTTATTAATTATAAATATGATATTTTGTTTATCATGTACGTAAATAATAAATAGTAAAATGGATGGAATTAAAGAGATTGGCGTGAGTCCTATTTACCACGTCAACCAATTATTGACTATTAAAAATAAAAATTACTTTTTAATGAACCTATTTCACGTCACATGCGGCAGAAAATAATAAAGTATATAGTAGCAGCAGTCAGCGAAATCTAAGAAAAGTATGCACTAATCAATTGTTTTAAGGGTTAATGTTTAGGGATAAAGTAATATCTAATTATCTGAATATTTGATAATAGGGACGAAGTTATAAAAAGTTTAGAAGTTGAAGTTGAATTATATATTTTATACAAGTTAAAATACACTTTAATCATATTGGTTTGTAATTTTACATATTTTAAAAGGATTAGATTAAAATTTATTTATTTTGGAGGTTGAGATGCAATTTTATTGTGTATTAACAAGTAGAATTATAATTTTAAAGGCACCCAAAACATAATTTTTCCTAGGTCAATTGAACATAAAAATTACTCAATAAGCTATGGAATTATTTTTTATGGCACTTATATACATATAGTACATGTAACAATATTTTTGTTAAAAAAAGCAATTTGACTCTTTTTTTGAAAAGTTAATGGCTAAATTTAGCTCAAATAAAAAAGAAAGAATAAAAACTAATTTGACAGAAAATATAAATGTTGAAGGTTAAATTTATAGAAATACAATTTAGGTTCAAGTAAAAATATATGTATCGATTAATCTAGAAAGAACTAGACAAAATCCACACATGATATATGCATATAATGAGAGTGAGACTCACACATCAAAATTGAGAATAATATTAGAGAACCTAAGTATTCAACAACCCAAAACTTTCCCCTTAACCTAGAAGCTAAGTCCCTATCAAAGGGAGAATTTTATATCTACAACACTTCTTAAATTTCATTAGCTTAATAATAGCTATTTAATTTTTTTTATTTTATTACTTAAACTATTTTTACTTACTTTAATGTTTAAATTATCATTATATTACATGATTTATTCCAAATATTTAACATTGTAACCATGCTTCTTTACATATAGTAATTGCATTTGTTATTCTACCTAACTCATGAAAAATCTCAAATTTGCAACATGTTAGTCACATGCCAACCAACCAAATTATTATTCATATGCCAACCAAATATACAATTTGGTACCTAATTCAAAGCTCCAACTAAAATCATGCAAGAAAAATACATTACATGCCATTTCTAAATGACTTAAAACTTACCTAAAACATGCTTACTAACTTACCTAAAACATGCTAAGTAAGTTCAAACATATCATTTCAATTCCATAGCAATTCATATTACCATTTCATCAATTCTATTCAACTTTTCAATAACTTACACTAAATATCAACAAGTTATACAAACATCTACCATTACCTTTACCATGCCATAATGAATCATTCCATTTCAAACAATCGTCTCATTAGTTCTTTTATTTTTCTTTTTTAGTCAACATATGCAAACCAACTTAAATAGATCACATTCCAACTTTCCAAATGTATCAAATATTTCATATTCGTGTACTAACAAAGATCATGCCAAGAACTCACATGCAAAGTCATTATATACCACATTTAACTCAACAATACTTTTACACAACCAAAGGTTACTACACATGTTTATGTACATGTCGCAATCCTTGACTCAAAATGATTAAAAAAAACTACCAAATTAACAATAAAATAGTTTAAGCTTCGAACGATCCAGCTGACGTGTTATGCAAGGTGACAACCTAAAAAAAAACAATGGGATATGCATATGATATGCTTAGTAAGCTCATATGAAAACTAAAACTTACCTAGATCAATTGAACAACAAAAATTACTCAATAAGCTATCGAATTAATTTTTCCTTGGCACTTATATACATATAGTACGTGTAACAACATTTCAAGTCAAAGTGTTAGATGCAATGTTGAATCATAATCTCGTCAACATTTAAAACATAATCACATAGCAATCTATATATCAAATTTCATCAATACTAGTTCATTTTCAATTCAAGATTTAATTCCATTTCCAACCATTTACTCATCCTCTAATGGAACTATAGTAAAAAAGACTTAGGTACATCGGAATATTTTGCTGACACTTTAACGAACTTGCAATTGACTTTATATTAGAATTGTTCACACAAGTTGACTTTGTAATTTATATTATGTAAAATTTAAGATTTTTATATTATGTAAATCAAAGCTTAATATTGCATGACTAATTAGTATAGAATTTTCAAAATAATATGGCTTTATAAAGATATAGAATTCTTGATATAAGTCTCAACAAGGGAAAAATTAAGGAGAGGAAAATTGTGGTGGAAAGGGGATCAATTTCACCTAAACAGGCGAAGAGCCGGAGAAGGGTAAGAGAAGGAAGATGGTTGATGTGAAGGTTAAGAGTAATTGTTAAAGGTTGCTAATAGGGGAAGATCCCTTTCTCATCGTCTTGGAAGGTATTTATAAGATATACCCCTGATAGTGATGAAGTGGTAGGGTGGTTACTATCATGGAGTACATGAGGGACGTGCATGGTGGGCTCTATTTTGTTATTCCTTTTAAGGGCATATGAAGCTGTTATCCTCAAGTGGGTTTCAATATTCCTTGAAGAGAGTTTTCACACTAAGAAACGAATGGCTAGACCATGGTAAGTAGATAGCTTGATAAAAGGGACACTCCTCTATTAACAGGTGGTCTCTTGATAAGTGATTAGTCTAAAAAACTGAGCAACTGAGGATAGTCCGGTGAATAAGAGATAGATAACCGTATTTAAGCATCCACCTCATGCCTTTTGAAAGTGCTACATGACTAACTTAAATGGAAGTAAAAAAAAAAAGATTTGACATGGGATGAGAGTCTAGGATAAAACAAAAATTAGGATAAACGTAATGTTGAAAAACAATCTCAATTATTTGGATTATATAGAAAAACAATCTCAGTTATTTGGATTAGATTGAAAAACAATAGACACTTGATTTGATTGTGAAAGAAGTTTTAGTTTAATGATATGATTGAGTTAAATTTTAAATTTATAATATTTAACTTGAGTGTGAATGAATTTTAACTTGATTGAAAATTTAAAATTTTAGGTTCGAGTCTTATTTAATTATGTGTGTATATCATGTATAAATTTTGTTCAAATTTATTTTGATTTAATTCTCATACTATATAAACTTTATTCTTAATTAAATTCGGATATATTTTGATTATCAATTTAATTATACATTGTAACGATGGATTAGGATTATAGTTAATTATATATTGAAACTAAATAATTAGTTTAAGGAATTAAAAGATATTATTATATTTTATAAATTTTGAATAGATTAATTATTAAACCCAAATATTATTCGACCAAACTTAAAACTATATATATATATATATATCTTGGCAGCATAGATAATTGAAATTCATTGACTAATATTAATAACTTTAAAATAAGCAATTATGCACCAAGAAAAGGAATCAAAAGGCGGCGCAATTGGTCAATTTCAACAGCAACTATGGTGCAAAACATTAAACATTAAAGATTAATTTATCTTGCACCAAAGTGCCCATAAAATTGAATGTATAACCATATAAAAAAAATAACTTCAATGATATCCAACAAAACTTAATTTCACCAATTAAATTATAAAAGATATTTTATTGAATAATGGTTATAAACACCTATTCACACAAGCTATAATCATGCATTAATCCTCAAAATCATTGATATGCATATAATATATATATACACACACTTGCCTTACATATTTCATGTAAACTCAAATTTATATTTATGGCTAAAGACATTATCATAAAACTTCTTTATAAGCACAAATACTTTAAAAAAATCCATAACCACTAAATATAAAAGAATCCCAAATTATATAAAAGCCTTTATATGCGTAACTACTTAAGAAAATTTATAGCCACTATATTTTAAAAAATCCCAAATATTTTAATTTTTGTCGGGTTTCATAAGGACTAAAACTTATATAAAATAATTATAGCGAAACCAAAAATAATCATTCGTATATATGAATTGAATTCAATGGTGAATATAATTCATCATTAATAAAGACAAAAGATGATAGTTCCATATATGTTCAACCACAAACAGAAAATTTAAAACAAATAGCGCGAAAAAAAACCATCTTATCAACATTCATTTATTCGATTATCAAGTGAATTATCTTTCAAAACTAATTATACAACCCAATTGGAATTCTTCAATTGCAAAAAGTTATAAGACTGTAACTTTAATTTAATAATGACTTTAACCAAAATTTATAAAATAATTGTGTAAAAAAGAAGAAAGAAATCTCACAAATCAATTTTTATCAATTGATTACAAATATATAAATAAATAAACCTTCATCTTCCGAATAGCATATGCAAATATTAAACTAGATTATATTTATAAAATCGTAAAACTTTATTTAAAGAATCAAATCCCAAAAATTTATCAGAATATCAAAGATTCAACATAATATATAATTAAAATATCAAATCCATAAAATTAAAAAGAAAAACGAATCAATCCAAAAATGATAAAGAATCAATTCATTCTCAATGATTCAACATGACGAAGCTCAGATGCCACTTGTTAGATTTGTAAAATAAATCTGAAATAAAACTTAATAATTAATAAAACGGACTACATATACGGCCTTTCTCTCATATTCCAAGCGAAGACACCTATCTTCCTCTTCACATTCGGATCTTATGTTCGAGTCTTGCAAATTCCCTCAGAGATGTCTATATTAACTCCTTTTTGCTTGATCTAGGCCGTGACTCATTGATCACTTGTCCCTGCGATACTCGTCAGCTCCTTTAAGACGTGACGACTCTTGAACAATCTTTGACGGCTTGTATCCTCAGGCAATGAAGCAAAGTCTTGTATTTCTTCACGAACTATCAGCCTTCTTTCATTGTGTTTACTTGGACCATACTTAGATAACCGTGTTATAATCCACTTTATCAAAAAAATTCGTTTTCTTATGACAAACTGTTCTATTTAGCAATCAAATATGAATCAACACCTCCTTCCTATGATGATGTAATGCAATGCAATTGTAAAACAAAACAAAAATAAAACACGTTAGTACAGGATAAATAAATAACAAATAAAACAATTCGGGTGACCACTAGGGGTTTGGAGTGGCTCTACCTAGGGTGGGCTCCTAGGTCTCTCTATATGTGGTTTGGTTCTAGAGTAAGGGTACTTGAACCAGCAGATTTCTCGATCCTCACCCATTATAGGTTCTTATGAACCGAGTTCAGTTCAAGGGAATACATTTCCCTATGGCTGCACGGAGATGAAAATCTCACAAAGACATAGGTACGAATGTATCCCGAAAGTGATCCGCTATCCTGCACGGAGGTGAAAACCTCACGAAGGAATAGTTTCTCACTCCCACTTAAAGGGTGTGACCACAACGGTCATACAATGCAATGTGCGAGGATATATGCAAAAAAACTTGAAGCGATTAAAGAAAATGGGAATAAAATGATGAAAATCGTACGAAAAACGAGTGAAATACAATGAAGGGATCATATATCAAAACCAAATTCTCAATTTTCGACAAAAAGACAAAAGTTAATCAACTTGTGGCTTGACTCTCTTATTTGGTGTCCCCAGTGGAGTCGCCAAGCTGTCGTAACCATTTTTTTCGAAAAAACGGGAATCGACTTAGATTTTTGGAAATGAAAATGAATAGAGGAGTCGCCACCAATCTTTTTTGATGAGGTGTGATCGGATCACCTTAAATTAATCATTTTAATAAAAGTTAAGATTTACTAAAACGATAATTTTGGTCTCGAAAATCGAAAATGAGTTCAGAGTCGGTTACGCATACGAGGAAGGATTAGCACCTCGATCGCCCAAAATTGGTACCTAGTTGATTAATTAGTGTCTTAGTATCGAAAATTTGAAAACTTGAAAGAATATAAAATACGATCCCTCTTTGTAAAGAAAATGCTCAAATGTTAAAGACCTTCTCGTCTCACAATATAAAATGTCACATCCAGTAAGTTAGGACAAGACATCTTGAATTTCCGAGAGCGAGCTTGCCTTTTATATAAAAATTCGTGTATTTCAAAAGGTTATTCAGTTAGTTAAGGTGAACGAGGAAAATCGAAACCCAGTAAGTTAGGGCACGTTTCCTCGAATTTCTGAACACCGAATATTGCCTTTACTTGCAAAAATCTTATTTCGAGGTAACAAAATGCCATACCCAGTAAGTTAGGACACAACACCTCGTATCTCCGAGAATAAGCATTTTTCAAAACTCATGTCGCGATTTAAAAGAGTATTCCGTTATTTAGGTTAAAGGAGAAAAATCGAAACCCAGTAAGTTAGGGCACGATTGTCTCAAATTACCAAATACGGAATATTACTTTTATGAAAGAATTATTATTGGGTTAGATATAATGAAAATAATAATATTATTAAAGTAAAGTAAATAATAATACTATATATAAAAATATATATATGTATATAATAGAAATACACACTACTATATAATAATAATAATAATAATAATAATAATAATAATAATAATAATAATAATAATAAATATAGAAATACAAAAAGCAAATATAATAAAAATATTAAATTAAAGTCATAAAAACAATACTATATATAAATATATATATACATAAAAGTATACACTAATATATAATAATAATAGTAATAGCAAAATAATGAAAATATGAGTAATATTAATAATATATTAGAATACAAAAGTAAAGTAATAACAATAGGGTGATAATAATAATAATAATAATAATAATAATAATAATACAAACAATAATAAATATATATAATAATAGTAGTCGAAATAAAAATAATAGAAGTAACAATAATGATAGTAATAATATAAATAAATATGGAGAGGGTATATATAATATAATAATAATATAAATAATAATATATACATGAGAAATAATAATAATAATATAAATAATAGTAAAATAATAAAATAAAATAAAAAATAAAACAAAGCCCTCAACTCTCTCCTCTTTCCCCATTCCGCCATGGTCCGTTAAGACTCCAAGCGACGGACGGTGCCGTCATGAATCTTTGCCGCAAATCACACCACCACCTTGCGCAGTGGCGAATTTAAAAATGTATTATTTTTTGTTTTCTTTTTAATTTTTATATCTAAATATATGTATACTATTTTTGAAAGAAAAGAAAAAAGAAAAATGTTTATATGTACAAAAAAAGTGAAAATAAAAGGGAAAAAAGAAATAAAAACCTTAACGCGTTTGAATCTTTTCTTCTTCAATACTCGCTTTTTTTTATTTCAGATTTGCTTGCAAACCTTTTGCTTTTACATTCTTCTCTTTTTTTTGTATCAAAAAAACCTTTCAAAAATACAATTCTTTCCTCCTCTTTTTTTTTTTTTACAATGAACTTTTGGTTTTGCTTTTATAGCCATCTTACATACATTTCTTATCATTCTATGTCTCTTCTCCATTTGATGGTGTAGGTGCAAGTAGGAGACAAGGTGATGGAGTAGGTGCAAGTGGGAGGCAAGGTGGTGGAGTAGGTGCAAGTGGGAGGCAAAGTGGCTAAGGTTTTGTCTTTTCGTTTTTTTTTTAAAAAAAAATAAGTTTAGGTTATATTGGGCTAGGATTTTTATTATTTGGGCTTAGTTTTGGGTCTGATTTTGTAATTGAATTTGTGAATTGGGTAGGATTTAGGTTTGATTTTAATTTGTTGGGCCGAGTAAATTTAGGCCTCTACAAGGTGTATTTGCCTTTGTCATATTTTTAGTTAGTTTCATGATACCATCATTGATCTTACTTTTTTTTTTCTCTAATAGGAGCCACTCTAATGAGCTTATCAAAGGATTTTGTTCCATTGGTTGCTCCAACACACCCTTTTTTTTAATGAGATAAAATTAATATAGTCGATTTCTCATAGATTCCAATTATATTGACTAGTACACATTGTTTCAACAATAAATTAAAACAGTAAATTAAAACAATAAAATTTTACTTTTCCCTCCCAAAAATAATAAGGTTTTAATTTAATCTTTTAAAACATTATGAAGATGTTAGCTAATATAATGGTTAAATTGCATTTTAACTCTTATAAAAATTTATAAATTAATTCTGATCCCTCAAAAAAAATTCTAACTTCAACCTTATTTTCACACTAGTAGAAATTCTAATCCGTGTCAATTGTACCGACCAAAATATTGTGCACTAACTGGTATATGAATTACATTAATATATATATATATATATATATATATATATATATAAACTATTTCTTTTAACAATTTAAACTTTAACTAGTTAAAATAGAAACACTAATATTTTAAGTAGAAAAAATTATTAAACAAATAATCCAAAGATTGTTCAAGAAGAGAATAGGGATGCAATTTATCTGCGTTCGGATCGGGATGGATTCTTTTTTATTCTTTTAAAAAAATTCTCCTAAACAAATTAAATAGATTAATCGAAAATCCAGAAGTTACAAAATTCTCATAAATAACAAGAGTTTACAAAAAGACAAGTAAAAAACACTTACTTTCTTTGATGTATGGTATAATAAGTCTGCAAAGCACTAAGAAAAAGTGAAGCAATGGCACCCACAAATGCCAAAAACGTCCAACGAATACTAAAATAAGTATTATATGCTTGAGCTGCATGATTAATCCACATATTCTTACAATGATTATCTATTTGATGTTTAACCGCACTGTAAATCATCGGATTAGGAATCAAATCAGTGTTCATCTTATTGAAAAGCTTAGCCACCACTTTATCACTCCCCAATCCATTGTATAGTATGCCGGCATCGCTCAGTTCTTTAACATCTTCGGCTCCATCGATCAGTGAATCAAGGAAACACATATATGAAGTGACGGTGAAATCGTTGCCGAAATCCGGACATATTTCGTAAGCTATTAATTTCATGGTTGAATCATCGACGGAGATCGGCGGTAACCGTAATTTCCCGACGAAGAAGATATGTTTGAAACTGATGTCGGTTAAACAACTTGTTTCGCTTGCTTTTAACCATATCCAGGCCTTTGTAAGCTCTTTTATGTTACGAAAGCTGTGCCGTTTTGTTCTTGCTTCTTTGCTAAATCTGTGTTCAATTAAAAACCCCAAAGCCCACCACGATGGTTTTCCTTTTCTGAAAACGAGTATTTCTCGTAGTAAATGCAATAAGTGAATTCGCTCTCCTCCTTTTTGCTGCTTCCACCACCATCCACTACACCAAAATCTGTGTTAGTCGGAAGCCAAGCTATAATTTCTCTTCTTTTTTTTTTTCCTTTTTTGTTGTTGGATTTAAAATTGTTAATTTTTATAAATCTCAATTTATTTAATTTAATTAAATAAATTATTAAAAATTTCGATTCGATAACACGGATCAAATAATTTTTTTATCCTGTTCATATAAATTTTAAATTAAATAATTTTTTTATCCTGTTCATATAAATTTTTAAATTAATTAATCTAATGACTTTTCTAAATTGATGTCTCAATTAATTTTCAATCCAAACCGTTTCAATTAATTCTAAAAAAGTACACTTGACAGGATAAATGCAAACCGACAGGCAAGGTCATTCCCAAGAAGTGAAAATTTATATTTTAATCCTTCTAAAAATTATTAAATTATAATAAGCCCTCAAATTAAAAAAGTAATTGTTTAATTCTTTTTAAAATAAAATCATAAATTAAGATTTTCAAAATAGATAATCCAATTAAGTTATTGATTTATAAACCTTAATTTATTTGATTTAACTAAATAAATTATTAAAATTTTAATTTGATAATACGGTTTAATTAAATTTTTTACCCTGTTCATATGGATTTTTAAATCGACTGGACTAATGACTTTCTTTGAATTTTCAATTCAAACCTATTCAAACAATATTAACTAAAATACAATTTTTATTATTGTATTAATGCAAAAATCTTACCATTTTAAGATATTAAACTTTTCCATTTTGAAAAGTTGAATTTGAAATCATAATTTTTATTTCTAAAAATATACACTCAACAGGATAAATGCAAACCGACAGGCAGGGTCGTTCCCAAGAAATGAAAATTTACATTTTAAACTTTTTAAAAATTATTAAATTATAATAAGCCTTCAAATTAAAAAATAATTATTCAATTTTTTAAAAAAATTTAAGGATTAAACTATATTTGTTAATCAGGTTGATTGGACAAAGTTAGAGTTAGACAAATTAAATTAAAGAATTTTTTATATTTTTAATATTTTCAAAATTTATGTAATTAAACTGAATACCAGAAATGAGAGTCAAATAGATTCCATTACCCATCTAGTTATAAAAACATTTATAAACTCCACAAAAATGATTCTTTATTTAATTCCCTAAATTACCTGTCCTCGCCTGGGTTGATAACAGTATCGTCGATGAACCTTTGGATTGCATTCATGAACTTTTCGCCATCTTTTTTCGGGCTTGTAAGCAATTCAAGAACACGAAAAGGTAATTAGTTTTCCAACAAGAACAGATCCGAGTACACAAATGTCAGCAAATCGTTTTTAATAAACAATTTACCATCATCATCATCATCATTACCGTAACGCATGTAAACTGCTTGTATAATTGCGCAACCGTCAACGAAGAACATCCAAGCCAGTTCCTTGTTGTCGTCGCTATAATTCTCTAATTCCTGTGGATCATAGCATTCCTTCAAGCCATCCATCTCTTTCTTAATGTTTCTGTACAAGGATTCCTTATCGACGCCATTTTTTTTGACGAAATGTTCTGCTAATTTGAGCTTGAGCTCCTTGGATTCAGGGAGGGTGAGATAATCGTGGTGGAGTGGGCCGATTGAGATCACTTTCGGCGTGAAATACTTCCTGAAATCTTCGTTGCGGCGAAGGGTTGATGGGACTTTTCGTATCAATGGTTTGGCAGTGAAGTTGGGTTGGCCGCCGTAGAAAGGTTTGTCTAATGACCGGAGATGCGCTACTTCGCCATCGCTGAGAGGGTCGTCCATATCAATGCTCGTGGAATCGTTGTTGTCGATGATTGTTTGATCAGTGGAAACTGCTCCGACGGCGCCGCCTCCTTCCTCCGTGGACGACATTTTCAGGCTGAGGGGTTGGAAGTAATAAAGAAGGTGATTTTGTAAACTGTTTTCGGCAGAGTGAGTGCTGTTGGAGAAAAGGTGGCAAAATGGCAACGATTATGACAAATATTTTATAGCTTACATAATAAACATATATGGGAAATACTTAAGGTGTAATTTGTGTTTATATTTGTACTAATATAATTTTAATTTTTAATTAAATTTAATTCTCTTTTGAAAGAGTCAAATCACTATCCATCTTAAAAAGTTAAATTAATGTTTTTAACAAAAAATAATGAAAAATATTAAAATTGAGAATAATATTATAGAATTTAAATACTCAATAACCTACAACTTTCATGGGAAAATTTTATATCTACAACAGTTCTTAAATTTCATCAGCTTAATAATAGCTATTCAATTTTTTTCATTTTATTAGTTAAATTATTTTTACTTACTTTAATATTTAAATTATTTTTACTTATCATTATATTTAAATTATTTTTACTTACTTTAATATTTAAATTATCATTATATTTAAATTATTTTTACTTATCATTATATTTAAATTATTTTTACTTACTTTAATATTTAAATTATCATTATATTACATGATTTATTCCAAATATTTAACATTGTAACCATCCTTCTTTACATATAGTAATTGCATTTATTACTGCACCAAAAATCTCAAATTTTCAGCAACATGTTATTCACATGCCAAACAACCAATTTATTATTTTAACCAACCAATTTATTATTCACATGCCAACCAATTTGTTGTATTGAAGTTACTTCACATATAACCATGCTTCTTTACACATATTAATTGCATTTATTGTTGTACCTCACTCATGAAAAATCTCAAATTTACAACAACATATTATTTACACGCCAACCAACCACTTTTTTTTATTGAAATTATTATACTTATAAGCTTTCACATGTAACCATACTTCTTGTAACACCATGTAATCGATCTACAAGATATTACAATTATTGTCAGAGCAGCTATAATCAGAATTACTATAAGATAATTTTCTTTTAACCATCAATCACGATTCAATTACAGTAATACATTAATTATGAGCTTTAATCGAACTTACGAAAGCTTTTTTGGCAGTCCGAACAAGAATTAAGACCAAATTGTAAAAATTTGAAAAGTTCGAAGTGACATCATGGCTTCAACTTTATCTCATCGCAACATGACCATCTCAGTATGTCACGTCGCAATGACAAGCCTATGCTTGTTGCGACGAGACTCTTTGACTTGACAATATCGCAACGTCAGGATTCGTAACCGCAACATGGTCGACCCTATGTTTGGTAAAAATGTACAATTTGGTATCTAATTCAATATTCCAACTAAAATCATGCAAGAAAATACATTACATGCCATTTCTAAATGACTTAAAACTTACCTAAAACGTGCTAAGTAAGTTCAAACATATCATTTCAATTCCTTAGCAATTCATATTACCATTTCATCAATCGTATTCAACTTTTCAATAACTTAATCTAAATATCAACAAGTTATACCAACACCTACCATTGCCTTTATCATGCCATAATGAATCATTCCATTTCAAACAATCATCACATTACTTCTTTTATTTTTCATTTTTAGTCAACATATGCAAACCAACTTAAATAGATCACATTCCAACTTTCCAAATGTATCAAATATTTCATATTCATGTACTAACAAAGATTGTAACACCCCAAACCAGGCCTAGACGACGTTATGGCCGAATCTGGTGATGTCACACGATAGTGTGTTCAAAAACTAAATTATTACAATAAAATCATTTCCCTGTTATTGCCTATCTTTATCTCTTATTAGTTCTAAAGGAAATCGTTTTACGTATTTAAAACATTTGCTTTAAAACGTTTCTTGTTGTGGAAGCTTTTAAAACAAAACAATTTAAGTAATCGTGAGTTTAGAAAATCCGTTAGCTTTTGAAAACGGAACTTCCTACGACTAGCAATTATAATTCCATAAAAAAATAAATAAAAACCAAATTTAAGCAAAAGTCCCAAGAGTCCTCAAATTACATCCCAATAATAATAAAACCATAAAACATAATTTAAAAAACGTAAAGTCTAGAAACTGTGGTCACCGTCGACTCCTCCGCCACACCGATCCGTCTAGGTCTGGGGATTACCTGTGCACATTAAATAGAGAGGGGTGAGTTTACGTAAACTCCGTGTGTAATCCCACAGAAAACAAACAATAGTAGACACAGTGCACAATAGTAAACTTCGTGTCTTGCGCGCATGGTTTGGCTTCGTCGATCACACGGCCATGTGGTCACACACGGCCTACGAAACGGTCAACCACATGCCCGTGTAACGCCAACAGTGGGGTTTTTGACTTTTGCCAAAACCCTATTTTCTACGTTTCGGGTACACGCCTGTATCATTTTCGACGTAAAAGCAACTCCAAGCAATCCCTAACCTAAAATTAATCAATATTTCACTCCATTAATCACTTAAACAATCAAATTGAACTAAACCCGAAATGGGGTATTCATCTATTGAACGAAAAACCATTACCTTAAATCGAACAACGAAGTCTCTTCACCAGCACATTAAATAGAGAGGGGTGAGTTTACGTAAACTCCGTGTGTAATCCCACAGAAAACAAACAATAGTAGACACAGTGCACAATAGTAAACTTCGTGTCTTGCGCGCATGGTTTGGCTTCGTCGATCCCACACGGCCTACGAAACGGTCAACCACATATCCGTGTAACGCCAACAGTGGGGTTTTTGACTTTTGCCAAAACCTTATTTTCTACGTTTCGGGTACACGCCTGTATCATTTTCGACGTAAAAGCAACTCCAAGCAATCCCTAACCTAAAATTAATCAATATTTCACTCCATTAATCACTTAAACAATCAAATTGAACTAAACCCGAAATGGGGTATTCATCTATTGAACGAAAAACCATTACCTTAAATCGAACAACGAAGTCTCTTCACCACCACGACACCAATTGAATAACTTCAACTCTTTAACCTTTTCCAAACACAAAAGAAATCCCATTAACCACTATCCATAACCAAAAACGAAAAATGGTACTTACCACACTTACCAATAACGCATGAAAAAATGTCGAAGAACGAGACGCGAAACAACGATGTAAGGAAAACAAAAAAAATGAAAACAACAGTAAGAATGGGGAAAGAATTTGACAGAGAACAGAGAAAAAGAGAAAGAAAGAAGAAGAAAAAAATAAAAAAGAAGAAGTGGAGGAGAAGATGATCAGTTTTTTTCTGTAGAGAGAATTTTTGAGAAACTGTTTTACTCAAATCCCACTGCCTACCCTATCTCAATCCCTTAATTTTCTCTCTAAACTCCCACTACACATCCACCACTCAGCATCCTAGTTCAGCACAACTCTGGCCAAACTTTAAGCAAAAATACTACTCCTTGCCATCGCAGAGAATCGAACACAAGCCCTCCAACACACCAACACTCTATTTAACCACTAAACCAGCTAGCCCATTCTGATATGATTTTACAAACAATTAAATAAAAGCTTATTGAACAAGAGTGAGGCTTAACTTAGAAAATTTTCAAAAATTTGCCAAAGGCATGGCTTGAACTTGGAACCTCCCACATACCCCTAGAACACTTAGCCACTAAAACAGACATATATTCATATTACACATTCACAAAAATGAACATAGAAATTTTGAGGCGTTACAATTCTACCTCCATAAAAGAAAATTTCATCCTTGAAATTTATCTAATCAAAATAGATGAGGATACTGTTGACGCATCGAATCCTAAGGTTCCCTCGTGGCCTCCTCAATACTATGATTCCTCCACAGGACCTTTACCAGTGGAATAGAGTTCCTTCTCAGAACCTTAACATCACAATCCAGAATCTGAACCAGTTTCTCCTCAAAAGTCAAGTCTGGCCTAACCTCGATCTCCTCAACAGGGACAATAAGAGTAGGATCAGAGCGGTAGCACCTCAGCATCGTGACGTGAAACACATCATGAATGCGGTCTAGCTCCGGAGGTAGCTTCAACTGATAAGCGACCAGTCTTACTCATTTTAGAATTCGATAAGGCCCAATAAACCTAGAGCTCAACTTGCCCGACCAAATCTCAGAACCTTCTTCTATGGCAGGACCTTGAGAAATACAAAGTCCCCTACAGAATACTTAATCTCACGTCTCTTCAAATCCGCATAAGATTTTTGTATATCAGATATCGTTTTCAATCAATCTTGAATCGATTTGACCTTCTCCTCTGTCTTAGAAACTAACTTAGGGCCAAAAACACATCGTTCACCCAACTCAATTCAATATAGGGGAGTGCAACACTTACAACCATGCAGAGCCTCGTAAGGTGCCATTTGAATGCTGGACTGGAAACTGTTATTGTAAGCAAACTCTGCTAGCAGCAGATAATCCTCCCAACTGCCTCGGAAATCAATAACACAGCTCCTCAACATAACCTTCAGTATCTAAAACACCCTCTCAAACTGACCATCGATCTGAGGATGGAATGCAGTACTGAAGTCTAACCTTGAACCTAGAGCCTCATGCAACTTTCTCCAAAACTGAGACGTGAAAAAAAGATCCTTATCAGATATGATAGAAACCGGTACCCCATGCAGTCTCCTATCTCAGAAATATAAAGCTTCGCTAGCTTCTGCAGAGAATAATCAGTACGAACCGGTAAAAAGTGAGCAGACTTAGTCAAATAAAATTGTAACACCCCGAACCCGAGACCATCGCCGGTGTCGAACACGAGGGGTTAACAAGCCAAATCCACATATTTCGCCCACCAATTTGACATTTCCAGTCAGGCTGGAAAACTGCATCACTGTCGCCTTAAAAATCATATCTCGAGTTTCAAAACTCGGAAACTGGTTCCGTCAATTTTCCCTGAATTTAGACTCAAATATCCATCCATGGATTTATTTCTAGAATTTTTGGTCGGGCCAATTGGTACAGTTTATTAGTTAAAGTCACCCATGTTACAGGGATCGACTGCTCTGACCTTCGCGCGTTACAACTTGAATATCTCTCTGTACAGGGATTTAATACTGGTGCCGTTTGTTTCTAATGAAACTACACTCAAAATGGAATCTGTACATATAAGGCATGACTCCTAATTATTTCTGGATAATTTATAGTAAATTTTTAAAGTTGCGACAGGGGACCCAGAAACCGTTCTGGCCCTGTCTCACAATAGCTTTAATATCTCTTAACATGTAACTCCTATGACCATTTCGTTTCTTCCATATGCAAGTAGACTCATCAAGGTTCATTTACATAACTTATTCACTATTTAATACCATTCCTACAAATTTTGGTGATTTTTCAAAACCACTCCACTGCTGCTGCCAGCATCTGTTTTCAAGGTAGGTCTTACCTATTTGTAGTCTCCATGATCCAACTAGTCTTGCCATACGTAGGTTCACCTATGACCATTTTAGCCATTCCAATGGCTGATCATGTGACCAACACTCCCATTTCCAATCCATAATTACATCATGAAACCATATATATATATATATACAAATCACAAATGGTCTAAGTTCGTACTTTACTTCTACGAGCCATTTTCGCATGGCCATACACATATACATCACAACACATTTGAACCAACGAGGGGTAGTCCTATATATGCCATTTCAAAGTTCAACCAAAAATTATACCAAAATGGAGGCTTTGATAGTGTAGATGACTTGACTTTAATGATCCGAATCCGATTGCTATCGAGCAAAATCTATAAAACAGAGAGCCAAAGCAGCGGGTAAGCATATTTATGCTTAGTAAGTCTCAAGCAATAAAATCAGCTTTAATTAAAGCAATACATTCACATAGCCAAATGCATCATTTCATTAATACACATTCACATAATCATACTTACTTCACCATCCCAACTCTTATGTTCATACACAAATAACGGCTTCGTTAAGGCCGATAACTCGTTCCATCATAGGAGCGAATATTCATACGCTCTTACTCCTAGCGCAAAGCACACACCACACTTACCTTGTTATTGGGAAATTTCACAAGTGCATTAGCTGAAATTTTCCAGCAAGCTTATAATTTTCAAATCACATACCTTCGGAGTTTAACCGGATATAGCTACTCGTTCAAACGCCTTCTGGACATAGCCCGGTTATGGTAACCCGCACCAAGGCCTTCGGGACTTAACCCGGATATCGCAACTCGCACAATTGCCTTCGGGCTTAGCCGGATATCACAATTTGCACAAATGCCTTCGGTCTTAGCCGGATGTAGTCACTAGCACAATTGCCTTGGTCTTAACCGGATATAATTACTAGCATAAATGTCCTCGGGACTTAGCCCGGATATCATTCAATTGCTCATGCACACATAAATCAATAATCATTACACATCCCTATTTCATTTCACATAATTCGAGTAGGGTCATTTCTTGAGGACTTACCTCGGATGTTGTCGAACGGCTTTGACGGCTATTCGATCACTTTTTCCTTCCCCTTATCGGATTTAGCTCCCCTTTGCTCTTGAGCTTAATTTAACAAATAAATTGGTTTTATCATTTGAGCATCGAAAGAGGAATTCAAGATGCCTAGCCAATATATATATATACTCATTAGGCATCAAAGTCGCATATGCACAAAATCATGAATCGAACTCAACACATTAGTTAATATTCCTCTTAGCCGAATTTTCTAAGCCAAGAATAGGCATCAATATGCTTGCATCTAACCGAATGCATGCACACCAATTTCCCTCTTGTGGCGAATATGCATGTCCATGTTGAGGCCAATTATGCACTTAATACCACACAAAAACAGCATGCATTTTACTAGTTAATGCTTTACATATTGTAGCTCAATACTTATAATATAGCATCAAGCACTCATATGGCCGATTATACTTAGTCATACTTGCACCAAATCAACAATAAATTCCAAGATTTTCACATCATATGTGTACTAGGCGAATGTACTTGCAATTTCACAAACATTCTTCAACATTTTCTTCTTTAAACAAACATATTTATCACTTACTTCATAACCAAAACATCATGTGCAAACATATATATACATATATGTGCATGGCCGAATTTCAAGGTGTCCATAGCCATCCAAAACACAAATTTTAACTAACATGCAAGAAGCATGAACCATGCTCATGAATGCATCATGGCGAATACATCACAATCATGCCCTTTCAACTTCAATCATGGTTAAGCGAAAAGAAAACTCAATGTCTTACTCAAGATGGCTACAAAGAAATTTTAAGAGTAGACAATCCATCATTGCATGCATCATCATCAAGCTTCACACTTAGCATGCAATGGCTTTATCACAATATCAACTTTGACCAAATACCACTTCCATGGCATAACAAGGATTTGAACCATGGTTAACATGAACATCAAGTTGGCAACTAAAACATGCATGAATCTCATGACACAACCTCATACATACCTTAATCTTGATGCAAGTTTAGCCAAATCTCCTTCTAGATCTCTTCTAAACAAAGAAAATGAAGCAAAATCTCTTCTTCCTCTTAGTATTTTCGGCCAAAAGGAGAGAACAAGGATGAACAAAATTTTTTGTTTTCCTTCTTAGTTACACGGCAATGGGGGAATGCTACACTCTCACACACATTTTTTTTTGTTTCTCTTCCCACATCTAATTATTAATCATTTCTTTCATGCTCCATTAACAAAACATGTTTCAACATGTTTTCTTTGCCCATAACCCATGTCATGGCCGGCCACCACCTATAAAAGGGAATTTGACATGCAAGTCCATTGTTTTGCATGCATGCTTTAATTAGTCATCACACATTTCCTATCGTACTTTCAAAGTTCACTACTAAGTCCTTTCTAGTGGAATTCACCTTTATAACACTAAATCAATCATCAAAAATGTCACACATGAGCACACACATATTATAGGCATCATAATAAATTTTAAATTATTTTTATGCCTCGGTTTTGTGGTCCCGAAACCACATTCCGACTAGGGTCAATTTTGGGCATCACAACTCTCCCCACTTAAGAAATTTTCGTCCCGAAAATCTTACCGATAAATAGGGTTGGGTATCGCTCTTTCATAGAGTTCTCGGTTTCCCAAGTAGCTTCTTCTATCCGTGCTTGAGCCATAACACTTTCACTAGCGGAACCCGCTTGTTTCATAACTCTTTCACTTCCGTGATAGGATACGAATCGGTTCTTCCTCATAACTCATATTGGCTTGAATTTCAATTTCGATGGACTAATCACGTGCGATGGATCGGATCTATAGCGTCGAAGCATCGAAACATGAAAGACATCGTGAATCTTTTCAAGTTCGGGGCAAAATCAAGCGATATGCCATTGGACCGACTCGCTCGGATATCTCATATGGCCCAATGAACCTCGGGCTCAACTTGCCCTTACGGTAGAATCGAGTATCTTTTTCCAAGGCGATACCTTGAGAAACACTTTATCTCCCACGATACTCGATGTCCTTACGCTTTAGATCCGCGTCGACTTACGCCGATCGGAGGCTATCTTGAGACTTTCACGGATTACTTTCACTTTACATTCAGCATCTCTAATCAAATCCACCGAAAATTTTGCCTTCACCGAGCTCGGTCCAAAACAATGGTGTACGACATTTACGATCGTACAAAGCCTCGTAGGGTGCCATCTTAATACTTGATTGAAAGTCGTTGTTGTGGCGAATTCAATCAATGGCAAATACCGTTCCCATGAACCACTGAACTCGAGGATGCAACATCTCAACATATCCTCAAGTATCTCGAATTATCCGCTCGGATTGACCATCGGTTTGGGGGTGAAAGGCGGTGCTGAAGTGCAACTTGGTACCCAAAGCTTCTTGCAACTTCTTCCAAAATCGCGAGGTAAATCTCGGATCTCTATTCGACACGATAGAATTAGGCACCCCGTGTAATCTCACAATCTGAGAAACGTACAATTCGGCTAGTTTGTCCATTGAAAAATCCGTACGTACGGGGGACAAAGTGAGCCGACTTAGTCAATCTATCTACCACGACCCAAACCGCATCCTTCTTACTCGCTGACAATGGCAGTCCAGATACAAAGTCCATTGTGACTCGATCCCATTTCCACTCGGGTATCGTGATTGGCTGAAGTAATCCTAAAGGCACTTGATGTTCCGCTTTCACTCGTTGACATATTAAACATCTCGAAACAAAGTCGGAGATGTCTCGTTTCATACCATGCCACCAAAACCGACGTTTCAAATCGTTGTACATCTTCGTACTCCCCGGGTGGATTGCCATTCGGCTACAATGGGCTTCGTTCAGAATTATCGAAATAAGTTCTGAATTTTTTGGAACACACAGACGACTTTTGAACCTCAAACAATCATCATCATTGATTTGAAACTCCGAGTCCTTGTTCGGAACACACTCAGCCCGTTTTGCAGCCAACTCCTCGTCGACTTTCTGAGCTTCTCGAATTTGATGTATCAATAATGGTTTGGCTTTCAATTCAGCTACTAATACACTGTCGGATCGAACAGACAAGTGCACATTCATCGCTCAGTAAGCGAATAATGATTCTGATCAAGGCATCCGCAACCACATTCGCCTTTCCGGGTGATAGTCAATGACCAGCTCATAATCCTTTAACACTCGAGCCAACGTCTTTGTCGCAGATTTAAGTCTCTTTGGGTCATCAAATATTTGAGACTTTTGTGATCCGAGTACACATGGCACCTCTCACCAAATAAGTAATGTCGCCAAATCTTTAATGCGAATACGATGGCGGCCAATTCGAGATCATGGGTCGGATAATTTTTCTCATGTGGCTTTAATTGCCTCGACGCATAGGCCACAACTCGACCTTTTTGCATCAATACACAACCTAACCCAAGTAGGGAGGCGTCACTATAGATGACAAACTCTTTGCCAGATTCGGGTTGCACTAGAATTGGGGCTTCAGTCAAATAAGTTTTCAGTTGATCAAAATACGTAGGTTCACCTATGACCATTTTAGCCATTCCAATGGCTGATCATGTGACCAACACTCCCATTTCCAATCCATAATTACATCATGAAACCATATATATATATATATACAAATCACAAATGGTCTAAGTTCGTACTTTACTTCTACGAGCCATTTTCGCATGGCCGTACACATATACATCACAACACATTTGAACCAACGAGGGTAGTCCTATATATGCCATTTCAAAGTTCAACCAAAATTATACCAAAATGGAGGCTTTGATAGTGTAGATGACTTGACTTTAATGATCCCGAATCCGATTGCTATCGAGCAAAATCTATAAAGCAGAGAGCCAAAGCAGCGGGTAAGCATATTTATGCTTAGTAAGTCTCAAGCAATAAAATCAGCTTTAATTAAAGCAATACATTCACATAGCCAAATGCATCATTTCATTAACACACATTCACATAATCATACTTACTTCACCATCCCAACTCTTATGTTCATACACAAATAACGGCTTCGTTAAGGCCGATAACTCGTTCCATCATAGGAGCGAATATTCATACGCTCTTACTCCTAGCGCCAAAAAGCACACACCACACTTACCTTGTTATTGGGAAATTTCACAAGTGCATTAGCTGAAATTTTCCAGCAAGCTTATAATTTTCAAATCACATACCTTGAGTTTAACCGGATATAGCTACTCGTTCAAACGCATTACGGACATAGCCCGTTATGGTAACCCGCACCAAGGCCTTGGGACTTAACCCGGATATCGCAACTCGCACAATTGCCTTGGGCTTAGCCCTGATATCACAATTGCACAAATGCCTTGGTCTTAGCCGGATGTAGTCACTAGCACAATTGCCTTCGGGTCTTAACCCGGATATAATTACTAGCATAAATGTCCTCGGGACTTAGCCCGGATATCATTCAATTGCTCATGCACACATAAATCAATAATCATTACACATCCCTATTTCATTTCACATAATTCGAGTAGGGTCATTTCTTGAGGACTTACCTCGGATGTTGTCGAACGGCTTTGACGGCTATTCGATCACTTTTTCCTTCCCCTTATCGGATTTAGCCCCCCTTTGCTCTTGAGCTTAATTTAACAAATAAATTGGTTTTATCATTCGATCACTTTAGATCCGCGTACGACTTCTTACGATCGGAGGCTATCTTCAGACTTTCACGGATTACTTTCACTTTCATTCAAAGATCTCTAATCAAATCCACCGAAAATTTTGCCTTCACCGAGCTCGGTCCAAAACAATGGTGTACGGCATTTACGACCGTACAAAGCCTCGTAGGGTGCCATCTTAATACTTGATTGAAAGTTGTTGTTGTGTTTAATTCAATCAATGGCAAATACCGTTCCCATGAACCATCGAACTCGAGGATGCAACATCTCAACATATCCTCAAGTATCTGAATTATCCGCTCGGATTGACCATCGGTTTGGGGGTGAAAGGCGGTGCTGAAGTGCAACTTGGTACCCAAAGCTTCTTGCAACTTCTTCCAAAATTGCGAGATAAATCTCGGATCTCTATCCGACACGATAGAATTAGGCACCCGTGTAATCTCACAACGAGAAGCGTACAATTCGGCTAGTTTGTCCATTGAAAAATCCGTGCGTCACGGGACAAAGTGAGCCGACTTAGTCAATCTATCTACCACGACCCAAACCGCATCCTTCTTACTCGTGACAATGGCGGTCCGGATACAAAGTCCATTGTGACTCGATCCCATTTCCACTCGGGTATCGTGATTGGTGAAGTAATCCTCGAAGGCACTTGATGTTCCGCTTTCACTCGTTGACATATTAAACATCTCGAAACAAAGTCGAGATGTCTCGTTTCATACCATGCCACCAAAACCGACGTTTCAAATCGTTGTACATCTTCGTACTCCGGGTGGATTGCCATTCGGCTACAATGGGCTTCGTTCGAATTATCGAAATAAGTTCGAATTCTTTGGAACACACGACGACTTTTGAACCTCAAACAATCGTCATCATTGATTTGAAACTCCGAGTCCTTGTTCGAACACACTCGGCCCGTTTTGCGCCCAACTCCTCGTCGACTTTCTCGAGCTTCTCGAATTTGATGTATCAATAATGGTTTGGCTTTCAATTCAGCTACTAACACACTTTGTCGGATCGAGCAGACAAGTGCACATTCATCGCTCAGAAGCGAATAATGATTTACGACTCAAGGCATCCGCAACCACATTCGCCTTTCCGGGTGATAGTCAATGACCAGCTCATAATCCTTTAACAGCTCGAGCCAACGTCTTTGTCGCAGATTTAAGTCTCTTTGGGTCATCAAATATTTGAGACTTTTGTGATCCGAGTACACATGGCACCTCTCACCAAATAAGTAATGTCGCCAAATCTTTAATGCGAATACGATGGCGGCCAATTCGAGATCATGGGTCGGATAATTTTTCTCATGTGGCTTTAATTGCCTCGGCGCGCAGGCCACAACTCGACCTTCTTGCATCAATACACAACCTAACCCAAGTAGGGAGGCGTCACTATAGATGACAAACTCTTTGCGATTCGAGTTGCACTAGAATTGGGGCTTCATCAAATAAGTTTTCATTGATCAAAACTTTTCGACATTTCTCCGTCCATTCGAACTTAACATCCTTTTGGAGTAGCCGTCATCGGCGTGGCTAACGTTGAGAAACCTTTACAAATCGTCGGTAATAACCGCAAGCCCCAAAAAGCTCGAACCTCGGTAATATTTCTGAGGCTTCCAATTAAGTATGGCTGAAATTTTATTCGAATCGACTCGAATACCCGATCACGATACCACATGACCCAAGAAGCTAACCTCTCTTATCCGAACTCACACTTGTGAACTTAGCATATAATTGCTTATCCCGTAAAATTTGCAGCACTAACCTCAGGTGTTCAGCATGTTCGGTCTCATTTCTTGAATAGACCAAGATGTCATCAATGAACACGACTACGAACCAATCCAAATATGGTCTGAAGATCCGATTCATTAAATCCATAAATACCGCAGGGGCATTAGTAAGCCCAAACGGCATCACTAGGAACTCATAGTGACCATATCTCGTTCTGAAGGCAGTCTTGGGTACGTCCGAATCTCGAATTCGCAATTGATAATAGCCCGATCTCAAATCTATTTTCGAGAACACTGAGGCTCCCTTCAGTTGATCGAACAAGTCATCGATACGTGGTAACGGATATTTGTTCTTTATCGTCGCTTTATTAAGCTGACGATAGTCGATGCACAGCCTCATGGTTCCATCCTTCTTTTTCACAAACAACACTGGCGCACCCAAGGCGAAAAACTCGGCGAGCAAAACCTCTATCCACCAATTCTTGCAACCGAGCTTTCAACTCCTTTAATTCGTTGGTGCCATACGATATGGAGCTATCGAAATTGGAGTGGTACCAGTACCAATTCGATGCCAAATTCTATTTCCGAACAGTGGTAAACCCGCAATTCTTGAGGAAAACATCCGGTATTCACAAACCACGCACGCAGATTCGGGTTTCTTTTACGATTCCTTGTCATCGAGCACATACGCAAGGTACACTTCGCACCCTTTTCTTACATATTTCCGGGCCAACATTGCGATATTACAGATGGCAACCCTTTAAGTCTGTAGACTCAACCGAATTATCTCGTTATTCGCGCACCTCAAATCGATAGTCTTAATTTTGCAATTTACAACCGCATCATGCATGGTCAACCAATCCAAACCAAGAATAACGTCGAATTCATCGAATGGCAAAAGCATCAAGTCCGCCGGAAAACAAGAACCTCGGAACACTAGGGGACTTTTCTTGCACACTTTGTTGACAAGCACGTAATGACCCAAGGGTTTGACACCGAATTACAAACTCGATGAGACTCAATAGGCAAAGTCTTCTTTGGATGCTAAGGTTTCACATATATAAGAATGAGTAGAACCGGGGTCAATCAAAGCAATCACATTAGTATTGAAAAGAGTGAAAGTACCGGTAATGACATCGGTGAGGCAAGATCCTCGCGTGCGCGTATGGCATAAGTCCTAGCAGAGGCCCGAGCCTCGGATCGATGGTAGCATCTCTAGATCCTCTCGACCGCCACTAACATTGCCCATATTTCGGGTGGCCTACCTCGGCGGTGGTAGCACCCGGGTTTCCACTGACTTACATTTTGTTCAAGCAACCTTGGGCAATCCTTCATAAAGTGGTCGGCCGATCCACACTTATAGCAGGCGATCACGGAACCAACAGCTCCCGAATGCCATTTGCCACAATGCGGACATTCCGCCTCTCTCGGCGATCATTTCCACCATCGCGATCGAAGTGACTCGTGTGGTCACAAGGGGTCGATCGCGTCCTCGTCTAGAAAAGCCCGGCGCCTCTAGACCGGCTCACATCATCTCGAAATCTCTTGATGCTGTTGAAGAGACTTTCCGAGGACCTCTTCGAATTCTTCGGTTCCCACATCAACTTTTTGTTTCTCCTTTCTAAGCTCTTGACTTTACAAGCTCGCTCAACAAGTACTACGAACTCTCGTATTTTGAGAATGCCAATGAACATCCTTATATCCTCATTCAGCCCATCCTCGAAGCGTTTACACATAATAGCGTTTACACATAATAGAAGAAGCTACTTGGGAAACCGAGAACTCTATGAAAGAGCGATACCCAACCCTATTTACCGGTAAGATTTTCAGGGACGAAAATTTCTTAAGTGGGGGAGAGTTGTGACAGCCAAAATTGACCCTAGTCGGAATGTGGTTTGGGACCACAAAACCGAGGCATAAAAATAATTTAAAATTTATTATGATGCCTATAATATGTGTGTGCTCATGTGTGACATTTTTGATGATTGATTTAGTGTTATAAAGGTGAATTCCACTAGAAAGGACTTAGTAGTGAACTTTGAAAGTACGATAGGAAATGTGTGATGACTAATTAAAGCATGCATGCAAAACAATGGACTTGCATGTCAAATTCCCCTTTTATAGGTGGTGGCGGCCATGACATGGGTTATGGGCAAAGAAAACATGTTGAAACATGTTTTGTTAATGGAGCATGAAAGAAATGATTAATAATTAGATGTGGGAAGAGAAACAAAAAAAAATGTGTATGAGAGTGTAGCATTCCCCTCCCATTGCCGTGCAACTAAGAAGGAAAACAAAAAAATTTTGTTCATCCTTGTTCTCTCCTTTTTGGCCGAAAATACTAAGAGGAAGAAGAGATTTTTGCTTCATTTTCTTTGTTTAGAAGAGATCTAGAAGGAGATTTGGCTAAACTTGCATCAAGATTAAGGTATGTATGAGGTTGTGCCATGAGATTCATGCATGTTTTAGTTGCCAACTTAATGTTCATGTTAGCCATGGTTCAAATCCTTGTTATGCCATGGAAGTGGTATTTGGTCAAAGTTGATATTGTGATAAAGCCATTGCATGCTAAGTGTGAAGCTTGATGATGATGCATGCAATGATGGATTGTCTACTCTTGAAATTTCTTTGTAGCCATCTTGAGTAAGACATTGAGTTTTCTTTTGTTTAACCATGATTGAAGTTGAAAGGGCATGATTGTGATGTATTCGGCCATGATGCATTCATGAGCATGGTTCATGCTTCTTGCATGTTAGTTAAAATTTGTGTTTTGGATGGCTATGGACACCTTGAAATTCGGCCATGCACATATAAGTATATATATGTTTGCACATGATGTTTTGGTTATGAAGTAAGTGATAAATATGTTTGTTTAAAGAAGAAAATGTTGAAGAATGTTTGTGAAATTGCAAGTACATTCGGCCTAGTACACATATGATGTGAAAATTTTGGAATTTATTGTTGATTTGGTGCAAGTATGACTAAGTATAATCGGCCATATGAGTGCTTGATGCTATATTATAAGTATTGAGCTACAATATGTAAAGCATTAACTAGTAAAATGCATGCTGTTTTGTGTGGTATTAAGTGCATAATTGGCCTCAACATGGACATGCATATTCGCCACAAGAGGGAAATTGGTGTGCATGCATTAGGTTAGATGCAAGCATATTGATGCCTATTCTTGGCTTAGAAAATTCGCTAAGAGGAATATTAACTAATGTGTTGAGTTCGATTCATGATTTTGTGCATATGCGACTTTGATGCCTAATGAGTATATATATATATTGGCTAGGCATCTTGAATTCCTCTTTCGATGCTCAAATGATAAAACCAATTTATTTGTTAAATTAAGCTCAAGAGCAAAGGGGAGCTAAATCCGATAAGGGGAAGGAAAAAGTGATCGAATAGCCGTCAAAGCCGTTCGACAACATCCGAGGTAAGTCCTCAAGAAATGACCCTACTCGAATTATGTGAAATGAAATAGGGATGTGTAATGATTATTGATTTATGTGTGTATGAGCAATTGAATGATACCCGGGCTAAGTCCCGAAGGCGATTATGCTAGTGATATGTTTGTGTTTGAGCCTTAGTAACGAGAATGAAACATGAATGTGTAATGATTATTGATGTATGTGTGTGCATGAGCAATTGAATGATATCCGGGCTAAGTCCCGAGGACATTTATGCTAGTAATTATATCCGGGTTAAGACCCGAAGGCAATTGTGCTAGTGACTACATCCGGGCTAAGACCCGAAGGCATTTGTGCAAATTGTGATATCCGGGCTAAGTCTGAAGGCAATTGTGCGAGTTGCGATATCCGGGTTAAGTCCCGAAGGCCTTGGTGCGGGTTACCATAACCGGGCTATGTCCCGAAGGCGTTTGAACGAGTAGCTATATCCGGTTAAACTCCGAAGGTATGTGATTTGAAAATTATAAGCTTGCTGGAAAATTTCAGCTAATGCACTTGTGAAATTTCCCAATAACAAGGTAAGTGTGGTGTGTGCTTTATGCGCTAGGAGTAGGCGTATGAATATTCACTCCTATGATGGAGCGAGTTATCGGCCTTAACGAAGCCGTTATTTGTGTATGAACATAAGAGTTGGGATGGTGAAGTAAGTATGATTATGTGAATGTGTATTAATGAAATGATGCATTTGGCTATGTGAATGTATTGCTTTAATTAAAGCTGATTTTATTGCTTGAGACTTACTAAGCATAAATATGCTTACCCCGTTGCTTTGGCTCTCTGTTTTATAGATTTTGCTCGATAGCAATCGGATTCGGGATCATTAAAGTCGAAGTCATCTACACTATCAAAGCCTCCATTTTGGTATAATTTTTGGTTGAACTTTGAAATGGCATGTATAGGACTACCCCTCGTTGGTTCAAATGTGTTGTGATGTATATGTGTACGGCCATGCGAAAATGGCTCGTAGAAGTAAAGTACGAACTTAGACCATTTGTGATTTGTATATATATATATATATGGTTTCATGATGTAATTATGGATTGGAAATGGGAGTGTTGGTCACATGATCAGCCATTGGAATGGCTAAAATGGTCATAGGTGAACCTACGTATGGCAAGACTAGTTGGATCATGGAGACTACAAATAGGTAAGACCTACCTTGAAAACAGATGCTGGCAGCAGCAGTGGAGTGGTTTTGAAAAATCACCAAAATTTGTAGGAATGGTATTAAATAGTGAATAAGTTATGTAAATGAACCTTGATGAGTCTACTTTCATATGGAAGAAACGAAACGGTCATAGGAGTTACATGTTAAGAGATATTAAAGCTATTGTGAGACAGGGCCAGAAAGGTTTCTAGGTCCCCTATCGCAAATTTAAAAATTTACTATAAATTATCCAGAAATAATTAGGAGTCATGCCTTATATGTACAGATTCCATTTTGAGTGTAGTTTCATTAGAAACAAACGGCACCAGTATTAAATCCCTGTACAGAGAGATATTCAAGTTGTAACGCGCGAAGGTCAGAGCAGTCAATCCCTGTAACATGGGTGACTTTAACTAATAAACTGTACCAATTGGCCCGACCAAAAATTCTAGAAATAAATCCATGGATGAATATATGAGTCTAAATTCAGGGAAAATTTACGGAACCAGTTTCTGAGTTTTGAAACTCGAGATATGATTTTTAAGGCGACAGTGATGCAGTTTTCCAGCCTGACTAGAAATGTCAAATTGGTGGGCGAATAATGTGATTGCTTTGATTGACCCTGGTTCTACTCATTCTTATATATGTGAAACCTTAGCATCCAGTAAGACTTTGCCTATTGAGTCTACTGAGTTTGTAATTCGGGTGTCAAACCCCTTGGGTCATTACGTGCTTGTCAACAAAGTGTGCAAGAAAAGTCCCCTAGTGTTCCGAGGTTCTTGTTTTCCGGCGGACTTGATGCTTTTGCCGTTCGATGAATTCGACGTTATTCTTGGTTTGGATTGGTTGACCATGCACGATGTGGTTGTAAATTGCAAAAGCAAGACTATCAATTTGAGGTGCGCGAATAACGAGATAATTCAGGTTGAGTCTACGGACTTAAAGGGGTTGCTAGCTGTAATATCAGCAATGTTGGCCCGGAAATATGTAAGAAAAGGGTGCGAAGCGTACCTTGCGTATGTGCTCGATGACAAGGAATCGAAAAGAAACCCAAATCTGTGCCGTGGTTTGTGAATACCGGATGTTTTCCTGAAGAATTGCGGGTTTACCACTGTTCGGAAATAGAATTTGGCATCGAATTGGTACTGGTACCACTCCAATTTCGATAGCTCCGTATCGTATGGCACCAACGAAATTAAAGGAGTTGAAAGCTCGATTGCAAGAATTGGTGGATAGAGGTTTTGCTCGCTTGAGTTTTTCGCCTTGGGGTGCGCCGGTGTTGTTTGTGAAAAGAAGGATGGAACCATGAGGTTGTGATCGACTATCGTCGACTTAATAAAGCGACGATAAAGAACAAATATCCGTTACCACGTATCGATGACTTGTTCGATCAAGCGAAGGAGACTCGGTGTTCTCGAAAATAGATTTGAGATCGGGCTATTATCAATTGCGAATTCGAGATTGGACGTACCCAAGACGCCTTGAGCGAGATATGGTCACTATGAGTTCCTAGTGATGCCGTTTGGGCTTACTAATGCCCTGCGGTATTTATGGATTTAATGAATCGGATCTTCAGACCATATTTGGATCGGTTCGTAGTCGTGTTCATTGATGACATCTTGGTCTATTCAAGAAATGAGACCGAACATGCTGAACACCTGAGGTTAGTGCTACAAATTTTACGGGATAAGCAATTATATGGTAAGTTCAGCAAGTGTGAGTTCTGGATAAGAGAGGTTAGCTTCTTGGGTCATGTGGTATCTGCGTCGGGTATTCGAGTCGACCGAATAAAATTTCAGCCATACTTAATTGGAAGCCTCAGAAATATTCTTGAGGTTCGAGCTTTTGGGGCTTGCGGTTATTACCGACGATTTGTAAAGGTTTCTAGCGATAGCCACGCCGATGACGAAGCTACTCCAAAAGGATGTTAAGTTCGAATGGACGGAGAAAAGTCGAAAAGTTTCGATCAATGAAAACTTATTTGGTGAAGCCCCAATTCTAGTGCAACCCGAATCGGCAAAGAGTTTGTCATCTATAGTGACGCCTCCCTACTTGGGTTAGGTTGTGTATTGATGCAAGAAGGTCGAGTTGTGGCCTATGCGTCGAGGCAATTAAAGCTACATGAGAAAAATTATCCGACCCATGATCTCGAATTGGCCGCCATCGTATTCGCATTAAAGATTTAGCGACATTACTTATTTGGTGAGAGGTGCCATGTGTACTTGGATCACAAAAGTCTAAAATATTTGATGACCCAAAGAGACTTAAATCTGCGACAAAGACGTTGGCTCGAGCTGTTAAAGGATTATGAGCTGGTCATTGACTATCACCCGGGAAAGGCGAATGTGGTTGCGGATGCCTTGAGTCGTAAATCATTATTCGCTTTCTGACGATGAATGTGCACTTATGCATTCGATCCGACGGTGTGTTAGTAGCTGAATTGAAAGCCAAACCATTATTGATACATCAAATTCGAGAAGCTCGAGAAAGTCGACGACGAGTTGGCTGCAAAACGGCCGAGTGTGTTCGAACAAGGACTCGGAGTTTCAAATCGATGATGACGATTGTTTGAGGTTCAAAAGTCGTCGTGTGTTCCAAAGAATTTGGAACTCATTTCGATAATTCTGAGCGAAGCCCGTTGTAGCCGAATGGCAATCCACCACAGAGTGCGAAGATGTACAACGATTTGAAGCGTCGGTTTGGTGGCATGGTATGAAGCGAGACATCTCAGACTTTGTTTGAGATGTTTAATATGTCAACGAGTGAAAGCGGAACATCAAGTGCCTTCAGGATTACTTGACCAATCACGATACCCGAGTGGAAATGGGATCGAGTCACAATGGACTTTGTATCCGGACCGCCATTGTCGTGAGTAAGAAGGATGCGGTTTGGGTCATGGTAGATAGATTGACTAAGTCGGCTCACTTTGTCCCCGTACGTACGGATTTTTCAATGGACAAACTAGCCGAATTGTACGTTTCTCAGATTGTGAGATTACACGGGGTGCCTAATTCTATCGTGTCGGATAGAGATCCGAGATTTACCTCGCGATTTTGGAAGAAGTTGCAAGAAGCTTTGGGTACCAAGTTGCACTTCAGCACCGCCTTTCACCCCCAAACCGATGGTCAATCCGAGCGGATAATTCAGATACTTGAGGATATGTTGAGATGTTGCATCCTCGAGTTCAGTGGTTCATGGGAACGGTATTTGCCGTTGATTGAATTCGCTTACAACAACAGCTTCAATCAAGTATTAAGATGGCACCCTACGAGGCTTTGTACGGTCGTAAATGCCGTACACCATTGTTTTGGACTGAGCTCGGTGAAGGCAAAATTTTTGGGATGGATTTGATTAGAGATCTGAGCAAAGTGAAAGTAATCCGTGAAAGTCGAAGATAGCCTCCGATCGTCGAAGTCGATGCAGCGGATCTGAGCGTAAGGACATCGAGTATCGGTGGGAGATAAAGTGTTTCTCAAGGTATCGCCTTGGAAAAAGATACTCAGATTCGGCCGTAAGGGCAAGTTGAGCCCGAGGTTCATTGGGCCATATGAGATATCCGAGCGAGTCGGTCCAGTGGCATATCGTTTGATTTTGCCCCCTGAACTTGAAAAGATTCACGATGTCTTTCATGTTTCGATTCTTCGACGCTATAGATCTGATCCATCGCACGTGATTAGTCCATCAGAAATTGAAATTCAAGCCAATATGAGTTATGAGGAAGAACCGATTCGTATCCTATCACGGGAAGTGAAAGAGTTGCGAAACAAGCGGGTTCCGCTAGTGAAAGTGTTATGGCTCAAGCACGGGATAGAAGAAGCTACTTGGGAAACCGAGAACTCTATGAAAGAGCGATACCCAACCCTATTTACCGGTAAGATTTTCGGGGACGAAAATTTCTTAAGTGGGGGAGAGTTGTGACAGCCCAAAATTGACCCTAGTCGGAATGTGGTTTCGGGACCACAAAACCGAGGCATAAAAATAATTTAAAATTTATTATGATGCCTATAATATGTGTGTGCTCATGTGTGACATTTTTTGATGATTGATTTAGTGTTATAAAGGTGAATTCCACTAGAAAGGACTTAGTAGTGAACTTTGAAAGTACGATAGGGAAATGTGTGATGACTAATTAAAGCATGCATGCAAAACAATGGACTTGCATGTCAAATTCCCCCTTTTATAGGTGGTGGCCGGCCATGACATGGGTTATGGGCAAAGAAAACATGTTGAAACATGTTTTGTTAATGGAGCATGAAAGAAATGATTAATAATTAGATGTGGGAAGAGAAACAAAAAAAAATGTGTGTGAGAGTGTAGCATTCCCCCCCCATTGCCGTGCAACTAAGAAGGAAAACAAAAAAATTTTGTTCATCCTTGTTCTCTCCTTTTTGGCCGAAAATACTAAGAGGAAGAAGAGATTTTTGCTTCATTTTCTTTGTTTAGAAGAGATCTAGAAGGAGATTTGGCTAAACTTGCATCAAGATTAAGGTATGTATGAGGTTGTGTCATGAGATTCATGCATGTTTTAGTTGCCAACTTGATGTTCATGTTAACCATGTTTCAAATCCTTGTTATGCCATGGAAGTGGTATTTGGTCAAAGTTGATATTGTGATAAAGCCATTGCATGCTAAGTGTGAAGCTTGATGATGATGCATGCAATGATGGATTGTCTACTCTTGAAATTTCTTTGTAGCCATCTTGAGTAAGACATTGAGTTTTCTTTCTGTTTAACCATGATTGAAGTTGAAAGGGGCATGATTGTGATGTATTCGGCCATGATGCATTCATGAGCATGGTTCATGCTTCTTGCATGTTAGTTAAAATTTGTGTTTTGGATGGCTATGGACACCTTGAAATTCGGCCATGCACATATATGTATATATATGTTTGCACATGATGTTTTGGTTATGAAGTAAGTGATAAATATGTTTGTTTAAAGAAGAAAATGTTGAAGAATGTTTGTGAAATTGCAAGTACATTCGGCCTAGTACACATATGATGTGAAAATCTTGGAATTTATTGTTGATTTGGTGCAAGTATGACTAAGTATAATCGGCCATATGAGTGCTTGATGCTATATTATAAGTATTGAGCTACAATATGTAAAGCATTAACTAGTAAAATGCATGCTGTTTTTGTGTGGTATTAAGTGCATAATTGGCCTCAACATGGACATGCATATTCGCCACAAGAGGGAAATTGGTGTGCATGCATTCGGTTAGATGCAAGCATATTGATGCCTATTCTTGGCTTAGAAAATTCGCTAAGAGGAATATTAACTAATGTGTTGAGTTCGATTCATGATTTTGTGCATATGCGACTTTGATGCCTAATGAGTATATATATATATTGGCTAGGCATTTTGAATTCCTCTTTCGATGCTCAAATGATAAAACCAATTTATTTGTTAAATTAAGCTCAAGAGCAAAGGGGAGCTAAATCCGATAAGGGGAAGGAAAAAGTGATCAAATAGCCGTCAAAGCCGTTCGACAACATCCGAGGTAAGTCCTCAAGAAATGACCCTACTCGAATTATGTGAAATGAAATAGGGATGTGTAATGATTATTGATTTATGTGTGTATGAGCAATTGAATGATACCCGGCTAAGTCCCGGCGATTATGCTAGTGATATGTTTGTGTTTGAGCCTTAGTAACGAGAATGAAACATGAATGTGTAATGATTATTGATGTATGTGTGTGCATGAGCAATTGAATGATATCCGGGCTTAGTCCAGGGACATTTATGCTAGTAATTATATCCGGGTTAAGAGTCAAGGCAATTGTGCTAGTTACTACATCCGGCTAAGACCAAGGCATTTGTGCAAATTGTGATATCAAGGCTAAGCAGAAGGCAATGTCTGCGAGTTGCAATATCCGGGTTAAGTCCAAAGGCCTTGATGCGGGTTACCATAATCGGGCTATGTCCCAAGGCGTTTGAACAGTAGCTATATCCGGTTAAACTCCGAAGGTATGTGATTTGAAAATTATAAGCTTGCTGGAAAATTTCAGCTAATGCACTTGTGAAATTTCCCAATAACAAGGTAAGTGTGGTGTGTGCTTTGCGCGCTAGGAGTAAGAGCGTATGAATATTCGCTCCTATGATGGAACGAGTTATCGGCCTTAACGAAGCCGTTATTTGTGTATGAACATAAGAGTTGGGATGGTGAAGCCTTAACGAAATACATAGTTACAATCTCCCACTTCTATAGAGGAATCTTAACCTGCTGTAGTAAACCCGAAGGTAACTAATGCCCAGCCTAAACCTACTGGTAAGTCAAACATCTAGCCATAAAATTAGTAACCTATCATTTCAATCCAAGCTACCAATAAAACATCTTATTTTCGCTAGGATGCATAGCATAATGGCTACTATGCGCCTCTCTCAGTATAGATTATCTCAAATCAGTATCATTCGAATCACAGATTCTCTCACAAAAACAGAGTACCCCATCACTATTCAATCCAAAATCCGTAGTACTGCCACTCTCAATCTGTCAAAACTGAAGACCCAAGGACTTGCCCTCCAACTATTTACCCTTAATCTGCGCAATCCATGTCGGTTTAACCTGAAGCTCTACTAATAAGCTACCATTATCAAATAAGCTAAGACGAGCAAACATCACCATCAAATCAGTTATAGCTCTACGACTCAGTGCATTAGCCACCATATTAGCCTTGCCTAAAAGGTACTTAATGGTGTAGTCATAGTCCTTACGTAGCTTAATCCATCTACGCTGCCTAAGATTCAGCTCCTTCTGAGTAAGGAGATACTTGAGGCTCTTGTGATTAGTGTAGATGATACACTTCTCACCATACAGATATAATGCCTCCAGATTTTCAATGCAAATCCTATGACGGCCAACTCCAAGTCATGCGTCAGATAATTCGCCTTATGAGTCTTAAGCTGACGAGACGCATATGCTACCACTTTACCATCTTACATTAACATGCATCCCAGACCGACATGTAATGCATCAATATAAACTATGAAATTCTTTTCAAGCTTTGGCTGTATCAAAATAGAAGCCTCAGTCAGTACATTCTTAAGCTTCTCGAAGCTCTCTTGCTGCGCATTAGTCCAATCAAATGATACCCCTTACGTAGCAGCTTAGTTAAGGGTGCTGCAATCAATGAGAATCCTTCTACAAACCGTCGATAATAACCCGCCAGTCCCAGAAAATTGCAAATCTCAGACATGTTCCTAGGCTGCTTCTACTCTAATACAACCTCAATCTTCCGAGGACCACTTCGAATCCCCTCAGCAGAAACCAAATGATCCAGAAATGTCACCTTTTGTAACCAAAACTCACACTTGCTAAACTTAGCATAAAGCTACTTTTCCCTCAAAGTCTGAAGAGCAACTCTAAGGTGCTCGTTATACTCATCCTCAGTCCTCGAGTAAACCAATATATCAGTAATGAACACCACCACAAACCAATCTAAATAAGGCTGGAATACTTGGTTCATCAAATCCATGAAAGCTGCCGTTGCATTAGTCAATCCAAATGGCATCACTAGGAACTCTAATGACCATAGCGAGTCCTAAACGCCGTCTTATATACGTCAGCCTCCTTGACCCTTAACTGATGATACCTAAATCAGAGGACAATCTTAGAGAATACCAAAGCTCCTCGAAACTGGTCAAACAAGTCATCGATCCTCTGAAGTAGGTACTTGTTCTTAATGGTTAACTTATTTAGTTATCGACAGTCGATACACAAATGCATGGATTCATCCTTCTTCTTTACAAACAATACCGGTACTCCCCACGGAGACACACTAGGGCAGATGAACCCACAATCCAATAACTCCTGAATCTGAGCCTTAAGGTCTACAAGCTCTTTCGGTCCCATTCGATAGGGAACGATGAACACTGAAGCTATACAAGGAAGTAGCTCAATCCCAAACTCCAATTCGCGATTCGGAGGTAAACCCGGTAGCTCCTAAAAAAAGTCTGAAAAATCTTTTATTGTTCTGATGTCCTTCATAGAAGAGTCCCTATAATTAGAAACACTTACGTAGGCTAAGAATGCCTTACAACCCTTACAAACCAGCTTCTCCGCCACCAGCGCAGAGATCAAGTTAGACAAATAATTCTGGTGCTCTCCAATCAAGACTACCTCATTATCCTCCTTAGTTCTCAATACAACCCTCTTAGTCGTACAGTCCAAACTGATACTGTGCTTGACGAACCAGTCCATTTCCAGAATTAAGTCGAACTCCCCAAATGGAATCTCCATCAGATCAACCAGAAATATTGCCCTTTGAACCTCTAAAGAGACGTCTCTAAACAACTTGTTAACCCTTATAGATTGCCCCAACAGACTCAGTACGGTAGCTTTACTCGTAGTGCCCTCAACCAAAATCCCCAAGTTTTTAGACACAGTACAGGTTATATAAGAGTGAGTGGATCCTATATTTATCAATGTAGTATACGGTACACCATGAATAAGGAATGTACCCATAATAACATCTGGAACATCTTTGTCCTCTCGGCGACATGCAGCATATACTAGAGTCGTCTATCTCGCATCAATCTGTCCAGTATCTCTGTTAGGTGATCTCTGTCCATGGCCCATACCATTACCACTCCTAGCCTGACTACAGCCTCTTGGTGGCTATACATTACCAGTAAGCTGAGCTTGCATCTGATCAGCTCTCAGCAGACACTCTCTGATACGGTGACCCAATGATCCATACCTCAGACACGCCCCAGTCCTTCTCCAATACTCGCCTTGATGGCATCTACCATAATTAACATATGGCTACTGTCTAGTAGCAGCAACAAGGGGCCCAGCTCTAACCGGCTTATTAGCTCTGGCCTTTTTCTTAGGCCTTTGTACAGAACTCAAGGGCTTTGAATCCCTCTTGTTCCTACCTTTCTCTCTGTCACGATTTTGGAGTTCAACGCCCTTAACCTCTTCAACGATCTTTGCCTTCTCAACCAGTAAAAAAAATCACGCTCCCTCTGCGGAGCTATTAGGACTCTCAAATTATCCCTGAGGCCATCCTCAAAATGGACACATTGCTTATACTCAGTCGCGACCATACCTCACATATAGTGACTCAGTCGCAGGAATTTAGCCTCACACTCGATCACAGATCGATCTCCCTGAGTAACGTTCAAGAATTCCCTCCTACGGTAATCCACGTAGCTCGCCCCCACATATTTCCCCTAGAAGGCAGTCTTAAAGAACTCTCAGGTCAGATGTTCGGGCTGTGTGCCCTCCTTAACAATCAGCCACCATTGATAAGCCTCATCCTACAGCAGTGAGACTGTACCCTTTAATTTCTGCTCGGGAGTGCAATCTAGATCATCCATGATCCTTTCTGTATCCTCAATCCAGTATTCAGCCACATTAGAGGTGACTCCAATGACACTCCTGAATAACTCATCTCCATTAGACTGGAGTCATTCTGTAACCAACCCTCGGTCCCTAGATCCAATATTGGGCCTAGTGACTCTATCCAAAATCCTGAGTATAGCCTTGGACAATGCGTCATCCCTAGCCATGTGATCTTGAGACCCAGTCTCAGTAGCAGGCGACACTGGTGTCTCACTCGTATCCAAATTTGGCAAGTTGCCCAATGATGAGGACTCAGCTTGATCCCCTCTAGGGCCCTTACCTTACCCTCTAGGACCCCGTCTGCGGATACCTCGTGTGTTCAAATCTAATCAAATTTATCTGTATTAAAATTTTTACGAATCAGTTACAGTTCCAATGTTTATTAACAAATATTTTATATAAAATGGTACCAGAAGTTCAGAGTTTGTTTTCATTTGTCGCAGTCTCTAGTAGTTTATTATAGTTTCAGTTTAACTATAGTTTTCAGTATATACTAACTAAAGTATTCATATAGTTTACTACCTATAATAGTTTCATAATATCATAGCATTTTCAATTTAAAAAAAATAAATTTCAGAATACTTACAGGATCGGTGCCGAAAACTTGGTGTACCACATATTCAGTAGAAACATTTCAAATAATTTGAGATAAATTCTTCAAAAACCAAATTTAAAACCTATAATCCACAGCTGAATTTTGTAACCTGGCTCTGATACCACTAAATATAATACCTCAAACCCGGCCTAGACGTTATGGCCGAATCTAGCGATGTTACATGATAGTGTGTTCAAAAACTAAATTATTATAATAAAATCATTTCCATGTTATTACCTATCTTTATCTCTTATTAGTTCTTAAAGAAATCGTTTTACTTATTTAAACATTTGCTTTAAAATGTTTCTCGTTGCGGAAGCTTTTAAAACAAAACAGTTTAAGTAATCGTGAGTTTAGAAAATACGTTAGCTTTTGAAAACCAAATTCCTATGACTAGCAGTTATAATCCTACAAAAAAATAAATAAAAACCAAATTTAAGCAAAAGTCCCAAGAGTCCTCAAATTACATCCCAATAATAATAAAACCATAAAACATAAATTAGAAAACATAAAGTCTAGAAACTATGGTCACCGTCAAGTCCTCTGCCGCACCAATCCGTCTAGGTCTAGGGATTACTTGTGCACATTAAACAGAGAGGGGTGAGTTTACGTAAACTCAGTGTGTAATCCCGCAGAAAAAAATAATAGTAAACACAGGGCATAGTCAAATACAGTTTTAGGCCTAAGCCCCTTTTAGTATCTATAACGGTTTGGGTCTTAGCCCATCTCAGTACAGTATCAAATATGCAGTAGGGCCTTAGCCTATCATAGTATTAGTAGTAGTCATGCAGTATTAAGTAACAAAGTCCTACCCAACCAGCCTCTGCACACCATCTCTATCCAACCTTACACTCCATGTGGGGATTAAATCAACCCACTCATCCCTACACTCCAGGTAGTACCGAATGCGGCACAAAACAGTAATTTGCAGCTGAGCTGCCAATATATTAGGCTTAAGAGCCTTTCAGTACACTTCCTCCAAATATAATCAACCCAACCCCATGCATTGCAACATATAAATTATGACATGCTATATCATGATATTAGTACATATAACCAGTTCAATATACATATATACTATCATCATGCTCAATATATATATCAAACAGTCAATTCACACAATTAGGGGTCTAAGTGATGTTTACCGATTTTACAGTAGGTTCACAGTCGATTTGTGCTACCTCTGCAACCTTACCAATCAATTAGTGAAAATGGGCTCACACATCCATGTGGCCTGCTCGTGTGAGCCCACACGCTCGTGTTGCCCACAAGGCCTAATTTGGCCTTAGCAGTCACACGGCCGTGTCTTGCGCGCACTACCGGCCTCGTCGATCATACAGTCGTTTGGTCACACTCGGCCTACCACACGGGCAACCACATACCCCTGTGTCATCAACAGTAGGGTTTTCAACTTTTGCTAAAACCCTATTTTTTATGTTTTGGGTACACAACTGTGTCGTTTTCGATGTAAAAGTAACTTCAAGCAATCCCCAACCTAAAATTGATCAATATTTCACTCTATTAATCACTTAAACAATCGAATTGAACTAAAGCCGAAATGGGGTATTCATCTATCGAACTAAAAACCATTACCTTAGATCGAACAACGAAGTCTCTTCTCCACCATGACACCTATCGATTAACTTCAGCCCTTTAACCTTTTCCAAACACAAAACGAATCCCATTAACCACTATCTATAACCCAAAATGAAAAATGGTACTTACCACACTTATTGATAACGTATGAAAAAGTGCAGAAGAATGAGACGCGAAACAACAATAGTAAAGAAAACAATAAACAAAAACAACAGTAAGAATGGGGAAAGAATTCAGCAGAGAATAGGGAAGAAGAGAAAGAAAGAAGAAGAAAAAAATGAAAAAGAAGAAGTGGAGGAGAAAATGATCATTTTTTTTCTGCAGAGGGAAGTTTTGGGAAACTGTTTTACTCAAAAACTACTACCTACCTTATGTCAATCCCTTAATTTTCTCTCTAAACTCCCACTACACATCCACCACTCAGCATCCTAGTTCATCACAACTCTGGCCGAACTTTAAGCAAAAATATTACTTTTTGCCATCGCAGAGAATCGAACACAAGCCCTCCAACACACCAACACTCCACTTAACCACTAAACCAGCTGACCCATTCTGATATAGTTTTGCAAACAATTAAATAAAAGCTTACTGAACAAGAGTGAGGCTTAACTTAGAAAAATTTCAAAATTTGCCAAAGGCATGGCTTGAACTTGGGACCTCCCACATACCCCCAGAACACTTAGCCACTAAAGTAGACATATATTCATGTTACACATTCACAAAAAAAAACATAAAAATTTTGGGGCGTTACAAAGATCATGCCAAGAACCCACATGCAAAGTCATTATATACCACATATAACTCAACAAGACTTTTACACAACCAAAGATTACTCCAAACGTTTATATGCATGTCGCAATCCTTGACTCAAATGATAAAAAAGAAAAAAACCAAATTGACAATAGAATAGTGTAAGCTTCAAACGATCCAATCGAGGTGTTCCACAATGTAACAACCTAAAAGGAAAAAGGAAACAATGGGGTAAGCATATAATATGCTTAGTAAACTCATATGTAATCTAAAACTTGCCTAGATTAATTGAACATAAGCAATTAGTCAATAAGCTATCAAATTTATTTTTCCTTGGCACTTAGATATCGAACATGTGACAACATTTCAAGTCAAAAATGTTAAATACAATGTTGAATCATAATCCTGTCAACATTCAAAACATAATCACACAAAAATCTATATATCAAATTTCATCAATACCAATTCATTTTCAATTCAAGATCTAATTCCATTTCCAACCATTTAAGCATCGTTAGATGGAACTATAGTAAAAAAGACCTAGGTATATAGGAATATTTTGCTGACACAAGCTGACACTTTAACGAACTTGCTCACACAAGTTGGCTTTATAATAGAATTGTTCAAACAAGCTGGCTTTATAATAGAATTGCTCACACAAATTGACTTTGTGAATTGCTCACATAAGCTGACTTTGTAATATTTCCATACAACTAATATTTACAATTCTGTTCAATTCAAGACAATTGTGTCAAATTCCTTGTTTCTCTTCAATTCTAATAATTATATATATTTATATATGTTGATTCAAATATAATTCATACCAAAACAAAATTCAGTAATAAGTTCCATATGAACTTATCTGGCCAAAACTGACAAGTAGATTGAGTGCTCAAGGATTAATCAACAATTTTTGTTTCTTCGTGATTAACTCTAATTTGATCCAATTCTTGATCTAAACAATTATTTTAATAAATTAATCAATACCAAATATTTTTACATCATTTCATGATATGCATGAACCTGTTTAATTTCATTTTTATGGTACCCCTAAATCTTTATATTTTATTTAATTTAGTTCCTAAAATTGAAATGACCATAACTTTCAATTTTAAGCTTTGATTTACAATCTGACTTCAATTTCATCCATTATAGACTCTCTGCTATCTATTTCTATCAAAATTTCATAACAATTTTATAGTTTATTCACTTTAGTCCTTATGTTACTAAACTAACAAGTAAACTTTACAATCTAATTCTTTTTTCACATTTAAGCTCAAAATCTAACAATTTAACAACAGAATTTTCAAAAAACCAACAATAGTAACTTTCAAAAAGTTTAACAGTTTTGCAAATTGGTGCATAGGCTAGCTAAACCAAACTCTCATAACCTAAAAAACATAAAAATTAAAAGAAAAGTTTTAATTTTTCTTTCAATGATGGTGGACGGTTGAAGGTAAGAGATGAAGGAAAATTCTCTTTTTTCCAAAAAAAAAAAAGGTTTTGTACTATAATTAAAATTAATTAAGTTAATTTAATTAATTTAACTAAACTTTGATTAGTTTAATAAACCTTTTAATTAAAAATTGTGGAAATTTCATCATATGTCACTAACTCTTAATACCAAATGATTTAATTACCAATTTCATCCTTTAGTAATTTAAAATTTATAGCGATTGGACTTTTACAATTTAACTATTGTACCTTAATTAACTATCAATTCGTCAAAATTACTAGACAAAAATTTAATATATTTCTATATTAACCTTATAAATATTAAATATTATGAACTAGTGTTATGGAAATGGGATTACGAAATGACTTTTTCTGAATTAAAACCTCAATTAATTTTCAATCCAATCTGATTCAAACAATGTTGGTTAAAATATAATTTTTATTGTTGTATTAATGAAAAAATTACCATTTTTAAAGACATTAAACTATAATTTTCCATTTTGAAAAGTTGGATTTGAAATCATAATTTTATCATAATTTTTTCTAAAAGATGTACAATCAACAGATTCAGTACAAAGGGACAGGCAGGGTCATTCTCAAAAATGAAAAATTATATTTTAATCCTTTTAAAATTATTAAAGTATAAATTTATATAATAAAATTACACTTTGACCCCTTAAAATGAAAAAAAATTTGTTCAACCCTTTTTAAAATGATGAAATCATAAATTAGTACATGAAAAAAATTTAAGAATTAGACTAAACTTGTTGATCGAACTGGTTGGAAAGAGAATCGAGCAAGATACTGATCCAGAGTAAGAGGTTAAACCAATTGAATCAAGTGGTTGAATCGATTTTCTTTATATTTTTTAATATATCTTTAATATTTTCAAAATTTTATAAAGTTAAATCGAATCAATTAATCAACTAAAATGAGAGTCTAATTGATTCGATGAAAGATCTAATTCTAAAATTTTTTAACATTTATAAACTCCACAAAATGATTGTTTTCTAAATTCCTTAAATGCTTGTCCTACTGATCTGATTGTAGCTCTTTCATCTCGGTTGGGTGATAACAATGTGGTCGATGAACCTTATGAAAATTACATTTTGATAGCTTTAAAAATATTAAATTATAAATCTATATATAATAAAATTACACTTTAACCCCTCAAAATAAAAAGAAAATGTATTTAATTTTTTTCAAAAATGATGAAATCATAAATTAAAACATGAAAAAAATTTAAGAATCAGACTAACTTGTTGATCGGGCTGATTAGATAAAGAATCAAGCAAGATACTGATTCAAAATGAGGAATTAGACTAGTTAAATCAAATGATAATCAATGCTCTTTATATTTTTAATATATCTTTAATATATTTAAAATTTTTATAATTGATTTCAACTAATCAACCAGAAATAAGAGTCTAATTGATTTGATCACTCATTTAATTGTAAAAACTTTAACATTTATAAACCGCACAAAATGATTCTTTTTTAAATCCCTTAAATTACTTGCCATGCTGATGTGATTGTGGCTCTTCATGTCGGCTGGGGTGATAACAATGTCGTGGATAAACCTTATGATTGCATCGATTTCGCATCGATACCGGTATAAAATTGAAATGATCAATTTTATTTTTTGCACATAGGTAGCGGGAGAGGGCAAGCAGGGGCCAAGGCACTTTAGAATTGAAAAATTAAATTTTATCCTTTAAATGTATAAAATTATAAATAATATTAGTAATCCCAAAATAATAAGTCCTTTTAATTTAATTTTTAAAAATTATAAAAATATTAATTAATACAATATAAAATATTTATGAACAAATACACAAAATGTTTTAAAGCATTTCAGACCAAATACACATACACAAAACATCAGCTTAAGAAATTTATATCGGGTGAGTTCAAGTTTTAGAAGTTTTAAATTATTAGTTAAATTTTTGAGTTTGTGTCAAAATTAATGCATTTAGTTGAAAATATTTAAACATTACAAAAATTCAAAAAATCGTTCAGTTCAACTTAGGAATGGAACGTAACAAGAGGCCCCTTCAAAATTTTAGAAAATTAAACACAATCCTTCAAAATTTTTGACATTTTTACTTAGGCTTCCCAAGTTTTTAAAAATCTTAATTAAACCTCACAAATGCCAAAAGTAGTCTTACAATGATTATGTATTTTCCGTTTAACCACACTGTAAATAATCGGACTAGGAACCAAATCCGTGTTCATCTTATTGAAAAGCTTAGCCACTTCTTCTTCACTCCCCAATCCGTTGTATAGTATGCCGGTACCTCTCATTTCTTTAACATCTTCGGCTTCATCGATCACTAAATCAAGGAAACACATATATGAAGTGAGGGTGAAATCGTTGTCGAAATCCGGACACATTTCGTAAGCTATTAAGTTCATGGTTGAATCATCGACGGTGATCGGCAATAAATATAATTTTGCGACGAAGAAGATACGGTTGAAACTGATGTCGGTTAAACAACTTGTTTCGCTTGCTTTTAACCATATGCGGTCTTTTTAAGCTCTTTTACGTTACCAATGGTGTGTGAATGGCACCGATTTGGTCTTGCTTCCTTTCTAAAAACAAAAAACCAAACGGTCAACCCCACCACCGTGGTCTTGCTTTTTTGAAAAGGAGTCTTACTCGTAGATTTAACAAGTAAATTCGCTCTCCTTTTTGCTGCTCCCACCACCATTCACTACACTAAAATTTGTGTTAGTCGGGAACCAAGCTATAATTTCCTTTTATTTATTTGGAATTGTAAAATTTTATGAAGGTTTTCAAAATATATAATTGAGTAAATTAAGTTATCAATTTATAAGTCTAATTAGTTTAACTAATTTAATCTCTTTAAAAATTATTAAATTATAAATTTATATATAATAAAATTAAAAAAATCATATTAAACTTGGAAATCGAGTAAATACTGATTCGAAATAAGAGATCAGACCAATTAAATCGAATCCATCATTCGATTTTTTTTATATTTTTAATATTTTCAAAAAAATTAACATTTATAAACTCCACGGCTGGGGTGATAACAGTGTCTTCGATGAACCTTTGGATTGCATTCATGAACTTTTCGCCATTTTTTCTCCAGCTTGTAAGCAATTCAAGAACACGAAAAGGTAATTGGTTTTCCAACAATAACGGATCCGAGTACTCAAATGTCAGCAAATCGTTTTAATAAACAATTGGCAATAAACAGTTAGAAAATCATCATCATCACCGTAACGCATATAAACTGCTTGTAAAATTGCGCAGCCGTTAACGAAGAACATCCAAGCCAGTTTCTCGTTATCGTTGCTATACTTCTCTAATTCCTGTGGATCATAGCATTCCTTCAAGCCATCGATCTCTTTCTTCATGTTGCTGTACACGGATTTCTTCTCGACGCCAATATTTTTGACGAATTTTGCTGCTAATTTGAGCTTTAGCTCCTTGGATTCATGGAGGGTGAGATCATCGTTGTGGAGTTGGCCGATTGTGATCACTTTCGGCTTGAAATACTTCTTGAAAGCTTCATTACGGTGAAGGGTAGATGGGACTTTTCGTATCAATGGTTTGTCTCTGAGGGTGGGTTGGCCGCCGTCCAAAGCTTTGTCTAATGACTGGAGATTCGCTAATTCGCCACTGCTGAGAGCGAAGTCCGTACACGGCATATCAATGCCCTCGGAATCGTTGTTGATGTTGTTGTTGATGACTGTTTGATCAGTGGAAACTGCTCCGACAGTACCGCCTCCTTCCTCCGTGGACGACATTTTCAGGCTGAGCGGTTGGAAGTAATAAACAAGGTGATATTGGAAACTGTTTTTGGCTGATTGAGTGATGTTGGAAAAAAGGTTGCAACAATGGCTACGATATTGATGACAAATGTTTCTATATACTTTTGGGTAATTTAAATTTAGCCCTTAATATTTATATTCTTATCAATTTGATTTTTATTTTTATTTTAGTTAAATTTAGTTCTCTACCTTTTGAAAGAGTCAAGTTAAGGTTTTTTTAACAAAAATAGTGACTAAAATATTAAAAATTTTAAAAATAACAGCCCATACAGCAATCAATGTAATTTTTTAAAAAAATTTAATTTTTAAATATTTTTAAATTATTTGTTGACGTGATATATAAGAAAAGTAGTGTTATATTAACATGAAGTACACACGGATTGCCACACAAGTTGTGACACCAATATCGTTAAAAACCTAATGTTTTAGTCAACATTTTTGTTAAAGAAAAGCATTTTGACTCATTTCTTGAAAAGTTAATGGCTAAATTTAGCGCAAATAAGAAAGAAAGAGAAAAAACCAATTTGACAGAAAATATAAATGTTAAGGGTTAAATTTATAATTATGTCTTCTTTTTTAAGTTTCACTTATAGAAATACAATATAGGTTCAAGTACAAATATATGTCTCGATTAATCTAGAAAAAACTAGACAAAATCCACACATGGTATACGCATATAGTGAGAGTGAGACTCACACATCACAATTGAGAATAATATTATAGAACCTAAATACTCAACAACCCAAAACCTTCGCCTTAACCAAGAAACCAAGACCTTATCAGAGGGAGAATTTTATATCTACAACATTTCTTAAATTTCATTAGCTTAATAATAACTATTCAAATATATATATTTTTTCATTTTATTACTTAAATTATTTTTTGTTAAATATGACTCCTATTTTCAATCAAATTTGAAATATAATATTTCATTTAAACTCTGTTTACTTGTTTCAATCAAACACTGATTAGTTTAGATTAATTTATTATTATTTGATCTATGAATTTAGCCTATAAATAGGCTCTTTTACAACCTTAGAAAATATACCCATTAGAGATTAGAACTCATAACACATTTAGAGAATTTTGTGTTTATATTTTGTGGGTTCTTTATTTTCGGGTTTTCGGGGTTTAGTTTTTATCTCCATCTTTTGTACTCTTCGTTCTTTTGCCATTATAGTAAAATTATCTTTTCCCGTGGTTTTTTATCCTCTTTGGAGGGGTTTTTCCACGTTAAATTTGTGTGTTCAATTTCTCAATTTATTCCGTTATTTTCTTGTTCGTTGCTTAATCGGGTCGATTCCTAACAAGTGGTATCAGAGCTAGTTCAATTTTCATAGATCAGCCCATTCAGAGATGGCAGCAACAAGATTTGAAATTGAGAAGTTCAATGGTGAAACAAATTTCAATCTGTGGCAAGTTCGGATGATGGCAATTCTAGTTCAATTAGGCTTGAAAAAGGTTGTCACTGGGAAAAAGCCTGAGAATCTAAATAAAACAGAATGGGAAGAGCTTGATGAAAAGGCTTTGTCTGCAATCCAATTGTGCCTTACGAATATAGTATTGCAGGAGGTATTGATGGAGAAGACCTCATCCGCCTTGTGGAAAAGGTTAGAAACTCTTTATGCGACTAAGTCTCTGGCTAATCGTTTAGTGTTAAAACAACGTCTATTTACGTTTCGCATGAACGAAGGTGAGCTTCATAAAGATCACATCAGTCAATTTATTACTCTTTTAAATGACTTAAAGAATGTTGAGGTTCATATTGACGATGAAGATCAGGCTATGCTATTATTATGCTCTTTATCCCCTTCATACAAGTCTTTCAGGGAGACCCTAATTTATGGCAAAGACAAAATCTCGTTCGAAGATATGAAGGGTCATTTGTTGAGTAGTGACAAACTCGACAATGAGTTTCATTTGGATAGCAAGACAGATAGGCAAGCTTCCATTTTGGTAGCATCAAAGAAATGAGATAAAAGGTGTCACTACTGTAAAAAGTTAGGTCACGTCAAACCAGATTGTTATAAACTACGAAATAAAAAAGCTGCTGAGAGTAACGAGGAAGATGTAGCTGGTGCTAATTTGGCCGATGAAAATGGTGATGATTTCTTGTTAGTTTCAACAAGCGATTACACCAAGCTCACGTCCGAGTGGATCCTAGATTCAGGATGTTCTTTCCACATGTGTCCCAATAGAGAATGGTTCTCCACATACAGTTCGATTGAAGGTGGAGTTTTGCGCATGGGAAATGATTCATCTAGTAAGGTAATTGGTATTGGTACTGTTAAAATTAAAATGCACGATGGGACGATTAGGACACTCTCAGATGTCAGGTATGTACCTGATTTACTAAAGAATCTCATCTCTTTAAGTATTTTAGACTTGAAAGGATGCAAAATCAACATTTAGTCGAGCGGCATTAAAGTATCTCGTGGAGCTCTCATTTTGTTGAAAGGTAAAAGAACCGACAGTCTTTATATTCTGAAAGGTTCTACAGTGACCGGTGAAATCGTTACGGAGTTGAAGTCAACTCGTTTGGAGCGGAGGCAACTTGGTCATAGGAAGGAAAAAGGTATGACCGTTTTGTTGAAGAGAGGTTCTCTTTTGGATGCAGGTTTTGAAAAGTTAGGGCACTGTATTCGTGAAAATCAGACCCGGGTTAGTTTAGATTTGACAGTGTACAAGTCGAAGGCTAGAAGTCTTTCAGTTTCTAAGCACAAATTATTTCGATTAATCCTGCATAGTTCAAGATAGGCTCGTGGCGGGCTTTGGCAAAGTTGGCGTTGTGGAAATATGAGTCAAGGTGGAGATTTGTTAAATATGACTCCTATTTTCAGTCAAATTTGAAAAATAATATTTCAGTTAAACTCTGTTTACTTGTTTCAATCAAACACTGATTAGTTTAGATTAATTTATTATTATTTGATCTATGAATTTAGCCTATAAATAGGCTCTTTTACAACCTTAGAAAATATACCCATTAGAGATTAGAACTCATAACACATTTAGAGAATTTTGTATTTACGTTTTGTGGGTTCTTTATTTTCGGGTTTTCGGGGTTTAGTTTTTATCTCCATCTTTTGTACTCTTTGTTCTTTTGCCATTATAGTAAAATTATCTTTGCCCGTGGTTTTTTATCCTCTTTGGAGGGGTTTTTCCACGTTAAATTTGTGTGTTCAATTTCTCAATTTATTCCACTATTTTCTAACTATCTAAAATTGTAAACATGCTTCTTTAGATATAGTAACTGCATTTGTTATTCTACCTAACTCATAAAAAATCTCAAATTTACAACAACATATTATTGACATGCCAACCAACCAATTTATTATTCCAACCGACCAATTTGTTTTATTGAAGTTATTATACTTATAAGCTTTGACATATAACCATGCTTTTATACATATATTAATTGCATTTATTGTTGTACCTCACTCATGAAAAATCTCAAATTTGCAACATCATATTATTCACATGCCAACCAACCACTTTTTTTTTGAAGTTATTATACTTATAAGCTTTCACATGTAACCATGCTTCTTGTAACACCCTTCGTTTAATTTGATTGTTGAGTTTGATCTACAGGACGCTATGGTTATTGTCAAAGCAACTACAGTCAGAATTATGATAAAATAATTTTCATTTAAATATCAATCATGATTCAATTATAGTAATACATTAATTATGAGCTTTAATTGAGCTTACGAAAGCTTTTTTAGTAGTTCGAGCAAGAATTAGGATCAAACTGTAAAAATTTGAAAAGTTCAAAGCGACATCATGGCTTCAACTTTTTCTCGTCGCAACATGACCATCTCAGTATGTCACATCGCAAGAGCTCGTCGCGACTAGACTCTCTGACTTGGCAATGTCGCAACATTAAGATTCGTAACTGCAATATGGACCTTGTATTTGGTAAAAATGTACAATTTAGTATCTAATTCAATGTTCCAAGTAAAATCATGCAAGAAAATACATTACATGCCATTTCTAAATGACTTAAAACTTACTTAAAACATGCTAAGTAAGTTCAAAGATATCATAACCAGAACTTAATTTAAGCAAATTCGCTTAACCGGAACCTAATTAACTACATAACTAGCTTCGTAATATTTATTAAAAATATTTACTAGTCCAATTTACGGGAACGAAGTCCCAAGAATGCACTTTCCGACACCCCTGACTATAGGGTCGCTACAGAAAGTTCTCTTTCTTTCCACCAAAGAAAGTGGTTTTATACTATAATTAAAAATTAATTTAGTTAATTTAATTAAATTAACTAAACTTTATTTAGTTTAATTAACCCTTTTAACTAAACTCTTAATACCAAATGGTTTAATTATCATTTTCGTCCTTTAACAATTTAAAATTTTATAACGATTGTACTTTTATAATTTAATTAGTCCCTTAATTAACTATCAATTTTTCAAATTATTAGACCAAAATTTAATATATTTCTATATTAATCTCGTAAATATTAAATAATATTAATAGTTAATATTTACAAATTAGAATTATGACAATAGAATTCCAAAATCACCTTTTCCGATATCACTGAAAACCGATTTGTTACACTTCTTTACATATATTAATTGGTAGGAAAAATCTTAAATTTGCAACTAACATATTATTCACATGCCAACCAACCAATTTTTTTATTGAAGTTATTATACTTATAAGCTTTTAGATGTATCTAACTCATGAAAAATCTCAAATTTGCAACAATATATTATTCACATGCCAACCAACCAATTTTTTTTTTTGCCTTTTTGGTGTAATTAAGGTAAAATAATTTTAATTATCTTTCATAGATTGAATAATCTAAGTATTAAAATGTTACCAAAATTTTGTTTTTAAATATTATTCAATATTTAATTTAATTTGGTAACTTTTAGAATGACATATACTAAAAGTCCTCCAACTATAAAAAGTTATAAAATTATCATTTATCTTTTTTTTATCATTAACGGACTAACATAAAAATAAAAGTACTCGAAATCTAAGATAATTGTGTGATCATTTTATGACTTTTCATAATTGTATGACCAAATAAATCATAATTGGTGACTACTAGAGGTGTTCATGGGTCGAGTTCAGGTCGAGTCTAAGCATGATATTAATATACTTTATGCTTGCCCAAGCTCAGTGCAGCCCGAAATTTGGGCCTAAAATTTTGCCCAAACCCACCTATATTTGTAAAAGACCAGCCCAAGCCCATTTTAGGCCTACCCATATTATTTTTAATTTTTTTAAAAATATTTATTTTTATTTTATTTTAATATTTAATAATTTTATACATTTTTATTTATTGAAATTTTTATATAGTGATCTTAACATTAATTTAATGTTTACATTAGAGTAGTCTTATATATTTAGTATAAATTTATTTTTATGTGTTCTAAATTACATGATATATAAAAAATATAATATAAAGTATTAAAACTTAAAATTGGTTGGACTTGAATGTTCAAGCCAAAGCCCAACCCATATTTTAATTGAGCCTAATATTTTTTGTCTAAACCTATTTTTCAGACTTAATATTTTTACTCAAACCCTTTCAAATTTCAGGCGGGCCTTTAGATGTAGACTGTATTCCAGCCATCCAGCCATGAACAAGACTACTAAACCAGCTTACTTTTGCAAGGATAATTAAGAAAGAAAAGCTTATCCCCTACAAGACAGGTAGCCACAGTTATTGAAGAATTATTCACTTTTTAAATATTTTCTTCTAAGTAAGCACAACGACATTAAGAAATTTACTTTTTAGAGTCTATATAAGGAAAAGGGCCTTAGGATTTGCTACAGCCACACTCACTTCAGCAACAATCACTTCAAATTTTCAAGCAGCAGCAGCAGCCAGCGAAATCTAAGAAAGGTATGCACTAATCAATTGTTTTTAAGTACTAATATTTAGAGATAAAGTAATATTTAATTATCTGAATATTTGATAATAGGGACGATGTTATAAAAAGTTCAAAAGTTGAAGTTGAATTATATATTTTATACAAGTTAAAATACAATTTAATCATATTGGTTTGTAATTTTACATATTTTAAAGTGATTAGATCAAAATTTTATCATTTTAGAGGTTGAGATGCTATTTTACCGTGTATTAACATGTAAAATTATAACTTTTAAAGGCACCCAAAACATAAATTTTCATTTTACATGGCCAAAGCCTTGGTTATTTATCTACTTTAATCTTTGAATTTTTTTTGTCTAAATTAATTCGAAAATGTGATAGTTTTTTCCTAATTTAGTCCTTGAACCTTGGTCTATGCTACATCACCACTTGTATTTTTTTATAAAAAAAAAAGTAATAATCTCTTTTTCATTCTGTTTAGATTTTATTTAAGTTTTTTTAAAATTTTCAAATGATGACGTGACATAATCTTAAAGTGGTATGGTATCGCTCTTTAAGGGAATTCAAGTTCATGGACTAAATAAAAAAAATTGTTAAGTTCAAAGATTAAATATTATTTTATCCCTAATATTTGTTACCCTGTTTTAGAAGTTGATTGAATTTCTTGCTTGCTTACTTTTGTTATTAACCATTGCTTTGTTCTTCTTCTTCTTCTTTTTTTTTTTAATTTTAGGTCCCGTAATCGAAAAAAGATGGATGAGAAATTTCTAAAATCATTAGATACAAGAAAATATGATCTCAAATCCTGTGAATTACCCATCTCAAGTTACAGAGACTTGGGCGCCGGCTATGGTGAATTCATCCCCTACATTTTAGCAGGCACAGGTGGATTTCAAGAACACAAACAATTAAATTGGCTAAATTTATTCATATCCACCAAATTATTAGAATTTTCAAATAGATTCAAAAAATTAGGAGAAACATTGGATGAAAGCACGAGGGAAATCACAAACAGGATCAAATTGAAAGAAAAGCAAAATGACATGGAAGGGATAAAACAGGAGATGGCTAAATTGCCTGAAAATTTAGCACGTATGTTAAGCGACATTGATGATAAAACACATAGGATAGAGCATATGGAGTGCAGCATGGAAGAGAACATGTATAAGATCAATAAGGGTCAAATTAAAATTATGGAAGAATTGAGGGACTTGAAAAGGGAAATAAAAGAGTTAAAGGAGGATGTGAAAGAAGTTAAAATAAAAATTAGTGCGAAAGAAAGCTAAGGGTATGTTTTGCACGTCGTGGATGTAATAACGAAGCTCGTTTGTCATCGGTGTTGTGTGGAAGAATCGAAGATGGAGTGAACGAGTGTTTAGGATTTTAAAGTTTAATTTCAAAGGATTATTGTATGTAGGTATGTGAGTGTGTTTCTAATATAAGGAATGGTGTAAAATAAATTACAGTTTAGGGTGTTGTTATATAAGGAAGGAAAGCGTCTTTTAAGATTGTTAGAGGCACCTATCTAAGTGTTGTGTGAGTGTGTGTGTTTTTTTTAGTGTATGTATTATGGACCTGTTGCTGTGGTATAAGTTTAGCTCCTTTGCGTGTGTCTTGTGATGTTGTGTATGTTTTAGTAGAGCTCTTGGCTCCTATATTTCAATGATAATAAAATATATTTTAAGTACAGTACTTTTGTATATTTAGAATTTAATATTATACTTTTATTTTACAGAAAATGTAAATGTTGAGGGTTAAATTTATTATTATGTCTTCTTCTTTTAAGTTTCACTTGTAGAAATACAATATAGGTTCAAGTACAAATATATATCTCGATTAATCTAGAAAGAACTAGACAAAATTTACACATGACATACGCATATAATGAGAGTGAGACTCACACATCATAGTTGAGAATAATATTATAGAACCTAAATACTCAACAACCCAAAGCCTTCGCCTTAACCAAGAAGCTAAGACCCTATAGAGGGAGAATTTTATATCTACAACACTTCTTAAATTTCATTAGCTTAATAAGAGCTATTCAAATATTTCTTTTTCATTTTATTACTTAAATTATTTTTACTTACTTTAATATTTAAATTATCATTATATTACATGATTTATTCCAAATATTTAACATTGTAACCATGCTTCTTTACATATAGTAATTGCATTTATTATTCTACCTAACTCATGAAAAATCTCAAATTTGCAACTTGTTATTCACATACCAACCAACCAATTTATTATTCACATGCCAACCAACCAATTTATTATTCCAACCAACCAATTTGTTTTATTGAAGTTATTATACTTATAAGCTTTCACATATAACCATGCTTTTATACATATATTATTGCATTTATTGTTGTACCTTACTCATGAAAAATCTCAAATTTGCAACATCATATTATTCACATGCCAACCAACCATTTTTTTTTATTGAAGTTATTATACTTATAAGCTTTCACATGTAACCATGCTTCTTGTAACACCCTTCATTCAATTCGATTGTTGGGTTCGATCTATAGGACGCTACAATCATTGTCAAAGCAACTACAATCAGAATTACGATAAGATAATTTTCATTTAAACATCAATCACAATTCAATTAAAGTAATACATTAATTATGAGCTTTAATCGAGCTGACGAAAGCTTTTTTGGCAGTCCGAACAAGAATTAGGACCAAACTGTAAAAATTTGAAAATTTTGAAGTGACATCATGGCTTCAACTTTTTCTCATCGCAACATGACCATCTCAGTATGTCACGTCGCAACGACAAGCCTCTGCTCGTTGCGACGAGACTTTCTGACTTGGCAATGTCGCAACGTCAAGATTCGTAACCTCAACATAGACCTTGTATTTGGTAAAAATGTACAATTTGGTATGTAATTCAATGTTCCAACTAAAGTTATGCAAGAAAATACATTACATGCATTTCTAAATGACTTAAAACTTACTTAAAACATGCTAAGTAAGTTCAAACATATCATTTCAATTCCATAGCAATTCATATTACAATTTCATCAATTGTATTCAACTTTTCAATAACTTGAACTAAATACCAACAAGTTATACAAACATCTACCACTACTTTTATCATGCCATAATGAATCATTCCATTTCAAATAATCACCACATTAGTTCTTTTACTTTTAATTTTTAGTCAACATATGCAAACCAACATAAATAGATCACATTCCAACTTTCCAAGTGCATCAAATATTTCATATTCATGTACTAACAAAGATCATGCCAAGAACCCACATGCAAAGTCATTATATACCACATTTAACTCAACAAGACTTTTACACAACCAAAGATTACTCTAAACGTTTATATGCATGTCGCAATCCTTGACTCAAATGATAAAAAAAATCAAATTGACAATGGAATAGTTTAAGCTTTGAATGATCCAACCTATGTGTTCCACAATGTAACTATAGAACGAGAGAAACAGAAAGTAATTTAGAGAAGAAGGTTTTTATTCATATCCCACTTGTCGAACAATACCAACCTATATATACATAAAGGAATAACAAACTATTTAACAATAATATATTTGAACTTTAAATGATGGATAATAAAGTTGATAATATTACTAAAGAAAATAAAGAATCCCAACAACAAGATCAAGGCGGTTGAAGAATCTTATCATGCCCTCACAAGATGGACGACGTTGAAGTGAGGCCAATCTTGTTAACGATGTTAATAAACTGTCAGTGAGGTAACAGTTTTATGAGAGCATCAGCAAGCTAGTCAGTAGTGGAAATATGAGACACACGAAGACAATCGCTTTGTACTTGTTCACGAATGAAGTGGTAGTCTAGCGCAACATGCTTCATATGCGAATGAAATATTGGATTAGAACAGAGATGAGTGGCTCCAACATTGTCGCAATATATCACTAGCTGTTATGGTATGATGACACCGAGTTCAGACAAAAGGAAGCATAGCCAGCGTAACTCAACAGCTGTATCAGCCACGGAACGATACTCTGCTTCGATAGAAGACCGAGCAATCATTTTCTATTTCTTTGAGCTCTAAGACACGAGAGTGTGACCAAGATAGATAATATAAGCACTTGTAGAGGTAAAGCCATCTTTTTCATAAGCCCAATCAGCATAAAAAAAAGTATGAAGGGCAAGAGGCAAATGACGATGGATGGAGAGGCCATGATCCAAGGTACCATAGAGATAGCGTAATAGTCGTTTGACGGTAGTCCAATGGTCGGCCGTGGGTTGATGCATGAACTGTGACAACTTGTTAACAGAATAGGAGATATCAGGTCGTGTTAACGAGAGACACTAAAGACTGCCAACAATAGTGCGATAGGTAGCTGCATTTGCTAATAGGGAACCAAAATGTAATGTAAGAGACACCGAGGATGACATAGGTGTTGAAACCGGTTTAGCTTCAGCCATCTGAGCTCTATAAAGAAGGTCAGTAATAGATTTGCCTTGACTAAAAAATAAACCATCAACATAGGGAATGACCTCAACACCAAGAAAATAAAGCAAGTGACCAAGATCCTTCAATGAGAACTGAGCTGATAGGTGCTGAAGAAACTGAGATATAGCTGAAGAGGTATTACCGGTAACGATGATATTACAACATAGACAAGAATAAAATTACAGTACTGTGGCCACGAAAGACAAACAACGAGGCATCAGCAATGGAGTTGATAAATCCAAATGATAGCAAGAATGATCGTAATTCATAATACCAAGAACGCGGAGCCTGTTTAAGCCCATAGATATCTTTCCGAAGCTGGCACACATGATTAGGATTAACATGGTCGATGAACCCCAGAGGCTGAGTCATAAACACATCCTCTGAAAGGGTGCCTTGGAGGAAGGCATTATTGACATCAAGTTAATGAAGAGCCCAACCATGACTAACAGCAAGGCTAAGTACCAGGAGCATCGTGGTTGGTTTAATAATGGGACTAAAAGTTTTAGTAAAATCAATGCCTGAGTGCTGATGGAAGCCTTTTTCGACTAAACGGGCTTTGTACCTGTCAAATGAGCCATCAAAATGATATTTAGTGCGAAATATCCATTTACAACCTACTAAATTTTGAGTGGGGCATGATGGATCAAGCTCCCATGTACCATTGCAAAGAAGAGTATCAAATTCATCGGACATGGCACGCCTCCACTGAGGGGCTTTTAAGGCTTGAGTAACTATGGCTGGTTCACATGTAGGGTGGTGGAGTTTTGCATGAACGTTGAGTTTTTGAATGGGTTTGCACATATTGTGTTTGGAATAAGTAACAATACCGGGAGAGGGTAAAGGTGGCTGTATGGTGGTGGTGGCTGGTAATTCAAATTGAGTGGAGGTGAAGAGGGTTGGTAATTTAGGTTGAGTAGGTGTAGTGGTTGGTGAGACGATTTGGTCTAAAGTAGTAGGAGAAGACGGCTGAAAGTTTGGATCAGATGAAGTGGTGGAAGGAGATGAAGCATTAGAGGCGGGTGTAGTGGTAGGTGTTGAGACGTATGAAGTAATGATTGGTATAGACAAAGGGCACCATTCAAAAATAGTAACGAGAATAGCTCTCGGGAGAGTAGGAGTAGTTTGTGTAAAAGGGAAGATAGTTTCAATAAAACGAACATGACGAGAAGTATACAGGCGACGGAAAGACGTATCAAGGCAGAGATAGGTACTCTAAAAAGACGAATAACCAACAAAGAGAAAAGGGGTCAGTCAAGGTTTAAGTTTGTGAAAGGCATAGGGACGTAGCTAGGGATAACAAAGGCAACCAAAGCTTCGGAGTTTGCTATAGTTAGGAAGAGTGCCCAAAAGTTTGAAATATGGGTAGTCATTGTGAAGGGTGGGTGTAGGCATACGGTTTATAAGATAAACGGTTATGGAAATGGCATATGACCAATAGGATAGAAGCATTGAGGCATGGGAAAGAAAGGAGAGACCAGTTTCTACTATATGTCGGTGTCGACGTTCAGCAAAGCCATTATGCTCAGGGGTGTGAGGAGGAGATATAAGATGGGAAATTCCATCAATGTTGAAAAACGGCAATAAGGCTTGGTATTCACCACCATTGTCTGAATAATTTTTTTTTTAATTTCAGTGTTGAAGAACTTTTCGACAACGATTTTGAAACCGATGAAAGTATCACGAGCCTCATACTTGCGCCTTAAAGGATACAACCATATATATTTGGTAAAGTGATAAACAAAGATTATATAATATTTAAATTTGTCAACAGATTGTATTAGAGAGGTCCATACATCAGTAAATACTATTTCAAGAGGGGATGAAGATGATAAGGTAGAAGTAGAGAAAGGAAGTTTGTGACTTTTATTATAGTGGCAGGCATTACAATATGTATCTGACATAGAAGATGTGTTAACATCTAAATGAAAAGAGGAAATCATGTACTTGAATGTCGAGAGAGATAGGTGACCAAGTCGGTGATGCCAGACAGGAGGTGTTGTCTTTATTATAGAGAAAGCAAGTAACGGTGTAGAGTTTATGGGCCACTCATAGACACCATGTTTAGATTGACCTTGGAAAAGAACTGCCCCAGTCTGTAGATCCTTCACAAGAAAAAAAGAAGGTAAGAATTCAATAGAAGCATTGTTCGATTTGCAAAATTGAGACACAAAAATTAAATTGTGTTTCATATTAGGAGCACAGAGGACATTAGATAGAGTAAATGAGTGAAAGGGAGTGGGAAGAGTGGTAGAACCAGATTGAGTAATAGCAACGCTAGAGCCATCACCAATCATTACTTCATCTGAGATAGTGTAGGGATTGTGAACAGATAGATTTTGAAGATCAGTTGTGGTGTGGTGTGTAGCATCACTGCCTAATAGCCAGGGATCAGAGGATGAGGAATTGGATGTAGCTACATGAGCTTGAGGTTGCCATGGTGGAGGCGTACGAGATGTAGATGAATTGACCTGACAAAAAAGTGCGGCTGCATTCAAGAACTGTTGGCGAAAGAGAGAGCACTGAGTGATAACATGCCCTTGAGTTTGATACCACTAACATTTGCCCAAAAAAGGACACATAGGTCTATTGTACTGTTGAGATGCAATGGCATAGGAGATTGGTGAAACCACTGATTGGAGCGTTGAGTGTGAGCTGAGTAGGTTGTGACTGATATACTTGATGAGGAGTTGTGTAAGGCGAGCTCTCTGTTGTTCAGTTTCTCATGTAACTCATCAAAGGTGATGGCAGTATCGCGACTATTGATAGCATCGATAACTGGTTAGAAGGTTTCATCAAGCCTTTCTAGGACTTTTTCAATAAGATCCTTTGCATCTAATGGTTTACCAAGAGTAGCAAGCTCATCAGCTTTGATTTTAATAGCTTAAATATAGTCGGTGATAGTTTGGGAGCCTTTGGAAATATTTTTGAGACTATCTTTGATTTGTTTGATATGACCACGAGATGGACGAGCATAAGTGTTGGCAAGGACCGTCCAAGTTTTAGTTGAGGTTATGCACCGTAAGACTAGAGGTACAAGGTTTTAGGAGATTGTGCCAACTAATGCACCAAACAAGAGTTTGTCTTGCCATAGCCATGTCTGATATGCCGGATTGATAAATGTTGTGTTATTAGTAGAGATAGTTTTTGGTGGACAAGGATGTGTGCCATCAATGAATTTGAAGAGGTTGTAGCCTATGAGGATGGATTCAATTTGGGTTTTCCAGTAAAGATAATTGGTGGAATTGAGTTTGATATAGTTCTGGATTGTGACTATGGTAAGGGAATTGTTGGGTCAAAAGGGTTGGAAAGTGAATTGTCAATAGCCATTGGAATCGAAACCTAATCTCATTTGAGATAGGGTCTGATACCATATAGAACGAGAGAAACAGAAAGTAATTTAGAGAAGAAGGTTTTTATTCATATCCCACTTGTCAAACAATACCAACTTATATATACATAGAGGAATAACAAACTATTTAACAATAATATATTTGAACTTTAAATGATGGATAATAAAGCTGATAATATTACTAAAGAAAAGGAAGAATCCCAACAACAAATCAAGGCAGTTGAAGAATCTTATCAGTAACAACCTAAAAGGAAAAAGAACACAATGGCGTAAGCATATAATATGCTTAGTAAACTCATATGTAATCTAAAACTTACCTAGCTTAATTGAATATAAACAATTATTCAATAAGTTATCAAATTTATTTTTCCTTCGCACTTTGATATCGTACATGTAACAACATTTCAAGTTGAAAATGGTAAATACAATGTTAAATCATAGTCCTGTCAACATTTAAAACATAATCACATAACAATCTATATATCAAATTTCATCAATACCAATTCATTTTCAATTCAAAATCTAATTCCATTTCCAACCATTTAAGCATTGTCCGATGGAACTATAGTAAAAAAGACCTAGGTACATGGGAATATTTTGCTAACATTTTAACGAACTTGCTTACACAAGTTGACTTTATATTAGAATTGTTCACACAAGTTGACTTTGTAATAATTGCTCACACAAGCTAATTTTATAATAGAATTGTTCATACATGCTAACTTTGTGAAATGCTCACGCAAGCTGACTTTGTAATACTTCCATACAACTAATATTTACAATTCAATTCAATTCAAGAAAATTATGCTAAATTCCTTATTTCTCTTCAATTTTAACAATTATATATATTTATATATTTTGATTTAAATATAATTCATACCAAAATAAAATTGAGTATTAAGTTCCATTTGAACTTACCTGGCCAAAACAACAAGTAAATTGAATCCTCAAGGATTAATCAACAATTTTTGTTTTTTTCACGATTAACTCTAGTTTGATCGTTTGATCCAATTCTTGATCTAAACTGTAGCACCCCAAACCCGGCCTAGAAGTTTTGGTCGGATCCGGCATACCACATCAAAAACGTAAAAAAATATTTCCATTCTAAGTCCAGAAAATCGTACTTGATGTTCAAAAGATTAATTCATTAAGGGTTAAAGTGAATGGAAGCTATGCACCAGGTAGGAAACCGGAAAAGAGGTGGTGAGTCCATCGGACTGCTTAAGTACCAAGCTCCCTTCGGATCCAATCCTAGACATGCATACCGCCATTGCCACACCTTAACGTCATGGATATTTCTAGGAAACCAATTCGATTAAGTCATTTTTAGGAAAAGTGATTAATTTTGGAAAATACTTTCATTGCGGAAGCTTTGCTTGTTGTCGTGTTATTTTGAAATCAACTATTGTTTTTGAAAACGCGCCCTAAAGCTATCCAATTTCAACAGTTAAAATAAGTATTACCTATCTTAGTAATACATATTAAAAACCATCAAAAATAAATAAGCGGCCTTATTACATTTAAAAGCCCAAAACCTCAAACGTAATTAAAAGGATGTCCAGTTCACTAGAAGAAAATCAAACTTTCAGAACGGGTGGCCAATCCGAATTCCCTCACAACTCCAAGCGCACTATGGTTGGGGATTTCCTACGTGGATGAAAATAAAAGGGTGAGTTTGGGAAACTCGGTGTGTAAGGAAAACCCATTCAAAGTCCAAGTCACTCAAGCCCATTGGGCCTAAGCCCATTCAGTAATGATGGTATCTTGGGCGAGCCCTTTCGATTATAATAAACGGGCCTTAGCCCTTATTCAGATAATGTATGGCCCATAGGCCCATTTCAAAATACATGCAACATCAATAACATATGCAAGCCTATTTGGGTAACAGTGATACTGGGCCAAAGCCCTTTTCAGATTATAATAAACGGGCCTTAGCCCTTATTCAGATAACAATATGGCCCATAGGCCCATTTCAAAATACATGCAACATCAAGAAACATATGCAAGCCCATTTGGGAGACTACTCAACCCACCAACCACTACACTCCACCCGTACCAGCCATACACTCCATGTGGGAATAGCTCAACCCACCCACCCAACACTCCACATTCTTGCAAAACTTCTTTGCTCGCTTATCAATAAATTGAGGCAAAGCCTCCAAGATCGTGGACAAGCCACTTTCAGACTTCCTCCGTCAATATCCCAGTCCCATGCATCGATAATAACAACATGGCATGCAATAAATAACAACAATCAAACATGCATTTAGGTCAATTTAACCTAGGGGTATTTGATAATTTATCTACTAGGGGTAAAATCGTAAATTTTCCATTTTAAAGGTATTTCAGTAATTTATCTATTTTAGGGTTTTTCATGCATATTCCTACTTTTCACGTACTAACGAGAATCACGCATCGAGGGTTCTTACCGAATTGGGCCGTTGGCCCATCATTCCAATTTTGGCCCATTAAGCCCAAAAATATCGAGGCACGTAAATCAAGAACTTTACAGTCCAAATTTTGCAGCTTACCAAAAACATTAATCGATTTATCTCACGAGCATTCGCACACTCGCAAATCTACAAAATACCGGTTTTCGGCATTTCGGCTTTTTGACTTTTGCCGATCCAGACTAAGAAAGAGGGTGTTAGTTACACACCTGTTTGCGACGATATGCTGACGAGATCCACACACGAACTGCCTACAATTGGATTACTAACACGTTAATCTAACTATTCAAATACGAACTACGTATTAATCCCTTACAATATTCGGCCAACCACACCTACAGATCATAGTAAGCTTATAAGAAAACAATAAGCAACTCATTAACAAATTTTTGTCAATGTTTACCATATAATCATAATTTCACTACAAGCTGTCTTCCTGAGCAACAGTCACTAAATTATTTATAACTAGAGCTACGAAACTCCAAATCAAGTGCCGTTAATTTTCCTTGAAAATAGACTCATATATCTTCTATCCATAAAATTTTCTGAATTTTTGGTTTAGCCGATCAATACCAGATTTTTCTCAAAGTTTCCCATGTTTCACTGTTTGACTAATCTGACCACCCTTCATTACGAATCAAATTTCTTATTGTACAGAATTCAAAATATGTTCTTGTTTATTTCATTAGAAACTAGACTCAATAAGCTTTAATTACATAATTTATTCAGCTTCTAATTCATCTCCCACAATTTATGGTGATTTTCCAAAGTCACGTTACTGCTGCTGTCCCAAGCAGATTTATTACCAAATCACTCTTTCACACCTAACTTGCATGCATGTTATTTAAACATGTATATCACCAATCAATCATCACATATCTATGATTTTTACTTAAGCATAATCTCCATTTCATCATTTTAAAGCACAACATGTTAGCCGATTTTTCCCTTTAGCATCTAAGGCACATGCATGCTCATTTGTTTGGCTCAACTTCACATATCTTCCATTTTTCATCAAAAGAACATGAAACAACAACCATTTCCTTCATTTTAATTCATGACCAAATGCTCACAACACAACCAAAAATCAAAATATACTTCAAGAGTTAAGGTAGAATCAATAACAACTCATGAACCTCAAAATAGAAGCAAGGTACCAAGAACTTACCTTCAATTTTCCTCCTCCTAATGACCGAATACTCAAGAGCTTTCTCCTCTCCTTTCTCTTCTCTAACTTTCAGCTATGATGAACAAAGATGGACAAAACTTTGTTCTTTTCACCCCTTTTCTTTTAATAAAACTTCATATTTCATCCATTTAATTCTTTAATACAAAAGACATGATATTCTTATCATGAAACATTTACCTAACCCATTATCATGAAACATTTACCTAACCCATTATCATGGAACATTTACCTAACCTATTATCATGAAACATTTACCTAACCCATTATCATGGAACATTTACCTAACTTATTATCAATTTGTATCAATTTGTACCATAAATTATGGATATCAAGTGTACATTTTGTCTACAACAACATGATGGTTGGCCACTTCATGTAAAATGGGAGGTTTATCATGCAAATCCTCCTATTTTGCACTCCTATTTATTTGGCCACTTCAATTTAGCCTATAGCATTTTCAAACATTTTCACATAGGTCCTATTTCATAATTTCACTCACAAATGACAAAATCAAAACATGAAATTTTGTCAACATTCACAGAATTCCCGAAAATTGGGGCGTTACAACTCTACCCTCCTTAAAGAAATTTCGTCCTCGAAATTTACCTAATCCAAACAGATAAGGGTATTGCTGTTGCATCGTCTCTTCTGGCTCCCAAACTCAGAAGTTTCCCCTTCCTTAACTTGTTGAAAACGAGCGACCAAAGACTCATCGTTCAACTGTTTTTCTTTAATCTGATCCACCCAGGTTGGCCTCACTTACAATTCAGCCAACAGACTTCCATCATCATACAGACTCAGACGAGCAAACATTGCTCTCAGATCATATACAGCTCTACGACTTAGAGCATCGGCTACCACATTAGCATTGCTTGGGTGATACTCGATCGAACAGTCATAATCCTTAAGCAACTCAATCCATCTCCTTTGCCTAAGGTTCAGCTCCTTCTGAGTCAACAAATACTTAAGACTCTTATGGTCAGTGTATATAATACACCTTTCTCCGTACAAGTAATGTCTCCAAATCTTAAGTGCAAATATCACTGCGCCAACTCTAAATCATGAGTCAAATATTTTCCTCATGAGGCTAAAGCTATCGTGATGCATATGCAACCACCTTACCCTCTTGCATTAACACGCAGCCCAAACCCACGTGTGATGCGTCACCAGACACACTAAAATCCTTCCTGGACTCTCGGTGAATCAACTCAGTGCTTGATCAGAACTTTCTTCAACTTCTCAAAAGCTTCCTGCTGCTTCTTAGTCCATACAAACGGCACTCATTTCCTTATGAGTTTTGTCAAAGTGCTGTCATCACGAAAAACCTTCCACAAACCTTCAGAATATCCTGCCCACCCTAGAAAACTCCGTATTTCGACACCGACCTAGGCGGCTTCCACTCCAAAATCGCTTCAATTTTTCGAGGTCCACTTTAATCCTCTCAGCAGAGACCACATGTCCTAAGAAGGTTACCTCCCTCAACCAAAATTCACACTTGCTGAACTTCACAAAGAGTTCCTTCTCCCTTAATACTTATAGCACTATACGGAGATGCTCATCATGTTTCGCTTCAGTTTCAGAATATACCAGGATATCGTCAATAAAGACGACTACGAACTGATCCAAACATGGTTGGAACACATGATTCATCAGATCTATAAACGCTGCAGGAGTGTTCGTTAGTCCAAATGGCATAACCAGAAACTCGTAATGACCATACCGAGTCCTGAATGCTACCTTAGGGATATCTGCCTCATTGACCTTTAACTGATGATATCCAGATCGAAGGTCAATCTTGGAAAATATCGAAGCTCCTCTAAGTTGGTCAAATAAATCATCAATCCTTGGCAGAGGGTATTTGTTCTTTATCGTCAGTTTGTTCAACTGGCGGTAATCGATGCACATGCGCATTGTCCCGTCTTTTTTCTTCACAAATAGCACCGGTGCTCCCCATGGAGATACGCTTGGCCTAATGAAGCCCCTATCCAACAACTCTTGAATTTGAGCTTTTAACTCCACTAACTCCTTCGGTGCCATTCTATACGGTGCGATGGACACAGACGCCGTTCCAGGCAACAAATCTATTCCAAACTCAACTTCTCGGTTCGGAGGTAATCTTGGAAGCTCCTCCGGAAAAACATCTTGGAACTCCTTTACAGTCCTAACCTTATCCACTGTCAGTCCCTCCTCTTCTGACTGACTTACAAATGCCAAATAGACCTCACAACCTTTCCGAATCCACTTTTCGGCTCTTAATGCCGACACCACATTGGACAAATAATCCCTTCGCTCACCTATCACCATAACCTCCTCATCCTTTGTGGTCCTTAACACCATTCGTTTAGCGGCACAATCCAGAGTCACGTTATGCTTAACAAGCCAGTCCATTCCCAAAATGAGATCAAACTCTTCGAATGGTAACTCCATCAGATCTCCAGGGAAAATCTTACCTTGAGTTTCTAAGGGTACATTCCTATACGCTTTGTCTACCCTAACCGAGTGACTCAAATGACTTAGCATGAGATACCCCACTCACAATCTCCTCAGAGCAGTCCAAGTTGTCCATAATTCATTCTGTGGCCTCCAACCAATATTCCGCCACATTCGGGGCTATACCAGACGCACCTATAAAGATCTCCGCTCCGTTGGCCCGGAGTCATTCAGAAATCGATCCTCAAATTTCGTTGCCCGAACTTGTCTTGGCAACCCTTTCCAGAACACGAAGTATTGCCTGTGATAGGGCATCATCCTCGGCACCGCGGTCATGAGACTCTACCTTTGTTGCCGGTGGTACCGGTGCATCCACCGCCGGCATATGTCTCGAAGACGAAGATCTCGCTCGAGCACTTCCTCGACTTCATCCACGGCCTCTTCCACGAACGGCTCTTGTACTCATATCGTATCATCTTGATAACGAATTTTTATGCATCAATTAATATTCCAGTGTTTATTACAGATGTTTTATGAATCAGACAGTAGTTCAGAGTTTGTTTTCGCAGAATCGAAGTCTAGCTACAATTTCAGTCTCTTATTAGATTTTCCTATGGTTTCAGTATCATCCTATCTGGAGTATCCTAGCAGGATTTTAGTATAGACAGATAATTCAGGAAAATATTCAAAAAAATTCAGAATACTTACAGACTTGAGCCGGAGATTCGGAATGCCACCTTCTAAAGACCTAAATTTTAAAAATCAAGTTTTTCGCATTCTTTATAAAATTTTCGCTTTCAAAAATCTTTGTTTTTGTAAACCCATTCCACAGCCGAGTTGTTGTAACCTAGGCTCTGATACCACTAAATGTAGCACCCCAAACCCGGCCCAGAAGTTATGGTCGGATCCGGCATACCACATCAAAAACGTAAAAAAATATTTCCATTCTAAGTCCAAAAAATCGTACTTGATGTTCAAAAGATTAATTCATTAAGGGTTAAAGTGAATGGAAGTCATGCACCGTAGGAAACCGGAAAAGAGGTGGTGAGTCCATCTGATTGCTAAGTACCAAGCTCCTTCGGATCCAATCCTAGACATGCATACCGCCATTGCCACACCTTAACGTCATGGATATTTCTAGGAAACCAATTCGATTAAGTCATTTTAGGAAAAGTGATTAATTTTGGAAAATACTTTCATTGCGGAAGCTTTGCTTGTTGTCGTGTTATTTTGAAATCAACTGTTGTTTTTGAAAACGCGCCTAAAGCTATCCAATTTCAACAGTTAAAATAAGTATTACCTATCTTAGTAATACATATTAAAACCATCAAAATAAATAAGCGGCCTTATTACATTTAAAAGCCCAAAACCTCAAACGTAATTAAAAGGATGTCCAGTTCACCGAAGAAAATCAAACTTTCGAACGGTGGCCAATCCGAATTCCTCACAACTCCAAGCCCACTATGGTTGGGGATTTCTGCGTGGATGAAAATAAAAGGGTGAGTTTGGGGAAACTCAGTGTAAGGAAAACCCATTCAAAGTCCAAGTCACTCAAGCCCATTGGGCCTAAGCCCATTCAGTAATAGTGGTATCGGGCCGAGCCCTTTTCAGATTATAATAAACCGGGCCTTAGCCCTTATTCAGATAATGTATGGCCCATAGGCCCATTTCAAAATACATGCAACATCAATAACATATGCAAGCCCATTTGGGTAATAGTGATATCGGGCCAAAGCCCTTTTCAGATTATAATAAACGGGCCTTAGCCCTTATTCAGATAACAAGATGGCCCATAGGCCCATTTCAAAATACATGCAACATCAAGAAACATATGCAAGCCCATTTGGGAGACTACTCAACCCACCAACCACTACACTCCACCCGCACCAGCCATACACTCCATGTGGGGAATAGCTCAACCCACCCAAATTTAACACTCCACGATTGCGTACCTTTGTCGCTCGATTATCAATAATTGAGGCAAAGCCTCCAAGACGTGGACAAGCCACTTTCAGTACTTCCTCCGTCAATATCCCAGTCCATGCATCGATAATAACAACATGGCATGCAAAATAACAACAATCAAACATGCATTTAGGTCAATTTAACCCTAGGGTATTTGGTAATTTATCTACTAGGGTAAACGTAAATTTTCCACTTTTAAAGGTATTTCAGAATTTATCTATTTTAGGATTTTTCATGCATATTCCTACTTTTCACGTACTAACAGAATCACGCATCGAGGGTTCTTACCGAATTGGGCCGTTGGCCCATCATTCCAATTTTGGCCCATTAAGCCCAAAAATATCGAGGGCATAGAAATCAAGAACTTTACAAATCCAAATTTTGCAGCTTACCAAAACATTAATCGATTTATCTCACGAGCATTCGACACTCATAAATCTACAAAATACCGGTTTTCGGCATTTCGCTTTTCGACTTTTGCCGATCCGGACTAAGAAAGAGGCGTTAGTTACACACATTTGCGACGATATGTTGACGAGATCCACACACGAACTGCCTACAATTGGATTACTAACACGTTAATCTAACTATTCAAATACGAACTACGTATTAATCCCTTACAATATTCGGCCAACCACACCTACAGATCATAGTAAGCTTATAAGAAAACAATAAGCAACTCATTAACAAATTTTTGTCAATGTTTACCATATAATCATAATTTCACTACAAGCTGTCTTCCTGAGCAACAGTCACTAAATTAGTTATAACTGGAGCTACGAAACTCCAAATCAAGTGCCGTTAATTTTCCTTGAAAATAGACTCATATATCTTCTATCCATAAAATTTTCTGAATTTTTGGTTTAGCCGATCAATACCAGATTTTTCTCAAAGTTTCCCATGTTTCACTGTTTGACTAATCTGACCACCCTTCATTACGAATCAAATTTCTTATTGTACAGAATTCAAAATATGTTCTTGTTTATTTCATTAGAAACTAGACTCAATAAGCTTTAATTACATAATTTATTCAGCTTCTAATTCATCTCCCACAATTTATGGTGATTTTCCAAAGTCACGTTACTGCTGCTGTCCCAAGCAGATTTATTACCAAATCACTCTTTCACACCTAACTTGCATGCATGTTATTTAAACATGTATATCACCAATCAATCATCACATATCTATGATTTTACTTAAGCATAATCTCCATTTCATCATTTTAAAGCACAACATGTTAGCCGATTTTTCCTTTAGCATCTAAGGCACATGCATGCTCATTTGTTTGGCTCAACTTCACATATCTTCCATTTTCATCAAAAGAACATGAAACAACAACCATTTCCTTCATTTTAATTCATGACCAAATGCTCACAACACAACCAAAAATCAAAATATACTTCAAGAGTTAAGGTAGAATCAAGAACAACTCATGAACCTCAAAATAGAAGCAAGGTACCAAGAACTTACCTTCAATTTTCCTCCTCCTAATGACCGAATACTCAAGAGCTTTCTCCTCTCCTTTCTCTTCTCTAACTTTCAGCTATGATGAACAAAGATGGACAAAACTTTGTTCTTTTCACCCCTTTTTCTTTTAATAAAACTTCATATTTCATCCATTTAATTCTTTAATACAAAAGACATGATATTCTTATCATGAAACATTTACCTAACCCATTATCATGAAACATTTACCTAACCCATTATCATGGAACATTTACCTAACCTATTATCATGAAACATTTACCTAACCCATTATCATGGAACATTTACCTAACCTATTATCAATTTGTATCAATTTGTACCATAAATTATGGATATCAAGTGTACATTTTGTCTACAACAACATGATGGTTGGCCACTTCATGTAAAATGGGAGGTTTATCATGCAAATCCTCCTATTTTGCACTCCTATTTATTTGGCCACTTCAATTTAGCCTATAGCATTTTCAAACATTTTCACATAGGTCCTATTTCATAATTTCACTCACAGATGACAAAATCAAAGCATGAAATTTTGTCAACATTCACAGAATTCCCGAAAATTGGGGCGTTACATAAATAATTATTTTAATAAATTTATCAATACAAACATTTTTATATCATACGCATGAACCTATTTAATTTTGTTTTTATGGTACCCTAAATCTTTACATTTTATTCAATTTATTCCCCAAAATTGAAATGACCATAACTTTCAATTTTAAGATTCGATTTACAATACGACTTCAATTTCATCATTATAGACTCTCTAATATCTATTTCTATCAAAATTTCATAAAAATTTTACAATTTATTCACTTTAGTCCTTATGTTACAAAACTAACAATTAAACTTTACAATCTAGTTCTTTTTCAATCTAAGCTCAAAACCTATCAATTTAACATCAAAATCTTCAAGAAACCAACAATGGAAACTTTCAAAAACTTTAACAGTTTTCGCAAATTGGACATAAGCTAGTTAAATCAAATTCTCATGACCTCAAAAACATAAAAATTACAAGGAAATTAAAACTCTTAGAAAATCTTCTTAGTTTTTCTTTCAATGGTGATGGAAGGTTGAAGGTAAGAGATGAAGGAAAATGTAACACCTCTAACCCGTATCCATCACCGGAATAAGGTCTCGGAGCATTACTAAGTAACCATAATCTAAATTATTTGTTCCAAAACATTTCAAAAATCATAATATAATTCATCATTAACATGCATAAAGTCCCTTATTCAAGCCTTAAAGGCCTAAAAATCACTTTAGAAACGATTTGGGACTAAATCAGAAACATTTGAAATTTTAGAAAAAAGCTAGAAAAAGTTCAACTGCAGGGGTCACACGGCCGTGTCCCAGCCCGTGTCCATGCCCGTGTAACTCACTAACTTGAGTCACAGGGCCAAGCCACACGCCCGTGTGCTAGGCCATGTAACCCTTAAAAATGGTCTCACACGCCCATGTGCTAGCTTAAGCAACAAGTTTACCATTTCCTATTTGCTTGGGCATTAAGAAACTCAAAAACCATTTGTTTAACCTATTGAAAACACAATCAAACACACTCAAAACATGCCAAAACAATCATCCTAAGTGTCTAACCAATGTACCCTCATTGGTACCACACTTATATAATCAAAACATATCATCAATGCATCATTCAAATCAAAGTTTCAAACATGCCGAAATCCATCAATTTGGCCTAACTCATATCTACCTAAAACATCAACTTAAATTCACAAACACCTAACATGTCTTGGTTCAATTCAACATACCATATTATGGTTTCAAACACAAACACATGTTTACATATATACCAAACCAACATTATACTCAATTACAATCCATTCATAAAACTACTACCAATTAGAACATCCTAGGTACATGCCATCACAAAAGGTAAACATCACCACATTTGAGATTGGGATCGTTGTTGGATGCTGAGTTGGTGATCAAAAGAGAAGTACCTAACCTACGTATGGAAAATAAAATCGTATGTTGAGTAAAACTCAGTGATATTTCTATAATCTGAACAACTAAAGACATAAGGATACAAAATGCACAATTTGAATTATACAACCATACTATTGTCTAAGCTCACAAGTACCATATACCATCATTTAGAATTCATGCATAATAGCATATCATTTCATACTATACTCAATTTACACGTGCTATTTTTAATTTGTTTAACAAATGTCCCAATTCACACCACTTGCTATATAAATATCTTTTCACATATCAAACCACATTTGTTTATACAATGGCATTATCCACTCAATATTCAATTCATGAGTACATAACTCATATATTTCATTTAATCACAACATATCTCATATTTCATGTTTCAATTCATTATCTCAATTTCAATTAACATACAATACCATTCAATATCGATTATAGAACTTTATTATTTAATTACTCCTATTAACACGACTCGGACTTAGACGGATACATGGATCCAACCAACACACCAGATTGGCACCCAGTGCCTTATCGGATAAATCCGAAGTAATAACTACACCCAGCGCTATATAAATTGACACCCAGTGTCTCATCGGTTAAACCGAAGCAAATTGGCATCTAGTGCCTCATCGACTCAAATTCAAAGAAATCCCAAAACTCTTCCTATCCTATGGCATGCCATCTATATCTGACTCAGCCCGATACAGCTAATAGGGTCTAATTTCACATTTCAAATACAACCAATATTGAATTCTCATATTTTCACATATATTCATTTCAATTCAAATAATCAATACATTCATAATGTATATACCAATTCAATCCATTTCAATCAACTATCAAAATGCCAAATACTCACCTCAATCACTTACCATATGCATTAAATCGAATTACAACAATTAACAACTTGATTCGGATTTATAGAAATACAAACCGTGGATTCCAAGCTATTCGACGTGAATTTTATCCTTTCCCTTTTTAGTCGAGGATTCAGGTACAACGTTAGCTAGGAAATTAAAACAATTAATATACATTGATACAACACAATTAAATTTCACATTTAATATTTCAATTTTTACTCAATATTTGCTTAAATTTTAATTTAGTCCCTACACCGAGACTAATTTTTATTTTTCATAATTAACTCTATATTTTATTCTAATTTCACTTTAAGCTTAATTTAGCTCCCTATTTTCAATTAGACCCCTAAATTTCAAATTTTTCACAATTTAGTCCCTACTGCTCAAAATTTACAATTTGCTCTACAATTTAATCCTTTTCCATTTCTAACTTAAAAATCTATCAATTTAATCCCTAATACTAAAACTATTTAATAATAACAACATTTAAAATCTTAATCAATGCTAAAATTTCAACATGAGTCAGGTAGTACTAAACACCGAGATTCTGAAAATATAAAAATTACAAAAAAATGGACTACATTGATTAACCAAATGAAGTTTGAAACTTAAAAGCCTTTAAAGCGTGCATCTTTCTCCTCTCTTCTTTCTCTTTTTCTTTTTCTTTCTTTTCTTTTTAATTTGCATGTTCTTTTCTTTTATTTCCTATTTTGTTTTGTTATACTAACTATTAATATTATATAATACATATATACATATCAATTTCATTTTATTAATTATAATATATAACTTATATATTAACTATTATATATAATACAACATTAATGCCGTCTACCACATTAAAATTTGGATAATTACTACTTTAGTCCCTTTATTAATTTTTAATCTATAATTCAACTTTCACCCTATATGCAATTTAGTTCTCATACTATAATAACTCTTAATTCAAGCAAATTCGCTTAACCGGATTCTAATTAACTACACAACTAGCTTCGTAAATATTTATTAAAAATATTTACTAGTCCAATTTATAGGAACGAAGTCCCGGGAATGCACTTTTCGACACCCCTAACTATAGGATCATTACAGAAAATTCTCTTTCTTTCCACCAAAGAAAGTAGTTTTATACTATAATTAAAAATTAATTAAGTTAATTAAATTAAATTAACTAAACTTTATTTAGTTTAATTAGCCCTTTTAATTAACAATAGTGGATATTTCATCATATGCCACTAACTCTTAATACCAAATGGTTTAATTATCATTTTCGTCCTTTAACAATTTAAAATTTTATAACGATTATACTTTTATAATTTAATTAGTCCCTTAATTAACTATTAATTTGTCCAAATTAGTAAACCAAAATTTAATATATTTCTAAATTGATCTCGTAAATATTTAATAATATTAATATTTAATATTTATGAATTAGAATTATGAAAATGAAATTTCAAAATTACCTTTTCCGATATCACTGAAAATCGGTCTGTTACACTTCTTTACATATATATTAATTGCTTGGAAAAATCTCAAATTTACAACTAACATATTATTCACATGCCAGCCAACCAATTTCTTTATTGAAGTTATTATACTTATAAGCTTTTAGATGTATCTAACTCATGAAAAATCTCAAATTTGCAACAATATATTATTCACATGCCAACCAATCAATTCTTTTTTTTTTTGTCTTTTTGGTGTAATTAAGGTAAAATAATTTTAATTATCTTTCATAGATTGAATAATCTAAGTATTAAAATGTTACCAAAATTTTGTTTTAAATATTATTCAATATTTAATTTAATTTGGTAACTTTTGGAATAAAATATACTAAAGTCATCCAACTATAAAAAGTTATAAAATTATCATTTATCTATTTAATTTTTTTTCTTTTTATCATCAACAGACTAACATAAAAATAAAAGTACTCATAAATCCAAAATAATTGAGTGACCATCTTATGACTTTTCATAATTGTATGACAAAAAATCATAATTGGTGACTACTAGAGGTGCTCATGGGCCGGGTATTATATACACTGACCATAAGAGTCTTAAGTATTTATTAACTCAGAAGGAGCTGAACCTTAAGCAAAGGAAATGGATTGAGTTGCTTAAGGATTATGACTGTTCGATCGAGTATCACCCAAGCAAGGCTAATGTGGTAGCCGATGCTCTAAGTCGAGAGTTGTATCTCGATCCGAGAGCAATGTTTGCTCGTCTCGAGTCTCAGATGATGATGGAAGTCTGCTGGTGAGTTGCAAGTGAGGCCAACCTGGTGGATCAGATTAAGGAAAAATAGTTGAACGATGAGTCTTTGGTCGCTCGTTTTCAATAAGTTAAGGAAGGGGAAACTTCTGAGTTTGGGAGCCAGAAGAGACGATGCAATAGCAATACCCTCATCTGTTTGGATTAGGTAAATTTCGAGGGCGAAATTTCTTTAAGGAGGGTAGAGTTGTAACACCCCAATTTTCGGGAATCCTATGAATGTTGGCATAGGTTTAATTATGTTAGTAGGCCTCTAGAAAGCCCAAACTTAAGATAGAACCCGACAATTTTAGTTAATTTTTGTTCCATAAGAAAAAGGGGGTGAAATTATGAAATAGGACCTATGTGAAAATGTTTGAAAATGCTATAGATTAAATTGAAGTGGCCAAATAAATAGGAGTGCAAAATAGGAGGATTTGCATGACAAACCTCCCATTTTACATGAAGTGGCCAACCATCATGTTGTTGTAGACAAAATGTACACTTGATACCCATAATTTATGGTACAAATTGATACAAATTGATAATAGGTTAGGTAAATGTTCCATGATAATGGGTTAGGTAAATGTTTCATGATAATAGGTTAGGTAAATATTCCATGATAATGGGTTAGGTAAATGTTTCATGATAATGGGTTAGGTAAATGTTTCATGATAAGAATATCATGTCTTTTGTATTAAAGAATTAAATGGATGAAATATGAAGTTTTATTAAAAGAAAAGGGGTGAAAAGAACAAAGTTTTGTCCATCTTTGTTCATCATAGCTGAAAGTTAGAGAAGAGAAAGGAGAGGAGAAAGCTCTTGAGTATTCGGTCATTAGGAGGAGGAAAATTGAAGGTAAGTTCTTGGTACCTTGCTTCTATTTTAAGGTTCATGAGTTCTTCTTGATTCTACCTTAACTCTTGAAGTATATTTTGATTTTTAGTTGTGTTGTGAGCATTTAGTCATGAATTAAAATGAAGGAAATGGTTGTTGTTTCATGTTCTTTTGATGAAAAATGGAAGATAGGTGAAGTTGAGCCAAACAAATGAACATGCATGTGCCTTAGATGCTAAAGGGAAAAATCGGCTAACATGTTGTGCTTTAAAATGATGAAATGGAGATTATACTTAAGTAAAATCATAGATATGTGATGATTGATTGGTGATATACATGTTTAAATAACATGCATGCAAGTTAGGTGTGAAAGTGTGATTTGGTAATAAATCTGCTTGGGACAGCAGCAATAACGTGACTTTGGAAAATTACCATAAATTGTGGAAGATGAATTAGAAGCTGAATAAATTATGTAATTAAAGCTTATTGAGTCTAGTTTCTAATGAAATAAACAAGAACATATTTTGAATTCTGTACAATGAGAAATTTGATTCGTAATGAAGAGTGGTCAGATTAGTCAAACAGTGAAACATGGGAAACTTTGAGAAAAATCTGGTATTGATTGGATAAACCAAAAATTCTGAAAATTTTATGGATAGAAGATATATGAGTCTATTTTCAGGAAAAATTAACGGAACTTGATTTGGAGTTTCGCAGCTCCAGTTATAAATGATTTAGTGACTGTTGCTCAGGAAGACAGCTTGCAGTGAAATTATGATTATGTGGTAAACATTGACAAAAATTTGTTAATGGGTTGCTTATTGATTTCTTATAAGCTTACTATGATCTGTAGGTGTGGTTGGCCGAATATTGTAAGGGATTAATACGTAGTTCGTATTTGAATAGTTAGATTAACGTGTTAGTAATCCAATTGTAGGCGGTTCGTGTGTGGATCTCACAAGATATCGTCGCAAATGTGTGTAACTAACACCCTCTTTCTTAGTCTAGATCGGCAAAAGCCGAAAAGCGAAATGCCGAAAACTGGTATTTTGTAGATTTGCGAAAAGCGAATGCTCGTGAGGTAAATCGATTAATGTTTTGATAAGCTGCAATGTTTGGACCGCAAAGTGCATGATTTCTATCCCCTCGATATTTTTGGGCTTAATAGGCCAAAATTGGAATGATGGGCCAACGGGCCCAATTCGGTAAGAACCCTTAGTATGTGAAAAGTAGGAATATGCATGAAAAACCCTAAAATAGATAAATTACTGAAATACCTTTAAAAGTGGAAAATTTACGCTTTACCCCTAGTAGATAAATTACCAAATACCCCTAGGGTTAAATTGACTTAAATGCATGTTTGATCGTTGTTATTTATCGCATGCCATGTTGTTATTATCTGATGCATGGGATTGGGATATTGACGGAGGAAGTACCGAAAGTGGCTTGTCCACGCATTAGAGGCTTTGCCTCAATTCTATCGTTAACTGAGCAAAGCAAGCGCAAGAATGTGGAGTGTTGAATGGGTGGGTTGAGTTATTCCCACATGGAGTGTATGGCTGGTACGGGTGGAGTGTAGTGGTTGGTGGATTGAGTAGTCTCCCCAAATGGGCTTGCATATGTTTACTGATGTTGCATGTATTTTGAAATGGGCCTATGGGCCATACTGTTATCTGAATAAGGGGCTAAGGCCCAGTTTATTGTAATCTGAAAAGGGCTTTGGCCCAGTATCACTGTTACCCAAATGGGCTTGCATATGTTATTGATGTTGCATGTATTTTGAAATGGGCCTATGGGCCATACTATTATCTGAATAAGGGCTAAGGCCCGTTTATTGTGTCTGAAAGGGCTCGCCCAAGACCATTTATTACTGAATGGGATTAGGCCCAATGGGCTTGAGCTAACTTGGACTTTGAATGGGTTTTCCTTACACACGAGTTTCCCAAACTCACCCCTTTTATTTTCATCCACGCAGAAATCCCCAACCATAGTGGGCTTGGAGTCGTGAGGGAATTGAGTGGCCACCCGCTCGAAAGTTTGATTTTCTTCCGTGAACTGGACATCCTTTTAATTACGTTTGAGGTTTTGGGCTTTTAAATGTAATAAGGCCGCTTATTTATTTTGATGGTTTTAATATGTATTACTAAGATAGGTATTACTTATTTTAACTGTTGAAACTGGATAGCTTTAGGCGCGCTTTTCAAAAACAACAGCTTGATTTCAAAATAACACGACAACAAGCAAAGCTTCCGCAATGAAAGTATTTTCCAAAATTAATCACTTTTCCTAAAATGACTTAATCAAATCGGTTTCCTAGAAATATCCATGACGTTAAGGTGTGGCAATGGCGATGCATGTCTAGGATTGGATCCGAAGGAGCTTGGTATTAAGCGATCCGATGGACTCACCACCTCTTTTCCGGTTTCCTACCGGTGCATGACTTCCATTCACTTTAACCCTTAATGAATTAATCTTTTGAACATTAAGTACGATTTTTGGACTTAGAATGGATTTTTTTTAACGTTTTTGATGTGGCATGCCGGATCCGGCCATAACTTCTGGGCCGGGTTTGGGGTGCTACAATTGTTGTCGAAATCCGGACACATTTCGTGAGCTATTGAGTTCATGAATTTAGGACTGGTTGAATCATCAACGATGAACGGCGACAACCATAATTTTCCAACGAAGAAGATACGGTTGAAACTGATGTTGGTTAAACAACTTGTTTCGCTTGCTTTTAACCATAAAATCCTGAAATTCAGGATAAGAATACTGATGTGGCATAAAACTATTGGAAAGGAATACAGATGACGTGGCGTCACTGTTTCATACAATCCTTTCCCTATGAAAGGTGTGTGAATGGAGCTGATTTGTTCTTGTTTGGTTGCTGCAATTTATCAAGTACATGAAAAATCGAGTGTAAAACCTAGAATGCCGCCATGGTTTTTCATTTTTTTATTTATTGAGGAGTCTTACTCGTAGTAGATACAATAAGTGAATTCTCTCTCCTTCTTGCTGCTGCCACCATTCACTAGACCAAAATCTATGTCAGTCTAGAACGAAGCTATAATTTTTTTTTGTTGCGGTTGAATTTTAAATTTTAAATTTTTACTAGAACTAAAGTTAAAGTTAAAAGATATTCAAAATTGATAGTCGAACCGGTCAAGTCATCGATTTATATATTTAAATAGTCCTATTAATTCATCCCGTTTGATTAAATAAATCATTAAAAAATTTCGATTCGATTATCAAAATAAGACAAACCTAAGACGTAAACACTGACCTCATGTGATACAAAGCTCTAAGATGTTCTGAAATTATGATCTTTTTTCATTAATTGGGTTCCTTCTCTTCCTTTAACACAATCAAAAACCCATATATAATTTTAAAAATACTTTCAGGCTTCTTCGTCTTGCTAATTTCTGCAGAAAATTACTGGTCTATCACAGCCCCAAAGGTTCCACCATTTGAAGCACAAGAAATTGGCACATCATTTAAGTTCTAAATTTGTCACCAACAACCGAGAAAACTGAGTAGATTTACATTAATTATGCTTAACATTACACTTCAGGCATACATACATGTAGCGACGTAAAAATTTTGGTTTGGGGTCGCTAATTGGGGCGATCTAGTGAAAAAGTTTGAAAACTGAAGTTCAATTTTGAAATAAAAAGGAGTCGCCACCGATCCTTTTTTATAGGTGTGATCGGACACCTATTAAATCTATTTTTAAAACAAAAGAAGGCTAAGTTCGGGTCTACGTCGAAATCCAGAGAAAAAGTAGGGCTCGGGAGTCGGTTACGCGCGAGGAAGGTATTAGCACCCTCGCGACGCCCAAACTTGGTATCTCATAAACACGTGTTGTCTTGATTTTTTTTAAAAATACAAGTTCAATATTAAAATTTAGTTGTGATCCGATTAAAAGAAGACGAGAAATTTTAGTTTATTCCGGTTTTTGAGAAGGGTATATCGCTTTAACACGAGTCAATTGACGTTCACCCAACATAGCGATGAACTCGATGACTTAATGTTAAATTAGTATATTGCCTTGATTGTTGAAATTAATTAGAAGGACATGGATATGATTCTTGAAGTAATGTAAAACAAAATTGAGATGAACTAAAAATAAATAAATGGAAAAATTAAAAATATGTCAAGCAAATAACATATAGGGCAATAATGCAAAATATTGAAAATATATAATATATATAACACATAGATGATATATGCATATACATTAGAAATAACAACAATATAAAATGGACTTACTAACATACTACGTGAACATATACATTCATAGATATAAATAATAAGGATATTAGAAATACTAAGTATATAATGTTGGACTAAATACATAATATAAAAATTTGTAGAATGTAGTATTAAAATATGCATACGATATATATACTTATTTAAAAATAATAATAAAACTGTTGATAATATTTCACAAATATATATATATATACTAAAATATACATAACAATATATAAAGTATAATATATTAAAAACATATATAAAGCATATAAAACGAAAATACACATGTTAAATAATATTAAAATGTTTACATAATGCATACATATAGGGAACAAACAGTTAATAATACATGGATATGTACATAGGCATATTAAATATATATACATATAATCGATATAGAAATATTAGAGTAAAGTAATTAAAAAGTAATGCTATGCACAAATAGATATATACATATATAACAAAATATATACTATGGTTAATGATAATAACAATGACGATATAAAGATGTATACATACAACAACACATTCACTACATTAACAACCATAATAATAATGGCATTAAAATACGAAGAACAACAATGTGACACAAAAATACTATATATATATAAATCTATACACATAAATAAAAATATACACTATTGTAATAAAGATAATAATAATATATTATTAAAATATATAAAAGCAAGCATAACATTTAAATATTAAAATAAAGTAGCTAAAATACTAAACATAAATACATATATGTATATGCATATAATAAAATATATAATAATAATAATAATAATAATAATAATAATAATAATAATAATAATAATAATAATAATAATATGAAAATACAAGAAAATTTAAATAAGAATTAAAGATAAACGAAAAAAGGACCAAAATTGGATTAAAATCGAAGTTTTGGGGCCAAATCTAAAATAAAAATAAGCCACGGGGCCGTATTGCAACACGCGCGAAACATGGGGGACTGAATCAGTAATATTCCCGTTCTATCAAAACGCAGCGCATCAACAGGGAGTATATTGCAAGTCAGATTAAATTTTAGGGCCAGATTATAAACAAAAATAAACCTGATTTAAAACATTGAAAATGCGGAAGGATCTAATGCGCAAATATACCATTGAATTAAAAAACACGTGGATCTGACCTGGTGCGGGTCGGGTCGACCCGACCCGCGTTCAAAACGACGTCGTTTTATGTATTATGGGGGGACCAAAACGGTGCGTTTTGGTCCCCTATAAAAGATAAAAAATTTTTAAAAAAATTCATTAGGGAAGGGGAGAAAGAAAAAAAAAAGGAGAGGAGAAGAGAGAAAAGGGAGAGAAGAAAGGAGAGAGGGGGGATTGTCGGCCAGGGGTTGCTTGGTCATCGGGCTCTCATGGCCATGGCCCTACTACCACTAAAAGGTAAAAATCTAATTTTTTTAGTTTGTTTTTTGCTTTTTATTATTTATATTATATTTGTATATCTAAGTAAAAAAAATAGATTTTTGCGCGTAAAATAAAAAAGAAACAGAACGAAAAAATCAATAATCACCTCAGTTTTAACTTTCGATTTTTAGCACCTCGTATCTTCTGATTTGGTGCAATGTTTTGGTTTTTCGTTTGAGATTGATTTTGTATGCTTGCTGCTTTGAGGATTAACCACGTTTCTATTTTTTTATTTTCTTTTGAAAAAATTTCCAAAAAAAAACCCCCCCCGTTTACAGTGTTTTGTTCGGCTTCTTTATAGCCCATTTGGTTACACATTTATTATTCTTTTTTGCTATTCTATGCTTCTGCTTTGCTTCTGTTGTTTTTGCAGGGTATGGGGCGTGATGGCCGAGGTCGGGCGTGCTAGTGGGGTTCGTCGCGGTCGACGGCATGGGGCGTGGTGGGTGAGTGGGGTTCGCAAGTGGGCAAGTGGGGGTAGGTGGCTAGGGTTAGTGGGATTAGGGTTTCGAGTCTTTGGGTTTAGGTTGTTGGGCTGGGGTAGTTGTTTAGGCTTAGTGGGCTTATTGGGTTAGGGGTTTTTGATTAGGGTAGGTTAGTTTAGGGTATTTGTAAAAGGCCCAAAATTGGCCTACAACAATACAAATAAAAGACAAATCGAAATAACACTAAACATCTCGGAGTAGGAGGTGAAGAGGCGGTTGAAAGAGGCGGTTGAAAGAGCGCGGATTGAAGAGAAGAGGACTGGCGACGGTGGCAGTGGCAGCGGCAGCGGCAGTTGTTGAGGGCAATGAATGAGTGTTTTGAGGTGGGTTTTGAAAAACATGGTGGAAGAAAGGAAGAGTTCCAAAGGATGAGTTAATGGAAGGAAAATTTTAGGGTTTTGTTCTTTGTTTGAGACCATTTCATAGAATTGATTAAGAAAGAAAGCATCTAAGGAAGGAAAGGAGCTTATTAGTGTTGTTTTCTGGTTTGGATGTTTGGTTTATTTTATTATTCAAAATTAATTTTTTTAAAACAATGAAACAAGTTATTTGAAGCAGATGGGTTTGTAACTAGGTTTGATTTTTCTTTTTGTTGTCAAAACATAGGCTTCATGCATGAATACTTTTAACCACAATTGTATTTGGACTCTAAATTTGAACTTAAAAATAACTTTGAGTTAACCTTCACCGATTACTCCAATCACACAACACGAATAACTAAAGCTTCCTCAACCTCAACAAATGTTTAGTGTCAAGATTGAACAGACCGTCTCCTAGTACCCTGTCATGATCCAATAGGCAACTTTGATGCTGAAAATCCCACAAAACATGAAAAAAAGAAAAAAAAGAATCACAATTACATTTAACTCACGCAATAAGTTTCACCTTTTTCGGTGAGAAAGATCAAGCCACTATCAGGGAGTCTTGGACTTCTAGTTGAAGCCTGTGAATCATTAGAATAAGAAAAATCACGTAATGCTTGTTGCCAAATCACAATCTTGCCACTGTTGAGGTTTTTCAAAAACAAAACAATTAACAAATACTTAAGGCCCGAAACGCCCTCTCTTCATGGTTTATTGTTAAACCCTGATGCACCCCAACCTACCCTAATAGAAAGGTAAAAGAACAATGTGCTCAATGGATTTCACTTCTTCCCCACACCTCAGTCAATGAGGATCCACTTCCTTAAACCTTTTGGCAATGTTTTGTTTAGTAGTAACCACATTGTGGCAAGACCTCCTAAGGAGATTTTTTATATTTAGTATCACATTAAGCTCCCATGAATAATTCAAACCTTTTTAAGACGAATCATTGTTAGCATTTGATCCGTTAGGGGCCGTAAATGAGAGAGGTGGAGAAAAGAACCACTATACCCATATCAAATTCTGTAAAATTCGTCTTTCGAAAAATGCAACACAAATTTATCTCGCTTAGTAAGGGACCTAATAAAGATTTTCTCAATAACTTTATGTTCATTTTGGCTAAAACATTGTTGTAGTAAATCGCTCTTCCAAATCCACAAGTCTAGATCAATTAGGTCCTTAAACAAAATAAGGCCTATCTCAAAGGAGGAAAGGATGGAATATATTCAAAAAGATTACAAGTGGAGGGCCCCTTGATCATGTGAAACCATAATGTCCTAGTCACTTTTGAATTCAAATTGGTTGCAAGATTTTTAGTTAAATTAATAATTCAAAATTTTAGCATAATCAAGGTATCTTTCATGTTTGATGTACAATTTTTAAAGACTAATCCTTTCAGAATTCGTGATTAGCCTTCCCAACAATATTATCTTATCTAAAATTTAAATATGAATTTTCTTTTTAGGAATACAATACGTCTTCCCTTCTCATTTTTTGTTCATTGTTAATTGATCAAAATGCATTTGATTTAAACCTTGGTAATTAGTTGGGTCTAGTGAACTTTACTATGCATGTAACGCCCAACATCAATTCTTAAAAATTCGATGATTGAAATATTTAGTTTCAAAATTACTTCAATTGTAATTATTACTTGATTGTGGTACAAGATTTTTGTTACAATTTTTAGAACTATTCATAACTCTTGCTCAACATTTAATAGAAGGATAAAGGTACTTCAGCACGCTTCAACCTACATCCTTCTATACTAACAACAATGTTGATACTAACTAAATTAAAACTCACTTTAGCAACAGTATAGATTTTTAGGTTAAATAAATTTTAAGTACACATGTTACTGTTGTGATGGAAGTATTTAGGATAAATCACCCTGCATTGTCAGACAAATTGACCCAGACTATAAGCTGTATATACAAACAAAACTAAAGAGCATTGGTAAAATGTACAAAAAATTGATTTTCAATATTTATAATAAATTAAACACAAATATAATATACAAAGCTTTGATGCCTTGAATCCTTTAGGGCTCTTCAAGCAGCCTTTAATTTTTGTGATTGGATGAGTCTTGGCTGCCACAAATTGAAGAAGAAAAAAATATAAAAGCATTTCAGAACAAATACACACAAAATAAGCTTCTGCATGTATGAAACTTATATAAGTTCGTTTCGGGTTTCACAAGTGTAATCGTTTTAAGTTTGAGATTTTAATTTTTGGATTGGATCATTAGAAATAAAATTATTTTAAGTATAAATTTTTCAGATTATTTTGAATTGAATGAATGTTTTGTATGAATCAATTTATATTTGGGTCAATAATAAATAGGTTTAAATCGCTAATTTTTATGGTTAAATTGAATTAATTAGTTAAAATTTTGAATTCATGTTAGAATTTACAAATTTAATTTAAAATATTTAAACATTAAAATAATCAAAAGTCCCTAAGTTCAACTTACGGACGAAAATTTATATTTTTACTTAGGCCTCCCAATTTTTTAAAATTCCTAATTAAGCCTCACAAAAGTATTGAAATTTTCAAAAGTTGTCTTTAATTTTCTCAAAATTTTTGATTAAATCTCTTAAATTTTATTTTCAAAAAAAGAATTTCATTAAACACCAAAAATTAAATAGATTGAATCCAACATCCAGGAGTTACAAAATTCTCATAAATAACAAGAGTTTACAAAAAGACTAGAAAACAACACTTACTTTTGTTGATGTATGGTATAATAAGTCTGCAAAGCACCAAGCAAAAGTGCTGTAATGGCACCCACAAATGCCAAAAACGTCCAAATACTACTAACATAAGTATGATAAGCTTGAGCTACATGATTAATCCTCGCAGTCTTGCAAAAATTATGTATTTTCCGTCTAAACTCACTGGAAATCATCGAACTAGGAACCAAATCAGTGTTCATCTTATTGAAAATCTTAGCCACTTCTTCATCACTCCCCAATCTATTGTATAGTATGCTGACGGCTCTCAGGTCTTTAACATCTTCGGCTTCATCGATCAATAAATCAAGGAAACACATATATGAAGTGACGGTGAAATCGTCGTAGAAATCCGGACACATTTCGTAAGCTATTAAGTTCATGGTCGAATCATTGACGGTTATCGGCAGTAAACATAATTTTCCGACGAAGAAGATACGGTTGAAACTGATGTCGGTTAAACAACTTGTTTTGCTGGCTTTTAACCATATCCCGACCTTTTTAAGCTCTTTTACGTTACGAATGGTGTGTGGATGGCTCCGTTTTGTTCTTGCTTCGTTGCTAGATTCGTGTTCAATGAAAAACGGAAAACACCACGGCACGCCGTGGTTTTTCTTTTTTGAAAAGGAGTCTTACTCGTAGTAGATGCAATAAGTGAATTCGCTCTCCTTGATGCTGCTCCCACCAGCTTTCACTGGAGCAAAATCTGTATTAGTCGAAGCGAACCTATAATTTTTTTTGGTAAATTACACTAACAATCACTCAATTTTGGGGTAACTGACAAAACAGTCACTCAGGTTTCAATTCAGTCACTGAACTTTCGAAAAATAACAAAATAGTCACTAATGTTATTGAAAAGTGACAAATCAGTCACTCATTAACATTTTTCGTCATAGACTTAATGTGACCAGTTAACTAGCTGATGTGACCAGTTAACTTGCTACGTTGGACAAGTAGTCAAAAGGTCAAAAAGAAAAGTCAAAAAGAAAAGAAAAGATGATTGCAAGGGTAAAAAGAAAAATAAGAGAAATGGAGAAGAAGAAGAAAAGAAGAAAGGAGCTTCCACGCTTCGTACCAACGATTCCCAAGGGTCAAAATCTGGGAAGTCGGATTTTGATCATTGGGAATCACTGGTACGAAGTCCTTCCATTTTCTCGTCTTCTTCTTTTATTTTTCTTCTCCATTTCTCTTATTCTTCTTCTTTTTTTTTGTTCTTCTACTACCCAGACTTCTTAAATGGGTTTGTTTAAATGACAGCTAGCCCACTCTTAAATGCCATGTCACTTTTTCGTTACGTCTATAATGGAAAATGGTTAAAATGACTATTTTTTAAGCTACTCCAAAGTTGAGTGATTGTTGTTGTAATTTACCCTATTTTTATTTGGAATTGTAAATTTTTAATAAGCTAAATTTAAGGTTTTTAAAATTCAACTCGTTAAGTTATCGATTTATAAGTCTAATTGGTCTAATGAATTCATCCAATTTAATTAAATTAATTATTAAAAAATTTCAATTTGATTGCCTAGTTCAATTAATTTTTTTTCGGTTCAACCTGTTCATTTAAATTTCCAAATCAATTGGTCCAATAACTTCCTTTGATACCTTAATTAATTTCCAATCCAAATCAATTCAAATAATATTGGATAAAATACAATTTTATTATTTTATTAATGCAAAAATTTTACCATTTTAAAGATATTAAAATATAAAATTTCCATTTTATAAAGTTTGATTTGAAATCATAAATTTTTTCTGGTAGGGAAAAATTGTTTTATGCACCATTTTCATCGCATCATTTACGATCCTATCTAATTAAAGAGGATAGATCATCTTTTTTCATATCATATATACATTTGGACTAAACTTCAAAATAAAAAATAATGTGCCTTCTTTTAATTGAGTGAGACCATATATGATATGGTAAAATGGTCCATAAAATTATTTATCACAAGCAAGAGTAATTCTAAAATAGAAAATTACATTTTAATTCTTTAAAATTATTAAATTATAAATTTATACATAATAAAATTACATTTTAACTCTCAAAATGGAAAAATATTTTGTTCAGTCTTTTTAAAAAAAAAATATGAACTTATAAATCAATACATGAAAAAGTTTAAGGATCCCACAAAACTAGTCGGTCGGGCTTGTCGGAGAGAAAATTGAATAAGATATTGATTCAAAATAAGAGATTAGACCAGTTAAATTGAGTGATCGTAACGAATTTTTTTATATTTTTAATATATCTTTAATATTTTAAAAAGTTATATAATTGAATGGAATAAACAAATCAATCAAAAATGAGAGTGTAATCAATGTAAAAACCTTTTCACATTTATAAACTCGACAAAATGATTTTTTTTTTTAAATTCCTTAAATTACCTGTCCTCGGCTGGGGTGATAACAGTGTCGTCGATGAACCTTTTGATTGCATTCATGAACTGTTCGCCACCGCTCGAGCTTGTAAGCAATTCAAGAACACGAAAAGGTATTTGGTTTTCCAACAAGAACAGATCCGAGTACACAAATGTAAGCAAATCGTTTTTAATAAACGACGGCCCATAAACATGATAAACATCATCAGAATTACTGCAACGCATATAAACTGCTTGTAAAATTGCGCAGCCGTTAACAAAGAACATCCAAGCCAGTTTCTCGTTATCGTTGCTATACTTCTCTAATTCCTCTGGATCATAGCATTTCTTTATGTCATCGATCTCTTCCTTCATTTTGCTGTACAAGGAATCCTTAAAGACGTCAATTTTTTTGACGAAATGTGCTGCTAATTTGAGCTTGAGCTTCTTGGATTCATGAAGCGTGGGATCATCGTGGTGGATTGGGCCGATTGAGATCACTTTCGGCTTGAAATACTTCTTGAAATCTTCGTTACCTCAAAGGGTTGATGGGACTTTTCGGATCAATGGATTGGCTGTGAGGTTGGGTCGGCCGCCCTTGAAAGCTTTGTCTAATGACCGGAGATACGCTAATTCGCCACTGCTGAGAGCGAAGTCCGTACACGGCATATCAATGCCCACGGAATCGTTGTTGGTGTTGTTGTTGATGACTGTTTGATCAGTGGAAACTGCTCCGACAGTGCCGCCTCCTTCCTCCGTGGACGACATTTTTAGGCTGAGCGGTTGGAAGTAATAAACAAGGTGATTTTGTAAACTGTTTTTGGCTGAGTGAGTGATGTTGGAGAAAAGGTGGCAAAATGGCTACGATGAAAACAAATATTTCTTTTATGGCAAAATGACCGAAAATATAAATATTAAGAGCTAAATTTAAATAAATGTCTCGACAAATTCAAAAAGAACTAGACAAATTCACACATAATATATATGTAACGAGATTAAGACCCACACATCACAATTAAGAATAATATTATAAGACCTAAATACTCAACAACTCAAAACCTTCTCCCAGCTAAGACCCTATCATAGGGAGAATTTTACATTTACAACACTTATTAAATTTCATACACTTAAAAATAGCTCCATGCTTCTTTACATATAATAATTGCATTTGTTATTATGCATAACTCATGAAAAATCTCAAATTTGCAACCACATAGTATCCACATGCCAACCAACCAATTTATTACTCACATGCCAACCAATTTTTTATTATTATTGAAGTTATTGTACTTATAAGCTTTTACATATAACCATGCTTCTTTAGATATGTTAATTGTATTTATTGTTGTACCTCACTCATTAAAAATCTCAAATTTGCAATAAAATATTATTCACATGCCAACCAACAATTATACTTATAAGCTTTATGCTTCTTGTAACACTCTATGTTTAATCCGATCTACAGGACACTATAGTTATTGTCGGAGTAACTACAGTTAGAATTACGATAAGATAATTTTTATTTAAACATCAATCATGATGCAATTACAATAATACATCAATTATGAGCTTTAATCGAGCTTACGAAAGTTTTTTTGCCAGTCCGAGCAAGAATTAGAACCAAACTATAAAGATTTGAAAAGTTTGTCACGACTTAGCTACTTCAGCTTTTTCTCACCGCAACATGACCATCTCAGTATGTTACATCATAACAAAAAGCCTATGCTCATAACGGCGAGACTCTTTGACTTGGCAATGTCACAATATCAAGATTCGCAGTCGTGACATGGACCCCTATATTTAGCAAAAATATACATTTTGGTACCTAATTCAATGCTCCAACTAAAATCATGCAAGAAAAATACATTACATGCCATTTCTAAATGACCTAAACCTTACCTAAAACATGCTAAGTAAGTACAAACATATCATTTCAATTCCATAGCAATTCATATTACCATTTCATCAATTATATTCAACTTTTCAATAACTTACACTAAATATCAACAAGTTATATCAACATCTACCATTACCTTTATCATGCCATAATGAATCATTCTATTTCAAACAATCATCACATTAGTTCTTTTATTTTTCTTTTTTAGTCAACATATGCAAACCAACTTAAATAATTTCATTCCAACTTTCTAAATGCATCAAATATTTCATCATATTCATGTACTAACAAAGATCATGCCAAGAACCCACATGCAGAGTCACTATATACCACATTTAACTCAACAAGACTTTTACACAACCAAAGATTACTCCAAACGTTTATATGCATGTTGCACTCCTTGACTCAGATGATAAAAAAAAAAAACCAAATTGACAATAGAATAGTGTAAGCTTCGAACGGTCCAACCGATGTGTTTCATAATGTAACAACCTAAAAGGAAAAAGAAAACAATGGGGTAAGCATATAATATGCTTAGTAACCTCATATGTAATCTAAAACTTACCTAGAATAATTGATCATAAACAATTACTCAATAAGCTATCAAATTTATTTTTCCATGGCACTTAGATATCGTACATGTAACAACATTTCAAGTCAAAAATGTTAAATACAATGTTGAATCATTATGTCAACTTTTTTTAAGTTTCACTTATAGAACTACAATATAGGTTCAAGTACAAATATATGTCTCAATTAATCTAGAAAGAACTAGAAAAAATCCAAACATGATACGCATATAATGAGAGTGAGACTCACACATCAAATTGAAAATAATATTATAGAACCTAAATACTCAACAACCCAAAACCTTCGCCTTAACCAAGAAGCTAAGACCCTATCAGAGGAAGAATTTTATATCTACAACACTTCTTAAATTTCATTAGCTTAATAATAGCTATTCAAATATTTAACATTGTAACCATGCTTCTTTACATATAGTAATTGCATTTGTTATTCTACCTAACTTATGAAAAATCTCAAATTTGCAACATGTTATTCACACGCCAAACAACCAATTTATTATTCCAACCAACTAATTTATTATTCACATGCCAAACAACCAATTTATTTTTCACATGCCAACCAATTTGTTTTATTGAAGTTATTATACTTATAAGCTTTCACATATAACCATGCTTCTTTACATATATTAATTGCATTTATTGTTGTACCTCATGAAAATTTTTAAATTTGCAACAACATATTATTCATATGCCAACCAACCACTTTTTTTTTTAAAGTTATTATACTTATAAGCTTTCACATGTAACGATGCTTCTTGTAACACTTTTCATTGGATCCAATCGTTGAGTCAGATCTACAAAACGCCACAGTCATTGTCAAAGTAACTATAGTTAGAATTACGATAAGATAATTTTCATTTAAACATCATGATTCAATTACAATAATACATTAATTATGAGCTTTAATCGAGCTTACGAAAGCTTTTTGGCTGTCCGAACAAGAATTAGGACCAAACTGTAAAAATTTGAAAAGTTCGGAGCGACATCATGGCTTCAACTTTTTCTCATTGCAACATGACCATTTCAGTATGTCACATCGCAACGACAAGCCTATGCTCGTCATGACGAGACTCTCTAACTTGGCAATGTCGCAATGTCAAGATTCGTAACTGCAACATGGACCCCGTATTTGGTAAAAATGTACAATTTGGTATCTAATTCAATGTCCCAACTAAAATCATGCAAGAAACTACATTACATGCCATTTCTAAATGACTTAAAACTTACCTAAAACATGCTAAGTAAGTTCAAACGTATCATTTCAATTCCATAGCAATTCATATTACCATTTCATCAATTGTATTCAACTTTTCAATAACTTAAACTAAATATCAACAAGTTATACCAACATCTACCATTACCTTTACCATGCCATAATGAATCATTGCATTTCAAACAATCATTACATTAGTTCTTTTATTTTTCTTTTTTAGTCAACATATGCAAACCAACTTAAATAGATCGCATTCCAACTTTCTAAATGCATCAAATATTTCATATTCATGTAGTAAGAAAGATCATGCCAAAAACCCACATGCAAAGTCATTATATACCACATTTAACTCAACAAGACTTTTACACAACCAAAGGTTACTACAAACCTTATATTATCGCAATTCTTGACTCAAAATGATAAAAAAAAACTACCAAATTGACGATAAAATAGTTTAAGCTTCAAACATTCCAACTGACATGTTCTGCAAGGTAACAACCTAAAAGAAAAAAAGAAACAATGGGATAAGCATATGATATGCTTAGTAAGCTCATATGGAAACTAAAACTTACCTAGATCAATTGAACATAAAAAAATTACTCAATAAGCTATTGAATTAATTTTTCCTTGGAACTTATATATATAGTACATGTAACAACATTTCAAGTCAAAAGTATTAGATACAATGTTGAATCATAATACCGTCAACATTTAAAACATAATCACATAACAATCAATATATCAAATTTCATCAATACCAGTTCTTTTTCAGTTCAAGATTTAATTCCATTTCCAACCATTTAATCATCCTCTGATGGAACTATAGTAAAAAAGACCTAGGTACATGGGAATATTTTGCTGACACTTGAACAAACTTGCTCACACAAGTTGGACTTTATGTTAGAATTATTCACACAAGTTGACTTTGTAATAATTGCTCACACAAGTTGACTTTGTAATAGAATTGTTCACACATACTGACTTTGTGAAATGCTCACACAAGCTAACTTTGTAATACTTCCATACAACTAATATTTATGATTCAATTCAAGACAATGTGCTAAATTCGTTGTTTCTCTTCAATTCTAACAATTATATCTATTTATATATGTTGATTCAAATACAATTCATACCAAAATAAAATTGATTATGTGAAAGAAGTTTAAAATAAAAATTAGTACTAAAGAAAGATAAGGGTATTTTTTCCAGGTCATAGATGTAACGACGAATATTCTCGGTTATTGTTGGTGTTGTATGGAAGAATCAAAGATGGAGTGAACAAGTTTTTAGGGTTTTAAAGTTTAATATTGAAAGATTGTTGTATGTGGGTATGCGGCTATGTTTTCGATGTAAGGAATGGTATAAAAAAAATTATGATTTAGGGTTTTGTTATATAAAGAAGGAAAATGCCTTTTAAAGATTGTTATAGGCACCAATCTTTGTTTTTAGTGTATGTATCATGGTCATGTTGATGTGGTACAAGTTTAGTCCTTTTGAGTGTGTCTTGTGATGTGAAGTATGTTTTGTTGGGGCTCTTGGCTCCTATGTTTCAATGATAATAAAATATACGTCAAACAAAATTCTCACAAAAAACATGAGTTTACAAAACGACTAGTAAACAACACTTACTTTGGTTGATGTATGGCATAATAAGTCTGCAAAGCACCAAGCAAAAGTGCAGTAATGGCACCCACTAATGCCAAAAACGTCCAAGGACTCCTAAAATAAGTATGATAACCTTGAGCTGCATGATTAATCCACGTAGTCTTACAATGATTATGTATTATCCGTTTAACCTCACTGTAAATCTTTGAACTAGGAACCAAATCAGTGTTCATCTTATTGAAAATCTTAGCCACTTTTTCATCACTCCCCAATCCGTTGTATAGTATGCCGGCGGCTCTCAGGTCTTTAACATCTTCGGCTTCATCGATCAATAAATCAAGGAAACACATATATGAAGTGACGGTGAAATCGTTGTCGAATTTTGTAAGCTATTAAGTTCATGGTTGAATCATCGACAGTGATAGGCGGTAAACATAATTTTCCGACGAAGGAGATATTGTTGAAACTGATGTCGGTTTAGCAACTTGTTTGGCTTGCTTTTAACCATACCTCGGCCTTTTTAAGCTCTTTTACGTTACCAATGGTGTGTGAATGGCACCGTTTTGTTCTTGCTTTGTTGCTAAATCTGTGTTCAATGCAAAACGGAAAACCGCACTACCATGGATTTTCTTTTCTGGAAAGGAGTCTTACTCGTAGTAGATGCAATAAGTGAATTCGCTCTCCTTCTTGATGCTCCCACCATTCACTAGACCAAAATCTGTGTTAGTCGGGAGCGAAGCTATAATTTCTTTTTTGCTGGATTAGGAATTGTAAATCTTTATGAAGTTAAAATTAATGCGGAATTGATACTTTTAAATTTAATTAATTTGATTAATTTATCAAATTTAATTAAATAAATTATTAAAATTTAATATCCAGTTCAATTAATTTTTTTTGTCGGTTCAACCTTTTGTATATTTTAGATATAACTTTAATATTTTCAAAATTTTATATTATTCAATCGAATGAACTAATCCACCTGAAATGAAAATCTAACTTTTTCGATCTCTAAAAAACTTTTTAACATTTATAAACTCCACAAAATGATTCTATTTTAAATTCCTTAAATTACCTGTCCTCGGCTGGGGTGATAACAGTGTCGTCGATGAACCTTATGATTGCATTCATTAACTGTTCTCCATCGCTCGAGCTTGTAAGAAATTCAAGAACACGAAAAGGTATTTGGCTCTCCAACAAGAACAGATCCGAGTACACAAATGTCAGCAAATCGTTTTTGATAAACAATTGGCCATAAACAGCATAAAAATCATCATAAGTACCACAACGTGTATAAATTGCTTGTAAAATTGCGCAACAGTCAACGAAGAAGATCCAAGCCAGTTTCTCGTTTCGGTGCTATACTTCTCTGATTCCTTTGGATCATAGCATTTCTTCAAGTCATCCATCTCTACCTTCATGTTGTTGTACAAGGTATCCATATCGACGCCAAATTTTTTGATGAAATGTGCTGCTAATTTGAGCTTGAGCTTCTCGGACTCTTGGAGGGTGGCATCATCGTGGTGGAGTGGGCCGATTGAGATCACTTTCGGCTTGAAATATTTCCGGAAATCTTCGTGACGGCCAATGGTTGATGGGACTCTTTGTATCAATGGTTTGGCTTTGGGGTCGATATGGTCACCGTTAAAAGCTTCGTCTAATGACTAGAGATTCCGTAATTCGCTATTGCTGCGAGTAAAGTCCGCACCGGTGTTTGAATGATCGTCTCTAGGGGATTGTTGTTGTTGTTGTTGATTGTTTGATCAGTGGAAACTGCTCCGACGGCGCGGCCTCCTTCCTCCGTGGACGACATATTCTGGCTGAGCGGTTCGAAGTAATTAACAAGGTGATGTTGGAAAAAAGGTGGCAAAATGGCTACGATGACGATAAATGTTACTATAGCTTATATAATAAACATATGGAAAATATTTTTTAGTGTAATTTTAAATTTAGCCCTTAATATTTATATTTTGTCAATTTAATTTTTATTTTTTTAGTTAAAATTAATTCTCTACCTTTTAAAGGAGTCAAATTAAACTATCAATCTTTTAGGAAAGAATCAAATTAATTTTTTAATTAAAATAGTGACTAAAATATTAAATTTTAAACATGACAACTTATATGACAATCTACGTGTACATGTTTTTTCTTTTTAAATTATTTGTTGACATAACATATAAGAAAAGCAGTGTTATGTTAGCATGAAGTGCACATGGATTATCACACGAGTTGTAACATCAACACCGTTAAAAATTTTATGTTTTAGTCAATATTTCTATTAAAGAAAATAATTTGACTATTTTTGAAAGGTTAATGGTTAAATTTATCTTAAATAATAATAATAATAAAAGAATAAATGTCAATTTGATAAAAATGTAAATGTCAATAACTAAATTTATCATTATATCATTTTTTTAAGTTTCACTTATACAAATACAATATAAGTTCAAATACAAATATATATCAAGATTAATCTAGAAAGAACTAGATAAAATCTACAAATATTATACACATATGATGAGGGTAAGACCCATATCACAATTGAGAATAATATAATTTTATCATTTTAATAGCTTACGTCTTTATTAATTTTAGAAGATTAAATCAAATTTATACATACAATATATTTAGAATATTAAAATGTATTAGGTTTTTATTAATACATACATACAATCAATTTGTATATTGCATGACATGAGTAAACAAATTAATTATTAAACTATAATTTAGCTCAAACCAAGTTAATCTTAACTTAAAATTAGGTTAAAGTACTTGGGATTTGAAAGGATCTTATATTATGAGGACCTGATTAAATTAGTTCTTCTATTATTAAATGGATCGATTTAATTCTTATATTATTAAAAAGAATCAAATAAGTCTAAACTAAAATAGAGTTAACATTTACGGTATAAAAAAGTCTTGGCAATTGCAATTCAATTCTAAACAGAATGTTTCATTTATATAACCATAAGAACTTTTAAAATATTCACTTTGTTAAATAATAAATGTTAAATTTATTACAGTTTAATCTTATTTAATTCTTTTTAATAATATAAGACTAAATTGTTTCATATATATTTTATTAATAAAGATAACAATTGTTCTTCGCCAAGTTTCTAAGTTTGGTATTTGTTATTACTTAATTTCCTTTTTCAACCGAAGGAGCCACTCTCATGAATTTTATTTACTTTCCCAAGTTACTAAGTTTGGTATTTGATCTCATGACTTTATTAAAAGATTTAGTTCCATTTGTTGCTCCAACATAACTTTTTTTTAATGAAATAAAATCAATGCAGTCGATTTCTTATCAATTCCAGTTATATTGATAGATATGCATTGTTTCAATAATAAATCAAATAATCAAATTTATTATTCGCACAATGGCGGCGGGAGGTGGTAAGCACTAAGCAGGGGCCTTGGTCCCCTTAGATGTATAAAATTATTAATTATAAAAGTAAGATTGTACTTTGGCCCCCAAAAATTATAAAGCTTTAATTTAGTCCTTTAAAAAATTATAATGATATTAGCTAATACAATGATGAAATTGTGTTTTAACTCTTATCGAAATTTATAACTTAATTCCAGTCCCTCAAAAAAAAATTTTTTTGCTTCGCCCTTATTTTTGCACTAGCAAAAATTCTAATCTATATCAACTGCAACGACTAGAACTATAACAGTCTGATTTTCAGAGGTATCGAAAAAGATGGTTTCGAAACCCCATTTTTGTTGTCTGAATTCATAAATATTAATATTTAATATTTACGAGGCTAGTAGAAAAGTTTATTGAAGTTTGGTCTAGTAATTTTATCGAATTGATAGTTAAATAAGGTACATGAACTAAATTATAAAAGTCCAATCACTATAGATTTTTAATTAGCAAAGGACCAAAAGGGCTATTAAACCAACTTTTATTACATGATAGTGGATATAAATAAATATTAAATTTAGTTAATTAAACTTGATTATGATTAATTAATCTAGTTTAATTAAATTCTAATTAGACTATATATACAAATTAAGTGGAAAAAATGAAAACATTGTCATCTTCATCATCTTTGCTGAATTTGAGAGACAGAAAAACCTAGAAAGCTGTCATACATTCGGTCCTCAATTTCTAATGTGATTTAAGTTTTTTTCTTGTAATTTTTATATATTTGAGGTCATAGGCATTTGATTTATTTAGTTCATGTAACAATTTGTAAAATTGTTGAAGTTTTTGAAAGTTGTCATTGTTAATTTCTTGAAGAAATAGAAGCTAAAGTAATAGACATTAAGCTTAGGTGTGAAAAATGACTTGTAATAGCCCGATTTTCAGTGATGTCGGAAACAGTGATTCGAGGCCACTAAATCTAGAAAATGAGCTCGTAAATTATATTATTTAATATTTACAAGTTAAATGTAGTTTTTAAGAGATTTTTGAAATGGTAAATTGTGTTTATAAAGATTTATCATGTCAAGTAATTGAGAAAAAAAATTATAGAGACATCGGTGTTATAAATCGAGCCATAAATATTTTTATAAATATTTACGGAGTGTTAATAAGGTAGTAGTAAAGTTTCATCAGAAAATTTTAACGTTTCAGTAGTCAATTAATTAAAAAGGACTAAATTGAAAAAGATGCAAAACTTGCTAAACTGATTAAATAGCTTAACAATTAAATAAGGAAGGACTAAAAGGGAAACGGACCATTTTATATTGCTGAGGCGGCACAGCGTGAAATAAATCAAGGATTTTTATGTGATAACGACAAAATTGGAATTAAAACAAAAGTTATATGGCCAAAATTGATTTTAATAGTTTCTAGACCGTTTCTTCTTCAATTTTTCTGTCCAAAAACACCATGTAAGAGCTCTCGAGGCTGGTTTTCCTATTTTAAATCCACTATTATTGCTTTTTTCTTGAAATTTCTATGTTTTGGGACTTTTACAATTAGATCCAACTTACTATTTCATTAGTTTTTTTAATTTTTGAAAGTTTTGGAAGACACCATTGATAAGTTCATATGATTTTAGTTATTTTATGATGAAATTGAGATGTTAATGGATGTTTAAAGGTATTTTATCAAAGAATTTTGGGTGAAATCATGTTTTAGGGATTAAATTGAAAAGTATTGAATTTATAGAAATTTATGAAATTTCATGGAATTCATGGGCTGTTATTGATATGTATGAGAATAATTAGGCTTGGAACAATGATTCAATTGCAAGAATTTCATTTTCCAAGCTTAGGGACGAAATTGTCATTAATTAAAAAGTTATGGGCAAATGGTAATTTTTCCAAAAATGTGAATTGAATTGAAACGAATATAAATTGATGTTAAATTTACTCGTATAGATTTAGATAGATCAAATTCGGAGTTAAAACGAAGAAAAGAGAAAAATGACAGAATAGTAGATTTTGCATACACGAACAATTGTCGAGGTAAGTTTGTGTAACTAAATTGAGTATATTTTTATGCTTGAAGTAAATGTTGTATGTGTGAATTGTATGAATACCTTATGTATAAATTGATCAAATGCCCAACTATACTTGATAAATGTTAAGCCTCGTTTAAATGAAAATGTTATGAATTTATGTTTGAATTAAGTGTTACATATCTGAAATGTATAATTGTTAGGTACAAGAAATAGTTTGAATATCTGATATTGCTTGATAAATGTTAAATGATTCTATAAATGTCATAAATATGTGAAATAATTACATATATGAAAATACTCGATAAATGTCAATTCCCATTTGAATAAATGAAAATCAATTGGATATAGGGTTCTGTTTTCCTAAATGGTAGTGTTCTGCATATGTTGCGGACATTCTATAGCTCGAAAGAGCTTAAGCCCTCTCAAGCTTACTGATATGACGTTCTTACAAGCTTACTGTTCATGATATTCAGAGCATTCTGTTCATGTTCTTCGGAACATTCTAATTTGGTCGTGATCTGCATTTGTTGTAGACACACCAACACTCTATGAGCGTTCTGTTTATAAGTTCTTCTTGAACTTTCTGTTAAAGGCTCTTCGGAGCTTAACGATAATGCTCGCTTGAACTTACTGTTACTAAGCTATCCAAAGATTTATGTTATGTGGCTATCCAGTGCTTTCTGTTAAGTGCTCTTCAGAGCTACCTGATTCAAGTTCTTTGTGAACTTTCTGTTATCAAGCCCTGACAAGCTTTTTGTTACATGATTTTCTTGATATGGTTCTTTGTGGACTACTTGGTATAAGCTCTTTGTAGGCTTTCTATTACCAAGCTCGGATATGCTTTTTGTTTCATGCTCATCTGAGCATTCTGTTAAAGTGCTTGAGAGAAAGCTTTCTGTTTAAGTGCTCAAAAAAGCACTCTTGGATATGAATTGATGGATTCTAATTTGTACACCTCGAGTGTACTCCCTGTGTATCCATCGATGTTTTCAATGATTCAACGGGTAAAATCCTGATATAAGAATATATGAATATGAAATGAATTTTTACACGTATTTGCCTGAAATACATGAAAATGATGGTACTGGATATATATATATGGAACTATGAGATGATGATATATAGATATGGAACTTATTTGATAAATATGTTCATTCATGGTTATAAAATTGTACACCTTGAGTGTACTATTCATGTGATAATAATAGTTTAAATAACTTTATGAGTAAAGTTCTGATATGAAACAATCTGAACTTGAGACAAATTATTATGAAAATCTACTTGAATTACAGGAATATGGTTTGAATATGCTATATGAACGCATGATGTGGAAAATATATGTACATGGAAATTTGATGATGGTTGAGCCCATATATGTTTCTGATATTTTTACGAAATATATGACTAACAAAGGTGATGAGAATATGTGTTAGGGATCGTGATCAAATTGATGGATTGTGCTTTGCATGTTTATCTTGAATATAAAGAAATGGTAAGTTAATTACCATGTTATACGAACTTACTAAGCATTACATGCTTACTCTGTTTTATTTCCCCTATTCAGTAGTGTTTCGAAAACTCGTTGGATTGGAAGCTTGGCAGAGATCTCTCACACTATCCATTGGCCTAATTCAGTATATACGGTAAATTAATTATTGTTATAATGGCATGTATAGGTTGATTAGCCAATGTTGGCTTATAAATGTTTTAATTTTAACTAGCCATTTGCATGGCTTGTATTTAGCATGTTTTTGAGTTGCATTTAATTATGGTTTAAAAATGCTTGATATGTGCTTGAAATGGACAAATGATGAGATGATATAGGTATAAGGATAATAGTTAAGAATGGTATAAAATTTATGAATATGCCTATATGTATGAATGATTGATTGGTAAGTTTGGATACTTAGCCGTATGAATTAATATATCATATATAAAACTTAGTTAAGACTTGGTTGAATGTCTTAAATTGATTCTTGAATATGTTTAGGTGTTGTTGTAAATGAAAGACCAAATGGGTGAGAAATAAGGTTTGGAAAATAGCCTTATTTTGTCCACACGAGTAGACACACAGGCGTGTGTCTTGACCACGCCCGTGTGTGGCACACGGCTTTGCACGTGGGCGTGTGTTCTAGCCGTGTGTCCCCTGCATCTTAAATTTGAGAAATAGAAAGCTCTAAAATTGGTACACGGGCAGAGACACGGGCGTGTGTCTTAGCCGTGTAAAGAACATGGCCTGGCATACGGGCGTGTGACTTGGCCGTGTGACCCCTACACCTAAAATAAATTACAAGTCAGAGAGTTACACGGGCTAGGGACACATGCATGTGTCCTACTCAAGTATCACACGGCCTAAGGCACGGGTGTTTCACTCACACGGCCTGACCACACGGGCGTGTGTGCCCTGCACCTAAGAAAATTTTGAATTTTCGCGAAAAATTTCCTGAGATCCCGATTTAATCTTGTATATGAATAGTTGAATAACACGAATTAACTGTAATTATTCTGTAAACTTCAGTAATTCCTCGTAATCTTGTTCCGACGACGAATACGGGTTAGGGGTATTACAGGACTAAATTATAAAATTTAAAATTAAAATTTTATACAAGAAGAAAAAATTGTATAAATTGAAAATTTGATGCTAAATTGTTAAAGTTTTAGATAATTGAGCGAAATAAGTTTGCTCAAACCCAATTTCCATGGTTAGGGTTTCCATCATATTTTGAAAAGGGCGTCGACTTATTTTTAAAAAAATGAAAATGGAGTTGCCACCAATCCCTTTTTTATGAGGTGTAATCAGATCACCTCGTAATTTGGTGATTTTAAATAAAATATTTCTATTTATTAAAGCAACGACTTTGATTTACAAAAATTGAGAAAACGGGTCCAGAAATCAGTTACGTGTGAGGAAGGATTTGCACCATAGTCACGCCCAAAGTTGGTACCTAATTGATTGATTAATGTCCTAATGTCAAATGTTGAAAATTTGAAAAGAATTAAAATACGATCCATTTTTTTTATTAATGTTTGTTTTGAAAAATGCTTGAATTAAGTTGAAACGAGCATCAAAGGCCATCTTGTCCCGATATAACAAAATGCCATATCCCATAAGTTAGGCTAAAACTTTTGAATCCTCGGGAATAAGTTTGCCTTTAATTTCTATTGAAAACTTTGTGTATTTTGAAATCCAAAAGGATATTTAGCTATTTAGGTTTAACAGGAAAATCGGAACCCCGTAAGTTAGGGTACGACTTCTTGAATTCCCGAAACGCGAAATATTGCCTTATTTTGAAAATTTTCTTTCTGAATAATAAGGAGTGCGACCTTTAGCTATGTGCGTTTATTTTGTTTGGAGTAAAATGAAACGATTTATATTGTATAAATGCATTTGAGCTTAATACGCGATATGATTTAAATGAAATAAAATAAAAAGCAATATAGAGTTTGGAATAATAGAACATGAATCGAATATTATGTCAATGAATGTCAACAATATGAAACTATTAATAAATAATTCCTAAAGCATATAATGACAACATTCACGCAATGTATGCCATTTTTAATATCAATATTCATGATCATAAAAAGGAAACAAACACCATACATGAAAAATTTTAAAGTACATAAAACGGTTTAAAATAAATAATAAGTGAAACAACTATAAATAAACAATACAAAAAAGTTTCAAATGAATAATGTATAAAACTTAAAATAAATAATAAAAGAACTTAAAATAAATAATATATAAAAATTAAAAAGAATAACATATAAAATAGTTTAACTTAAATACTATATATGAAAATTTTGAATAGATAATATATAAAAGTATATAATAAAGAGTATATAAAAATGTTTTAAAATAAATAATATATAGAAAGTTCAAAAATAAAAAAAATGAAAGGAATTTAAAATGGTTTAAAATAAGAAGGTATATATATAATGGTTTAATAACAAGGTATCTAAAATTTTCAAAATAAGTAGTAGGCATAATAATTTAAAACCAATAATGTATATGAAATTGAAAATGAATAATAGTTTAAGATATGTAAAACTTAAAATAAATAATAATAAAATGATTTAAAATAAATAATATAAGAAAAAACTTAAAATAAATATAAATAAAATAGTTCCTAAGAAAAATGAATGAATAAATAAATAAATAAATTAAACAGATTAGGACTAGGCTAAAATCGAATTGAAATTTAGGGTGCAAATTGCAAATAATAGAAAATAGGCCATTCAAGGACCGAGATGAAACGTGCTGAAACAATGAGGGACTGATTGGGAAATATCCTCAGCCCTCATGCGCTGCGTTTCAGGATGGACCAAATTGAAGCGAACACAAAACATGCAGCAAAATGTGAGAAAAATACAAGAAACAAATAAAGGTCAGATTGTAGCACGCCCTGAAAGTGGAGGGACTAAGCGCGCAATAAACCCAAAATAGTGAAACACGCGGATCCCCCCTGGTGGTCGGGTTGATGCACGGGTCATGGCCTAAAACGGCGTTGTTTTGAAGCCACTGAAGCAGGCCCTAAACGGCATCGTTTAGCTGTGCCTATAAAAACCATTTTTTTTAAATCCCTCTTTCTCTTCGTTTTTTATAAAAAAAAAAAGAAAAGAAAAGGGGAGGGTCCTTTCTCTCTAGTTCTCCGATTACCAGCAATGGAGCCCGGCGAACCTCCGCCATGACTCTGCCATAGCTTCGCCATCGATGGCGGTCGGAGATGCTCGACATCAACCTTTTTTAAACCCCTTCTTTCTTTTAAAAAAAACCTTTCAAACCTAGATCTATACTTTAAAACGAAACTCAACAAAAAGGAAAAATAGGTTGCAAAGAAGAACACCCCTATCTTCGTTGTGCCTCTGACCCCCGTCGGAACCCCAGAGGGGTTTATGACATTTGGGGTTTCTGAGGGCATTTAATGGCGACAAAAAGCAAAGCGACTGTAAGTTTATTATTTATTTATTTTATTTCAAATTATAAGCACCACACACACACAAAAATCACCTTTGAGAACTTTGCTTAGATTTCGATTAATGTTTTGTTCGAAAATGTCTGTGTGTGTCTGTAACGCCCCAATTTTCGCGAATTCTGTGAATGTTGGCATAGGTTTAATTATGTTAGTGGGCCTCTAGAAGGCCCAAGCTTAAGATAGAACCCGGTAATTTTAGTTAATTTTTGTTCCATAAGAAAAAGGGAGTGAAATTATGAAATAGGACCTATGTGAAAATGTTTGAAAATGCTATAGGCTAATTTGTAGTGGCCAAATAAATAGTAGTGCAAAATAGGAGGATTTGCATGTCAAATTCCCCACTTTTAATGTAGTGGCCGGCCAAGGTGATGGATAGTTGATAATGTATGCATTTTAGCATTTTAATAGTTAATGGATGATAATGGATGATGGGCATTAGCATTTTAATAGTTAATGGATGATAATGGATGATGAGCATTAGCATTTTAATAGTTAATGGATGATGGGCATGGTAAGCATTATGGGCATATTTTTATTGGAATTATGGCATGAGTATGGCACAAATATTAGTATATCATTTATGTGTCATAAAATGTTGAGTGATATGAATAACAAAAGGAAGTAAAGGAAGGTTTTTGTTCATTCTTTGTTCTTCATAGCCGAATTTGAGAGAGAGCAAATAGGGGAGGAAACCCTTGAATATTCGGTCACTAGGAGGGGGAAAAATTGAAGGTAAGTTCTTGGTACTTTGCTTCTATCTTGATTTTCATGAGTTCTTCTTGATTCTACCCTAACTCATGAAGCATATTTTGGTTTTTGGTTGTTGTTTCATGTTCTTTTGATGAAAAATGGAAGATAGATGAAGTTGAGCCAAACAAATGATCATGCATGTGCCTTAGATGCTAAAGGGAAAAATCGGCTAACATGTTATGCTTTAAAATGATGAAATGGAGATTATGCTTAAGTAAAAATCATAGATATGTGATGATTGATTGGTGATATACATGTTTAAATAACATGCATGCAAGATAGGTGTATGAAAGAGTGATTTGGTAATAAATCTGCTTGAGACAGTAGCAGTAACGTGAATTTGGAAAATCACCATAAATTGTGGGAGATGAATTAGAAGCTGAATAAAGTATGTAATTAAAGCTTAATGAGTCTAGTTTCAAATGAAATAAATGAAAACATATTTTGAATTTTGTACAATGAGAAATCTGATTCGTAATGAAGAGTGGTCAGATTAGTCAAATAGTGAAACATGGGAAACTTTGAGAAAAATCTAGTATTGATTGGCTAGACCAAAAATTCTGAAAATTTTATGGATAGAAGATATATGAGTCTATTTTCAGGGAAAATTAACGGTACTTGATTTTGAGTTTCGTAGCTCCAGTTATAAATGATTTAGTGACTGTTGCTCAGGAAGACAGTTTGCAGTGAAATTATGATTATGTGGTAAACTTTGACAAAAATTTGTTAATGAGTTGCTTATTTATTTCTTATAAGCTTACTATGATCTGTAGGTGTGATTGGTCGAATATTGTAAGGGGTTAATACGTAGTTCGTATTTGAATAGTTAGATTAACGTGTTAGTAATCCAATTGTAGGCAGTTCGTGTGTGGATCTCGTCAACATATCGTCGCAAACAGGTGTGTAACTAACACCCTCTTTCTTAGTCTAGATCGGCAAAAGTCGAAAAGCCGAAATGCCGAAAACCGGTATTTTGTAGATTTGCGAGTGTGCGAATGCTCGTGAGGTAAATCGATTAATGTTTTTGGTAAGCTGCAATGTTTGGACTGCAAAGTGCATGATTTTTGTGCCATCGATATTTTTGGGCTTAATGGGCCAAAATTGGAATGATGGGCCAACGGGCCCAATTCGCTAAGAACCCTCGGTAGTGATTCTGTTAGTACGTGAAAGGTAGGAATATGCATGAAAAACCCTAAAATAGATAAATTACTGAAATACCTTTAAAAGTGGAAAATTTACAGTTTTACCCCTAGGAGATAAATTACCGAAATACCCCTAGGGTTAAATTGACGTAAATGCATGTTTGACTGTTGTTATTTGCTGCATGCCATGTTGTTATTATCTGATGCATGGGACTGGGATATTGAAGGAGGAAGTACTGAAAGTGGCTTGTCCACGTACTGGAGGCTATGTCTCAATTTATTTGTTAATCGAGCAAAAGGCAAGAATCGTGGAGTGTTAGGTTGGGTGGGTTGAGTTATTCCCCACATGGAGTGTATGGCTGGTACGGGTGGAGTGTAGTGGTTGGTGGGTTAAGTAGTCTCCCCAAATGGGCTTGTATATGTTATTGATGTTGCATGTATTTTGAAATGGGCCTATGGGCCATACTGTTATCTGAATAAGGGGCTAAGGCCCAGTTTATTGTAATCTGAAAAGGGCTTTGGCCCAGTATCATTGTTACCTGAATGGGCTTAGGCCCAATAGGCTTGAGCTGACTTGGGCTTTAAATGGGTTTTCCTTACACACTGAGTTTTCCCAAACTCACCCCTTCTTTAACCTTGCAGGTGAGCCTTGATGTGGGTGACTTGGAGCCGGAGGGGATTCAGAGTGGCCATGGTGAACACTTTTGGGTTTGAAAAAGAGACTGGTTTTCTTAAGTTATTTTTAATTACTATTTAATTTTGGATTGTAATAAGGCCATTTTAACTTTATTTTCTTCTTTGATTTTCTGGGATTATATTATTTTAAACAACTTTAAATTGATGGATAATAATTCAAATGGGCTAGACTTAGGGCACGATTTCAAAACGATACTTATTTTTTTTTAAAATAACACGATGTCACGAATATTCAATTTACCAAAGATTACCACTCAAAGAAATTTCAACTTGTTATAACCAAGTGTGGCAATGGATGTGGACATGTCTAGGATTGGATCCAATCGGAGAGCTTGGTGCTTAAGCAGCCTTCATGGCTCACCTCCTCTGTTATGGATACCTACTTGGTGCCCAACTTCCATTCACTTGGTTAGTTTGACAAAAGTCGGCTTTTTAACATTAAAAAAGGAACACGGGTTTTTGACTTCAAAGTGGCATGTCGGATTCGGCCTTAACGTCTGGGCCGAGTTTGGGGTGCTACATTTAGTGGTATCAGAGTGTAGGTTGCAACAACTCGGCTGTGGATCGGGTCCAAAAAAGGGTTTTCAAAACTTTATGCCAAAAAAAGGGTATTTTTGGAAAAAAACCCTGACTTTTGAAAATAAATTTCTGTTTAAAGGAGATAATCTCCGAACTTGTTTTTTTTAACACAAATGTTTGGAAAATGGATTTCAAAAAGTCTAAATCTTTTGAGTTTATTTGAAAACTGATGAGGTGGCACACTGAATACCCGGCACCAAGGCTGTAAGTACTATTCTGTTTTATATACTGAATTGTACTATAGTTAGTACTAAACCTTAGAGATAGTACTATAGATAATATAGCGTAAAGGCTACGAAACTGAGACTTTAGGGTAAACTAAGCCCTAGGAAACTGAGACAGTAGCTAAACTGTGGTTATGCGAGAACAACTCTGAAACCTTATCTGTTCATAAGATATTCTGTAATAAACAGTGGAAACAATAAACTAAATGCGTAAAATTCGTAATCAGATAAATTGATATGAGTACGAGAGCTACTCGGGGAAGAGGCCGTGGTCGAGGCCGTGGTAGTACTCAAGCTGGATCTTCGTCTTCTGAACACATACCCGCTGGAGTAGCACGACCACCACCGGTGGATAAGAATGGGCCGTATGATCGGGCCGCGGGGGATGACGCTCTGTCCCAGGCCATGTTAAGAGTTTTGGAAAGGATGGCCGGAGCTAATATCGGGCCCATGACTAGGGGGTCCATTTTTGAGCTACTCCGGGCCAACGGAGCGGAAGTTTTTAGGGGTGTATCTGGAGTAGCCCCAAATGTGGCTGAGTACTGGCTGGAAGCCACAGAGCGAATTATGGATGACTTGGACTGCTCAGTAGAGCAAAAGTTAAAAGGAGCAGTATCTTACTATGGGATGAGGCGTATCAGTGGTGGATCACTGTAAGAGAGGGTACCCCAGCTGAGAGGGTAACTTGGGAGTTGTTTAAGCAGTCTTTCAAGGCGAAGTATGTCTGAGCTAGCTATGTGGATGCTTGAAGGAAGGAATTCTGAACTGACCCAGGTGGTAAGACCGTTCTCGAATATGAGGCGAGTTTCGCGATTGAGCTCAGATACTAATGGTATTGTCTCTACCGAATCTGGCGCAGAGGTTCGCTTTGAAGATGGCCTCAGGGATGAGCTAAGGGTGCTCATAGCTCCGCAAAGAGAGCGCGATTTTGCTGCACTGGTAGAAAAGGCTAAGATAGTTGAAGAGGTGAAGCAAACTGAACGAAGGAACCGTGACAGGGATCGAAATAGGTTCAAGAGAGATGCTGGACCAACTGGTGCTGCAAACCGGAATGTTAAGAGAGCTAGGATGGAAGAACCAGTTCGAGCGGTTCCGGTGAATACTGTTAGACCACAAGCTTGTGGAGATTGTGGTAGAATGCATCTAGGGGAATGTTGGAAATGTTCTGGGGCTTGTCTTCGTTGTGGATCAAAGGAACATAAGATCAGGGATTGTCCTAAGAGGCCAGCTCAGGCTCAAGTGGTTGAACAAAGGGCTGTGCAACCCGTGCAAACAACGCGAGGTGGACCGTCGCCGTCGAGAGGTCATGGCCGAGGTCGCGTTGGCAATGGCCATGGACGTGGGGCACCTGGCAATGGTACTATTAACACTGAGGCTCGTCAGCCAGCTTTGGTATATGCTGCTCATCGCCGCGAGGAGGGTGACGCACCTGACATCATAACTGGTACGTTTTTGATTTCTAGCATACCGTATACTACCTTGGTGGATGTTGGATCTACTCATTCCTATGTTGCATGTGCCATATCTGGGTCGTTGGGTGTGCACTCTGAGGAGATTGTGAGTGGGGTATCTGTACTAAGTCCTTTGGGTCACTCGGTTAGGGTAGACAAACTGTATAGGGATGTACCCTTAGAAACTCAAGGTAAGATTTTCCCTAGAGATCTGATAGAGTTACCGTTCGGAGAGTTTGATCTCATTTTAGGAATGGACTGGCTTGTTAAGCATAAAGTGACTCTGGATTGTGCTGCTAAATGAATGATGTTAAGAACCACAAATGATGAAGAGGTTATGGTGATAGGTGAGTGAAGGGATTATTTGTCCAATATGGTGTCGGCATTAAGAGCCGAAAAGTGGATTCAGAAAGGTTGTGGGGTCTATTTGGCATTTGTAAGTCAATCAGAAGAGGAGAGACTGACAGTGGATAAGGTTAAGACCGTAAAGAGTTCCAAGATGTTTTTCCGGAGGAGCTTCCAAGATTGCCTCCGAAACCGAGAAGTTGAGTTTGGAATAGACTTGTTGCCTGGCACGGCGCCCGTGTCCATCATACCGTATAGGATGGCACCGAAGGAGTTAGTGGAGTTAAAGGCTCAAATTCAAGAGTTGTTGGATAGAGGCTTCATTAGGCCAAGTGTGTCTCCATAGGAAGCACCGGTGCTATTTGTAAAGAAAAAGGACGGGACAATGCGCATGCGCATCGATTACCGCCAGTTGAACAAACTGACGATAAAGAACAAATACCCTCTGCCAAGGATTGATGATTTATTTGACCAACTTAGAGGAGCTTCGGTATTTTCCAAGATTGACCTTCGATCTGGATACCATCAGTTAAGGTCAAAGGAAGTGGATATTCATAAGACAGCATTCAGGACAGATATGGTCATTATGAGTTCCTGGTTATGCTGTTTGGGTTGACGAACGCACCTGCCGCTTTCATGGATCTAATGAATCGAGTGTTCCAACCTTACTTGGACCGATTCGTGGTAATTTTCATCGATGATATTCTGGTATACTCGGAAACCGAGGAGAAACATGAGAAGCATCTACGTATTGTGCTGCAAGTACTGAGAGAGAAGGAACTGTATGCAAAGTTTAGTAAGTGTGAATTTTGGTTGCGAGAAGTGGCTTTTCTAGGTCATGTGGTTTCTGCTGAAGGAATTAGAGTGGATCCTCGAAAAGTTGAGGCAGTTCTAGGATGGAAGCCACCAAAATCAGTATCGAAAATTCAGAGATTTATGGGTTTGGCAGGCTATTACCGAAGGTTCGTAGAAGGATTTTCCCTGATTGCTGCACCATTGACGAAACTGTTAAGGAAAGGGGTAGCATTGGTCTGGACCGAGAGTCGAAAAAGCTTTTGACCATTTGAAAAAGGTATTGATGAAGCACCGTGTTGATTCAACCGAGTCTGGAAGGACTTCACTGTATGCGATGATGCGTCACATGTAGGGTTAGGATGTGTCTTGATGCAAGAGGGTAAGGTGGTCGCTTATGCTTCGCGGCAGCTTAAGTCTCATGAAGCGAACTACCCTACGCATGACTTAGAGCTAGCAGCAGTGATCTTCGCGTTGAAAATTTAGAGACATTACTTATATGGAGAAAAGTGTATCATATACACGGACCATAAGAGCCTAAAGTATCTGTTAACTCAGAAGGAGTTAAACCTTAGGCAATGAAGATGGGTAGAGTTGCTTAAGGATTACGACTGTTAGATTGAGTACCACCCAGGTAAGGCTAACGTGGTGGCTGATGCATTGAGTCGAAGGGTTGTTTCTGATTTGAGAGCCTTGTTTGCACGTTTGAGTCTGTTTGATGATGGAAGTCTATTAGCAGAATTGCAAGTGAGGCCTATTTGGACTGAACAGATTAAAGAAAAACAGTTGAAGGATAACTCGTTGGTTCTTCGGTTTCAGCAAGTTGAGAAGGGTGAGAATGAGGATTTTGGACTGAATACTGAAGGAGTTTTATGCTTTCGAGGAAGAATTTGTGTTCCGAAGGACTCTGACTTGAGACAGTCAATATTGAAGGAAGCTCATGGGGGACTTTGTGCCATGCATCCTGGAGGGAATAAGTTGTATCACGACTTACGAGAACTGTACTGGTAGCCTGGGCTTAAACGAGAAGTAACGGAGTTTGTGGGGAAATGTCTGACATGCCAGCAAGTGAAAGCTGAACATCAATTTCCTTCTGGATTACTGCAACCGGTGAAAATTCCATTGTGGAAGTAGGAGAGAGTCACTATGGACTTTGTGAGTGGGCTACCTTTGACACCCACCAAGAAAGATTCGGTGTGGGTAGTGGTGGATAGGTTAACAAAATCTGCCCATTTCATACCAGTTCGTACTGATTACTCCCTGCAAAAGTTGGCTAGGTTGTATGTGGCAGAGATAGTGCGACTACATGGAGTGCCAGTGTCGATTATTTCTGACCGAGACCCTAGGTTTACATCTCGATTCTGGAAGAAGTTGCAGGAGGCGTTGGGTACACGTTTGGATTTCAAGATCGCTTTTCACCCACGCATGATGGACAACAAGAGGGTTATTCACATTTTGGAGGATATGTTAAGGGGTTGTATCATCAATTTTCGTGGGAGTTGGGAGGACTACTTGCCATTGGCGGAGTTTGCATACAATAACAGCTACCAAGCAAGTATTCAGATGGCTCCATATGAGGCACTTTATGGGCGGAGATGTCGTACGCCTACGTGTTGGATAGAGTTGGGTGAACGACAAGTGCTTGGACAAGAGTTGGTGGCAGATACTGAAAGTAAGGTTAAGTTGATAAGAGATCGATTAAAGGAGACATCTGATAGAAAGAAGTCGTATGCGGATCTAAAGCGCAAAGAGATAGAGTTCGCAGTTGGGGATATGGTTTTCTTAAAGGTTTCACCTTGGAAGAAGATCTTGAGATTCGGCAAGAAAGGCAAATTGAGTCCGCGATTTATAGGGCCTTATCGAGTTCTTAAGCGGGTAGGGCCAGTAGCGTATCAGTTAGAATTACCACCAGAGTTAGACAGAATCCATGACATTTTTCATGTGTCTATGTTAAGACGATATCGATCGGATCCCTCACATGTTGTGCCAGTGGAGGAGATTGAAGTAAGGACTGATTTGACCTTTGAGGAAGAACCCATACAAATTTTAAATCGAGAGGTTAAAGTTCAAAGAAGGAAGTCGGTTCCGTTGGTAAAAGTACTGTGGCGTAATCATGGAAGGGAAGAAGCTACTTGGGAATCAGAAGAGGCTATGCGTCAACAATACCCTCAACTATTTGGATCAGGTAAATTTCGAGGCCGAAATTTCTTTAAGGAGGGTAGAGTTGTAACGCCCCAATTTTCACGAATTCTGTGAATGTTGGCATAGGTTTAATTATGTTAGTGGGCCTCTAGAAGGCCCAAGCTTAAGATAGAACCCGGTAATTTTAGTTAATTTTTATTCCATAAGAAAAAGGGAGTGAAATTATGAAATAGGACCTATGTGAAAATGTTTGAAAATGCTATAGGCTAATTTGTAGTGGCCAAATAAATAGTAGTGCAAAATAGGAGGATTTGCATGTCAAATTCCCCACTTTTAATGTAGTGGCCGGCCAAGGTGATGGATAGTTGATAATGTATGCATTTTAGCATTTTAATAGTTAATGGATGATAATGGATGATGGGCATTAGCATTTTAATAATTAATGGATGATAATGGATGATGGGCATGGTAAGCATTATGGGCATATTTTTATTGGAATTATGGCATGAGTATGGCACAAATATTAGTATATCATTTATGTGTCATAAAATGTTGAGTGATGAGAATAACAAAAGGAAGTAAAGGAAGGTTTTTGTTCATTCTTTGTTCTTCATGGCCGAATTTGAGAGAGAGCAAATAGGGGAGGAAACCCTTGAATATTCGGTCACTAGGAGGGGGAAAAATTGAAGGTAAGTTCTTGGTACTTTGCTTCTATCTTGATGTTCATGAGTTCTTCTTGATTCCACCTAACTCATGCAGCATATTTTGGTTTTTGGTTGTTGTTTCATGTTCTTTTGATGAAAAATGGAAGATAGATGAAGTTGAGCCAAACAAATGATCGTGCATGTGCCTTAGATGCTAAAGGAAAAAATCGGCTAACATGTTGTGCTTTAAAATGATGAAATGGAGATTATGCTTAAGTAAAAATCATAGATATGTGATGATTGATTGGTGATATACATGTTTAAATAACATGCATGCAAGATAGGTGTATGAAAGAGTGATTTGGTAATAAATCTGCTTGAGACAGCAGCAGTAACGTGACTTTGGAAAATCACCATAAACTGTGGGAGATGAATTAGAAGCTGAATAAATTATGTAATTAAAGCTTAATGAGTCTAGTTTCAAATGAAATAAACGAGAACATATTTTGTATTCTGTACAATGAGAAATCTGATTCGTAATGAAGAGTGGTCAGATTAGTCAAACAGTGAAACATGGGAAACTTTGAGAAAAATCTGGTATTGATTGGCTAAACCAAAAATTCTGAAAATTTTATGGATAGAAGATATATGAGTCTATTTTCAGGGAAAATTAACAGCACTTAATTTGGAGTTTTGTAGCTCCAGTTATAAGTGATTTAGTGACTGTTGCTCAGGAAGACAGTTTGCAGTGAAATTATGATTATGTGGTAAACATTGACAAAAATTTGTTAATGAGTTGCTTATTTATTTCTTATAAGCTTACTATGATCTGTAGGTGTGGTTGGTCGAATATTGTAAGGGGTTAATACGTAGTTCGTATTTGAATAGTTAGATTAACGTGTTAGTAATCCAATTGTAGGCAGTTCGTGTGTGGATCTCGTCAGCATATCGTCGCAAACAGGTGTGTAACTAACACCCTCTTTCTTAGTCTAGATCGACAAAAGCCGAAAAGCTGAAATGCCGAAAACCAGTATTTTGTAGATTTACGAGTGTGCGAATGCTCGTGAGGTAAATCGATTAATGTTTTTGGTAAGCTGCAATATTTGGACTGCAAAGTGCATGATTTTGTGCCATCGATATTTTTGGGCTTAATGGGCCAAAATGGAATGATGGGCCAACGGGCCCAATTCGGTAAGAACCCTCGGTAGTGATTCTGTTAGTACGTGAAAGGTAGGAATATGCATGAAAAACCCTAAAATAGATAAATTATTGAAATACCTTTAAAAGTGGAAAATTTACAGTTTTACCCCTAGGAGATAAATTACCGAAATATCCCTAGGGTTAAATTGACGTAAATGCATGTTTGACTGTTGTTATTTGCTGCATGCCATGTTGTTATTATCTGATGCATGGGACTGGGATATTGACGGAGGAAGTATTGAAAGTGGCTTGTCCACGTAGTGGAGGCTTTGCCTCAATTCTATCGTTAATCGAGCAACAAGGTCAAAATCGTGGAGTGTTGGGCTGGGTGGGTTGAGCTATTCCCCACATGGAGTGTATGGCTGGTACGGGTGGAGTGTAGTGGTTGGTGGGTTGAGTAGTCTCCCCAAATGGGCTTGTATATGTTATTGATGTTGCATGTTTTTTGAAATGGGCCTATGGGCCATACTGTTATCTGAATAAGGGGCTAAGGCCCAGTTTATTGTAATCTGAAAAGGGCTCTGGCCCAGTATCATTGTTACCTAAATGGGCTTAGGCTCAATGGGTTTGAGCTGACTTGGGCTTTGAATGGGTTTTCCTTACACACTGAGTTTTCCCAAACTCACCCCTTCTTTAACCTTGCAGGTGAGCCTTGATGTGGGTGACTTGGAGCCGGAGGGGATTCAGAGTGGCCATGGTGAACACTTTTGGGTTTGAAAAAGAGACTGGTTTTCTTAAGTTATTTTTAATTACTATTTAATTTTTGGATTGTAATAAGGCCATTTTAACTTTATTTTCTTCTTTGATTTTCTGGGATTATATTATTTTAAACAACTTTAAATTGATGGATAACAATTCAAATGGGCTAGACTTAGGGCACGATTTCAAAACGATACTTATTTTTTTTTAAATAACACGAGGGCACGATTTCAAAATGATACTTATTTTTTTTTAAAATAACACGATGTCACGAATATTCAATTTACCAAAGATTACCACTCAAAGAAATTTCAACTTGTTATAACCAAGTGTGGCAATGGATGTGGACATGTCTAGGATTGGATCCAATCGGAGAGCTTGGTACTTAAGCAGCCTTCATGGCTCACCTCCTCTGTTATGGATACCTACCTGGTGCCCAACTTCCATTCACTTGGTTAGTTTGACAAAAGTCGACTTTTTAACATTAAAAAGGGAACACGGGTTTTTGACTTCAAAGTGGCACGTCGGATTCGGCCTTAACGTCTGGGCCGGGTTTGGGGTGCTACAGTGTCCTATTACATCGTCGATTCTGGCTTTTATAGCAATTTACAACACTCTATAACATTTTTCCATTCTCTATTGTTTATGTTTTGCCTCTGTTGTTTCTGCTTCTTTGCTTTCTTTTCTGTTTCTGTTTTGCAGGCCTAGGGGGTCAACGACGAAGAAATTTTCATCTTCGGTGCAAGGTCGTAGATAGACCTTGGGACGAGGGGCGGGTGATGCACCCGAGGATGTGCGGCGCACATGGGAGCCTCTAGGGTTTCGTTTCTAAGTTGGCTTTAGGTTTTAGGCCATTTTTGGGTTAGGGTTTTTTAGTTTGGGTCTATTGGGTTGTCATTTTGGCTGAGTTTAATTGGGTTTGATGTTTGGGTTGATGTAATGGGTTGTTGTTTGATTTATGAATTGGGTCCTGATATTTGTAAAAAATGGATTGCAAATTTTGGACTTTTATTATTTGGTGGGCTTTATTTTTTGTTTTATTTATTTGGGCTTTATGCCAAAATTGGTTATTACAAGAAAGATGATGAAATAAGATGATTTTAGATTTTATCATATTTAATAATTTCTATTTCAAATTTAGTCATTTTCTTTATTTAAATTTTCATCGATGAATCATCATTCTTATCTACTAATTCTTCTTAATGGTCTATTTGCCACATAAGGACCTCAAATTTTGAATTCCATAGCTATTTGATACTTAAAGCTTCTAGAACTCAACTTTAGCATTTTATGCAATTTAGTCCTTTCCATTAAATTAAACATGAAATCAGTAAAATTTTTTTACTAAATTTTCATACGATATTTCTATCATAATGCAGACCATGAAATAATATTAAAATAATTTTCTTTTCGGACTCGGATTTGTGGTCTCGAAACCACTGTTCTAATTTTACTGAAAACGGGCTATTACAACTCTCCCCCTTAAGAAATTTTCGTCCTCGAAAATCTTACCAGTAAAGAGGTTCAAATATTGCTTTCTCATGGTTTCTTTAGATTCCCAGGTAGCTTCTTCTATTCCATGTTGTTGCCAGAAAACTTTTACTAGAGCTACCTTTTTATTTCTCAATTCTTTCACCTCACGTGCCAGAATTTTGATTTGTTCTTCACTGTAAGTCATGTCAGGCTGAATCCCAACTTCTATTGGAGAGATAACATGTGAAGGATCTGACCAATATCGTCGTAACATAGACACTTGAAAGACAATGTGAATCTTTTCTAGTTCTGGTGGTAAAGCCAATCAGTACGCAACAAGTCCGATTCTTTCAGTAATCTCATATGGCTCGATAAATCACAGACTAAATTTGCCTTCACGGCTAAATCGAAGAACTTTCTTCCAAGACGAAAATTTCAAGTATTTAGGATACATCACCCTCCATGGTCAAACAAATGGACTCAGGCTATAAATTGTATATAAAAAATTTAAAAACCATTAGTAAAATGTATATAAAATTTATTAACTTTCAATATTTATAATAAATTAAACACAATTATAATATACAAAGCCTTGATGCCTTGAATCTTTTAGGGCTCTTCGACCAGCCTTTAATTTTTGTGGTTAGATGAGCCTTGGCTGCCACAAATTGAAGAAAAAATATAAAAGCATTTCAAAACAAATACACATAACAAAACACTTCAGCATGTAAGAAATTTATATCATAAAGGTTTTGGTTTTTGGATTGTATCATTAAGAATAAAATTATTTTAGGTAAAAGATTGTTTCGAGTTAATGTTAAACGAGTTTGAATTGTTAACTTTTTATGGTCAAATTGAATTGATTAGTTAAAATTTAGTTCATGCATTTAGTTGAAAATATTTAAATAATAACAAAGAAATCAATAAATCGACCTGTTCAACCTAAGGGCAAAAGGTAAGAGGAGACCCCATCAAAATTTTAGAAACTTACCATTAAATCTTTCAAAATTTTGACATTTTTACTTAGAACTCTTAATTTTTTAAAATTCCTAATTAATCGTTGTTGAAAATTTCAAAAGTTAACCATTAATTTTATCATAAATTTTGATTAAAGCTCTTAAGTTTTATTTTTAAAAGAAAATTTTCATTAAAACACCAAAAATTAAATAGATTGAATCGAAAATCCAGGAGTTACAAAATTATCATAAATAACAAGAGTTTATAAAAAGACTAGTCAAGAACACTTACTTTTGTTGATGCATGGCATAATAAGTCTGCAAGGCAGTAAAAGTAAGTGCAGCAAAGGCACCCAAAAATGCCAAAAAGGTCCAAGGACTCCTAAAATAAGTATGATAAGCTTGAGCTGCATGATTAATCCACATATTCTTACAATGGTTATGTATTTTCTCTTTAACCCCACTGTAAATCATCGGACTAGGAACCAAATCAGTGTTCATCTTATTGAAAAGCTTAGCCACTTCTTCATCACTCCCCAGTCCATTGTATAGTATGCCGGCGTCTCTAAGGTCTTTAACATCTTCGGCTTCATCGATCAATAAATCAAGGAAACACATATATGAAGTGACGGTGAAATCGTTCTCGAAATCCGGACACATTTCGTAAGCTATTAAGTTCATTGTTGAATCATCAACGGAGATCGGCGGTAACTGTAATTTCCCAAAGAAGAAGATATGGTTGAAACTGATGTCGGTTAAATTACTTGTTTTGCTGGCTTCTAACCATATCCCAGCCTTTTTAAGCTCTTTTACGTTACCAATGGTGCGTGAATGGTGTCGTTTTGTTCTTTTTGTTCCTGATTCTTCTTCACCAAATCCGCGTCTAGCGAATTCCAAAAACAAAACCAAAGACACCGTATTCGTACTTTTCTGAGAAGGAGTCTTTCTTGTAGTAGATGCAATAAGTGAATTCGCTTTCCTTCTTTTTGCCGCTTCCACCACCATTCACTACACCAAAATCTGTGTTAATCGGAAGCCAAGCTATAATTTCTCTTTCTTTCTTTTTTTTTTCTTTTTGTTGTTGGATTTGGAATTGTTAATTTTTATGATGCTAAAATTAAGTTTTCAAAATAGATAATCCAACAATTAAGTTATTTATTTATAAAAATATCAATTTATTTAATTTAATTAAATAAATTATTAAAAATTCGATTCGATAACACGGTTTAATTAAATTTTTTACCCTATTCATATAGATTTTAAATTGACTAGTCTAATGATTTTCTCTGAATTGATGTCTCAATTAATTTTCAATCCAAACAGATTCAAATAATATTAGCTAAAATACTATTTTTATTATTGTATTAATGCAAAAATCTTACCATTTTTAAGATATTAAACTTTTCCATTTTGAAAAGTTGGATTTTAAATCATAATTTTTTATTTCTAAAAATGTACACTCAACAGGATAAATGCAAACAGGCAGGGCTCGTTCCCAATAAATGAAAATTTACACTTTAATCTCTTTAAAAATTTTTAAATTATAAGCACTCAAATTAAAAAAATAATTGTTCAATTTTTTTTAAAAAAGAAGAAGATAAAATCATAAATTAATACATGAAAAAAAATTAAAAATCAGACTATATTTGTTAGGGCCTGTTCTGCAATGCTTAAAAAAAACACTTCTGACTCCAAAAATACTTTTGAAAGAAAAACTGTGCTGAACAAATTGTTTTTGGCTGAAATTTTTGCCTTTTTAAAAATAACTCTGAAAATAAAAAGCTAAAATTTTTAGTTTTTCTCTCCCAAAAGCACTTTTAGTGTTTAATTACTTTTTCACCCCTCCAATAACATAGTACTTTCTCTTTTTTTTCTTGCCGCTTAATTACAAATGTGTTAAAATCATTAATTAAAAATAAAAAATATCTTTTAAAATATTAATTAAAAATATTTAATGGCTATATTTAAATATTTAAATTATAGTTTATATATTCTAATTAAATTTTATAAATAATTAATATTTATTGTTTAAAAATATTTAAAATTTATATTTTATATATTAAAATATTAACAAGTTATAATAATTTTTTATATTCTTACTAAAATATAATAATATTAACTAATTTAAATATTATTTAAATGCATATTTGTTACTTGATAATAATAAGTCTAAAATGAACATTTTATTTCTCAAAAATATTTTTTGACAGTAATGCTAAACACTCAAATTTTAAATAAAACTTTTCAAAAGCACTCTCAAAAGCACTTTTTCAAAGTACTTTTTAAAGGTATTACCAAATTATCCCTTATATCAGGGGTTGGTTAGATAAAAAATCGAATAAAGTTAAAATTAGACCAATTGAATCAAAAAATCGAATCTATTTTTTTATATTTTTAATATTTTCAAAAATTTATATACTTAAACTCAACTAATCAACCAGAAAAGAGAGTGTCATAGATTCCATCACCCATCTATTTATAAAAACCTTTTAAAATTTATAAACTCCACAAAAATGATTCTTTATTTAATTCCCTAAATTACCTGTCCTCGCCTGGGTTGATAACAGTACCGTCGATGAACTTTTGGGATTGCATTCATGAACATTTTGCCATTACCCGAGCTTGTAAGCAATTCAAGAACACGAAAAGGTAATTGGTTTTCCAACAAGAACAGATCCGAGTACACAAATGTCAGCAAATCGTCTTTAATAAACAATTTACCATCATCATCATTACCGTAACGCATGTAAACTGCTTGTAAAATTGTACAACCGTCAACGAAGAACATCCAAGCCAGTTCCTTGTTATCGTCGCTATACTTCTCTAATTCCTGTCGATCATAGCATTCCTTCAAGCTATCCATCTCTTGCTTAATGTTGCTGTACAAGGATTCCTTATCGATGCCAATTTTTTTGACGAAATGTGCTGCTAATTTGAGCTTGAGCTTCTTGGATTCAGGGAGGGCGGGATCATAGTGGTGGAGTGGGCCGATTGCGACCACTTTCGGCTTGAAATACTTCTTGAAATCTTCATTACGGCTAAGGGTAGATGGGACTTCTCGTATCAATGGTTTGTCTCTGAAGGTGGGTTGGCCGCCTTCCAAAGCTTCGTCTAATGACCGGAGATTCGATAATTCGCCACTATCGAGAGCGACGTCCGCACACGGTATATGAATGCCGACGGAATCGTTGTTGGTGTGGTTGTTGATGACTGTTTGATCAGCGGAAACTGCTCCGACGGTGCCGCCTCCTTCCTCCGTGGACGACATTTTCAGGCTGAGCGGGTGGGGAGTAATAAACAAAGTGATTTTGTGAACTGGTTTTGGCTGATTGAGAGATGTTGGAAAAAAGGTGGTAAAATGGCTACGATGATGACAAATGTTTCTATAGCTTACATAGAGGTGAATGTGGGGAAATGTAAAATTGTTATTAAAGACTTAATTTTTATTAAAAAATTTTAAATTAGTAAAGGTAAAATTACACTTTAGCCTCATAAAATTATAAAAATTCAATTTAAACCTTAAAAAATTATAAAGATATAGACTGCAAAAAATTAAAATTTCATTCGGTCTATCCTAAAAAATTATTTTGGCTTCGCCCCTGCTTAGATAATAAACACATGGAAAATACTTTTGGTGTCATTCAAATTTATCCCTTATAGTCAATTTAATTTTCATTTTTTTCAATTTAATTTTCTATCTTTTGGAAGAATCAATTTAACTATCAATTTAAATTAATGTTTTTAACGAAAATAGTGACTAAAATATTAAAATTTTAAACATGACAACTCATATGACAATCCATATCTATATGTTATTTATTTATTTATTATTTTTAAATTATTTGTTGACGTGACATATAAGAAAAGTATTGTTATGTTAGCATAAAATGCACATGGACTGTCACACGAATCATGACACCAATATCGTTAAAAATTAATATTTTAGTTAGCATATTTGTTAAAGAAAAATAAATTAACTCTTTTTGAAATGTTAATGGCTAAATTTAGCTCAAATAAAAAAATAAAGGCCAATTTAATAGAAAAGGTAAATATTAAGAGTTAAATTTATCATTTATACAAGTATAATATAGATTCAAGTACAAATATATGTTTGGATTAAACTAGAAAGAACCAGACAAACTTCAAAAGTAATATACAAATGTAATGAATAATATTATACAACCTAAATACTCAAAACCTAAAACCTTCCCTTAACCAAGATGATAAGACACTATAGATAATTTTATATCTACAACACTTCATGAATTTCATATGTTTAATAATAGTTCTTTAAATATATTTCGATTTTTATTTTATTATTTATATTATTTTGACTCAGTATTTAAATTATCATTATGTTACATGATTTATTTCAAATATTTAAAAAGTTTATATTAATAATTAAATATATTTTTATAATTTTAACCTATATATATATATATATATATATATATATATATATATATATATATATATATATACAGTTGTACTTATTTTTAAGGTATGTCAAATATTTGACAACTTTATTAAAGTATGCATTTGAATATTATATATATAAAGGGATGAAGTTAGAAATTTTTTTAGTTGAAATTAAATTGTATATTTTTACGATAGTAAAATATAATTTTAATATTTTAATAATTTAAATTTTTATAAATTTTAAAATATTAAATTAAATTTATATTATTTTTAAAGGGTGAAGTATAATTTTATCATTATTAATTTAAAATTTTATAAATTATTAAGGGTCTAAATAATTTATTTTCATTTTAAAGGAGACCAAGATTCTACTAACCCCTGATTTCGCCTCTCTCCATATATTATATTTTATTAATCGATTATACATGTAGACATATTTGTTTTACTAATACATTTTATTAATAAAATGGATTTTCCTTTTTACTCTTAAGTTATCTTTTTAACTCCATACAACAAAATTTATTTGCTCACAATTTAACATATTTTCTTCATTATTTCCGCAATAATATTTTATACTTATCTATATATCAAATATCATGATTCTCTAACATTATTAAGATTAAATAAATAAAATATGTATATATATAAATAATGTTTTTTACAAAATTTTAATTGTTTAATCTCCATAATTTTCTTTTGCAAAATTAAATCATATAATATATTTGGAATATTAAAAATATATTGGATTTTTATTAATATATACATACAATAAATTTGTATATAGCATGAGTAAACAAATTCATTATTAAACTATAATACCAAGTTAACCTTAACTTAAAATTAGGTTAAACTACTTGGGATTTGGGACTAAGGAGGTTTTATATTATGAGGACTAAATTAAATTAGTCCTTCTATTATTAAATGGATCGATTTAGTCCTTATATTATTAAAAAGAATCAAATAAGGTCAAACTGAAATAGAGTTAACATTTACTGTATACAAAATGTCTTAACAATTGCAATTCAATTCCAAACAGAATGTTCCATTTATATAACCATAAAAACTTTTTAAATATTCACTATGTTAAACAGTAAATGTTAACATTTATTGTATTCAACTTTTCAATAACTTACACTAAATATCAACAAGTTATACCAACATCTACCATTACCTTTATCATGCCATAATGAATCATTCCATTTCAAACAATCATCACATTAGTTCTTTCATTTTTCTTTTTTAGTCAACATATGCAAACCAACTTAAATAGATCACATTCCAACTTTCTAAATGCATCAAATATTTCATATTCATGTACTAACAAAGATCATGCCAATAACCCACATGCAAAGTCAATATATACCACATTTAACTCAACAAGACTTTTACATATGCATGTCGCAATCCTTGACTCAAAATGATAAAAAATTACAAAATTGATGATAAAATAGTTTAAGCTTCAAACGATCCAACCGACGTGTTCTGCATGGTAACAACCTAAAAGAAAAAAAGAAACAATGAGATACGCACATGATATGCTTAATAAGCGCATATAAAAAGCACATATGAAAACTAAAACTTACGTAGATCAATTGAACATAAAAAATTACTCAATAAGCTATCGAATTAATTTTTCCTTGGCACTTATATACATATAGTGCATGTAACAATATTTCAAGTCAGAAAACATAATCACATAGCAATCTATATATCAAAATTCATCAATACCAGTTCATTTTCAATTCAATATTTAATTCCATGTCCAACCATTTATTCATCCTCTGATGGAACTATAGTAAAAAAGACCTAGGTACATGGGAATATTTTGCTGACACTTTAACGAACTTGCTCAAACAAGTTGACTTTATATTAGAATTGTTCACACAAGTTGACTTTGTAATTTATATTATGTAAAATTTAAGATTTTTATATTATGTAAATCAAAGCTTAATATTGCATAACTAATTAGTATAGAATTTTCAAAATAATATGGCTTTATAAAGATATAGAATTCTTGATAGAAGTCTCAACAAGGGAAAAATTAAGGAGAAGAAAATTGTGGTGGAAAGAGGATCGATTTCTTCTAAACAGGTGGAGAGCTGGAGAAGGATAAGATAAGGAAGATGGTTGATGTGAAGGCTAAGAGTAATTGTTAAAGGTAGCTAAAAGGGGAAGATCCCTTTCTCATGAAGATGATTTTTAAACACCGCGTTAATTGTTTATGGGCCATCATGTGTGACGATGATTTTTAATTACTGTCACATCATATTTGACAATAATTTTTAATGACTTTTAAACATCACATTAATTGTTTATGGCCCATTGCCCATGTTGCTTTTATTAAATTTTGGGTAAACTATAAGTTAATCACTTAATTTTTATAAAATTTTATTTTGGTCATAAAAAAAAATTGTATGGGATGAGAGTCTCAGGATAAAACAAAAATTAGCATAAATGTAATGTTGAAATGAATGTACCGGGAATCTTTAATGTTTATGGCCAAACCCCACCTCTCCTATCCTATACTTCATCTATAATAATGATTCTTGGCTTCTTCTACAACTGCCTTCACAAAATGAAGCTGACATTTGAGGTTGTCCTTCATTTACTTTTGTTTTCTTCCTATGATATAAATGCAAGTAGAATATAAATTATACATTTGTAATTTCTCAATTATTTGGATTAGATTGAAAAACAATCTCAATTATTTGAATTAGATTCAAAAACAATTGACACTTGATTTGATTGTGAAAGAAGTTTTAGTTAATGAATGAGTTAAATTTTAAATTTATAATATTTAACTTGAGTGTGAATGAATTTCTGATTTAATTGAAAATTTAAAATTTTAAGTTCGAGTCTTATTTAATTATGTGTGTATATTATGTATAAATTTTGTTTAAATTTATTTTGATTTAACTCTTATATTACATAAACTTTATTCTTAATTAAATTCAGATATATTTTGATTATCAATTTAATCATACATTGTAATGATGGATTAGGATTATAGTTATTGCAACTATTTTAATTATATATTGAAACTAAATAATTACTTTTAAGGAATTAAAAGATATTATTATATTTTATAAAATTTGAATAAATTAATAATTAATTCGAGATTAAAATTTTGTCTATCTTTATTTCGCCTCTGAGTTTAATTTATTATTTTCCTAATTTTAAATCCAAAAATAAGGAGAAGAAAAAGCTAAAACCAAACCTTTAACTAAACCCCATGCGGTGTGGAAAACTGCTCTCCATTTTAGGGGACCAAGGACTTGCCTACCCCTCCTTGGTATTTTATCTACTTTGGTCTTTGAATTTTTTTTGTCTAAATTAATCTTGAAATTTGATATATATATATTTTTTAATTTAGTCATTGAACATTGGTCAATGCTATATCATTACTTGGATTTTTTTTTAAATTCTTTCTATTCTTTTTAGATTTTATGTAAGTTATTTAAAATTTCCAAATAATGACATGGTTGTTTAACAAAATTCAAGTTCAAGGATTAGATTAAAAAGATTGTTAAGTTCAAAGACTAAATATTGGTTTATCCCTAATATTCGTTACCCTGTTTTAGAAGTTCATTCAATTTCTTGCCTGCTTACTTTTGTTATCAACCATTGCTTTGTTCTTCATTTTTTAATTTTAGGTCCCATAATCGAAATGTTGTTTCAATAGGGTCGGAAGCGTGTAAATTATTGTACTAAAAAATCACACAAAGTTCAATTCCCAGGGAAGAGAGGTGGATCACAGGGATCTCTTAAATACCAAGTCTTTCCTTAGTCAGAATATCCCTTTTATAGTAATTTAATAGCACAATTAAATACTACTATTATACCTCAAATATTGAAAGAAAAATAGGACAAAAAAGAACACAATAGTTTTAACGAGGTTCGTAAATTATACCTACGTCCTCGAGTACTAACACCGGATGATAACTTTACTATCTCCAAAGTATTACAAACAAATAGAATTCCTTAAGAATTCTCAAATGGGAGAAGAGAGAAATCTAAGAGAAAAGATTGGTTGGGATGAATTGAAATGAGAAATGAGAAGGCCTATTTATAGTTGAGGTTCAAGGACCAAACAATAAATAGCCCATTATCTCAAGGACCAAAAAAATTATCCCATGCCACTTTTCAAAGTCAACTTTAGGGTGCTAAACTTGCACCACTTGGATTGTTTGCCATTAAAATTGTCTACCATTAATCATAATGTTAACAATCTCCACCTTGAAGATTTGATTAGGATAATCACATCTTCACACACTTCCTTCAACTCCCCAAATTCGATAAAGCTATCTTTTGTAGTGCCTCCAAATGCGCTCAAGCGCCATACACCAAGGTGCTCAAATTCTCAGGATGTTGATCAAGTTCAAACAATGATTAAACTTGATTGTTGTTACCACCTTGGTCATCATATCTGCGGGATTATCTGCTGTCGGAATCTTCTGAACTAGAATTTTTCCTTTTTCAAAGACTTCCCGCACAAAGTGATATCTTACGTCGATATGCTTGGTTCTTGAATGATAGACTTGATTTTTCGCTAAATGAATAGCGCTCTGACTGTCACAATATAGACTAATGTGACTTTGAACAACTCCCAAGTCTTTCAACAATCCATTAAGCCAAATAGCCTCCTTAATGACTTCAGAATCGCCATATATTCGCCTCAGTAGTAGACACACCATCGAGATCAGAAGGTAGACTTCCAACTCACTGGGGCTTTAGCAAGAGTAAACAGATACCCCGTAGTTGAACGACGTTTGTCTAAATCACCAGCAAAGTCGGAATCAACATATCCAACTACAAACCCACCAAGTGCTTCATCCGCTCAAAACTAAACCAACATCTACGGTTTTCAAGATACCGTAGAATCCATTTCTGACTTGCCAATGTCCTTTTCGGGATCATGCATATACCGCCACAACTCCAACAACTTGTGAAATGTCGGTCAGCGTCGCACCATCGCATACATCAAACTCCCAACTGCATTAGCATATGGGACTTTTGCCATATATTCTCTTTCTTCTTCAGTTTTCGGAGATAATTGAGCACTAAGTTTCAAATGAGAAGCAAGTGGGGTACTTACATGTTTAGTGTTTTCATTTACACCAAAACATTGTAATACCTTTTTCAGATATTGCTTCTGATTCAAACAAAGCTTGCCTCTCTGTCTATCTCTACTTATCTCCATGCCGAGAATCTTCTTGGCCTCACCTAGATCTTTCATCTCGAACTCTTGATTCAACTGAGCCTTTAGCTTATCTATCTCTTTTTGGCTCTTCGAAGCGATTAACATATCATCAACATATAAGAGTAGATAAATGAAAGATCCGTCATGCAGCTTCTGCAAATACACACAATTGTCATATTTGCTTCTTGTGTACTTCTGCCTTTTCATAAAGCTATCAAATCGCTTGTACCACTGCCTCGGGGATTGCTTCAATCCATATAGCGATTTGTTCAACTTACAAACCCAATTTCTACCACCAGCATTTGTGTATCCTTCGGGCTGAGTCATATAGATCTCCTCTTCTAACTCACCATGCAAGAAAGCCGTCTTAACATCAAGTTGAGCTAGCTCCAAATTTAACTGTGCTACCAAGGCCAACAAAATTCTAATGGAGGAATGCTTCACTACAGGGGAAAATACATCATTGTAGTCAATTCCCTCCTTCTGAGCGTAGCCTTTAGCTACCAATCTTGCCTTGTAGCGAATATCTTTCTTGCTAGGAGATCCATCTTTCTTTGCGAATACCCATTTGCATCCGATTGCCTTTTTACCTTTCGGTAATTGCGCCAACTCCCAAGTATTGTTCTTCCGGAGAGACTGCATTTCTTCATCCATGGCGCATTTCCATTTGTCACTTTCTAAGCTTTGCATTGCTTCTTGATAAGTGACAGGAATATCATCATCAACAACGGGAAGGGCGTAGGCCACCATATCGATAATCGGCGGGTTTTACGAATTTCTCTCCTTGGCCTTGCAACTATAATCGGTTCGGTGTACTTAATGGTTCTTGGGTCAGAACCTCTTCAACCTCTAATTCCTCCATTGTGGCTGGAGAATTAGACTTATTAACTGGGCAAATCCCCATCTGCTCAAACTCCACCTGTTTTAGAGTACACTCCACATGTTGTGGAGTATCGCTCGTCTGAATATCTTTATCTGCTACCTTTTCAATGTGGCGATTCATCAAAGGTAACATCTCTGCTGAGATCATTTTCTTTGTGTTTAAGCACCAAAGACGAAATCCCTTCACTCCGTAAGTGATTCCCATAAAGAGAGCTTTCTTTGCCCTCGGATCTAACTTTGACTCCTTCACATGGTAATATGCGGTGGATCCAAACACATGTAAGGAATCATAATCAGAGCCGGTTTTCCGACCATACCTCCATAGGAGTTTTTCTTTCTAATGCGATGATGGCAAGCGATTAACAAGATGGCGGCGTATGTCACAACCTCATTTCAAAATTGCTTGCCCAACCCAAAGATTGGACAACATACATCGAACTTTCTCCAGCAATGATCGATTCATACGCTCGCCACTCCATTCTGCTGTGGTGTATCCCTAAGCGTGAAGTGTCGAACAATACCATACTCTTGGCACACATCGAAAACGGATCACTTCTATATTCCTCCATTGTCCGTCCTAAGCCGCTTGATTTTCTTGCCATCGGTTTTCGATCATAGTTTTCCATTTAAGAAAAACTTCAAGCACTTCATCTTTAGTTTTCATGGTATACACCCAAACTCTTCGGAAAAGTCATCAACAAAAGTAACATAGTAGTGTTTTCCTCCCAACGACGGTGTTTTGGAAGGCCCCACACATCTGAGTGAACATATTCCAAAATACCTTTTGTATTATGGATAGCAGTCTTAATTTCACTCTCTTTTGCTTTCCCGAAACACAATGCTCGCAAAATTTTAATTTGCAAGCCTTTGCACCTTTCAACAATCCTGCTTTGCGAATTTGCAAGGATTTTTCACGGGCATGTCCCAACTTCATATGCCACAACCGCATTGAGTCCAAGTCTTTGTTACCGTAAGTCTGCAATGATCGCTCCAATAACTGTACTACCTTGGTAGTAATACAAGTTATTTTTCCTGATGCCCTTCAATATCACAAGTGCGCCAGATGTCACTTTCAAAACTCCATCTCTCATAGTAACAACTGAACCATTGGATTCCAAGGCTCCCAATGAGATGATATTTTTCTTCAAACTGGGCACATACCGAACATCAGTCAGAACTCTGGTTGATCCATCTTGATTCTTTAATTGGATTGAACCTATCCCAACAGTTTTACAGGCATTATCATTGCCCATATAAACAACTCCTCCATTTAGTTCTACTAAATCAAAGAACCACTCCCGGTTAGGGGACATATGATAGGTACAACCCGAATCCAAAATCCACTCATCTGAATGGAATGACGATGATGATGCAACCAGTGATAGTTCAGAGTCACTAGTATCATGCTTTGCAACACAAGCATCTACAGCAGACTTTTCCTTATTCTTCAGACTTTGGACAATTTTTCTTCCAGGGCCTTTCTCATGACAAAAGGCACATTCATCTTTCTCGAGTCCGGACTTTGACTTTGATCTCCCTTCGAGTTTTCTTCCAAAGGTATGAACGACCTCGGACTACTAAAGCTTCAGATCTCGATTGAGTTTTTCTGTTTGTCCTTGTTTCTCTGTTCATAACTGTATAAGGCCGCATAGACTTCGCTCAGAGATATATCACTCCTGCCATGAAGTAGAGTAGTTTCTAGGAACTCAAACTCCTCAGGAAGTGACCCCAATAGCATCAAAGCCAAATCTTCATCTTTGAATGTCTCATCCATATTTAGCAAATCAGTGACTAACTGATTAAATTTGGTGATGTGATCATTCATTGTGGTACCTGGGACATAAGTGAAGCGAAAGCAGTCTTTTCTTCAAGTGGAGCTTATTTTGACTGTTTTTCTTCAAAATTTTTCTTCAAGTGCCACCCATTAACTTATTTGCAGAAGTCTCCTTTGAAAAAGCATACCTCTGCTCTCGAGAAAGGCATGATCGAATTGTGCCACATGCCAACCGATTGATCGCCTTCCAATCTTTCTCCTGTACATCATCTGGTTTCTCTTCATCAATGGCAATGTCTAGACCCTGCTGAAAAAGGGCATCTAGAACCTCACTTTGCCACATACCAAAATGGCCCGTGCCATCAAAGATCTCCACGGCCAATCTTGCATTTGCAATTGTCGGTCTTGTCCACATGGATGATGTTGAAGCTCCTAAACCGACCGTTTTTTCCATAATCTTTCAATATACCTAAGGAAATCTTTTCTGATGTAGAAGATCAGTTTAAACTGCAACCACAGAGCATACTACGATTAACCTTCGGCTCTTGATACCACTTGTTGTTTCAATAGGGTCAGAAGCGTGTAAATTATTGTACTAAAAAATCACACAAAGTTCAATTCCCAGGGAAGAGAGGTGGATCACAGGGATATCTTAAATACCAAGTCTTTCCTTAGTCAGAATATCCCTTTTATAGTAATTTAATAGCACAATTAAATACTACTATTATACCCTCAAATATTGAAAGAAAAATAGGACAAAAAAAGAACACAAGAGTTTTAACGAGGTTCGGTAAATTATACCTACGTCCTCGAGTACTAACACCAGATGATAACTTTACTATCTCCAAAGTATTACAAACAAATAGAATTCCTTAAGAATTCTCAAATGGGAGAAGAGAGAAATCTAAGAGAGAAAGATTGGTTGGGATGAATTGAAATGAGAAATGAGAAGGCCTATTTATAGTTGAGGTTCAAGGACCAAACAATAAATAGCCCATTATCTCAAGGACCAAAAAAAATTATCCCATGCCACTTTTTCAAAGTCAACTTTAGGGTGCTAAACTTGCACCACTTGGATTGTTTGCCATTAAAATTGTCTACCATTAATCATAATGTTAACACGAAAAAAATGGATGAGAAATATCTAAAATCATTAGAAACAAGAAAAATATGATCTCTAATCCAATGAATTACCCATATCAAGTTACAGAGACTTAGGCCCTGGCTATGGTGAATTCATCCCCTACATTTTAGCAGGACAGGTGGATTCCAAGAACACAAACAATTAAATTGGCTAAATTTATTTATACCCACCAAATTATTAGAATTTTAAAATATATTCAAAAAAAAAATAGGAGAGACATTGGATGTAACTGCAAGGTAAATCACAAACAGGATCAAATTGAAGGAAAAGCAAAATGACATAGAAGGAATAAAAGAAGGGAGGGCTAAATTGCCTGAAAAATTAGCACGTGTGTTAAGCAACATTGATGATAAAACACATAGGATAGAACATATGGAATGTAGCATGGAAGAGAACATGTATAAGATCAATAAGGGGCAAATTAAAATTATAGAAGAATTGAGGGGCTTGAAAAGGGAAATAAAAGAGTTAAAGGAGGATGTGAAAGAAATTAAAATCAAAATTTGTATGAAAGATAAGGGTATTCTTTTGCTAGTCATGGATGTAATAACGAAGTTCAGTTTTTGTTGGTGTTGTATGGAAGAATCGAAGATGGAGTGAACGAGTTTTTAAGATTTTTAAAGTTTAATATCGAAGGATTATTGTATGTGGGTATGTGAGTGTGTTTCTATTGTAAGGAATGGTGTAAAAAAGTTTACGGTTTCAGGTTTTAAGATTATTAGAGGCACTTATTCTCTTGTTGTGTTTTGTATTGAGTTGTACTCTTTTTTAGTCTATGTATTATGGACCTATGGTACAAGTTTAGTTCTTTTGAGTGTCTTGTGATGTGAAGCATGTTTTGTTGGGGCTCTTGGCTCCTATGTTTAAATGATAATAAAATATATTTCAAACATAGTACTTTTTGTATATTTAGAATTTAATATTATTTTATTTTAAGATGATCTCTCTAGTATAACAATGTTTAATGTAAATATGAGCTCATGTTGTGATTTACTATTATCATCTAATTGGAATGCAAAATCTATTTAAACTTCGACACGAAACTAAATTCCTCCATAAACTAGAAAAATATCATTAGTTCTTCGTAGGTAATTTCACCTCCATCCAATGACCATTGTAGAAGCCCAAATTTATCCGGCCCAAACAAATAAAACAAAAACAAATAAAATTCCATTAACGGTCCAAATTATAAGCCCAATGACCAAATTCATCTACTAGCCCTAATGCCCAATAACCCAATAGCCCAACTATCCTAAACAACCATAAACCCTAGTTTCCCCCTAAGCCTCCAGCCGCTGCTCCTTGTGATTAGTGTTTAAATTATACATTATTTCATGGTTGATTACTCCTTTATTAGCTATTTTGAGTTGCTAACTTGGCATTTTTCATTCCTTTTTTATTTAGGACATTGAATTGTAGAAATTCAGCTTAAGTCGACGAAATTGAGCAATTTTGGATTTTTTTGATACATGGCCGAATTACTGGGCGTGACTTGGGGCATGATGTCGCTGACGTGGCGTCTAGTCAGCAATTTCTAGAAAGTCTAGTTAGCAATTTCTAAAAGAAATTTGGCATGGAGAAAGAGGCTTAACCACCCATTTAATTTCAAGTTAGGATTAAGATTTATATTTATTTATTTATTTAGGATTTTTACTCTTAATTTTGAATGCTACATTTTAGGATTTTTGAAGACTATAAATACCCCATTGGGGTAAGCCTCAAGGGGGGGACGGATCCATGAGCATTCTTCACGTTGCATTTATTAAACTCTTTGTTTCTTTCTAGTTTTAATAAATTTCTCTTTTTGATTTAGTATTTACTTTATTTTCTTAAAATGCTAAGTATGGTCTCTACCATGCTTAGCTAAGTTTTCCATAACCAAAGGCTAAAGCGATGACTCGGTTCTAAGTCGTGAGAATCGAAAAGCACTTTATACCTTCGAGGGTTACATTTTCAGTTTTTTTGGGAATCAAGGATTGGTAATCGACCATCCTTTTATAATCAAATCGGTTTGATTTCAAAAAGTGCACGTTGGAATAAAATTCAGTTTCGATTAACAGTTGGGAGAAAGGATTAGCCTGTTGCACTTCGACTTCCTGTGAACACGCTTAGCGGCGGTCCGCTAAGGGAAACTGAAATCGGGTTAGATTCTTATTTGAGACGACAGAATCCGAGTCGGGTTTTTCCAGATTTCCAAAGCATTGAATTAATAAGCGATTGAAACTATTAGCTCATAAAGAATTAAGATCTAAAAATTGATTTTAAATTCTCGATTCACTTGAGAGAAAAACAAGTTATAGGGGTTGGGCCCTATAGGCTGTAACTGGCATGTGCCTAGAGGTAAAATCCCATTCGAGGATCGATTTAAATCGAGGCAAGGTCTTTAGCCCAAGGCTGACTTTTATCTCTTGATTTCAATTTCAATCTTTTTAATTTACTTGTTTAATTTCAATCATTTACTTCACTTCAAACAAACCCCCCTTCTACTCCTCCCTTTACTCATCACGCCTAAGCAAAGTTAAAAGCAAGAAAAATTATCAAACTCCTAGTCCCTGTGGAATCGACCCTTACTCTCCCTATTCTACTTATTCCAATCATTGTATCGAGATTAAGGCTATTTATTTTTGACATCATAACGACAGCATGTCAAAATTGGCGCCATTGCCGGAGACTTCAGCAAGTTACTAATTTAATTTTCTTGTTTCGGATTTATGACCAAGCAAAATCCAGGCACATTTTTATAATTTGATCCCAAAATCGAAGCGCGAGCAAGAAGAATTCATGGTCAAACACTTCGAGATAAAAAGAAACGACAACAACAAACAAACTCTGAAGAATCAACTAGCGCTTCCAACGAAGAATCAACGGATTCCACCAATCTGATCGACTTCGATAACACTCCCATTGCCGATCGAACACCTGACGCACAACAAACAAAAGCGATGGGCGATCAAACAATTCGCGAGTTAGCCGTGGCTCCTGCAGAACAACAACCCCTTTGCATTACATTTCCTCAAGGCACCACCCATTTTACTCTAAAAACGGGGTTAATTCATCTCCTTCCTACCTTCAATGGCCTTCCAAGCGAGAGTCCACACACACACTTAGCCGAATTATATTTGGTTTGTTCAAGCATGAAACCTCAGGGAGTATCCGAAAACCAAATTAAATTACAAGCGTTTCCTTTTTCTTTATCCGGCATAGCAAAAAAATGGTTGTTTTATTTACCGCCAAATTCCATTACTATTTGGGCTGATTTGAATCGTATTTTTCTTGACAAGTTTTTCCCAGCAGCAAAAGCAAGCGAACTAAGGCGAAGCATCCTTGGAATTAAACAAAAGTATGACAAGTCGCTTTATGAATATTGGGAGCGATTCAAGAAGCTATGTGCGAGCTGTCCTCAACATGGATTGAGCGAACAAACGCTTCTGCAATATTTCTATGAAGGTTTGCTTCCGATGGAGATGAAAATGATTGACGCCGCCAGTGGAGGAGCGCTTGTCAACATGACCCCCACTCAAACAAGGGAATTAATTTCGACAATGGCAGCCAACTCTCAACAGTTTGGCGCCACGAATGAACCTAGGCGAAGGGTTCACGAGGTAAGTACCGTTTCACTTGAAAATAAAATCGATAAATTAACTAACGTTGTTAATTCTCTAATTACAGGAAAGAACGGATCAGCCAAAGTATGCGAAATTTGTACGATGCCAGACCAGCCAACCGATTGTTGCCCGACACTCCAAGAGGGGATAGGCGAACAGGTGAATACCGTGGGGAGTTTTTCGGGGCCACCTCAAAGACTTCATAACCCCCATAGTAATACCTACAATCCGGGATGGCGAGACCACCCGGATTTTAGCTATGGACAAAACCAGAGGTCGAACCAATCTTACCAACCAAGGCCGCCTCCACCACAACCATATCAGCCGCCAAAAAGTTCACTCGAGTCTCTCGTAGAGCGATTAGTGCAATCCCAAGAGAAATTTCAAGACCGAACAGAGTCACATTTGCAAGAAATTGACAAACAAATAAGTCAATTGGCAAAAACTGTGGGCCGTTTAGAATCGTAAGGCAAGCTTCCCTCACAAACCGAAGCGAACCCACGGGAGAATGTGAGTGCCATAACTCTTAGGAGTGGAACAATTGTTGAACAGTAAATGACGCCAATTCGAGAGAAAAACAACGCTGAAACAAGCAAAAATGATAATGCAATTGTCAAAAAATCCACAAGTACCGAAGAAGCAAATGACGCCAATCCCCAAGAGGAAAATGACGCCACAACCCGAAGAAAAATAAAGAATCCAATATCCGAACCAGCACCATCTCATTATGCTACACAACCTCCTTTTCCATCGAGATTTATAAAGAAAGATAAGCAAGCTGAGGAGAAGGAAATCCTAGACGTTTTCCAAAAAGTCGAGATCAACATTCCTCTTTTAGAGGTAATCCGGAAGGTGCTAAGGTACGCTCGTTTCCTTAAAGAACTTTGTACTAATAAAAGAAGACTAACCGGGCATGAGAAGGTAAATCTCGGCCAACAGTGGTTCGAATGTATATACAAAGATTTTTTTTTAAACTTCTTACTATTAGATAATATCCATAAATCTCATGATAGGTACCCAAAGATTCATAGTGAACTTCGATGGGAGCTTCTCTTGAAGCAATAACGCATTGCTCTAGTCGCCACCAGAGCCACAAAGGACTATCTAAATTGATTCTTTTCTGCCTATAAGCTCCAATCGCATCATAGGAATTACAAAAAAAGGCTCCCTTGTAGACTTATAGTTATTATCGTCAATTCTTTCATTTTGATAGCTTTTTCGATTCCATGGATTATACCTATTCACACAAATACCTCGATGATTCCCACTCGTTAATACATAGAGCCCAATAAGCATATCTTGAGTAGGTACGGAAATGGGATCCCCAATAGCTGGAGACAAGAGATTCATATGAGAAAACATAAGTAAACGAGCCTCCGCTTGTGCCTCTAAAGATAAAGGTACATGAACGCCATTTGATCCCCATCAAAGTCGCATTGGATCCCTTACAAACTAATGGATGTAACCAAATAGCGCGTCCTTCCACTAAAATAGGTTGGAATGCTGATACCTAATCTATGCAGAGTAGGCACTCTATTCAAAGAATACAGATGTCCCCGCATAACTTCTTGCAATATTTCCCATAGAATGAAACTTTTTAGACTAAAAATTTGAATTATCTTCAATTCAAATAGAAATGAATGGAATAATTAGTTCTAGTTATTAAATATAAATAATTAGTTCTAGCTATTATACTATAAAAAATAATTAATTTCATTTTCATTTTTAATAATGAATAAATTCAATTTTCATTTTATTTTTTAGTTATCTTATTCTTATTATGGTTATATAGGATAGTCTAATAAAAGGATAAGAATAAAAATGAAATTAAAGAAAAAGATACAACCCATAGAAATGAAATCCAGATCATAATGAGAGACTCCTTTCTTTTGTTTTCATTCATAAAGACAAAAGCTAAGATGAAAAAAAGAATCGACCCTTCGAGTATTCCACCAAATTGCCTGAGAAAACTGAGAGTAAAAGGGACATATATATGTTATGGAATACCCATCTATATTGAATTGTGAATACAGAAATGATAAAATATTTTCTGATTGGACCAAATAAAAATTAATATGGGTTTCCGATAAAGACGAAAGATGGATAGACAAACAAGAAAATAGGTAAAGACCCTTCGATATAAGAATCTGTATCTATATCTACTAAATTCAACGGTTTCGCATAAAAAGAAAGCAAATAAATAAACGAAAGAAAATAAACAATTGAAAGGAGAGGGAAAGGAGGGAGAAAGGGGGAAGGAGGGGCATCCTAATGAGATCCTAATCTCAAGACACAAAAGGGGATATGGCGAAATTGGTAGACGCTACGGACTTAATTGGATTGAGCCTTGGTATGGAAACCTACCAAGTGATAACTTTCAAATTCAGAGAAACCCTGGAATGAAAAATGGGCAATCCTGAGCCAAATCCTATTATTTTATTATTGTAGTTCTTGGTCTGTGAAGATACGTTGTTAGGTGCTCCATTTTATTTTCCCATTGAGGCCGAACCTAAACCTGTGCTCGAGAGATAGCTGTCCATACACTGATAAGGGATGTATGGATTATCGAGTAGAGAGGAGCCATGGTGGTCCCCCCGGACCGCCCAGATCCCACGAGTGAATAGAAAGTTGGATCTACATTAGATCTCACCTAAATCGGCCCACGTTTCAGCGGTTTTGACCCGACGACTTCCATCGAAGTTGAAGGACCAAGGCATGTTCGCCATACCTTGCAAAATCGGTAAAGTGGGCATGAAGAGGGCGATGTACGACTTGGGAACCTCTATTAACGTGATGCCTCTATCTGTGTACAATACTCTTTCAACTGACCCATTGAAGGAAACGAAGGTCACTATTCAATTGGCGGGTCGTTCAATTATTTACTCGGAGGGAGTCTTGGAGAATGTCTTGGTAAAGGTAAACGAATTAATCTTTCTGGCCGATTTCTATGTAATTGACATGGAAAACGACCGCTCAAACACTTCATCCGAAATTCTCCTTGGGCGACCTTTTCTTAGCGCCGCCAACACTAAAATCGATATTCGAAGTGGAATCCTCACAATGGAGTTCGATGGTGAGGTCGTTAAATTTAATGTTTACAAAGCGATGCAGTATCCTGATGATGTTCAAAGCATTAATTTTATCGATATAATTGAGCCTGCGATTGATGAGTTTGTTGAGACTAATTTTGTTAATAAAATTTGCAGGAAATTTGATGATTTCGATGATGAATTCAGGGAGTTGAAACAAACTTTCTCTATTGATTCCATTAATTCTAACGAAATCACTACACCTTCAAAAACTAAATTATTACCTTCGGTTTTGTAGGCTCCTCAGATTAAACTAAAGGAATTATCGGATCACTTAAAGTATGTTTTTTTGGGAAACGATGATACGTTGTCGGTTATTGTGTCGAACAAGCTAAGTAAAGACGACGAAAATGACCTTGTGGAAATACTACGTGCGCACAAAGAAGCCATTGGGTGGACAATTGCCGACATCAAAGGGTTAAGTCCCTCAACGTGTATGCATAAGATAAAGATCGAGGAAGGAGCGAAACCATCACGTAAAGGACACGTCGACTAAATCCGCCTATGATGGAAGTGGTAAAAAAAGAAATTCAAAAGCTATTTGATGTCGATGTTATCTATCCCATCTCGGATAGTAGTTGGGTAAGTCCGATACATGTTGTGCCTAAGAAGACTGGAGTAACAGTAATCAAAAACTCAGAAGGTGAGTTAATTTCGACTAGAGTGCAAAATGGATGGCGAGTTTGTATCGATTACAGGAAGTTGAACTCTTTAACTCGCAAAGATCATTTTTCGTTACCTTTTATTGATCAATTAATAAAAAGATTAGCCAGTAAAACTCACTACTGCTGTCTTGATGGATTTTCAGGTTTCTTCCAAATTCCGATGGCACCTGAAGATCAAGAAAAGACGACGTTCACATGCCCTTTTGGAACGTTCGCCTATAGACCAATGCCCTTCGGTTTATGCAATGCACCAGCCACATTTCAACGTTGCATGCTTAGTATCTTTTTTGATTTTATCGAGAAGGGTATAGAGGTATTCACGGACGACTTCACTGTTTATGGTAACACCTTTACCGAATGCCTCTTTAATTTATCAAATGTTTTGAAGCGATGCCTAGAATACAACCTTGTTTTAAACTATGAAAAATGCCATTTTATGGTCGATAAAGGGTTGATTCTAGGACATATAGTTTCTTTTAACGGTATTGCGGTCGATGAAGCCAAGACCGATGTTATTCGCTCACTCCCTTACCCGACTACGGTTAGGGAAGTATGTTCTTTTCTTGGTCATGCAGGATTTTACCGACGATTTATCAAGGACTTCTTAAAGATCGCACAACCGTTATGCAGTCTTCTTCACAAGGACCAAATCTTTGATTTCAATCCAGAATGCAAAAAGTCGTGGAACACCTTAAAGGAAAAGCTAATTACGGCTCCAATTGTAGAACCACCGAATTGGGAATATCCATTCGAGTTGATGTATGATGCATCTGACACTAGCGTTGGCATGGTTCTCGGTCAGAAAATCGACAAAGAGCAACACGTTATTGCTTACGCGTCTTGAACTTTAGACTCAGCTCAGAGAAATTATTCCACTACCGAAAAAGAGCTTCTTGCTATAGTATTTGCTTTAGAAAAATTTTGTTTGTATTTATTAGGTACTAATATTATCGTTTTTTTTATCATGCAGCATTACGGTACCTGATGAGCAAGAAAGAAGCGAAGCTGAGGCTAATTCGTTGGATTCTACTTCTCCAAGAATTTAATTTGGAAATAAAGGATAAGAAGGGACGAGAAAATCTGGTGGCCGATTACTTGAGCCGAATTCCCATCACTTCGTCTGATCCGCCGATCAAAGAGGAGTTTCCCGAAGAGCACTTAATGTTAGCGCAACAAGGGAATTTACCATGGTTTGCTGACATGGTAAATTACTTAGCTACGGGTAAAATTCCGATGCACCTACCAAAAGCGGTAATTAATAAAATTAAGAGGGAGTCTCAATATTACATTTGGGATGACCTTTATCTTTGGAAACACTGCTCCGATCAGGTAATTCGACGATGTGTAGCTGAAGAAGAGGTAAATTCGATCCTTAATTTCTGTCATTCGTATGCATGTGGTGGTCATTTTGGACCGAAGTGAACTGCTCATAAAATATTAGAATGCGGTTTCTTTTGGCTGAATATATTTAGAGATGCTTATTTTTATTGTAAATCATGCGAAAAGTGTCAAAGAGCAGGTAATTTAAGTCGTAGGAATGAAATGCCTATGAATCTAATCCATGTATGCGAAATTTTTGATGTGTGGGGTCTTGATTATATGGGACCTTTTGTGTCATCTTACGGTAACACTTATATAATTCTTGCAGTCGATTATGTTTCAAAGTGGGTCGAAGCGAAAGCAACCCAAATTGTAGCACCCCAAACCCAAATTTCGAAGTTATGGCGGATCCGCATGCCACATCAAAACGTAAAAAAAAATTCCATTCTAAGTCCGTAAAATCGTACTTGATGTTCAAAAGATTAATTTCATTATAGGTTAAAGTGAATGGAAGTCAGGCACCGGTAGGAAACCGAAAAGAGGTGGTGAGTCCATCGATTTGCTTAAGTACCAAGCTCCTTCGGATCCAATCCTAGACATGCATACTACCATTGCCACACCTTAACGTCATGGATATTTCTAGAAACCAATTTGATTAAGTCATTTTTAGGAAAAGTGATTAATTTTGGAAAATACTTTCATTGCGGAAGCTTTGCTTGTTGTCGTGTTATTTTGAAATCAATTGTTGTTTTTGAAAACGCGCCCTAAAGCTATCCAATTTTGACAGTTAAAATAAGTAATACCTATCTTAGTAATACATATTAAAACCATCAAAAATAATTAAGCGGCCTTATTACATTTGAAAACCCAAAACTTCAAACGTAAATAAAAGGATGTCCAGTTCACCAGAAGAAAATCAAACTTTCAGAAATGGTGGCCACTCCGAATTCCCTCACAGCTCCAAGCCCACTATGGTTGGGGATTTCCTGCGTGGATGAAAATAAAAGGGTGAGTTTGGGAAACTCGGTGTAAAATTACCTAACCATAGCCTATATCACTCAACCCACGAAACATAATAAGTTGGCCTTAGCCTGCAATGTAATTCGAATAAAGCCCATAGTCCCATAATGAATGTAACAAATATTACATGTTTATGCGAAACCCAACCATATCCAACCGTATACACCCCGTACCAACCTTACACCGTGTGGGAGACAACTCGACCCACCTAATCGCTACACACCACGTAATTTGCAGCATGGCTGCTGCATGAATAATGTGACAGAGTCACCAGATCTGATAATCGTGGCAAAGCCACCGTAATGTATATATGTGGCGAGGCACCGAAACGTATATATGTGGCGAGGCACCAGATCGGATATTTGTGGCATAGCCACCGAACGCTTCCTCCATAATATAACCTATGTCCCCATGCAATGAGATATATAATCATGGCATACATCATACGTAATCGATCGTCATGCTTTTCGGTCAAAATTAACCCTAGGGTATAATGGTAATTTTGCACCTAGGGGTATAACAAGAATTTTCCATACATAGGGGTATTATAGTAATTTAGCTAATTTTAGGGTTTTCATGCATATCCTAATTATTTACGTACTATCGAACACTTACTCGCATATACTTACGAATTGGGCCCGTTGGCCCATGAACCCGATCTTTGGCCCATTAAGCCCAAATTATCAAAATGTACTGAAATCGCGCGTCTGCAGTTTATTACTTTAGATTACCAAATATACAAACCCAACTATTTTACGAGCATTCAGACACTCAAATTCCCAAAATAATCGACTTTTGGCATTTCGCTTTTCGCTTTTGCCAATCTAGTCTATAAGAGGTGTCGATTACACACTGCTTCCGATGATATCTTGTGAGATCCACACACGAACCGCCTACAATTGGATTACTAACACGTTAATCTAACTATTCAAATACAAACTACGTATTAAACCCTTACAATATTCGGTCAACCACACCTACAGATCATAGTAAGCTTATAAGAAATCAATAAGCAACTCATTAACAAATTTTTGTCAATGTTTACCACATAATCATAATTTCACTGCAAGCTGTCTTTCTGAGCAACAGTCACTAAATCATTTATAACTGGATCTACGAAACTCCAAATCAAGTACCGTTAATTTTCCCTGAAAATAGACTCATATATCTTCTATCCATAAAATTTTCAGAATTTTTGGTTTAGCCAATCAATACCAGATTTTTCTCAAAGTTTCCCATGTTTCACTGTTTGACTAATCTGACCACCCTTCATTACGAATCAAATTTCTCATTGTACAGAATTCAAAATATGTTCTTGTTTATTTCATTAGAAACTAGACTCAATAAGCTTTAATTACATAATTTATGCAGCTTTTAACTCATCTCCCACAATTTATGGTGATTTTCCAAAGTCACGTTACTGCTGCTGTCCCAAGCAGATTTATTACCAAATCACTCTTTCACACATACCTTGCATGCATGTTATTTAAACATGTATATCACCAATCAATCATCACATATCTATGATTTTACTTAAGAATAATCTCCATTTCATCATTTAAAATCACAACATGTTAGCTGATTTTTCCCTTTAACATCTAAGGCACATGCATGCTCATTTGTTTGGCTCAACTTCACCTATCTTCCATTTTTCATCAAAAGAACATGAAACAACAACCATTTCCTTCATTTTAATTCATGACTAAATGCTCACAACACAACTAAAAATCAAAATATACTTCAAGAGTTAAGATAGAATCAAGAAGAACTCATGAACCTCAAAATAGAAGCAAGGTACCAAGAACTTACCTTCAATTTTCCTCCTCCTAATGACCGAAAACTCAAGAGCTTTCTCCTCTCCTTTCTCTTCTCTAACTTTCAGCTATGATGAACAAAGATGGACAAAACTTTGTTCTTTTCACCCCTTTTTCTTTTAATAAAACTCCATATTTCATCCATTTAATTCTTTAATACAAAAGACATGAAATTCTTATCATGAAACATTTACCTAACCCATTATCATGAAATATTTACCTAACCCATTATCATGGAACATTTACCTAACCTATTATCATGGAACATTTACCTAACATTTTATCAATTTGTATCAATTTGTACCATAAATTATGGATATCAAGTGTACATTTTGTCTACAACAACATGATGGCTGGCCACTTCATGTAAAATGGGAGGTTTGTCATGCAAATCCTCCTATTTTGCACTCCTATTTATTTGGTCACTTCAATTTAGCCTATAGCATTTTCAAACATCTTCACATAGGTCCTATTTCATAATTTCACTCACAAATGACAAAATTAAAGCATGAAATTTGGCCAACGTTCACAGAATTCCCGAAAATTGGGGCGTTACAACTCTACCCTCCTTAAAAAAATTTCGTCCTCGAAATTTACCTAATCCAAACAGATGAGGGTATTGCTGTTGCATCGTCTCTTCTGGCTCCCAAACTCAGAAGTTTCCCCTTCCTTAACTTGTTGAAAACGAGCGACCAAAGACTCATCGTTCAACTATTTTTCCTTAATCTGATCCACCCAGGTTGGCCTCACTTGCAACTCGACCAGACTTCCATCATCATCTGAGACTCGCACGAGCAAACATTGCTCTCAGATCAGATATAGCTCTACGACTTAGAGCATCGGCTACCATATTAGCCTTGCTTGGGTGATACTCGATCGAACAGTCATAATCCTTAAGCAACTCAATCCATCTCCTTTGCCTAAGGTTTAGCTCCTTCTGAGTCAACAAATACTTAAGACTCTTATGGTCAGTGTATAATACACCTTTCTCCGTACAAGTAATGTCTCCAAATCTTAAGTGCAAATATCACTGCTGCCAACTCTAAATCATGAGTCAAATAGTTTCCCTCATGAGGCTTAAGCTATCGTGATGCATATGCAACCACCTTACCCTCTTGCATTAACACGTAGCCCAAACCCACGTGTGATGCGTCACTATACACACTAAAATCCTTCCCAGACTCCGGCTGAATCAACACAGGTGCTTTAGTCAGAACTTTCTTCAACTTCTCAAAAGCTTCCTGCTGCTTCTCAGTCTATACAAACGGTACTCCTTTTCTTATGAATTTTGTCAGAGGTGCTGCCATCACAGAAAAAACCTTCCACAAACCTTCTGTAGTATCCTGCCAACCCTAGGAAACTTTGAATTTCCGACACCGTCCTAGGTGTCTTCCACTCCAAAATTGCTTCAATTTTTTTGAGGGTCCACCTTAATCTCCTCAGCAGAGACCACATGTCCTAAGAAAGTTACCTCCCTCAACCAAAGTTCAGACTTGCTGAACTTCACAAAGAGTTCCTTCTCCCTTAACACTTGCAGCACTATATGGAGATGCTCATCATGTTTCACTTTAGTTTCAGAATATACCAGGATATCATTAATAAAGACGACTACGAACTGATCCAAACATGGTTGGAACACACGATTCATCAGATCCATAAACGCTACAGGAGCGTTCGTTAGTCCAAATGGCATAACCAGAAACTCGTAATGACCATACCGAGTCCTGGATGTCATCTTTTGGATATCTGCCTCCTTGACCCTTAACTGATGATATCCAGATCGAAGATCAATCTTGGAGAATACAGAAGCTCCTCTAAGCTGGTCGAATAGATCGTCAACCCTTGGCAGTGGATACTTATTCTTAATCGTCAATTTGCTCAACTGGCGATAATCAATGCACATTCGCATCGTACCATCCTTCTTTTTCACGAATAGCACTGGTGCTCCCCATGGAGACACGCTTGGCCTAATAAAGCCCCTATCCAACAACTCTTGAATTTGAGCATTTAACTCTACTAACTCCTTGGTGCCATCCTATACGGTGTGATAGACACAGCGCCATTCCGAGCAACAAGTCTATTCCAAACTCAACTTCTCGATTCGGAGGCAATCACGAAGCTCCTCCGAAAAACATCTTGGAACTCCTTTACGGTCCTAACCTTATCCACCGTCACCCTCCTTTTACGATCGACTTACAAATGCCAAATAGGCTTCACAACCTTTCCGAATCCACTTTTTGGCTCTTAAAGCCGACACCACATTGGACAAATAATCCCTTCGCTCACCTATCACTATAACCTCCTCATCCTTTGTGGTCCTTAACACCATTCATTTAGCAGCACAATCCAGGGTCGCCTTATGCTTAACAAGCCAGTCCATTCCCAAAATGAGATCAAACTCTCCGAACGGTAACTCCATCAGATCTCCAGGGAAAATCTTACCTTGAGTTTCTAAGGGTACATCCCTATACAGTTTGTCTACCCTAACCGAGTGACTAAAATGACTTAGTACAGATACCCCACTCACAATCTCCTCAGAGCAGTCCAAGTTGTCCATAATCCGTTCTGTGGCCTCCAACCAATATTCCGCCACATTCGGGGCTATACCAGATGCACCCCTAAAGATCTCCACTCCGTTGGCCCAGAGTCGTTCAGAAATCGATCCTCAAATTTCGTTGTCTAAACTTGTTCCGGCAACCCTTTCCAGAACACGAAGCATTGCCTGTGACAGGGCATCATCCTCGGCGGCCCTATCATACGGCCCATTCTCATCCGTCGGTGGTGGTCGTGCTACTCCAGTAGGTATGTGTTCAGAAGACGAAGTTCCAGCTTGAGTACTACCTCGGCCTCGACCACGGCCTCTTCCCCGAGTAACTCTCGTACTCATATCAATTTATCTTGATTACCAATTTTTATGCATCAATTCAATATTCCAGTGTTTATTATAGATGTTTTATGAATCAGATTCAAAGTTTGTTTTCGCAGAATCGAAGTCTAGCTACAGTTTCAGTCTCTTATCAGATTTTCCTATGGTTTCAGTATCATCCTATCTAGAGTATCCTAGCAGGATTTTAGTACAGACAGATAATTCAGAAGAATATTCAGAAAAGTTCAGATTAATACTTACAGGCTTGGGCCGGAGATTCGGAATGCCACCTTTTAAAGATCTAAATTTTAAAAATCGCGTTTTTCGCAATCTTTATAATTTTTTTTTGAAAATCTTGGTTTTTTTTTGTAAACCCATTCCACAGCCGAGTTGTTGCAACCTAGGCCCTGATACCACTAAATGTAGCACCCCAAACCCAGCCCAGAAGTTATGGCCGGATCCGGCATGCCACATCAAAAACGTAAAAAAAAAAATTCCATTCTAAGTCCAAAAATCGTACTTGATGTTCAAAAGATTAATTTCATTATAGGTTAAAGTGAATGGAAGTCATGCACCGGTAGGAAACCGAAAAGAGGTGGTGAGTCCATCGGACTGCTTAAGTACCAAGCTCCCTTCGGATCCAATCCTAGACATGCATACTACCATTGCCACACCTTAACGTCATGGATATTTCTAGGAAACCAATTTGATTAAGTCATTTTTAGGAAAAGTGATTAATTTTGGAAAATACTTTCATTGCGGAAGCTTTGCTTGTTGTCGTGTTATTTTGAAATCAATTGTTGTTTTTGAAAACGCGCCCTAAAGCTATCCAATTTTGACAGTTAAAATAAGTAATACCTATCTTAATAATACATATTAAAACCATCAAAAATAATTAAGCGGCCTTATTACATTTGAAAACCCAAAACTTCAAACGTAAATAAAAGGATGTCCAGTTCACCAGAAGAAAATCAAACTTTCAGAACGGGTGGCCACTCCGAATTCCCTCACAGCTCCAAGCCCACTATGGTTGGGGATTTCTTGCGTGGATGAAAATAAAAGGGGTGAGTTTGGGTAAACTCAGTGTGTAAAATAACCCAACCATAGCCTATATCAGCTCAACCCACAGAAACATAATAAGTTGGCCTTAGCCCAGAACAGAATTTAGAATAAAGCCCATAGGCCCATAACAGAACAGAACAGATATTGCATGTTTATGCAGAAACCCAACCATATCCAACCGTATACACCCCCGTACCAACCTTACACCGTGTGGGGAGACAACTCGACCCACCCAACCGCTACACACCACAGAATTTGCAGCATGGCTGCCAGAACAGATAATGTGACAGAGTCACCAGATACAGATAATCATGGCAGAGGCACCAGAACAGATATATGTGGCAGAGCCACCAGATTAGATATTTGTGGCATAGCCACCAGAACGCTTCCTCCATAATATAACCTATGTCCCCATGCAACAGATATATAATCATGGCATACATCATACAGAATCAGATCGTCATGCTTTTCAGTCAAAATTAACCCTAGGGGTATAATGGTAATTTTGCACCTAGGGGTATAACAGTAATTTTCCATACATAGGGGTATTATAGTAATTTAGCTAATTTTAGGGTTTCCATGCATATCCTAATTATTTACGTACTATCAGAACACTTACCGCGCATACTTACCGAATTGGGCCCGTTGGCCCATGAACCCGATCTTTGGCCCATTAAGCCCAAATTATCAAAATGTACGAAATCACGCGTACTGCAGTTTATTACTTTAGATTACCAAATATACAAACCCAACTATTTTACGAGCATTCGCACACTCGCAAATTCCCAAAATACTGACTTTTCGGCATTTCGGCTTTTCGGCTTTTGCCAATCTAGTCTATAAGAGGGTGTCAGTTACACACCTGTTTCCAACGATATGCTGACGAGATCCACACACGAACCGCCTACAATTGGATTACTAACACGTTAATCTAACTATTCAAATACAAACTACGTATTAACCCCTTACAATATTCGGTCAACCACACCTACAGATCATAGTAAGCTTATAAGAAATCAATAAGCAACTCATTAACAAATTTTTGTCAATGTTTACCACATAATCATAATTTCACTGCAAGCTGTCTTTCTGAGCAACAGTCACTAAATCATTTATAACTGGAGCTACAAAACTCCAAATCAAGTACCGTTAATTTTCTATAAAAATAGACTCATATATATTCTATCCATAAAATTTTCAGAATTTTTGGTTTAGCCAATCAATACCAGATTTTTCTCAAAGTTTCCCATGTTTCACTGTTTGACTAATCTGACCACCCTTCATTACGAATCAAATTTCTCATTGTACAGAATTCAAAATATGTTCTTGTTTATTTCATTAGAAACTATACTCAATAAGCTTTAATTACATAATTTATGCAGCTTCTAACTCATCTCCCACAATTTATGGTGATTTTCCAAAGTCACGTTACTGCTGCTGTCCCAAGCAGATTTATTACCAAATCACTCTTTCACACATACCTTGCATGCATGTTATTTAAACATGTATATCACCAATCAATCATCACATATCTATGATTTTACTTAAGAATAATCTCCATTTCATCATTTAAAAGCACAACATGTTAGCTGATTTTTCCCTTTAACATCTAAGGCACATGCATGCTCATTTGTTTGGCTCAACTTCACCTATCTTCCATTTTTCATCAAAAGAACATGAAACAACAACCATTTCCTTCATTTTAATTCATGACTAAATGCTCACAACACAACTAAAAATCAAAATATACTTCAAGAGTTAAGGTAGAATCAAGAAGAACTCATGAACCTCAAAATAGAAGCAAGGTACCAAGAACTTACCTTCAATTTTCCTCCTCCTAATGACCGAAAACTCAAGAGCTTTCTCCTCTCCTTTCTCTTCTCTAACTTTCAGCTATGATGAACAAAGATGGACAAAACTTTGTTCTTTTCACCCCTTTTTCTTTTAATAAAACTCCATATTTCATCCATTTAATTCTTTAATACAAAAGACATGAAATTCTTATCATGAAACATTTACCTAACCCATTATCATGAAATATTTACCTAACCCATTATCATGGAACATTTACCTAACCTATTATCATGGAATATTTACCTAACCTTTTATCAATTTGTATCAATTTGTACCATAAATTATGGATATCAAGTGTACATTTTGTCTACAACAACATGATGGCTGGCCACTTCATGTAAAATGGGAGGTTTGTCATGCAAATCCTCCTATTTTGCACTCCTATTTATTTGGTCACTTCAATTTAGCCTATAGGATTTTTAAACATTTTCACATAGGTCCTATTTCATAATTTCACTCACAAATGACAAAATTAAAGCATGAAATTTTGCCAACATTCACAGAATTCCCGAAAATTGGGGCGTTACACAAATAATAATGCGAGAACTACTGTTAATTTTTTAAAGAATTTTATTTTTTCTAGGTTTGGCACACCAAGGGCGATCGTTAGCGATAGAGAAACCCATTTCATCAATCGAATTATTGAAGCACTCATGAAAAAATTTGGCGTGACACAGAGAATTGCCACGGCTTACCATCTGCAAACAAATGGGCAAGCGGAGGTGTCAAATCGTGAAATTAAGGCGATTCTGGGAAAGATTGTCAAACCGAACCGCAAGGATTGGAGTTTAAAGTTATCCGAAGCACTTTGGGCGTATAGAACGGCTTACAAAGGGCCGATCGGAATGTCTCCATACCGCCTAGTTTTTGATAAACCGTGCCACTTACCGGTTGAACTTGAGCATCATGCTTATTGAGTGGTGAAGCAATGTAACATGGAGATGGAAGTGATTGGAGAAACACGAAAATTACACATTCAAGAGTTAGAAAAAATTCGACGAAATGCTTACGATAATGCCAAAATCTATAAAGAAAAGACGAAAGAACTCCACGATCGAAGGATATCCTTTAAATCATTTAATGTTAATCAAAAGGTTTTGCTATTCAATTCTAAAATTAAGCTTTTTCCAGGAAAACTTCGATCAAAGTGGCTCGGACCATTCAAGGTAACTCAAATTTTTCCTTATGGCGCCGTGGAAATAGAAGACGACTCAGGAGTTCGATTCAAGGTTAACGAGCAAAGATTGAAGCCATATTATGATAACGCCCCTATCGGATTGGTTGAAGAGATTGAATTGGAGGAACCCAAGCTTTGAAATCGGGTCGTCGAGCTAACGACGTTAAACAATGGCGCTTAATGGGAGGCAACCCATTTCGTTTTCATTTCTTGTTTTCAATCTTTAGTTTTTTTTTATTAATTTCGCTTAATTATTTTTAATTCTTTGATTCGAATTTTGTAGGTACTCCGAGCATTTTAATTTGGACAAAGCCGAAGTAAAGAATTGGTTCAATTAAAGCATAAATTAACCGAATTCAAGGCCAATTTCCAGCAAATATCGTGAAAGGGCAGTAGCAGGGTCCCCCATGTTCTAGACTCACCATAACATTAAGTGAGGGGGAGCGTATGGTGCACATTAGAAGCTAGAATAGGGCCGGCGCAAGATAGCACAACCCAACCCACCTTTTGTCCCCTTGCCGCCAACACCCTCACATCAATCAGGGAGTACTTTCACCCTCTCTTGTGCATTTTAATTTTTATTGTTCATATTGGGGCAATATGATCTTAAGTGCTGGGGGGTGGGATTAGACTCAAGTTAACTCTTGTTTGTTCGTTGATTTGAAATTGAGTATTTCTTGATTATGACTGTTGACTTATCTTGGTTGCCAATCTCTAATTTATTGAGTTTCTTTGTGTTTCTTTGTGAATTCAAGCATGTTCTTGTTGAATTTAGGATTCAAGATAGCATGGCATGATTAATTTGAGTAAATTTTTCTTGGTAATTTCATGCTTTCATTGATCGAATTGGATACATGACTTAGTTCACATGTAATACCCTGAAAATCTTTATAGTAATATATTATCCTTGATATAATAAAATAAGGAAATAAAGTGATAAAAAGGGAAGTTTTGAGTTATGGCAACATTGGGAAGTAAATTATGATATCTTGATTCAGGAAGGGACTAAATTGTAAAAGTTAGAAAAGTTTTGTTGCCTAAGAGTAAATACTCAAGACTTAAAGGGTTAAAGTGTAAATATGAAAAAGTTGAAGGACCAATAGTGTAAATATTTTAAGGGTAGAATGATCTAGAAACTAAGGAAAATGGATGAATTAGGACCAAATTGAATAAGTGAAGAACTATGAGGGACTAAATTGCAATTTTATCAAATTAAATGATGACTCAAGGATGGAATTCTAAAAGATCATGAAGGGCAAAATGGTCAATTAGTAAGAGAGAGAATTCTAGAATGTAATGATTATGTTAATGATATTTTAAATTAATTAATTAGATAAATATTATTTTATTAATATTTTATGAGATATTTAATATTATTTTATTATTATTTATTTAGTATATAAGGAAAGAAAGATGAAGAATTTTCATCATCTTTCCTTTCCATGCAAACTAACGTGAGAGAAAGAGAGGAAGAAAGAAAGTTTTACTTTCTTTACAATTTGGTCCTTTACCAAAAATTCACCATTTTCACCCAAAAATCAAATGAATTTCCATAGCTACCAAGAGAGAAAATGTTAAGGAGAACATGGGGAGTTAGAATATCAAGTTGGATTCAAGAAATAGAAGCTGGAGGAGAGAAAATCAAGTTAAAGATTGGTATCAAGAGAATAAGGTAAGTACATCAAGATTTCAATATGTTTTTAAGTTTGTTATTGTTGATAAATCATGGAAATAATGTTATAGTAGAGTTTTATTACATAAGGTCCTATGTTCTTGATATGTTAGTGAAGAGAAAATAAGAGAAAGTGATGAGAAATGGTGTAGAAAAAGAAAATAAGGGTGTTATAACATGGTAATTAATATCTTGCACTAAAACAGTTATGGACAGCAGCAGTAGTCTAACTTTGAAAAATCACCATAAATTTTATAAATTGAATTAGAAGATGAAAAAATATGGAATTAAATCTTAATGAGTCTAGTTTCTCATAGAAGAAACAGTGTAAGCAATGAATTTGTAAATTTTGATATATAATGAATTTTGTGAGAAAAGGTCAGAATGAATTCAGGTTCCCTGTTCAGACTTTGAAAAATAATAAAAAATGAAGAAAAATAATTAGAGGCTTAAATTTATATTTATAGAATCCTGAATGAGTCTAGTTTTATTAGAAACAAACTAGAACATCATTTGAATTCTGTAAAAGGAGATAACTAATTTTTAGTGAAGAAGGGTCAGAATTGTCAGACAGCAGAACAGGGTGACTTTAATGAATAAACTGTACTAATTGGCTAAACCAAAAATTCTGAAAATTTTATGATAAGAATAAATGTGAGTCTAGTTTCAGGAAAAATTAACGGATCTTAATTTCGAGTTCTGTAGCTTAATATATAAATAATTTAGTGACTATGATGCAAATGGACAGTTTTGAATGTACATATAAGTAAATAGTGAAATTATTGATAATGTTACTTGTTGTATGTTATATAAATTAAGGATGTGGAATGGAGAGGAGGAGGAGGAAAATATGTATGAATATTCATCTAGCATGGCTAATTTGCATGTTTTAGGCTCGGGGACTAAATTGAATAAAAGTAAAATTTTATGGGCAATTTTGTAAAAATGTCGAAATGACTAAATTGCATGAAATAGATTATTTTATTATTTAAATTACAAAATTTAACGAAATTATCAGTTTAGTTCAAGATCGGGAAAACATGTTTTAGGGATTAAATTGAAAAGTGTTGAAATTATGGAAAATTTTGATATTTTATAGAATTCATGGACTGTTATCAATATATATGAGAATAATAGTTGGAAATAAGGATTAAATTGCAAGAATTTTACTTTCCGTCCCTAAGGATGAAATCGTCATTAATTAAAGTTTAGGGGCAAAATGGTAATTTTGCCTAGAGCATTAATTAAATGTATTAGAATATGAAATGAATGAAAATGATGATCAAATTTATTTATAAAGATCCGGACGACACAAATACGAGACTTGATCATGGAAAAGAAAATATATCAGAATAATGAAATAATAAACACGAGCAATCAATGAGGTAAGTTCGTGTAACTTGAATTATATTCTGAAATGCTTGAGGTTGTATGTTATTGATGTGAATATGATTTGAATGTTCATTGTATGAAAATTTATAAAACATTGATATATTTGATAAAATGGGAAGAAATTCGGTTGAATGAAAGGAAAATTCGATGGATCTCGAAAAGGAATTGACGGTAAAAGGATCTAGCCGGACGGGTGATCCTATCTGATATAGCCCTCCAAGAATATGTGTAAAATGGATTTAGCCGGATGGGTAATCCGAATTAGGTCTGAATTTAGCTTTGATGGTAATTGAGATCCAAGCTCATTAGAGTAATTGTCGTTGCGAGGATTTAGCTTTGGCCGGTAATCCCACAATACTCTATGAGTTTATATTGCGAGATTTAGCTTTGGTGGTAATCCCGCTGCAAGGATGAGGTTCATGAGTGTGCTCCCGATATAAAATGTGTAAGACCATGGTTGAAAGATACCATGGCAACCTGATATAAAATGTGTAAGACCATGGTTGAAAGATACAGACCATGGTTGAAAGATACCATGGCAACATGACAGAAAATGAGTAAGACCATAGTTGAAAGACACTATGGCATCATGTCAAAGATAAATAAGACCGTGGATGGGAGACGCTCTAGCATCTGTTGAACAATTGATATTCGGTAATATGTATCGATGACGAATGGTTATATGAAATAATTATGAAGATAGATAAAAGAAATAAGTATAAGTACATGAAATATAATTTATGTTAAGTTTGATATAAACTATTACCTAATAAATATACATAAAATATATGGAAATGATGGAGCATGAAATATTGATATAATGAAATGAATGATATATGCTTATGAAGAAACGGTAAGAGCATGATATGTTTCATGACATGTACATATATGATTATCTTTGATATGTTGATACAAGGAAATTATGTAATTGAGACTATTATTAAACTCAAGTGCGATATGTCGAGAAAATAGGTATATCAGTGTTGAATTTATATGAGATATGTGCAAGTATACTAACAATGTTGCTGTTTGATGCTTATACAATTGTCAAACTATTGATTGAATGGTAATATATTTATTTATATGATGCATTGAATCGGTAAGTATTTAAATTTTTTTTTAGTGACCTGTAAATGGTAGTAATGCTCCGAAACCCTGTTCTGGCAGCGGATACGGGTTAGGGGTGTTACATCACAAGCCTTTCATGTGAGTTTTTGAACCTATTGAGCATATCTTTTATTCTTGCTCTTTGTTTTAATTGAGTATGCCGAACCAATTGATTCCATTCTAGAACTTGTGACTCGATGCTTGTTGAGATTACATTGTTGATTATGATGCTATGATGTGATAGAGGCATTAGGATCTAACCCATTTCTTTTCCTAAATAAAACAGCCTACCCTCTTTGTTTTACCCCTCAGTGAACCAATTTGAGCCTTATCCTTTTCTTTGATTCAGCACACTTAAAATCCGAGGCTATTTTATTTTTACCATTTTTTTGCTACCCTTTTTCATGACAAGGTGAGATTGTTTCGGGAAAGAAAAAAGTAGGAAGAAGCTGTTCAAAATAACAGTCCAGATTCAAACAAAACCAGCCAAGAGTTAACCTTGTTCGAACAGAATTTCTTTCAAACAGTGCAGTTTTTCGTGCAGATTTTTTTTTAACAGTGCAGTTTTGATTCGAATAAGCAGGAAAATAGTTTGGTTCGAGCAGAAAAGAAGAAAAAAAGGATGTTTCGAAAAAAGGGAAGAAAGAAAAAGAAGAAAAGAGAGTGAATTGTACTCTGATTGAATTTCTTGTTTCTCCTACCTTCAATTTTTCTTTGGATAATTTTCGGAATAATTTTTTCATTGTCTTGGAATTTTGAAACCTCATTTTTCAGCCTTTATCCTACCCGAACTTAGCCCCATTACAACCCGTTTGAAGTCCTCTTGATTGTTGCATCATTTTCATACTAAGTAGTGGAGATAAGATTTAGTTACAAACCTATGGTAATGCATTGGTTAGTTCAGGCTTGAGCAATTCTTTCACCCGAAACACTTGAGCAGAATGAGTGAACCCATGAGAGGAACTAAGTCTTGAATTCTTTGGAATTGATGATTGATTGAAATGCCATGGTTGATTTGCACTTAATTGATTATATCTTGCTTGATTGAGCTTGAATTTCGACATTTGCTTGGTTGGGTTTGCTTAGAAACCTTGGAAATTTTCTGAAATTGGAATTGGCAATTTTGGGTTTTTGCATGATAATTGAGAAATGCTTGAGGGCAAGCATTGAATAAGTGAGGGGGAATTTGATTAGTGTTTAAATTATACATTATTTCATGGTTGATTACTCCTTTATTAGATATTTTGAGTTGCTAACTTGGCATTTTTCATTCCTTTTTGATTTAGAACATTGAATTGCAGAAATTGAGCTTAAGTCGACGAAATTGAGCAATTTCTGGTTTTTTTGATACATGGCCGAATTACTGGGCATGACTTGGGGCATAACGTCACTGACGTGGCGTCCAGTCAGTAATTTCTAGAAAGTCTAATCAGCAATTTCTAAAAGACATTTGGCATGGAGAAAGAGACTTAACCACCCATTTAAATTCAAATTAGGATTAAGATTTATATTTATTTGTTTATTTAGGATTTTTACTCTTAATTTTGAATACTACATTTTAGGATTTTTGAGGACTATAAATACCCCATTGGGGTAAGCCTCAAGGGGGGGATGGATCCATGAGCATTCTTCACTTTGCATTTATTAAACTCTTTGTTTCTTTCTAGTTTTAATAAATTTCTCTTTTTGATTTAGTATTTACTTTATTTTCTTAAAAAGCTAAGTATGGTCTCTACCATGCTTAGCTAAGTTTTCCATAGCCAAAGGCTAAAGCAATGACTCGGTTCTAAGTCATGAGAATCAAAAAGCACTTCATACCCTCGAGGGTTACATTTTCAGTTTTTGGGCATTAAGGATTGGTAATCGACCATCCTTTTATAATCAAATCGGTTTGATTTCAAAAAGTGCACGTTGGAATAAAATTCGGTTTCGATTAACAGTTGGGAGGAAGGATTGGCCTGTGGCACTTCGACTTCCTGTGAACACGCTTAGCGGCGGTCCGCTAAGGGAAACTGAAATCGGGTTAGATTCTTATTTGAGACGACAGAATTCGAGTCGGGTTTTTCCAGATTTTCAAAGCATTGAATTAATAAGCGATTGACGCTATTAGCTCATAAAGAATTAAGGTCTAAAAATTGATTTTAGATTCTCGATTCACTTGAGAGAAAAACAAGTTATAGGGGTTGGGCCCTATAGGCTGTAACTCGCATGTGCCTAGAGGTAAAATCCCATTCGAGGATCGATTTAAATATAGGTAAGGTCTTTAGCCAAAGGCTGACTTTTATCTCTTGATTTCAATTTCAATCTTTTTAATTTACTTGTTTAATTTCAATCATTTACTTCACTTCAAACACACCCCCCTTCTACTCCTCCCTTTACTTATCACGCCTAAGCAAAGTTAAAAGCAAGAAAATCATCAAACTCCTAGTCCCTGTGGAATCGACCATTACTCTCCCTATTTTACTTATTCCAATAATTTTATCGAGATTAAGGCTATTTATTTTTGACATCATAACGACAGCATGTCACCTTGCCACGTCAGCGGACACTTCTCCTGAAGACACCCATACCTTATGTTTGCCCCTTGCCATCGTTTCACCAAAATGGCTAAGGGGCACACCTTCCCTTTTCATTGACCAATACCATGGCACCTGCAAAAGAAGAAACAGAAAGCAGAAACAGAGAAAAACAAAAAGAAAAGAACAAAATATTGTATTTTATTAGGCTATAAGGCTGAACCCTCTATAATTTTTAAGAGGGAGGAGATTGAATACAATAAAGAAAAAACAAAAACAAAGTTTAAAGAAAGAGGTAGTTTATTGATTGTATTTTTTATTTGGAAAAGTATAAAAAACAAAAGGCTCAATTTTTACCTATGGCGCTTTGTCCCCTGCCGTTGTGGGAGCCCTTCGTCGGATGAATATGTGCAGGGGCCTTCTCTCTTCTTTTCTTTTTCTTTTTTTTTAAAAAAAAACTAAGAAACCGAAAGGTTTCATACTTTTTTTGAACTTTGGGTTGTTTTTTTCGGCATTTATAACCGGACAAGAGGGGGTCTTAAAGAGAAAAGAAAAATATTTTTGTTTTTAAAGCTGACCCCAAATGAATTTTTTTTTAATTTTTTTTGCTTATATAGGACATACTATATGACATTGTTTTGGCTTAACTTTCAGACACCCAAAACAGAATGGTTTTGAGGGCCGACCCGATAACCCAATCCGAATCCCCAAGGATCCGCATGTTTTCGTGGAAATGGTCTAATTGCTGCTCTAGTCCTTCCTCCTTTAAGCACTTTTGAATATGGTCCTAATTCTGTTCTTTTTCCTTTTTTAAGTTGCACCACTTAATTTTGAATTATTTCATTTTAGTCCCCAGACTATCGACCCTTTGGGGAATGACGTGTATTGGGTTTGGGTTATTTTCCCTTTTGGTCCCTACACTTTATTGCATATTTAATCCGACCCTTTATTTACTATTTTATTTATTTATGCCCTAAAGTTTTGTTATGGTTTCGATTTAATCCCATGTTTATTTAGTCCCACCCCTTTACTTTCTGTTATTTAATTTCTAGCATTTATAATTTATGCTATTTACATTTTTGCCTATGAATTTCCCGATTGTTTTATTTTGGAATTTTATTTTAATTATTGATACTATTAATATTATTAAGTGATCATCGTTGCTAATTAATATTACTTTTGTTGAAATTTACTCAAATATCAATATTTTATCTGATTATATTATTATCATACATTTTTATACTATTTCACTATTATTATCACTATTATCATATAGTATTATTAACTGAATATTTATTATTTATTATTGTTCCTTATTATTGTATTCACTATATTATTGTCATATTATTTCATTATTTACATTGTTATTTTGTTAATACCATAATTTTGTCATCATTGTACATTGTAAATATTGCCACGTACATTTTTTTTACGCAAAAACATAAAAAATAATTAAAATCGAGGCAATGTTCGTTATTTTTGGGATTCGAGGAGTCGTGCTCCTAACTTACGAAGCATGGTCTCTCCCTACAACCGAAATAACCAAATATCCTATTTAAAACTCAAGACACATAGGACTTAGGTAATAATCAAATGGCAAATATTCTTATTTTCAAGGATTTGAGATATCGTGCCCTAACTTACAGTACATGATCTTTTTTCTCAATTGACTCTAAATAAGAAAGCCCTTTCCATAAAATTTAATTTAGTTGGCATTATTTTAATAAAATCATGCAAGAAGGGGATCGTACTTTAAATTTTCTTTGAATTCTCAATTCAGGACACTAAGACATCAAGTAATCAACTAGGTACCAATTTTGGGCATTATGAAGGTGCTAATCCTTCCTCATGCGTAACCAACTCCCAAACCCATTTCCTGGATTTTGTAGACCAAAAATTATCGTTTTAGTAAATTTAACCTCTTTATTAAAATGATTAAATTTCAAAGTGATCTAATCACACCTAGTAAAAAGGATTGGTGGCAACTCCACTTTCGTTTTCTGAAATAAAAAGTTTATTCCCCAGAAAAAAGATTTAGACAACCATCACTTGGATAACTTTGGTTATCAACTTGTGACACTTAGAGCTATGCAATATATTTGGTGTTTTGCACAACATGGCATACATAATAGTTTTCACTACCGAAAGATATGGTGCCTTACTCATTCTTCTTTTTATCTTCCAAAGTTTTAGGATTCATATCATTCGAGTGATGTATAACATGCACCATAAGCAAGTTTCCAAAAAATTTAATACATTTTCAACAAATCATTTTTCAAAATATCCCATTCTAGTGTAATTATGTTTAACATATGTATTTATATAAATTATGATAATATATGTATCGATGTCATTTTCACATGTAAAAGTATCATAAAAGTTTATGTGCCAAATGTTAGATTGCATTTTATTTTATTTACTAAAAAAATAAGCAAGTTAGCTTCTATACATGAGATCAAAGAGCAAATTGATCATTTTATTAAAATTATAATCCTTTTCTATTATTAAAATTGATTCATATGCATTAGTTTGAGGTACAATGGCACGTCACATATCATTATTTGGTTATTCTATTAGTCACACAAGTTTTAACATTAAAAATAGATGAAAATTTTAATGAAATGACCAAATTATTTTTTTATCTAACATATAGGGACTAATTTACTCATTTTTCAATATAAGGAGCAAAATGTAATCCAACTCAATGTACAAGGACTTCCATGTTGTTTTTTTTCCAATTCCAAATTATTTTATCATATTATATTTTAAAAAAAATTTAGCATACGCCCATCATGTAAATGGTATAATGTCCAGATTGTCTCGTCTTTGATTTCATTTGTCAATTAATGATTATGGATTGACAACATTGACCATTCGATGCACGGGGACTACTCATCTACTCCTTTTCTGCCATTCTCACTACCCATTGCATTCATTTTCTCTGCCCTACTGCTCCTCTGCGCTGCACTCTCCGATTGTATTTAAAGACAATATATACATATAGATGGTAAATTTTCTTGGCTGCAAGTTCACTGTAAGCCAAAATCAAAACAAACTTTTGATGGTTTAATTGTTCTTTAGCCCTTGAATTTCAGGTGCAATGAGAAATGGATTACAACCTCATCTTGTCATTATCCCAAAATCAAAACAAGCAACTCTTGGTTGAAAGTTGAAACCAAGGGCCAAGTCAAAATTGTTTTAGGATGAATCGAAAATCTAAGAGTTACAAAATTCTCATAAATAACAAGAGTTTACAAAAAGAACACTTTGGTTGATGTATGGTATAATAAGCCTGCAAGCACCGATAAAAAGTGAAGCAATGGCACCCACAAATGCGAAAAACGTCCAACTAGTCCTAAAAAAAGTACGGTAAACTTCAGCTGGATATTTAATCCCCATATTGTTACGATGATTATGTACTTGCAGTTCTATAGCTATATAATACCTTTTGCTAATAGAATCTAATTTTGCATTTTACGCGTTTTAGTCCTTTTTCACAAGTTGAGCACACAAACGATAAAATTTCTTAATGAAATTTTTACACAATAATACTACCATGCCATAGACCACAAAATAATATTAAAATAAATTTTATGACCTCGAATTTTTGGTTCTGAAATAAATGTTCCGATTTCACTGAAAACGGGGCGTTACAACAGTCTTGTGCCAGACCATGTCAATTTCACGATTTGCATACCAAACATGCAGAAAAACATAATTTTTAGACTTTCTGGGCATTCTAAAGCCTATAGATACCAAATAGAGGAAGAGAATAGGAGGCGATCAGAGAGTATTGAAGAAAACAACTTGGAGAATACCATTGAAGCCAACTCTGAAGCAGATTTCCATCAAGATTGAAGATGTCATTTTAATTAATTTCTTTGAAGTTTTTATGAGTTTTTTTTTATTTCTTGTGATTATACTGTCTTTGAGATGTTTTTATCTACAATTATGAACTAATTCTCTAGATACCTAGGAGAGATGAACCCTATGATGAATTCTATTATTTGATTTCTGGTTTACACGATAAATACTTAAATCTTGTTCTCAGTTATTTGTGCTTATCTCTTATTTTAATATTTCCTAAATATTAATTCATGTTTAATGTGCTTAAATTAGAGGAGGAAAAGCCCCTGTTTAAGAGTAGATCAAACATAATTAAGTGGAGTTGCATGCAATCCTAGAAATAGGACAACATAAATCTATCAGATTAGAGTCAAATCTAATAGGGGAATCCATAGATCGAGTTAATGCAATAATAGGGGTTTTAATTAGAAAGGAATTTCAATTAATGAACCTAGAGTCAATTGCTCTTAGTCTCGAAAAGGATATTAACATAATTTAGGTATTTCTACAGATTAAGATACCAAGTAAATAAATCATTTAATTCATATTCATAATGATAGATGAAGTCTAGGTGAATTATTTCCTGGGTATTGTTCTCTTCTTGATTATTACTCAATTGTTTTCTTGGTTTATTTTTTGTTGAGTTCTTTAGTTAATTAATTTAGTAGATTTTAGTTTAAACCAATCACTCCAATTTTTCGGTTAAATAGTAGGAAAACAGTAATTACTAGTAATTTTAGTCCTCGTGGATATGATATATTTACTCACTATAGCTATACTATTTATCGATAGGTGCACTTGCCACTCTAATGACTTTATCAAAGGATTTTGTTCCATTGGTTGCTCCAACACACCCTTTTTTTAATGAGATAAAATTAATATAGTCGATTTCGTATAGATTCCAATTATATTGATTAGTACCCGTTGTTTCAATAATTAATCGAAAAGATAAACTTTATTTTTTGCACAAAGACGGAAGGAAGGGGAAAGCAGGGGCCTTGACTCCTTTAAAATTGAAAATTTGTCTTTTACCCATTAAATGTATAAAATTATCAATTATAATGATAAAATTGTACTTTTTCCCCTCCCAAAAATAACAAGGCTTTAATTTAGTCTTTTCAAAAATTATAAAGATGTTAGCTAATACAGTTGTTAAATTGCATTTTAACTCTTATCAAAATTTATAAATTAATTCTGATCTCTCAAAAAAATTTTTGGCTTCACCCTTATTTTCACACTAGTAAAAATTCTAATCCATGTCAATTGCACCAACCAAAACATTGTGCACTAACTGGTATATGAATTACATTATATAGATATACTATTTCTTTTACCAACTTTCAACTTTAACTAGTTAAAGTAGAATAATATCTTAAGTAGAAAAAAAATTATTTAACAAATAATCCAAAGATTGTTTAAGAAGACAATTGGGATGCAACTTATCTGCGTTCGGATCGGGATGGATTTTTTTTATTTTTAAAATTCTCCTAAACAAATTAAATAGACTAACCGAAAATCCAGAAGTTACAAAATTCTCATAAATAACAAGAGTTTACAAAAAGACAAGTCAACAACACTTACTTTGGTTGATGTATGGTATAATAAGTCTGCAAAGCACTAAGAAAAAGTGCAGCAATGGCACCCACAAATGCCAAAAACGTCCAACGAATACCAAAATAAGTATTATATGCTTGAGCTGCACGATTAATCCACGTATTCTTACATTGATTATGTATTTTCTCTTTAACCCCACTGTAAATCATCGAATTAGGAATCAAATCAGTGTTCATCTTATTGAAAAGCTTAGCCACCACTTCATCACTCCCCAATCCATTGTAAAGTATGCCGGCGTCGCTCAGTTCTCTAACATCTTCGGCTCCATCAATCAATTCTCTGATGGAACTATAGTAAAAAAAAACCTAGGTACATGGGAATATTTTGCTGACACTATAACGAACTTGCTTACACAAGTTGACTTTATCTTAGAATTGTTCACACAAGTTGACTTTGTAATTTATATTATGTAAAATTTAAGATTTTTATATTATGTAAATCAAAGCTTAATATTGCATAACTAATTAGTATAAAATTTTCAAAATAATATAGCTTTATAAAGATATAGAATTCTTGATATAAGTCTCAACAAGGGAAAAAATAAGGAGAAAAAAATTGTGGTGGAAAGGGGATCGATTTCTCCTAAACAGGTGGAGAGCCGGAGAAGGATAAGAGAAAGAAGATGGTTGATGTGAAGGCTAAGAGTAATTGTTAAAGGTTGCTAATAGGGGAAGATCCCTTTCTCATGAAGATGATTTTTAAACACCGTGTTAATTGTTTATGAGCCATCATGTTTGACAATGATTTTTAATTACTGTGTTAATTGTATATAGCACATCATGTTTGACAATAATTTTTAAAGACTTTTAAACATCGCATTAATTGTTTATGGCCTATTGCCGATGTTGCTTTTATTAAATTTTGGGTAAACTACAAGTTAATCACTTCATTTTTATAAAATTTTATTTTGGTCATAAAAAAATTATATGGGATGAGAGTCTCAGGATAAAACAAAAATTAGGATAAATGTAATGTTGAAATGAATGTACTGGGAATCTTTAATGTTTATGGCCAAACCCCACCTCTCCTTGTAGCGACGTAAAAATTTTGATTTCGGTAATTGAGGCGATTATTGAAAATTTGAAAACCAACTTTCAATTTTATCAAAAAAAAGGAGTCGCCACCGATCTTTTTTATAGGTGTGATTGGACACCTAAATTTATTTTTTAAACAGAAAAAAGGTCGAGTTTAGGTCTACGTCAAAATTCAGAGAAGAATAGGGTTCGGGAGTCGGTTACGCACGAGGAAGGTATTAGCACCCTCGTGACGCCCAAAATTGATATCTTTATTAAACAAGTGTTGTCTTAATTTTCAAAATTGCAAGTTCAAAGTGACATTTAATCGTGATCTGATCAAAACACGAGAAATTTCAAGTTTCGTTTTCTTTTGAAAAGGACGTTCCGTTTTTAACACGAGTCGATTGATATTCACCCAACATAGCGATGATATCGACAACTAATATTAAATCGGTTCGTTACCTTACTTGTTAAAGTTAAAAAAAAAAAAACATGAATAAAAATATTTCTAGATAAAATATAAAAGTGATAGAAAACTAACATTGATATTGAAATAAGATGTGAACTAATATGCTAACTTCAAACGGATAAATAATAATAAAAGTTAAGAATATATAAAGCAAATAATACATAAAATATTAACAATGTATATGCGATAATAATAATCAAAGCAAAAGTAATGGATATGATACTAAACATGATAATAATAATATTAGACGAGAAATAGGGACGAACATATATAAACATATAATATCAATAAATAAAGTGATGGAAACATAATATTAAAAACACTAATAATGTTACTGTATACATGCGTGTATATATCAAGGATTTGTACATAATAATAGTATTGAAATATGCATATAATATACATAAAAATATAGTGTTTAAAATATATACATAGTGTAGCATTCAAAATGTACATTTGAGATAATATAAAAACTAATTAATATAGTAAAATATATACATATATAATGTTTAAAAGATGTATATATATAATATGTATGAAAACATAATATAATATTAGAAATACATATACATATATAAAAATTTATATATATATAGCACATGTTAAAAGAGTATACACATAAGTAAATAAAATATAATAATAATACTAAAATAAAATAATAAAAACACTATATATAGATATATACATAACAATATGAAAATGTGATATTAAAACATATATACATAATGTTGTGAAAATATACACATATATAATACAACATTAGAATATTTACATAATATATACATATTAGAAATGTTAATAATAATGTTACAAAATAATAATTAATAATATTGCATAAACACACGCATATATATTATATAATAGAACGATACTAACCATAATAATAACAATAAAAAGATGTATGAACACCGAATAATACATAATATTAAAATAAAATAGTAAGTAATAATAGTGAAAAATAATAAGTATAATAATAAATATAACGATATTAATACTATATAAAAAGAATATATATACACTCCTATAATAAAATATATGTACTAATATTAATAATAAATATAATAGAGATAAAATAAATATAATAATATATACATGGAATAGTAAAAGAAATACATAACAAATAACCTTAAAATATATATAATATTTGTGAAATATATACAATATATACGTAATTAGAAATGATAATAATATAAAAAGAACTTGTTAATACGCTACATAGATACGTACATATATGGATATAAAGAATAAGGATATTAGAAATACTTAATATACAATATTAGAAATATATGCATAACATAAAAATATATATACATAATGTAGTGTTAAAATATATACATAATATATACATATTAAGAGTAATAATAATATTAAAAACAACTATTGATAATACTTCACAAATATACATATACTAAAATATACATGATAACGTATAAAATATAATATTAAAGACATATATAACGTATACAAAAATGTATATATATGTATAACATATTACATAAGTACATTAAATACACATATATATAAAAGATTATACATTAAGACATAATAATAATGATAATAATAATATTGAGATATAAAAACAAATATAATAGAAATATTAAAATAAATAATAAAGTAATACCATCAATAAATATACCTATACATATACGTTACATAGTAAATATACACTACTACATGTAATAAATAAATATAATAAGTACATAGATTAATAATAGTAAATAATGAAAATAATAACAAGTAATTTGAAAAATAAAACAATAAACTAACATAAAAAGGACTAAATCGAACATAAAACAGAATTTTGGGGCGAATTCAAAAAAAAAGTAGAGAGGAAAGGACTTATTAGAACGCGCGCATAACCTGGAGGGACCAAGGGCGCAATATCCCCAACTATTAAAACACTGCGTTTGGCCAAGGACTAAATTGAAAAGCGCAACAAAGTCCAGGGCCGAATTAAAAGCAAAAAATATCCGATTGTAAATGCACGAAAAAGCGGAAGGGCTAAATGCCCAAATAGCCCTTCCGTTTTAAAAAACATGCGGATCTAACTGGAGCGGGTCGGATCGACCCGACCTGGAGCCAAAACGGCGCCGTTTCAAGTTAAATGGGGGGACCAAAACGCACCGTTTTGGTCCCTATAAAAGATAAAAAAAAATTAAAATTCATTTGAAAGGGGGAGAAGAAAAAAAAAGGGAGAGAAAAAGGAGAGGGGGAGGGAATCCGGCCATGGGCCGGTCACCGGTCGCTCGCCGGAACGGTGGCCGGAAATTCAAAAAGGTCAGTTTTTTTTATTATATTTTTTGTATTATATTTTTGTATATTTGGTGTATTTTTAATATATGTGTATGCAAAAACGAACCTAAAACAGTAATTAAAAAAATAGAATCACCTTAGACTTTTGATTGTGATTTTGATATTTTGGTTGCCTAATTTTGTGATACTCTTGTGCTCTTGATGTTACTGGGATTACTGCTTTTGTTTATGCTTAAATCTATCTATGTATTGGAAAGCTGCTGAATGTTTTTTTGTATTTTTGCAGAAGAAAAAAAAAGGTCCCCTTTACAAAGCTTTTGAATCGGCTTTTATAGCCTATATTTTTTTTAACAAGTTGTTTCCTTTTTCTGCACACTGTCTTTTCTTCCTTTAATGTTGCAGGCGAACGGCGGTGGATGCAGGTACCACTTGCACTGAAGATGTGACTGGGGGCGGTGGGATTAGGTGATTTAGGGTTTTGGATTCTAAAACCCTAAATTTGGGCTAGTTGGGTCAGTTGGGGTTAGAGTCTGTTTGGTTTTTTCTAGGGTTATTTGGGCTTTGGGGTTATTTGGTTTAATTTGGGTATGGGTAGTGGTTAGGTGGGTATTAGGCTAGGGTTTCATTTGTGATTGGGTTTGGGGTATTTGGTCTTGGGTTTAAGGGCCCGGGTAATTTGGGCTTCTACAGCTGCCCCTCTTTGCTCATTGCTGTGCAACGGGAATAGAGCAAAGATTTTCAAGGAAGACAAAATTTGCCCGGTCTTGCTGAGTTTTGATGTAACACCACAAACCCGGCCTAGACGTTATGACCGAATCTGATGCGCCACATCGAAGCGTTCAAAACATTCCGTATTACTTAGTTTGGAAAAAAAATTTAGTTGGTGTTGTAAAAGGTACTTTTAAAAGTAGGTTAAAGTGAATGGAAGCAGTGCACCAGGTAGGAAACCAGGAAAAAGAGGAGGTGAGTCCATCGGACTGCTTAAGTACCAAGCTCTTCCCGGATCCAATCCTAGACATGTACACCGCCATTGCCACACTCTAACATCTCGTATAATTTTGAGAAAACCGTTTGATTATGTCCATCTTAAGAAAATGATTAAGGTTGAAAAACGTTTGCTTAAAATATTTATTTTCTTGGAAAACATTTACTTTGCGGAAACTTTGCGCGTCATCGTGATCTTTTAAAACAATTAGTTTTTATAAAACGAACCCTAATGCTAACCAGTTTAATAATCCCCAAAATAAAATTAATTAAAAAGAGCGGCCTTATTACAACTTAAACCGAAAATAATCAAAATAATAAATGCTGAAACTTATTTTAAAGAAAATGAAACTTAATCTTCGTGGCCACTCTGAATCCCGCCACTCCAAGTCCATCGATCTAAGGCTCACCGCATAGATGGGAAAAAGGGGTGAGTTTGGAAAACTCGGTGTAAAGTATCCCAACCGAGCCCAAATCAGTTCAAGCTTTACTGGGCCTAAGCCCTATTCAGAAATCAGTGTTAACTAGGCCTTAGCCCATATCAGTATTAATCTGGGCCATAGCCCCTTACAGTAACAGAGTATACTGGGCCTAGCCCATATCAGTATCAATCTGGGCCGTAGCCCTATTACAAGTCGAGATATATTGGGCCTTGCCCATATTAACATAGTTGGGCCCCTTTTAATACAGTTGGCCCATAATAAAACAGTCTCATATGATTAATGCATGATAACCCCATCCAACCCTCGCACTTCCTCCGTCCATCCCTACACTTCACGTGGGAATAAATCACCCACGCCATCCCTACACTTACAAGTGTTAGCACCGATTATGGCACTAACTATAATCCGCACAAAAGTCGCTTATATCGTAATATGTGGCACGACCACCGAACAGGTTCTTCCTCCATAACAAAACCCAACCCCATGCAATGATATACATGTCATGGCATATAACAAATGAATCGAATATCATGTATTTCACCAAAATTAACCCTAGGGGTATAACGGTCATTTAGCACCTAGGGGTAAAACAAGAATTTTCATACTTAGGGTAGTTTAATAAAATTTACTATTCTAGAGTTTACATACATATTCTAACCATTAACACATTAACAGAAGCACTTACCGAGCGTTTTTACCGAATCGGGCCCGTTGGCCCACTAACCTATTTTCGGCCCATTAAACCCAAATATACCAAAGTGCACGAAATTATCCACTCTGCAATCATACTGCTTGCAATTGTCAAAATTAACAACCAAACCACCTCACAAGTGCTCGCACGCTCGCAAGTTCATAAATGCCGGCTTTTCGGCTTTTCGGCTTTTACCGATCTAGTCTATGAGTGGGTGTCGTTTACACACTGCTTCGATTTAAACGCGACGAGTTCCACAAACGAACTGCCTACAATCAATTACTAATACGTTAACTATGAATCCATAGCAACTTATCTGCAAAACTCCTTACTAAAAATCGACCATTAACACTTTAGGCACTAGTGTTCTTACCTTTGCCGAAAAAAATGGACTAGATCTAACTCTGGTCTTTCCAAATATCCAAGCCCTCGATTAGTAGCCTTTAATCCACACTATAGGAAAAAAAAATCAGATATCACCACTAAACCCTTTGAGTACAACCAACAGGCACCCTTTGCATATAGGGGTTTTTCGGCTTTTACCTTAATTCATGAATAACAAAAGAAAGATTCGAGCGTTTACCTATATCGTTATAACACTACTCCCAATCGATTGTAGATCCAACTACCGCACAAGAAGGGAAAATACTCAACCAAGGGTTCGGCTTTTGCAGTACCTCAAAGTAGTAAGATTTCGATTTTGGAAGAAAAGATACGAGGTTTGGATTCAATGGAAATTCGGCTAACCAGTTTTTTTGAGGATTTATGAGAGAAAAGAAGAAGAAGAATATGAAGGATTTAGGTTTGGGAAAAAGATAGGATGAGAATCAGCAAGATGAGAAAGAAGAGAGAAGAGGGGAAGAGATGAGAGATATAGAAAAGAATAGAAAATAGAAGAAGGAAAAAAAATAAATCCTAAAGGCCTAAAATATTCGGCACTCTTTAGCTATGGCCGAATGAGGAATTCTTTTTAAATTCCAATTCCCTAATTTGCTCCTTGATTTTTGGCCAAATTTGAAGTTTGAATTTCATTCAAACTCCCCAACCGATCAGAGCATTATCCACCTGCTTGCACCGCTTCAGATGTTGCCAAGAGTCCTGGTCGACCCTAATTCCTCCCCACGCATGCAAAAAAAACCCAAACCTTGCATGCCCGAACCCTGACCTCCGTCGCCTTGCGCCCACCCCTGCTCATCGCCACTGCACCATGCTTCCTTCCTTGCTAATACATGGTCACAATTAATTATAAACCTTACTGCTTGATTCGACCCACTTTAAAATTAAATGAATTACGCTGCATACGACTCGAACTCGTGCCCTCTCTATATACCTAGCACGCTACAGCCCATCGAGCCACAGTAGCTTCTTGTGACATACCTCGGTCGCAATTATTCTTAAACCTTATTTTAGTGCGATCCGGCTTATTAAAATAAAAACAAGCCTTTGCTTGTGCCAACCCTCGAAACCTAGGCACTATACCACACTCCCAGCCTCCGCCATCGGGCCGAGCTTCCTTTGTGTTACCTTTTAACCCCAACTTTATATAACAGTTTTCTGCGTGGTTCCTCGATATAAAGAAAAATAAAACTCTTTTGCACATGTTGGGAGTCGAACCCCAACTCTCCTTCCCACTACCTAGCATGCTTAGCCACTAGGCAGTGTGCTCCTTTATGCTAAAACTCATTGAAGTTATTAATAAGGCCTATTGCCCAGATCCCTAAAGAAACAAAAATAATTATTTTTGCTAGAGTCTTGGATCGAATTTTTCCCATACTTTAAATACTTCTAAATTTATTTAAAACTATAATAATAATAATAATAACCATAATAATGAAAATTTCAAATACGATAATATATATATTTTCCTAATAATAATTATAATTTCCATAAATCAATAAAAATAGATACAAGAAAATTTTCTAATAATAATTTAATTTAAACACTAAATTAACAACAATAATTTTATAAATATATTTGTATCTAATAATTATAATGATAATAATTTTCATAAAAATTAAAATATTAGTAATAACATAAATATTTTATCAATATATATATTTTTTAAACACTAGTAATATTTAAAACTTCTCAATATTCGTGTTTTCTTCTATCCTAATCCTGCACTCAAAGCCCAACTCTTCTAGGCCCAATTTTTAGGCGTTACAACTCTATCCCCTAAAAACATTTCGTCCTCGAAATTTCCAACTATCAACTAACTGTAGACTCAAGTCAAACCACTATGCTTCTGCTGCAAGACTCTAGCTCTAATTGTAAATTAAGTAATTAATACACCATGAGAGAAGGACGTACCAAGATCCGCTTCCGGAGCATCTCCATTCTCACGGCGACATGCTGCATAGACCAAAGCTGGCTGTCTCGCCTCAGCACGTCCCATACCCCTATCTGGTGCTCCACGACCACGACCCATTCCATTGCTACGGCCTCTTCATCGGTCACGACCACCCCTCGGCATCAGATATTACCCGTACTAGTAGTTTGTCCATAATCTGGTCTCTGAGGACACTCTTTGAAACGATGCTCCATCGATCCGTATCTTAAACAGGCTCCAATCCTTTTCTAGCATTCGCCATAATGGCTTTTCCCGCAATCAACACAAGGTTGTAATCTAACAGCAGCAACAGGGGCTTCAGCTCGGACCGACCCATCTGCCCTGGCGCCTTTCCTGTGCCTTTGATCAGAATTGGAAGGCTTTAAATCCATTTTGTTTCTACTCCTTTTCTTCTCCCACTCTGCGCTCAAAGCCTTCACATCCTCACTATTTTAGCTTTCTCTACTAATGCATAAAATCTCGCTCCCTCTGTGGAGCTATTAATACCGTAGACTATCCCGAGGCCATCCTCGAACCGAACACAACGTTAGACTCTGTTGCTACTATTCCACGGGCATATCGGCTAAGTCACAAAAACTATGCCTCATACTCAGCCACAGACCGATCCCCTTGAGTTAAGTTTAAGAATTCCTTCCTCCGGGCATCTACATAGCTTGCCCCAACATACTTCCCTTGCAATGCGAATTTAAAGAATTCCTAGGTAATCCGCTCGAGTTGGGTACCCTCTTTCACAGTCAACCACCACCGGTAAGCTTCCTCCCTAAGTAGTGATATCGCCCTTTCACTTTTGTTCACCGTGCAATCCGGTCATCCATTATTCTCTCGTGGCTTCCAACCAAGATTTCACCACATTCGGGCTACTCGAAATGCCCTTAAAACTTCGCTCCATTCGATCGGAGACGTTCCGAAACTGACCCACGGCTTCCGGTACCAGTGTTGGGTCTAGCGACCCTCTCCAGAATACGAAGCATGGCTTGGGATAGTGCGTCATCCCTAGCCGTACGATCATACGGCCTTGTCCCACTATCTGTCGTAGGCGATGCCGGTGTCTCACTAGCGTCCACCGCAGGTATAGTATCAGAGGCAAGGGACTCAGCTCGAGCCCCTCTACGGCCTCTACCACGGCCCCTAGTACCCCGTCCACGAGTACCACGTGTGCTCATTGTATCTATCGAATTGTCTGTATTAAGAGTTTTATGCACAGATAGAGTTTCAGAGTTCGCTTTCACAATTCTCAGCCTAGCTACAGTCTCAATCTTATAGTCTCAATATAGCTTTAACTACAATGTCATAGCAGAGTCTCAGTAATATAACAGATACTTAGTAAAGTTTAGAAAAGGTACTTACAGACTTGGTGCCGGGGATTCAGTGAGCCACTTCTTCAGAAATCAGCAATTCAAATTTATTCTGTGCATTTTGAAAATAAAATTTAAAAGAATTTTCTATCATTTTCACAAAATCAATTTTAGTGTTTTTCCATAGAACTAGATTTCAAAATTTTATAAAAACTTTTGGACCATATCCACAGCCGAGTTGTTGCAACCTAGGCTCTGATACCACTAAATGTAACACCCCAAACCCGGCCTAGACGTTATGACTGAATCTGATGCGCCACATCGAAGCGTTCAAAACATTCCGTATTACTTAGTTTGGAAAAAAAATTTAGTTGGTGTTGTAAAAGGTACTTTTAAAAGTAGGTTAAAGTGAATGGAAGCTGTGCACCAGGTAGGAAACCAGGAAAAATAGGAGGTGAGTCCATCAGACTGCTTAAGTACCAAGCTCTTCCCGGATCCAATCCTAGACATGTACACCGCCATTGCCACACTCTAACATCTCGTATAATTTTGAGAAAACCGTTTGATTATGTCCATCTTAAGAAAATGATTAACGTTGAAAAATGTTTGCTTAAAATATTTATTTTCTTGGAAAACATTTACTTTGCGGAAACTTTGCGCGTCATCGTGATCTTTTAAAACAATTAGTTTTTATAAAACGAACCCTAGTGCTAACCAGTTTAATAATTCCAAAATAAAATTAATTAAAAAGAGCGGCCTTATTACAACTTAAACCAGAAAATAATCAAAATAATAAATGCGAAACTTATTTTAAAGAAAACAGAAACTTAATCTTCGTGGCCACTCTGAATCCCTCCCAGCTCCAAGTCCATCGATCTAAGGCTCACCTGCATAGATGGGAAAAAGGGGGGTGAGTTTGGAAAACTCAGTGTGTAAAGTATCCCAACCAGAGCCCAAATCAGTTCAAGCTTTACTGGGCCTAAGCCCTATTCAGAAATCAGTGTTAACTAGGCCTTAGCCCATATCAAGATTAACTGGGCCATAGCCCTTACAAGAATGAGTATACTGGGCCTAGCCCATATCAAGATCAATCGGGCCGTAGCCCTATTACAAGTCGAGATATATTGGGCCTTGCCCATATTAACATAGTTGGGCCCTTTTAATACATTGGCCCATAATAAAACAGCCTCATATGATTAATGCATGATAACCCCATCCAACCCTCGCACTTCCTCCGTCCATCCTTACACTTCACGTGGGAATAAATCACCACGCCATCCCTACACTTACGTGTTAGCACCGATTATGGCACTAACTATAATCCGCAAACAAAGTCGCTTATATCGAAATATGTGGCACGACCACCGAACGGTTCTTCCTCCATAACAAAACCCAACCCCATGCAATGATATACATGTCATGGCATATAACAAATGTAATCGAAATATCATGTATTTCAGTTAAAATTAACCCTAGGGGTATAACGGTCATTTAGCACCTAGGGGTAAAACGGTAATTTTCATACTTAGGGGTAGTTTAATAAAATTTACTATTCTAGAGTTTACATACATATTCTAACCATTAACACATTAACAGAAGCACTTACCGAGCGTTTTTACCGAATCGGGCCCGTTGGCCCACTAACCTATTTTCGGCCCATTAAACCCAAATATACCGAAGTGCACGAAATTACGCACTCTGCAATCATACTGCTTGCGATTATCAAAATTAACAACCAAACCACCTCACAAGTGCTCGCACGCTCGCAAGTTCATAAATGCCGGCTTTTCGGCTTTTCGACTTTTACCGATCTAGTCTATGAGTGGGTGTCGTTTACACACCTGTTTGTGACGAAACGCTAACGAGTTCCACACACGAACTGCCTACAATCAATTACTAATACGTTAACTATGAATCCATAGCAACTTATCTGCAAAACGCCTTACTAAAAATCGACCATTAACACTTTAGGCACTAGTGTTCTTACCTTTGCCGAAAAAATAGACTAGATCTAACTCTGGTCTTTCCAAATATCCAAGCCCTCAATTAGTAGCCTTTAATCCACACTATAGGAAAAAAAATCAGATATCACCACTAAACCCTTTGAGTACAACCAACAGGCACCCTTTGCATATAGGGGTTTTTCGGCTTTTACCTTAATTCATGAATAACAAAAGAAAGATTCGAGCGTTTACCTATATCGTTATAACACTACTCCCAATCGATTGTAGATCCAACTACCGCACAAGAAGGAAAATACTCAACCAAGGGTTCGGCTTTTGCGATACCTCAAAGTAGTAAGATTTCGATTTTGGAAGAAAAGATACGAGGTTTGGCTTCAATGGAAATTCTGCTAACCAGTTTTTTGAGGATTTATGAGAAAAGAAGAAGAAGAATATGAAGGATTTAGGTTCGGGAAAAGATAGGATGAGAATCAGCAAGATGAGAAAGAAGAGAGAAGAGGGAAGAGATGAGAGATATAGAAAAGAATAGAAAATAGAAGAAGGAAAAAAATAAATCCTAAAGGCCTAAAATATTCTAAGACTCTTTAGCTATGGCCGAATGAGGAATTCTTTTAAATTCCAATTCCTAATTTGCTCCTTGATTTTTGGCCAAATTTGAAGTTTGAATTTCATTCAAACTCCCCAACCGATCGAGCATTATCCACCTGCTTGCACCGCTTCAGATCTTGCCAAGAGTCTGGTCGGACCCCAATTCCTCCCACGCATGCAAAGAAAACCCAAACCTTGCATGCCCGAACCCCGGACCTCAAATCGCCTTGCGCCCGCCTGCTACTAGCCACTGCACCATGCTTTCTTCCTTGCTAATACATGGTCACAATTAATTATAAACCTTACTGCTTGATTCGACCCACTTTAAAATTAGACAGAATTACAGATCTGAGACTCAAGCTGCGCCTCTCTATATACCCGGCCACGCTACAACCCATCGAGCCACAGGCGCTTCTTGTGACATAGCTCGGTCGTAATTATTCTTAAACCTTATTTTAGTGCGATCGGCTTATTAAAATAAAACAAGCCTTTGCGTGTGCCAACCTCGAACCTAGGCAATATACCACACTCCCAGCGCCTCGCCCTTTGGGCCGAGCTTCCCTTTTGTGTTACCTTTTAACCCCAACTTTATATAACAGTTCTGCGTGCTTCCACGATATAAAGAAAAATAAAACTCTTTTGCACATGTTGGGAGTCGAACCCCAACTCTCCTTCCCACTACCTAGCATGCTTAGCCACTAGGCAGTGCTCCTTTATGCTAAAACTCATTGAAGTTATTAATAAGGCCTATTGCCCAGATCCCTAAAGAAACAAAAATAATTATTTTTGCTAGAGTCTTGGATCGAATTTTTCCCATACTTTAAATACTTCTAAATTTATTTAAAAACTATAATAATAATAATAATAACCATAATAATGAAAATTTCAAATACGATAATATATATATTTTTCCTAATAATAATTATAATTTCCATAAATCAATAAAAATAGATACAGATAAAATTTTCTAATAATAATTTAATTTAAACACTAAATTAACAACAATAATTTTATAAATATATTTGTATCTAATAATTATAATGATAATAATTTTCATAAAAATTAAAATATTAGTAATAACATAAATATTTTATCAATATATATATTTTTTTAAACACTAGTAATATTTAAAACTTCTCAATATTCAGGTTTTCTTCTATCCGAATCCCAGACTCAAAGCCCAACTCTTCTAGGCCCAATTTTTAGCGCGTTACAACTCTATCCCCCTAAAAAAATTTCGTCCTCGAAATTTCCAACTATCAACTAACTGTATTACTCAAGTCAAACCACTATGCTTCTGCAAGACTCTAGCTCTAATTGTAAATTAAGTAATTAATACACCATGAGAGAAGTACGTACCAAAGATCCGCTTAGCATCTCCATTCTCACGGCGACATCTCAGATAGACCAAAGTCGGGTCGTCTCGCCTCAGCATGTCCCATACCCCTATCTGGTGCTCCACGACCACAACCCATTCCATTGCTACGGCCTCTTGCCAGCTGCTGACCACCCCTCGGTGGCTGTTTATTACCCGTACTAGTAGTTTGTCCATAATCTGGTCTCCGAGGATACTCTTTGAAACGATGCTCCATCGATCCGCATCTTAAACAGGCTCCAATCCTTTTCCAGCATTCGCCATAATGGCTTTTCCCGCAATCAACATAAGGTTGTAATCTAACAGCAGCAACAGGGGCTTCAGCTCGGACCGACCCATCTGCCCTGGCGCCTTTCCTGTGCTTTTGATCAGAATTGGAAGGCTTTAAATCCATTTTGTTTCTACTCCTTTTCTTCTCCCAGCTCTGGCGCTCAACAAGGCTTCACATCCTCAGCTATTTTAGCTTTCTCTACTAATGCCGCAAAATCTCGCTCCTCTGTGGAGCTATTAATACCGTAGACTATCCCGGAGGCCATCCTCGAACCGAACACAACGTTAGACTGCTTGCTACTATTCCACGGGCATATCGGCTAAGTCGCAAAAACTCGCCTCATACTCACCACGCACCGATCCCTTGAGTTAAGTTTAAGAATTCCTTCCTCCGGGCATCTACATAGCTTGCCCCAACATACTTCCCTTGAAATGCGAATTTAAAGAATTCCCAGGTAATCCGCTCGAGTTGGGTACCCTCTTTCACAGTCAACCACCACTGGTAAGCTTCCTCCCTATGTAGTGATATCGCCCCTTTCAGCTTTTGTTCAGTCGTGCAATCCAAGTCATCCATTATTCTCTCCGTGGCTTCCAACCAGTACTCAGCCGCATTCGGGGCTACTCCAGAAATGCCCTTAAAAACTTCTGCTCCATTCGATCGGAGACGTTCCGAAACTGACCCACAGCTTCCGGTACCAGTGTTGGGTCTAGCGACCCTCTCCAGAATACGAAGCATGGCTTGGGACAATGCGTCATCCCTAGCCGTACGATCATACGGTCTTGTCCCACTATCTCGTCAGAGGCGATGCTTGGTGTCTCACTAGCGTCCACCACAGGTATAGTATCAGAGGCAAGGGACTCAGCTCGAGCCCCTCTACGGCCTCTACCACGGCCCCTAGTACCCCGTCCACGAGTACCACGTGTGCTCATTGTATCTATCGAATTGTCTGTATTAAGAGTTTTATGCACAGATAGAGTTTCAGAGTTCGCTTTCACAATTCTCAGCCTAGCTACAGTCTCAATCTTATAGTCTCAATATAGCTTTAACTACAATGTCATAGCAGAGTCTCAGTAATATACAGATACTTAGTAAAGTTTAGAAAAGGTACTTACAGACTTGGTGCCGGGGATTCAGTGAGCCACTTCTTCAGAAATCAGCAATTCAAATTTATTCTTTGTGCATTTTGAAAATAAAATTTAAAAGAATTTTCTATCATTTTCACAAAATCAATTTTAGTGTTTTTCCATAGAACTAGATTTCAAAATTTTATAAAAACTTTTGGACCATATCCACAGCCGAGTTGTTGCAACCTAGGCTCTGATACCACTAAATGTAACATCCTAAACCCGGCCTAGACGTTATGACCGAATCTGATGCGCCACATCGAAGCGTTCAAAACATTCCGTATTACTTAGTTTGGAAAAAAAATTTAGTTGGTGTTGTAAAAGGTACTTTTAAAAGTAGGTTAAAGTGAATGGAAGCTGTGCACCAGGTAAGAAACTAGGAAAAAGAGGAGGTGAGTCCATCAGACTGCTTAAGTACCAAGCTCTTCCCGGATCCAATCCTAGACATGTACACCGCCATTGCCACACTCTAACATCTCGTATAATTTTGAGAAAACCGTTTGATTATGTCCATCTTAAGAAAATGATTAACGTTGAAAAATGTTTGCTTAAAATATTTATTTTCTTGGAAAACATTTACTTTGCGGAAACTTTGCGCGTCATCGTGATCTTTTAAAACAATTAGTTTTTATAAAACGAACCCTAGTGCTTACCAGTTTAATAATCCCTAAAATAAAATTAATTAAAAAGAGCGGCCTTATTACAACTTAAACCGAAAATAATCAAAATAATAAATGCTAAACTTATTTTAAAGAAAATGCGAAACTTAATCTTCGTGGCCACTCAATCCCGCCTTGACCAAGTCCATCGATCTAAGGCTCACCGCAAAGATGGGAAAAGGGGATGAGTTTGGAAAACTCGAGTGTAAAGTATCCCAACCGAGCCCAAATCGGTTCAAGCTTTATTGGGCCTAAGCCCTATTCGTAAATCGTGTTAACTAGGCCTTAGCCCATATCAAGATTAATCGGGCCATAGCCCTTAAGATATAGAGTATACCGGCCTAGCCCATATCAAGATCAATCGGGCCGTAGCCCTATTACAAGTCGAGATATATTGGGCCTTGCCCATATTAACATAGTTGGGCCCTTTTAATACATTGGCCCATAATAAAACAGCCTCATATGATTAATGCATGATAACCCCATCCAACCCCGCACTTCCTCCGTCCATCCCTACACTTCCCTGGGAATAAATCACCCACGCCATCCCTACACTTACAAGTGTTAGCACCGATTATGCACTAACTATAATCCGCAACAAAGTCGCTTATATCGTAATATGTGGCACGACCACCGAACGGTTCTTCCTCCATAACAAAACCCAACCCCATGCAATGATATACATGTCATGGCATATAACAAATGTAATCGTAATATCATGTATTTCACCAAAATTAACCCTAGGGGTATAACGGTCATTTAGCACCTAGGGGTAAAACGGTAATTTTCATACTTAGGGTAGTTTAATAAAATTTACTATTCTAGAGTTTACATACATATTCTAACCATTAACACATTAATGTAAGCACTTACCGAAATGCGTTTTATCGAATCGGGCCTGCTGGCCCACTAACCTATTTTCAAATTTCATTAAACCCAAATATACCGAAGTGCACTAAATTATCCACTCGCAATCATACTGCTTGCAATTATCAAAATTAACAACCAAACCACTCACAAGTGCTCGTGACGCCATCAAGTTCATAAATGCCGCTTTTCGCTTTTACCGATCTAGTCTATGAGTGGGTGTCGTTTACACACATGCTTCTCGATTTAAACGCGACGAGATCCACACACGAACTGCCTACAATCAATTACTAATACGTTAACTATGAATCCATAGCAACTTATCGCAAAACTCCTTACTAAAAATCGACCATTAACACTTTAGGCACTAGTGTTCTTACCTTTGCCGAAAAAAATGGACTAGATCTAACTCTGGTCTTTCCAAATATCCAAGCCCTCGATTAGTAGCCTTTAATCCACACTATAGGAAAAAAAAATCAGATATCACCACTAAACCCATTGAGTACAACCAACTGGCACCCTTTGCATATAGGGGTTTTTCGGCTTTTACCTTAATTCATGAATAACAAAAGAAAGATTCGAGCGTTTACCTATATCGTTATAACACTACTCCCAATCGATTGTAGATCCAACTACCGCACAAGAAGGAAAATACTCAACCAAGGGTTCGGCTTTTGCAAGACCTCAAAGTAGTAAGATTTCGATTTTGGAAGAAAAGATACGAGGTTTGGATTCAATGGAAATTCGGCTAACCAGTTTTTTTGAGGATTTATGAGAGAAAAGAAGAAGAAGAATATGAAGGATTTAGGTTTGGGAAAAAGATAGGATGAGAATCAGCAAGATGAGAAAGAAGAGAGAAGAGGGGAAGAGATGAGAGATATAGAAAAGAATAGAAAATAGAAGAAGGAAAAAAATAAATCCTAAAGGCCTAAAATATTCTAAGACTCTTTAGCTATGGCCGAATGAGGAATTCTTTTAAATTCCAATTCCTAATTTGCTCCTTGATTTTTGGTTAAATTTGAAGTTTGAATTTCATTCAAACTCCCCAACCGATCGAGCATTATCCACCGCTTGCACCGCTTCGCAGATGTCGCCAAGAGTCCTGGTCGACCCAATTCCTCCCCACGCATGCAAAGAAAAACCCAAACCTTGCATGCCCGAACCCAGACCTCCGTCGCCTTGCGCCCACCCCCTGCTCATCGCCACGCACCATGCTTTCTTCCTTGCTAATACATGGTCACAATTAATTATAAACCTTACCGCCTGATTCGACCCACTTTAAAATTAAATGCAATTCGCTGCATACTGACTCGAACCCACGCCTCTCTATATACCCAAAGACGCTACAGCCCATCGAGCCACAGCGCTTATTGTGACATAGCTCGGTCGCAATTATTCTTAAACCTTATTTTAGTGCAATCGGCTTATTAAAATAAAAACAAGCCTTTGCGTGTGCCAACCTCGAACCTAAGCACTATGCCACACTCCCAAAGACCTCCGCCACGGGCCGAGCTTCCCTTTTGTGTTACCTTTTAACCTCAACTTTATATAGCAGTTCTCTGCTGCCTCGATATAAAGAAAAATAAAACTCTTTTGCACATGTTGGGAGTCGAACCCCAACTCTCCTTCCCACTACCTAGCATGCTTAGCCACTAGGCCAGTGCTCCTTTATGCTAAAACTCATTGAAGTTATTAATAAGGCCTATTGCCCAGATCCCTAAAGAAACAAAAATAATTATTTTTGCTAGAGTCTTGGATCGAATTTTCCCATACTTTAAATACTTCTAAATTTATTTAAAAACTATAATAATAATAATAATAACCATAATAATGAAAATTTCAAATACGATAATATATATATTTTTTCCTAATAATAATTATAATTTCCATAAATCAATAAAAATAGATACAAGAAAATTTTCTAATAATAATTTAATTTAAACACTAAATTAACAACAATAATTTTATAAATATATTTGTATCTAATAATTATAATGATAATAATTTTCATAAAATTAAAATATTAGTAATAACATAAATATTTTATCAATATATATATTTTTTTAAACACTAGTAATATTTAAAACTTCTCAATATTCAGGTTTTCTTCTATCCGAATCCCAGACTCAAAGCCCAACTCTTCTAGGCCCAATTTTTAGCGCGTTACATTTGACTTTTTTGGTGCTCTTCTTGTTCAGGTAGTCTCCTTTCAGTCCACCGCATTTTGTAGCTTTGGTTCACTCCACTGCATCTTCTGATATACGCCTTGTAGCTTCAATCTACTCCAATGTAACTTCAAGGATATGAAATTTGTGGCTTCAATCCACTTCACTGTAACTTCAGAAAGATAAGATTTACAGCTTCAATCTGCTCTTCTATTGCTTCAGTGAGATAAGGTTTGTGGTCTTTTTTTCTGTAGCTTTAGAAAGGCAAGATCTGATATCCTCGATCAGCTCCATTGCAACTTCAGGGGGACAAAATCTTGTGTCTTCAGTCAGCTCCAATCTTTATTCTTTACTCGGCATGTGATCCTGAGCTCAACTCATTTCTCGCAATATGAATCAACTCTTTGAAAACAGACATTAAAAATAGAAATTGAAAATAGCCCAGCACGTGAGCCAAAGCTTAACTCACGTCTCGCAATATGAGCTAGTTTTTGAAACTTAAAAACAGATTTTGAAAATACCTCGACATGCGACCCGAGGCTCAACTCACCTCTCGCAATATGAGTTGATTTTTTTGAAAAGCAGAAATTGAAAAACAGAAATTGAAAATTCTTCAGCGTGCCCTGAGGCTCAACTCACTTATCGCAATATGAGTTGATTTTTGAAACATAAATTGAAAATTCCTCGGCATGTGACCCGAGGCTCAACTCACCTCTCGCAATATGAGTTGATTTTTGAAAGAAACAGAAATTGAAAAACGGAATTTTAAAAATACCTCAGTATGTGGCCCAAGGGTCAACTCATCTCTCGCAATATGAGTTGATTTTTTTGACAAACAGAAATTGAAATTACCTCAGCGTGTCCTGAGGCTCAACTCACCTCTCGCAATATGAGTTGATTTTTGGAAGAAAAATAAATTAAAAAAAGGAATTTTGAAAATACCTTGGTATGTGGCCCGAGGCTCAACTCATCTCTCGCAATATGAGTCGATTTTTTTGACAAACAGAAATTGAAATTACCTCAGCGTGTCCTGAGGCTCAACCCATCTCTGGCAATATGAGTTGATTTTTGAAACATAAATTGAAAATACCTCGACATGCGACTCGAGGCTCAACTCACCTCTAGCAATATGAATTGATTTTTGAAAAACATAAATTGAAAAACGAAAATTGAAAATGCCTCAGCGTGTTCTGAGGCTCAACTCACCTCTCGCAATATGAGTTGATTTTTGAAAAACATAAATTGAAAAACAGATTTTGAAAATACCTCGACATGTGACCCGAGGCTCAACTCACCTCTCGCAATATGAGTTGATTTTTTTGAAAAATAGAAATTAAAAACAGAATTTGAAAAGTCCTCGGCATGTGGGCCAATGCTCAACTCACCTCTCGCAATATGAGTTAATTTTTTTTTTGAAGAATAGAAATTAAAATTACCTCAACGTGTCCTGAGGCTCAACTCACCTCTTGCAATATGAGTTGATTTTTTTGAAAACAGAAACTGAAAATACCTCAGCGTGTAACCCGAGGCTCAACTCGCCTCTCGCAATATGAGTTGATTTTTTTGAAACATAAATTGAAAAATAGAAATTGAAAATACCTCGGCGTGTGACCTGAGGCTCAACTCGCCTCTCGCAATATGAGTTGACTATTCTTTTTTTAAAAAAAAAGGAATTGAAAATACCTCAGCGTGTGACCTGAGGCTCAACTCACCTCTCACAATATGAGTTGGTTTTTTTAAAACTTAATTTGAAAAGAAGATTTTGAAAATACCTCGATATGTGACCCGAGGCTCAACTCACCTCTCGCAATATGAGTTGGTTTTTTTAAAACAGAAATAAAACATCAAAATACTAAAAGATGTCATCTGGTGGAACTCGAGTGTCTTCTCCTTTGATTTAGTACATCTATCCTCACATCCTCTTACTCTACTGGAGTACCTGTATATGTCATGCGTGATGTTATCATGATATGCACATGTTGGTCTTAAATGCCTTTATGCCTACATGATTATGCTATGTGCCTTGGGCTCGTTCATCATATGTCCCTTTTCGTCATGATTTTTGATGATTTCCATTCATTGTTTTGACTCTTGACTTTCTCTTCAGGCTTTGTACCCGTCTTCAGGTTTTATGAGTAACTTGTGTTTCTCAGATATCACTCTTTTGCCCCCGGTTGAACTTTGTCCTTGCTTTGATGCTCTTGTACTTATCAAATTCTTATCCGGGTAATGCTTAACATTTCTTTTGTTTAGAGTATGTCATTTCACTATTTATCATGTAAATGAACCACATAACGAGATGCATGAAAATGGTCAGGCAGAGACAAAAAAGATACCTCACATTTATTCATTTCAAATGTAGCAGACAAAGAAAGTTAATCAATGATAGTAAAAAATGTCATAAAGAGAAAAGGGATCACATTCAACGGATACAAATGCTCTAGATATTCAACGCATGAACTCTTCCACGTTCCTCAATCAAGAATCTTTTTGAGCATGGCTTCTTGCGTAGAAGATTTCGAGCTTTCAGAAATGCTTTAAATACTGTAGTCTCACTATTTGACCCACCGTACAAAACGCCTTGCTTTTTAAGCCAGTGCTTGCTTTATTATAACGCCCTTTCGGGTTTTCATCCTAATCTTTTTGTGTTAATCAAGACGCCCTTTTCGGGTTTTCACCTGATCCCTCTTTTTCTTTTTTTTTCTTTTTTTATAAGATGCCATTTTTCGGGTTTTCATCTTGATTTTCCTTTTTTAAGGATAATATTTCTTCACAGCATCTGAATTCACTGGATTTATTAACTCCTTCCCATCTATCTCAGTGAGAATCAAAGCTCCACCCGAGAATACCTTCTTTACGACGTATGGTCCTTCCCAATTTGGTACCCATTTTCCTCGGAAGTCTTTTTGTATTGGGAGAATCTTTCTCAGCATGAGTTCTCCTTCGTAGAATTCTCTTGGCTGTACTTTCTTGTCATGGGCTGCGATCATTCTCTTCTGGTACATCTGTCCGTGACAAATTGCCTTTAGACTTTTTTCCTCGATAAGGTTTAACTGGTCATATCGAGCTCGAACCCATTCTGCTTCCTCTAATTTCAACTCCATTAAGACTCGTAGAGAAGGGATCTCAACTTCAATAGGTAGCAGAGCTTCCATTCCATAGACCAAAGAGAAAGGAGTTGCTCCCGTCAATGTCCGCACAGATGTGCGATATGCATACAAAGCAAATGGAAGCTTCTCGTGCCAGTCTTTATATGTCTCAGTCATTTTCCCAATAATCTTCTTAATATTCTTGTTGGCAGCTCCAACAGCTCCATTCATTTTTGGGCGATAGGGTGATGAGTTATGATGCTTTATTTGAAATTGCTCACACACTTCTTTCATCATCTTGTTGTTCAAATTCAAGGCATTATCTGAAATGATTCTTTCAGGCAAACCATACCGACAAATGATTTCCTTTTTCAAAAACCTGCAAACTGCAGTTTTCGTCACATTGCAAATGATGCGGCTTCTATCCATTTTGTGAAGTAATCAATAACCACAAAAATGAATCGGTGTCCATTAGAAGCTTTTGGAGAAATTGGCCCTATAACATCCATGCCCCACATAGAAAAAGGCCACGGAGAAGTCATAACGTGAAGGGGCGAAGGGGCTACATGAATTTTATCACCATAAATTTGACATTTGTGGCGTTTTCGTGCAAAACTAATGCAGTCACTTTCCATCATCAGCCAGTAATAACCGAGTCTCATAATCTTCCTGGCCATAGTGAAACCATTGGCATGTGTCCCACAAATTTCTTCAAGGACATCTTCAAGTATTTTTCTGGCTTCAACAGCATCTACGCATCTCAAGAGCACTTGATCTTTTCCTTTCTTATATAGAATGTCTCCATCAAGAATAAATCCCACTGCCATTCTTCTGATTGTTCTTTTGTCATTCTCATTTGCTTGTTCGGGATACCTTTGATTCTTGATGTATTCTAAGACATCATGGAACCATGGCCGTCCATCTGGCTTTTTTTCAATGCTGAAATAATGTGCAGGGACTTCATATATGCTCATTTGAAGAGGCATTATTTCTGCTTCTTTGTTTGCTTTGAACATTGAAGCCAAAGTGGCTAGGGCATCAGCCAATTGGTTTTCTTCTCGTGGGAAGTAATTAAAAGTTATTTCTTTAAATTCTTTAATTAGTCCTGCCACTAGCTTGCTGTATTTGACTAATTCCGAATCTCTCACTTCCCAATCTCCAAGGATTTGGTAAATCACCAATGCTGAGTCTCCATATACCTCTAAAGTTTTGACGTTTCATTCAATAGCTGCACGAAGTCCCATGATACAGGCTTCATATTCTGCTATGTTATTGGTACAGAAGAAATTCAGCCTGGCAGTAAAAGGGTAATGGTTCCCTTCTGGCGATACTAAGACTGCTCCGATCCCATGCCCCAATACATTCGACGCACCATCAAAGCTCATCTTCCATGGCTTCTCTTTTGATGACTCAGATTCCTTTTCTGTGATGCACATTAAGTCTTCATCTGGGAAATCGAACTTCAAAGGCTCATATTCCTCTATTGTTCGAGCCGCTAAGAAATCAGCTATTGCACTTCCTTTTATCGACTTCTGACTTACATAGCCAATGTCGTATTCCGATAGGAGAATCTACCATTGTGCCATCCTTTCTGAGAGTGCCAAAAATTCCATCACGTATTTTATTGGATCCAGCTTTGAAATTAACCATGTCGTATGATACAACATATATTGCCTGAGTCTCCGAGCTACCCAAACCAGAGCGCAATAGTATTTTTCAATGGACAAATACTTTGCCTTATATTCAGTGAAATTTTTGCTGAGATAGTAAATTTCCTTTTCTTTCTTTCCTGACTCGTCGTGTTGCCCCAGTACGCAACCCATTGAATTTTCAAACACAGTCAAATACAAAATCAATGGTCTTCCCGGAGTTGGCGGTACTAGCGCTGGAGGACTAGACAAATATTGCTTAATCTTATCAAAGGCCACCTGGCATTCCTCATTCCATTCTCCCGGGTTATGCTTTCGAAGAAGCCGAAAGATTGGATCACACTGGTTGGTAAGTTGAGCGATGAATCGAGCGATGTAGTTTAACCTCCTTAAAAATCCTCTGACTTCCTTTTGCATGCGCGGAGGTGGTAACTCTTGAATGGCTTTTATTTTATCTGGATCAACCTCGATACCTCTTTCACTGACAATAAAGCCTAGCAACTTTCCCGAGGTAGCCCCAAACGTACATTTCGCCGGATTGAGCTTCTTCAGCTGGAACTTTCTCAGTCTGTCAAACAACTTCTTCAGGTTCACTACATGCTCTTTTTCCCCTCGGGATTTAGCAATCATATCGTCGACGTAGACCTCTATTTATTTATGCATCATGTCATGGAATAACGTTACCATAGCCCTCTGATATGTTGCCCCATCATTCTTTAATCCGAACGGCATCACCTTGTAGTAGAATGTTCCCCACATTATTATGAAAGTAGTTTTCTCCATATCCTCAGGGGCCATCTTGATCTGATTATACCTCGAGAATCCATCCATGAAAGAAAATAATGAATGCTTGGCTGTGTTATCCACCAATGTATCGATGTGTGGCAAAGGAAAATTATCTTTAGGACTTACTCGATTCAGGTCACGATAATCCACACACATTCATACTTTGCCGTATTTCTTTGGTACCGGGACTATGTTAGCCACCCATTCTGGATATTTAGAGGCTTGTAGGAAGCTAGCATCAAATTGCTTCTTGACTTCCTCTTTTGTTTTCAACAACATCTCAGGTCTCATTCGTCTTAGCTTTTGTTGAATGGGTTTGCATTCTGGCTTTAATGGGAGCTTATGAACCACTACATCTTCATCCAATCCTAGCATGTCTTGATAAGACCATGCGAATACATCTTTGTACTCGTGGAGCAAAGCAATCAAATTATGCCTGGTGCCCCCTGAAATAGAGGTCCCAATCTTCACTTCTTGCTTCCTTTCTTCCGTTCCCAGATTTATTGTTTCAACGGATTCTTGATGAGGCAAAATCTATTTATCTTCTTGTTCCACCATTCTTAGCAAGTCAGGAGATGAGACATAGTCTTCAGCATTTTCTTCGGCTTTGAATTCTCCTAAACAGATAGCCTTCTCAAAATCAATTTTAGGACTCGTAACGGGTTTGTTCATTCCATTGATATCTGAGCACCTGAAAGTTGAATGGAAAAGGAAACTATAGAGGGGCATCCAAGTATTGGAACCAACAAACGAAATGTTATGGCATGGCATGAGGTAAACGTAAGGATAGGCTATGAAATAAGAAAGTGACTATGAGATTAGTGATAATGCAAAAGATCGTGACAAAATGCATCTTCATTGATGTTCATTTAAATGATAAAGAGCAAATCATAAGCTCTTACAAAAGAATCCCTACTATTACTTAGGGGCACACAAAAATAGTGTTAACATTAAGCATTACTCTGGAGAAAACTTAGAAACTACAAGGAGATTCACGGCAGTCCAATTGTTCAAAACAAATCCAGAAGGACAAGGGCGTATCGTTTAAACATCCTTAATTGCATCACTTCCTTTGTCAATGACATTTATATTGACATTCTGAAGACCCCTTTCAATTAATAACAGTGTGCTTTGTAGATTATCTTGTCCGGGGTATATCATTTCTGCAGATGTAAATGTTTTTGACAAAGGAGGGTATGTTATGGGCTCCCATTCTATTTCTCGTTCTAAGGTTCTTGCGATCCTTCTTTCTTGATCTTTCTTCCATTGTTTTCTTCTTTGACGCATGCTCGGCTGGAACCCCAAATTGTATCGGGCCTTGTGGTGTACTGGCTTTTGAGCCCTGACTATTCCTTGTAGATATCTCCCTAAACCTCTTCTCGCTCGAGCTCCCTTTCCTACAGTCAGCTTGATTCTCATTCTGGAATTTCTTGATAGTTTTGGCACCGAAATTCTGTTTCCCTCAGTAACAAAAGTGGCATTGACAAACTCAAAGGATCGGAAGGAATATTCTATTGCATCTTTACTCACTTCCAGGTACGGTGCATCAGCAGAGATAGATACGACAATGTCTTCTTCTCCCTCAACAGTGACCAAACAGCCATCCATGATAAACTTCACTTTTTGATGGAGAGAGGACGGAACTGCTCCAGCAGAATGGGTCCAAGGTCTTCCTAAGAGGCAATTGTATGATGGTGTAATGTCCATGACTTGAAATTCAACATCGTATATATAAGGCCCACTTCCAGAAGAATCTCAATCTTTCCCATGACTTCACGCCTTGTCCCGTTGAATGCCCTTACTGTGGAATGACAGGGCCTTAAATAGGACAGATCCATCGGAATTCTGGAAAGCGTGGCCAAAGGCATGACATTGAGTGCCGACCCATTATTGATAAGTACGTTCGGTATTATGTAGCCCTTGCAGCGAGTCGTATTATGCAGTGCTTACTAAGCCTCTATCGTTTGGTGGTATCTCATCATCACTAAAAGAGATGAAATTGTCAGCGTTCAGATTATTCACCCACCTATCAAGCTTCTCAACAGATATGTTGTTTGCCACATAAGCTTGATTTAACACTTTCAGCAGAGCATTCCGGTGTGGTCTAAATTCAACAGTAGAGATAACACCGAGATTCGTGCTGGCTGCTTACTCAATTGTTCCACCACATTGTATTCACTGTGCTTGATAAATTTTAAGAACTCTTGTGCTTCCTCCTCATCCACAGGATTTTTAGCTTCTTGTTCAGGCATAGTTTCATGCTCATCTTCAGTCACGTGCATTGGTGTTTTTCCTTTCTGTTTCAAGTCACTATTTTTCTTTGCCGGCTCGACCTCTTTTGAATAACATCTCCCACTGCGAGTGAAGTGACCTACTTCCCCAACGCTTCCAGTCATGGCTTTGGATTCTTTGTCTTCAGGTGTGATGATATTGACGTCATATTTCCAAGGTACCGCTTTATCGTCATTGTAGGGGAAAGGAGACGGTACTTCAATTACCATTTTTGACTTTACCAGTTCCCTTCTTGCATCGTAATAAATCACTAACGGTCGATAGCGCTATAAGAGGGACTTGATGATTGGCTGTCAAAGGCGCATACTTCTCTTTCGTTGGCCTCTTCCCCTTTGTTAAGGACCTTAATCTCCTTATTATCCATCCGATCTTGAAGCAACCTTTTAAATTCCTCACACGACTAAATGTCGTGTCTTACAATTCCATGGAAATCATAAAAACTTTGACCTTCTTCTCCGAGAATTCTGTCGGGGTGACAGAGCAATCCTTTCTTAACCAATACCTCCTAGATTTTTTGCAGAGGCGTCCTTATTTTTCAAAACACATCTTCTGACTTGCCATTCGTCCTCTTTTCCCACTGTGCTCACATTCCCTTCGGTATGGTTAGGGAACGGATTCCCAGTTGCATTACTGGCACTATCGAATCGTAGGATACCCGCATCAATGAGTCCTTGAACTCTCCTCTTAAAGGCTAGGCAATTCTCCATAAAATGCCCCTGGTTCCCTGCATGGTATGCACAACTAGCGTTTAGATCGTACCACTTCGGGTATGGAGGTTTAAGGGGTGCCATGTAATGGGGAGATATTAGTTGTTTCTCCAAAAGTTTTGGGTATAATTCCCCATACGACACAGGGATAGGAATAAATTGCGATCTCTCGGAATTGGACCTTGCTGGTCTTGGTTCGTTTCTAGATTGGCTTGGAACGGGTACAGTGTTTTGTGGGAATGTGGTGATGGGTCTTTGGTTGTTCGTGGCATATACGGGGTAAGAAGGAGGTGGTGCTTGGTAGTAAGAGGTTTGAGGGGGATAATAGAAATTTGGAGGTGGATAATTTCGAGGTCGGGGTTGGTGTGGATATGGATTAGGGGTATAACAGCTTCCCATTCCCACCATATGGGCTTCTGGTTCTTTCTTCTTTATGGGCGCTACCCTTCTTGAACTTTCTTGACCTTCCATTCTACCGCTCTTGACGACATTCTCTATAAGCTCACCGGATATTACAATATTCGCAAAGTCCTTCGTGGCACTTCCTACTAGTTTGTCATAAAACTGCACCTTTAAGGTGTTGATAAAGAGAACGGTTATCTCCGTTTTTGTTAGTGGGGTTTCCACTTGGGCTGAGACGTCCCTCTATCTCTGCGCATACTGTCTAAAAGTTTCTGAAGGTTTTTTCTCCATCATTTGCAAAGTCATCCAGTCTGGCACCATATCCGATACATGCTTGTACTGCTCACAGAATGCTGATGCCAAGTCCTTCCAGGATCAGATCTTTTCCTTACTAAACTGGTTGTACCATCGAAGAGCTGATCCTACTAGACTATCTTGAAAACAATGTATGAGTAGCTTATCTTCGTTCACATAGCCAGTTATCTTCCGGTAGAACATGATAAGATGCGCTTTTGGGCATCTTGTCCCATCATACTTTTCAAAATCAGGCACATTGAACTTCGGAGGTAGAATTAAATCAGGTACCAAACTGAGTTCTTTAGCACCTAGCGCGGAGAAGACTTCAGTGCCTTCTATCGCCTTGAGCCTTTCCTCTAAGCTCATATATTTCTCATTTACATCGTGATTATCCAATTTCAACCTGGCTATCTCTGTTGGATCGTCCAAATCTGGAATGAGTGGATCAGCAGGACTAGCCCCCGGGTTTGATACAAATATTCCTTGCCCCAAATGAGCAGGTGGCACCGGCCGTTGCTCCAGGTCTGTAGGTTCCCCTTGGGTGTACCCTCTTTGTGTTGCGTGGGCGTACGGCGGAGTGAATCCTAAGGGATAGAGCGGATCTTGACTGTGATTAACTTTTGACCGAGGTTCTTCGACGTCAGGGCTCTACATGGGTCCCTTTCCCTTAACTAAAGCTGACATCATTTCCATCATCTTGGCCATTTGATCCTTCTGTTCGAGCGATTCTTCTCGAGATCTCACCATTAAGTCTCTTGTCTCTTGCTGCGATTTGGCCAGTTGTTCTTGTAATTCCCTTTGTATTCTTTCCATCCTCTCAATCCTTTCATTGAATTCAGCCTTCATTGTTCTAGCCTGCCGACACGTTCTATACGAATGGCGTGGTTCCAGATTTGAAATGTTGCGACTGTGAATTATATGATTCTAATCTTAGCAAATGATTATGGGATATGTACATGCAATGAATGAATGAATAAATGTCAAATGAATGCCAGTCATGAAAGAAAATGCAAGAAATTAGTGTTGATTTCAAGATAGCCCCTATTTAGGCATTTCATTCATCAAAAGAGTTCATTATAAAACATTTTGCCATTTTCGATTCAGCCATTACACTAACTTCCTAGCTATATCGCCATATTTCTTTACTCGTGCTAAGAATTCTGATATGCTCGATCGTTGGCTTGGCGGGAATTGGCAACTGAGATTCTCTGCTTCATTTGATAGTTGTACCACATGCATGGCTATCCCACGAATTTCATTGATCAAATAGCTAAGTTGCATTTCTTTTTCTTGAAGGCCCTCTTCGTAAGCATGAATGTCTCTATCATATTAACTATTCTTTTCTTCCAAAGCCTTCAAGAGAGTATCTAGCTGTTGTTGACGATCTTGCAGCATATCTTCTAATTCCCATATTCTCTCTTTTAACTCTCGGTGTTCGAACTGACTAATCGTAAGTTCGACAGACACAGTTTCATATTCGGCGTTCTTTCTCCTTAGTTCTATCATAGCCCTTGCAGCCTTTTCCTCCTCTTTCTTCACTTTTCCTTTCCAAAATTCCATCCCGCCTTTAATGTTGCTTATTTCTTCTTTCCATTCTGCCGATGACTTGCCCAGCCCACTATTCTTAATTGTGCCTCTTAACTTCTTATTTTCCAGATGAAGATCTCTTAAGTCATTTCTTACGACTTCAGCCTATTTTTGCACTTTTTCGGTTCTGGATCTTTCAATCTGAACGTTGATCTTCAATTGGTAGTTTTCTTCTTGAAGAGTACTAAGGTCCCGAATCATCTTGGCCTTTTCTCGTTCAAATTCTTGTCTTGCCATTTCTAGCTCAGACGATATTTCCTCCGAGAAAAGATTCTGGACGGTGTAATTTATTGATGAGATTTGCTGACTATTCACCCGTTGCTTCCTCCATATGTCGTAATCTTGGGTGAGGGTATCAGCATATAGAGCCAATTCCATCGATGAATTTTCTTCCAAGACTTTGCAGTGTCTCAGACCCTCTTCATATATCCCTCACCCGCAAAAGCAAACTCGGACTGTGCTAATCCTCCGGTGGCGGATATGAATTGTCGCGAAGAAAATTACCTTTGGACTAATAGCGGGGCATATCCAACTCCTCCCCATAATCTGAGTAGTGGCACCCAGTCTTGATCTCTGACCTTGTATAGCAAAACCGAAGGGCGTATCCACGGTGCTCTCCACGTTATATCCTCGGCGCGAAGGTTCTGAAAAATTGAGACCCAATATTGGTCAGTGACTTTCTTTGGCCATTCTTTATTGAGATAAGCTTCCAACGGGGCAAATGTTTTTGAAAACATATGGAACAGTGTACGCTCTACTTTTTAGAAGTGGCTCAAAATCCAAACATTGAGCAACTGCGCACATCCAATAAATCGTGCTTCCCCTCTCCTCAACAACTACTCAGGGATCTGAAGGTCTCGGCTAAGATAGTCAGGACAGGGTTGATTCCTTGTTTTAACCTTTCAAAGAAATCAACTACTGCAACTTCAAGATGTCCGAGAACTTTCGGGAAGATGATCAAACCGTAAATGGCCAAAGCGAATAGATTTACCCTTTTCAATATGTCGGGATGGTTTAGAACCAAATCTCGTAGGGAAGACCATGGAATGCAAATGGTTTCATTCTTCTTCTTTATCTATTTTTTGGCCCACACATCAGTCATGTCTGTCAATCTCACTAACTTTTTCTTGAAGGTCATCGGCTTAGGTTCTTTCATATATATCTTATAGGGTTGTACATTATCGACACGAAGCAAATCAGTGTACTCTTCTATAGTCGGGGTCATGTCTTCCTGATTGAAAGTAAAACATTGGTAGGCCGGATCCCAAAATCTGATCATGGCTTGAATCAAACGCTCGTCTATGTTGATAGTGATCAAGTGGGCTATATCTCCGTACTTCTCAGTGAAGGTACCCCTAGTGTCTGAGTCCGACTGATTCCAAACCCGGACCAAATCTTCAAGGTTATTCTGGCTAACATTCACTGTTACGTGCTCGGGCAGATTGGCAATACATCCCCCTACTAGACTATCCCCTTTTTCTTTCTGAGTTTTTAGAGACCAGTCCCGGATCACGACATTTTTCTCGGTTTTTTGTATAATTGACTCTTCCATTAGAAACCCGTTTTTTTGGCAACCGATCTCTAGTCAATACCTTCCTAATATGATGCTTATAATGCATGATGAAAAACAATAAGGCAAAGAAAAACAACCTTGATTAGTAATTGAATACAGGCAGAAAAACATGAAAAATTTAACAAATCGAACTACCCGAATCTAGTTTATTAAACAGAACCAATCCCCTTGTATAGAAAGTGTAAATGCAAAAGGTAAGAGGCGTTCCTCCCGTGCACTTATTTTGGTGACTACTAAACGGACGGAGGTTTGGCATGGCTCTAATTAGATGGCTCGTACGGTTCACTATATGCGGTTTCGGTTCTATAAAGGTACTCAAATAGTTCGTACTATCGTCTTACTAAGACTAGTACGAAGCCTCGATCGTAGCCCATCACAGGCTCACGAATTCAATTCGAGGGATTACATTTACTTATGACTATACGAAGGGACAAGTTAACTCACAAATGCATAAGTCATATGTAACCCGGAAGTATTCACTAGCCTATACGAAGGGACGAGTTAACTCACGAAGGCATAGCGTTTACTTCCACTTAAGCGGACGGAGCCCGGGTAGATAGCTCATTTTATGCGAAATACAAGTGCACGATGTGTGGGGAGAAACTCACAAACCTTTCATCTTATTTAAAAAAAACTACAAAGCTAAAACCATAAAACTTAAGGCTAAAAAACAAAAAGGACAAAACGAGTTAGAAAAACATTTACAACATAATGCGAATGCATGAATTTTTGAAAACACAATTTTGGGATCACGACTAAATATCAATTTGAACAAGGAATTTTGAAAATTTTGACAACACGCGTTTAATTCGACTCGACTCTCAAAAATGCTTCCCTAGTGGTCCCTATAAAAGATAAAAAAAAAATTAAAATTCATTTGAAAGGGGGAGAAGAAAAAAAAAGGGAGAGAAAAAGGAGAGGGGAGGAATCCGCCATGGGTTGGTCACCGATCGCTTCATGGGACCTTCACGCAAGACCCCAATCGTGAAATTCAAAAAGGTCAGTTTTTTTGTTTTTTTTGTTATATTTTTTTATTATATTTTTGTATATTTGGTGTATTTTTAATATATGTGTATGCAAAAACGAACCTAAAACAGTAATTAAAAAAATAGAATCACCTTAGACTTTTGATTGTGATTTTGATATTTTGGTTGCCTGATTTTGTGATACTCTCGTGCTCGTGATGTTACTGGGATTACTGCTTTTGTTTATGCTTAAATCTATCTATGTATTGGAAAGCTGCTGAATGTTTTTTTGTATTTTTACAAAAGAAAAAAAAAAGGTCCCCTTTACAAAGCTTTTGAATCGGGTTTTATAGCCTATATATATATATATATATATATATATATATATATATATATATATACAAGTTGTTTCCTTTTTCTGCACACTGTCTTTTCTTCCTTTAATGTTGCAGGCGAACGGCGGTGGAGGCAGGTACCACTTGCACTGGAGATGTGACTAGGGGCGGTGGGATTAGGTGATTTAGGATTTCAGATTCTGAAACTCTAAATTTAGGCTAGTTGGGTCAGATTGGGGTTAGAGTCTGTTTGATTTTTTTGGGGGGTTATTTGAGCTTTGGGGTTATTTGGTTTAATTTGGGTATGGGTAGTGATTAGGTGGGTATTAGACTAAGATTTCATTTGTGATTGGGTTTGGGGTATTTGGTCTTGGGTTTAAGGCCCCGGGTAATTTGGGCTTCTACACGCCTATCCTGTACTTCATCTATAATAATGATTGTTGGCTTCTTCTACAATTGCCTTCACAAAATGAAGCTGACATTTGCTGTTGTCTTTCATTTACTTTTGTTTTCTTCCTATGATATAAATGCACGTAAAATATAAATTATACATTTGTAATTCCTCAATTATTTGGATTAGACTGAAAAAATTGACATTGATTTGATTGTGAAAGAAGTTTTAGTTTAACGATATGAATGAGTTAAATTTTAAATTTATAATATTTAAGTTGAGTGTGAATGAATTTTTGACTTAATTGAAAATTTAAAATTTTAGGTTCAAGTCTTATTTAATTATGTGTATATATCATGTATAAATTTTGTTTAAATTTATTTTGATTTAACTCTTATATTATATAAACTTTATTATTAATTAAATTCGGATATATTTTGATTATTAATTTAATCATACATTGTAATAATGGATTAGGATTATAGTTATTGCAACTATTTTAATTATATATTGAAACTAAATAATTACTTTTAAGGAATTAAAAGATATTACTATATTTTATAAAATTTGAATATATTAATAATTAATTTGACATTAAAAAATTGTCTATCTTCATTTCGCCCCTGAGTTTAATTTATTATTTTCCCTAATTTTGAACTAAACCCCATGCGGTGTGGAAAATTCCAAGTTTCCACAATACCTGCTCTCACTAATTATAATAAAATTTATAAACTGCTCTCCATTTTAGGGGACCAAAGACTTGCCTACCCCTCCTTGCTAATTTATCTATTTTAGTCTTTGAACTTTTTTGTTTAAATTAATCTTAAAATTTGATAATTTTTTTAATTTAGTCATTAAACATTGGTCAATGCTACATCATTACTTGTAATTTTTTTAAAAAATTCTTCCTATTGTTTAAATTAATCTTAAAATTTGATAATTTTTTTAATTTACTCATTAAACATTGGTCAATGCTACATCATTACTTGGAATTTTTTTAAAAAATTCTTCCTATTCTTTTAGATTTTATATAAGTTATTTAAAATTTCCAAATAATGACATGGTTGTTTAACAGAATTCAAGTTCAAGGACTAAATTAAAAAATTGTTAAATTCAAAGACTAAATATTGGTTTATCCCTAATAGTCATTACCCTGTTTTAGAAGTTCATTGAATTTCTTGCCTGCTTACTTTTGTTATTAACCATTGCTTTGTTCTTCTTTTTTTAATTTTAGGTCCCATAATCGAAAAAAATGGATGAGAAATATCTAAAATCATTAGAAACAAGAAAAAATATGTTCCCAAATCCAATGCTTTACCCATATCAAGTTACAGAGACTTAGGCCCTGGCTATGCTGAATTCATCCCCTACATTTTAGCAGGCCCAGGTGGATTCCAAGAACACAAACAATTAAATTGGCTAAATTTATTCATATCCACCAAATTATTAGAATTTTCAAATATATTCAAAAAAAAGATAGGAGAGACATTGGATGAAACCACAAGGTAAATCACAAACGGGATCAAATTGAAAGAAAAGCAAAATGACATAGAAGGAATAAAAGAAGGGAGGGTTAAATTGCCTGAAAAATTAGCACGTGTGTTAAGCAACATTGATGATAAAACACATAGGATAGAGCATATGGAATGTAGCATGGAAGAGAACATGTATAAGATCAATAAGGGGCAAATTAAAATTATAGAAGAATTGAGGGGCTTGAAAAGGGAAATAAAAGAGTTAAAGGAGGATGTGAAATAAATTAAAATAAAAATTAGTATGAAAGAAAGATAAGGGTATTCTTTTGCTACTCATGGATGTAATAACGAAGTTTAGTTTTCATTGGTGTTGTATGGAAGAATCGAAGATAGAGTGAACGAGTTTTTAAGATTTTTAAAGTTTAATATCGAAGGATTGTTGTATGTGGGTACGTGAGTGTGTTTCTATTGTAAGGAATGGTGTAAAAAGGTTTACGGTTTAAGGTTTTGTTATATAAGGAAGGAAAGCGCCTTTTAAGATTATTAGAGGCACTTATTCTCGTGTTGTGTTTTGTATTGAGTTGTACTCTTTTTTAGTGTATGTATTATGGACCTGTGGTACAAGTTTAGTTCTTTTGAGTGTCTTGTGATGTGAAGTATGTTTTGTTGGGGCTCTTGGCTCCTATGTTTCAATGATAATAAAATATATTTCAAGCATAGTACTTTTTGTATATTTAGAATTTCATACTATACTTTTATTTTAAGATGATCTCTCTACTACAACAATGTTTAATGTAAATTTGAACTCATGTTGCGATTTACTATTATCATCTGATTGGAATGCAACATCTATTTAAACTTCAACACGAAACTAAATCCCTCCATAAACTAGAAAAATATCATTAGTTTTTCGTAGGTAATTTCACCTCCATCCAATGACCATTGTAGAGGCCCAATTTTATCCGGCCCAAATAAATAAAACAAAAACAAATAAAATTCCATTAATAGTCCAAATTACAAGCCCAATGACCAAATTCATCTGTTAGCCCTAATACCTAATAGCCCAATAGCCCAACTATCATAAACAGCCATAAATCGTAGTTTCCCCTTAAGCCTCCAGCCGCAGCTCCTTGCCACGTCAGCGGGCACTTCTCCTAAACACACCCACACCTTATGTTTGCCCCTTGCCATCGTTTCATCGAAATGGCTAAGGGGCACACCTTCCCTTTTCATGGACCACTACCATGGCACCTGCAAAAGAAGAAACAGAGAGCAGAAACAGAGAAAAACAAAAAGAAAAGAACAAAATATTGTATTTGGTTCGGCTATAAAGGCTGAACCCTCTGTAATTTTTAAGAGGGGGGAGATCGAATACAAAAAAAAAACAAAGTTTAAAAAAAGAGGTAGTTTATCGATTGTTCTTTTTATTTTGAAAAATATAAAAAAAACAAAAGGCTCGATTTTTACTGATAATGCTCTAGAATAACGTATTTTTATGTATTAATCATGTGTTTATTCTGAGCTTGATCCTACTAATTTGAGCTATTTATGTCTTTTTATCTTTTAGGGACTGATTTAGAGGCAAAAGCAAAATTAAGGGACAAAAGTACGAATTTGGAGACACAATGGGCTGATATGCGACACAGGAAAAAGATTGTGCCAAAAGTGCGAGCATAGATGACACAAGGACTAAAAACGCAAAAAGAAGAGATTTTATTTTATAACACCCCATTTTATTAGGATAATTAATATTAAGATAATTATTAGGATTATTTAATTTTAAAATTTTATTTTAATTTTATCTTTAATTAAATGTAATTATCTTTTTAGAATTTAAGTTAAATTAACTATCTCCCTAGCACTATAAATAGGAGGTGAAGTGACTCTATTTGGGGTGTTCATCTTTTTCTGTAAGCACTCTTCCCCTAAAAGTCTAGGCTTTTGTTTCTTTATATTTTCTTTCAATAAAATTTCATTTTCCATTTTTATATTTATTTTCTTTTCTACCATTATCATGAGCCACTAAAACTTATCTAGCCGAAAGTTGTCAATATTCCCCAAAAAGGGTTCTTGAGGCCTAGAATCCGTACTTAGTCTTCTCGCCAAGTATTCATCGTTTCTCCGCACTACGGGCTGACGCTTCCATCCATGGCTCTTAAGAAGTAAGCTTTTCAGCATATGCGAAGGTGGCCGCTTTGTATGTTTTGGAAGGATTGCACAGCCAATTCATTAACTTACTGCGTCAGAGGTTGGCGAGCCAAAGAGACAAAATGGTGCGGGATTCGCCATTAAGAAGCGTTGATCTAGCATAGATTACTGGCTAGAGTCAGGTTTCCTAAAAATCGTAAGTCTAATCTTTGGAGCTAGTGGTTGTAGGCATCCTCTTCCACTATAACTGGCTTACTTGAGTTGAGAAGGGTTATTTAAAAGCCGAGGATTGAACCCAAGGCGGACTGAGACAACTGGTGGTTGGAATCTACCAATAAGAATTTCTTTTTCTTCAACTCTCTTTATTATTTTTATTATTTTCGTAATCACAATTTCAGTCAACTTTAGATTCTATTTTTTTTATTTTTTTTCCAAATCAAATCTTTAATTCTGTTATTTTTTTATTTCTTTCTGTCACGCAGGTTTTCTTGGGCACGATTCTGCCCAGGATTTCGAGAAACAAGCATTCGTATAATCTGATCCCTGAGGATTCGACCCTACTTCCTCTTTACTGTTCTATTTCATTATTTTGTAGGGAATAGGATATTTTTGGTGCTCTCAACGACGCATCATTTACCTGCGGCGCTTTGTCCCCTGCCGTCGTGGGAGCCCTTCGTCAGACGAATATGTGGAGGGGCCTTCTCTCTTCTTTTCTTCTTCTTTTTCTTTTAAAAACTAAGAAACCGAAAGGTTTCATACTTTTTCTAAACTTTGGGTTGTTTTTTCGGGCCTTTATGACTGGACAAGAGGGGGGTCTTAAAGAGAAAAGAAAGGAAAAAGATTTTTGTTTTTAAAGCTGACCCCAAATGAGTTTTTTTTACTTATATAGGAAGTACTATATGACATCGTTTTGGCTTAACTTTCAAACGCCGAAAACAGAGCGGTTTTGAGGGCCGACCCGATGACCCGATCCGGATCCCCTAGGATCCACATGTTTTCGTGGAAGGGGTCTAATTGCTGCCCTAGTCCTTCCTCCTTTAAGCGCTTTTGAATATGGTCCTAATTCTGTTCTTTTTCCTTTTTTAAATTACACCACTTAATTTTGAATTATTTCATTTTAGTCCCCAGACTATCGACCCTTTGGGGAATGACTTGTATTGGGTTTGGGTTATTTTCCCTTTTGGACCTTGCATTTTATTGCATATTTAATTCGACCCTTTTTTTACTGTTTTATTTATTTATGCCCTAAAATTTTGTTATGGTTTCAATTTAATCCCTTGTTTATTTAATCCCACCCCTTTGCTTTCTGTTATTTAATTTCTAGCATTTATAATTTATGTTATTTACATTTTTACCTATGAATTTTTCGATTGTTTTATTTTGGACTTTTATTTTAATTATTGATACTATTAATATTACTAAGTGATCATCGTTGCTAATTAATATTACTTTTGTTGAAATTTGCTCAAATATCAATATTTTATCGATTATATTATTATTATACATTTTATACTATTTCACTATTATTATCACTATTATCATATAGTATTATTAACTGAATATTTTTATTTATTATTGTTTCTTATTATTGTATTCACTATATTATTGTCATTTTATTTCATTATTTATATTGTTATTTTTTAATACCATAATTTTGCCATCATTATACATTGTAAATTTTGCCGCATACATTTTTTTGACGCAAAAACATAAGAAATAATTAAAACCGAGGCAATGTTCGTTATTTTTGGGATTCGAGGTGTCGTGCTCCTAACTTACGGAGCATGGTCTCTCCCTACAATAGAAATAACCAAATATCCTTTTTAAGACTCAAGACACATAGGACTTAGGTAATAATCAAATGACGAATATTCTTATTTTTAAGGATTCGATATATCGTGCTCTAACTTATGGTACATGATCCTTTTTCTTGATTGACTCGAAATAAGAAAGCCCTTTCCATAAAATTTAATTTAGTTGGCGTTATTTTAATAAAATCATGCAAGAAGGGGATCGTACTTTAAATTTTCTATGAATTTTCAATTCTAGACACTAAGACATCAAGTAATCAACTAGGTACCAATTATGGACGTTATGAGGATGCTAATCCTTCCTCATGCATAACTGACTCCCGAACCCATTTTCAGGATTTTGTAGACAAAAATTATCGTTTTAGTAAATTTAACCTTTTTATTAAAATGATTAAATTTCAAAGTGATCTGATCACATCTAGTAAAAAGGATTTGTGGCGACTCCATTTTCGTTTTCTAAAATAAAAAGTCAATTCCTTAGAAAAAAGATTTCGGCAACCATCACTTGGATAACTTAGGTTATCAACTCGTGACACTTAGAGCTATGCAATATATTTGGTGTTTTGCACAATATGGCATGCTTAATAGTTTTCACTACCGAAAGATATGGTGCCTTATTCTTCTTTTATCTTCCAAAGTTTTAGGATTCATATCATTCGAGTGATGTATAGTATGCACCATAAGCAAGTTTCCAAAAAATTTAATACATTTTCAACAAATCATTTTTCAAAATATCCCATTCTAGTGTAATTATGTTTAACATATGTATTTATATAAATTATGATAATATATGTATCGATGTTATTTTCACATGTAAAAGTATCATAAAAGTCTGTGTGCCAAATGTTAGATTGCATTTTATCTTATTTACAAAAAAAGCAAGTTAGTTTCTATACATCGATCAAAGAGCAAATTGATAATTTTATTAAAATTTTAATCATTTTCTATTATTAAAAATTGATTCATATACTGTAACGCCCCAATTTTTGGGAATTCGTGAATGTTGGCATAGGTTTAATTATGTTTGTGGGCCTCTAGAAGGCCCAAGCTTAAGATAGAACCCGTAATTTTAGTTAATTTTGTTCCATAAGAAAAGGGAGTGAAATTATGAAATAGGACTTATGTGAAAATGTTTGAAAATGCTATAGGCTAAATTGAGGTGGCCAAATAAATAGGAGTGCAAAATAGGAGGATTTGCATGACAAACCTCCCATTTTACATGAAGTGGCTACCATCATGTTGTTGTAGACAATATGAGTACTTGATATCCATAATTTATGGTACAAATTAATACAAATTGATAATAGGTTAGGTAAATGTTTCATAATAATAGGTTAGGAAAATGTTTCATAATAATAGGTTAGGTAAGTGTTCCATGATAATAGGTTAGGTAAATGTTCCATGATAATAGGTTAGGTAAATGTTTCATGATAAGAATTTCATGTCTTTTGTATTAAAGAATTAAATGGATGAAATATGAAGTTTTATTAAAAGAAAAAGGGTGAAAAGAACAAAGTTTTGTCCATCTTTGTTCATCATAGCTGAAAGTTAGAGAAGAGAAAGAGAGGAGAAAGCTCTTGAGTATTTGGTCATTAGGAGGAGGAAAATTGAAGGTAAGTTCTTGGTACCTTGCTTCTATCTTGAGGTTCATGAGTTCTTCTTAATTCTACCTTAACTCTTGAAGTATATTTTGATTTTTAGTTGTGTTGTGAGCATTTGGTCATGAATTAAAATGAAGGAAATGGTTGTTGTTTCATGTTCTTTTGATGAAAAATGGAAGATATGTGAAGTTGAGCCAAACAAATAAGCATGCATGTGCCTTAGATGCTAAAGGGAAAATCGGCTAACATGTTGTGCTTTAAAATGATGAAATGGAGATTATGCTTAAGTAAAAATCATAGATATGTGATGATTGATTGGTGATATACATGTTTAAATAACATGCATGCAAGATAGGTGTATGAAAGAGTGATTTGGTAATAAATCTGCTTGGGACAGCAGCAGTAACGTGATTTTGGAAAATCACCATAAATTGTGGGAGATGAATTAGAAGCTTAATAAATTAATGAGTCTAGTTTCAAATGGAATAAACGAGAACATATTTTGAATTCTGTACAATGAGAAATTTGATTCGTAATGAAGAGTGGTCAGATTAGTCAAACAGTGAAACATGGGAAACTTTGAGAAAAATCTGGTATTGATTGGCTAAACCAAAAATTCTGAAAATTTTATGGATAGAAGATATATGAGTCTATTTTCAAGGAAAATTAACGGAACTTGATTTGGAGTTTCGTAGCTCCAGTTATAAATAATTTAGTGACTGTTGCTCAGGAAGACAGCTTGCAGCGAAATTATGATTATGTGGTAAACATTGACAAAAATTTGTTAATGAGTTGCTTATTGATTTCTTATAAGCTTACTATGATCTGTAGGTGTGGTTGGCCGAATATTGTAAGGGGTTAATACGTAGTTTGTATTTGAATAGTTAGATTAACGTGTTAGTAATCCAATTGTAGGCGGTTCGTGTGTGGATCTCGTCGAGATATCGTCGCAAGCAGTGTGTAACTAACACCCTCTTTCTTAGTCTAGATCGGCAAAAGCGAAATGCCGAAATGCCAAAACGGTATTTTGTAGATTTGCGAAAAGTAATGCTCGTGAGGTAAATCGATTAATGTTTTTGGTAAGTTGCAATGTTTGGACCGCAAAGTGCATGATTTCTATGCCTCGATATTTTTGGGCTTAATGGGCCAAAATTGGAATGATAGGTCAACGGCCCAATTCGGTAAGAACACTCGATGCGTGATTCTGTTAGTACGTGAAAAGTAGGAATATGCATGAAAAACCTAAAATAGATAAATTACTGAAATACCTTTAAAAGTGGAAAATTTACGCTTTTACCCTAGTAGATAAATTACCAAAATACCCCTAGGGTTAAATTGACCTAAATGCATGTTTGATCGTTGTTATTTACTGCATGCCATGTTGTTATTATCGATGCATGGGACCGGGATATTGACGAGGAAGTACTGAAAGTGGCTTGTCCACGTCTTGGAGGATTTGCCTCAATTCTATCGTTAAGCGAGCAGCAAAGTCAAGCCCAATGGAGTGTTAAATGGGTGGGTTGAGCTATTCCCCACATGGAGTGTATGGCTGGTACGGGTGGAGTGTAGTGGTTGGTGGGTTGAGTAGTCTCCCAAATGGGCTTGCATATGTTTCTTGATGTTGCATGTATTTTGAAATGGGCCTATGGGCCATCTTTATTATCTGAATAAGGGCTAAGGCCCGTTTATTGTAATTTGAAAAGGGCTCGCCCAAGACCACTATTACCCAAATGGGCTTGCATATGTTATTGATGTTGCATGTATTTTGAAATGGGCCTATGGGCCATCATCATTATCTGAATAAGGGCTAAGGCCCGGTTATTGTAATGAAAAGGGCTCGCCCAGCACCATCATTACTGAATGGGCTTAGGCCCAATGGGCTTGAGTGACTTGGACTTTGAATGGGTTTTCCTTACACATCGAGTTTCCCAAACTCACCCCTTTTATTTTCATCCACGCAGAAATCCCCAACCATAGTGGGCTTGGAGTCGTGAGGAATTCGAGTGGCCACCCGCTTCGAAAGTTTGATTTTCTTCCGTGAACTGGACATCCTTTTATTTACGTTTCAAGTTTTGGGCTTTTAAATGTAATAAGGCCGCTTAATTATTTTATGGTTTTAATATGTATTACTAAGATAGGTAATACTTATATTTAACTGTTGAAATTAGATAGCTTTAGGGCGTTTTCAAAAACAACAATTGATTTCAAAATAACACGACAACAAGCAAAGCTTCCGCAATGAAAGTATTTTCCAAAATTAATCACTTTTCCTAAAAATCGGTTTCTAGAAATATCCATGACGTTAAGGTGTGGCAATGGCGGTATGCATGTCTAGGATTGGATCCGAATGGAGCTTGGTACTTAAGCAGTCCGATGGACTCACCACCTCTTTTCCGGTTTCCTACCTGGTGCACAGCTTCCATTCACTTTAACCCATAATGAAATTATCTTTTGAACATCAAGTACGATTTTCTAGACTTAGAATGGAAATTTTTTTTTTTTACGTTTTTGATGTGGCATGCCGGATCCGGCCATAACTTCTCGGCCGGGTTTGGGGTGCTACATATACATTAGTTTGAGGTATAGTAGCATGTCACATGTCATTATTTGGTTATTTCATTAGTCACACCAGTTTTTAACATTAAAACTAGAGGAAAAATTTAACAGAAATGACCAAATTATTTTTTTATCTAATATATAGGGACTAATGTACTCATTTTTCAATATAAAGGGTAAAATGTAATCCAACTCAATGTACAAGGACTTCCATGTTAGTTTTTTTCCAATTCCACATTATTTTATCATATTATATTTTAAAAAAAAATTTTAGCATACGCCTATCTTGTAAATGGTATAATGTCCAGATTGTCTCGTCTTTGATTTCATTTGTCAATTAATGATTGTGGATTTGACAACATTGACCATTCTATGCACGGGAACTGCTCATCTACTCCGTTTCCGCCATTCTCACTACCCATTGCATTCATTTTCTCTGCACTACTGCTCCTCTGCACTGCACTCTCCAATTGTATTTAAAGACAATATATACATATAGATTGTAAATTTTCTTGGCTGGAAGCTCACAGTAAGCCAAAATCAAAACAAACTTTTGATGGTATAATTGTTTTTTAGCCCTTGAATTTTAGGTGCTATGAGAAATGGATTACAACCTCATCTTGTCATTATCCCAAAATCAAAACAAGCAACTCTTGGTTGAATGTTGAAACCAAGGGCCAAGTCAAAATTGTTTTAGAATGAGTCCAAAATGAAAAATGAATTTGAAGGTTCAAAATACAATTTTATTATTATATTAATTTATAATTTCATAAATTTTAAAAGGATTAAATGATAAATTTACTAATTTAAGAAGACAACAGGGAATGTAAAATCTAATTGAACCTATCTGCGTTCGGATCGGGATGGATTTTTTTAATTTAAAGAATTAAATAGATTGAATCGAAATTCTAGGATTTACAAAATTCTGATAAATAACAAGAGTTTACAAAAAGAACACTTACTTTGGTTGATGTATGGTATAATAAGCCTGCAAAGCACCGATAAAAAGAGAAGCAATGGCACCCACAAATGCGAAAAACGTCCAACGAGTCCTAAAAAAAGTACGAAAAATTTGAGCTGGATATTTAATCCACATATCTTTACGATGATTATGTATTTGCTGTATAACCCGACTGTAAATTATCCGATTAGGAACCAAAACAGTGTTCATCTTATTGAAAAGCTTAGCCACTTCTTCATCACTCCCCAATCCATTGTACAGTATGTTGGCGTCGCTCAGTTCCTTAACATCTTGGCATCATTATCAGTTTCTTAACTTATGGTGTTTCGATTTTCTCGAATTTTCAAAAAATAACAATCACTAATGTTACGAGGGTGCTAATTCTTCCTCGTGCGTAACTGACTCCCGAACCTGTTTCTTGAAGTTTGTAAACCAAAAACTGTTATTTTAATAAATTAAATCACTTATTAAAACAATCAATCATAAAATAAGCCGATCATATCTCATAAAAAAAAAAGATTGATGACGACTCCATTTCTATTTTTTAAATAAAAAGTCAATTTAAAAAAAAAAAAGTTGGACAAAGAGTATAATCGATTGAATCACCCATCTAATTGTAAATATTCTTTTTAAAATCCTTAAATTACCTGTCCTGTTGATGTGATGGTGGCTCTTTCATCTTGATTGGGATGATAACAATGTGGTCGATGAACCTTATGATTGCATCAATTTTGCATTGGTTCAAGTTACATTGATTGATACACATTGCTTCAATAACGATATTATTTTTATTTTTTCACAAGCACAATGGTAGAGGGCAAGCAAGGGTTTTACCCTCTTAAATTTGAAATTTTATTTTTATAAATTATATTGGTTATCTAAAAATCATAAGAATTTAATTTAGTCATTTAAAATTATAAAAATTTTAGTTAATACAATATAAAAGCATTTTAGAACAAATACACAAAATAAAACTTCAGCATGTAAGAAATTTATATTGAGTAGGTTTAGGTTTTAACAGGTTTTTAATCATTAGTTAAAATTTCGAGTTTGTACTAGAAATAATGCATTTAGTTGAAAATAAACATCAAAAAGAAATAAAAAATCACTCAGTTCAATCTAGAGACGGAACGTGAGAGGAGACCCCTTCAGAATTTTAAAAAATTATCATTAAATCCTTCAAAATTTTTGACATTTTTTACTTAGGACTCCTACTCTTTTAATATCCTAATAAAGCCTCACAAATAAATGTTGAAATTTTCAAAAATTTCAAAGGTTGTCATCAATTTTCTCAAAAATTTTGATTAAGTCTCTTCAATATTATTTTCAAAAAAAATATTCTCAATAAACACCAAAAATTAATCGAAAATCCAGGAGTTACAACATTATCATAAATAACAATAGTTTACAAAAAGACTAGTAAAGGAACCCTACTTTAGTTGATGCATGGCAAAATAAGTCTGCAAAGTACTAAGAGAAAGTGCAGCAATGGCACCCACAAATGCCAAAAACGTCCAAGGACTCGTAAAATAAGTATGATAACCTTGAACTGCATGATTAATCCACATATTCTTACAATGATTATGTATTTTCCGTTTAACCCCACTGTAATTCTTCGGACTAGGAACCAAATCAGTGTTCATCTTATTGAAAAGCTTAGCCACTTCTTCATCACTCCCCAATCTATTGTATAGTATACCGGCGTCTCTCAGGTCTTTAACATCTTCGGCTTCATCGATCAATAAATCAAGGAAACACATATAAGAAGTGACGGTGAAATCGTTGTCGAAATCCGGACACATTTCGTAAGCTATTAAGTTCATGGTTGAATCATTAACGTTGATCGGCGGTAACCGTAATTTTCCGAAGACGAAGATACTGTTGAAACTGATGTCGGTTAAACAACTTGTTTCGCTGGCTTTTAGCCGTATCCCGGCCTTTTTAAGCTCTTTTACGTTACCAATGGTGTGGTGCCGTTTTGTTCTTGCTTCGTTGCTACACAACTTGTTTCCGAAGAAGGTATGGTTGAAACTGATACCGGGTAAACAACCTGTTTTGCTGGTTATTACGGTCTCTTTAAGCTCTTTTACGTTACTAATGGTGTGTGAATGGTGCCGTTTTGTTTTTGCTTCGTTGGTAAATCCGTCTTCAGTGAATAACCACGAAGGCCACCACCATGGTTTTTCTTTTTTGAAACGGAGTCTTACTCGTAGTAGATTCAATAAGTGAATTCGCTCTCCTTCTTGCTGCTCCCACCACCATTAACGACAATAAATTCTGTGTGAAGCTAAAATTAAGATTTTCAAAATAGATAATCCAACGATTAAGTTATTGATTTATAAACCTTAATTTATTTGATTTAATAAAAGAAATTATTAAAAATTTCGATTTGATAACCCGGTTTAATTAATTTTTTTACCCTGTTCATATAGATTTTAAATCCACTGGACTATTGACTGTCTCTGAATTTTCAATCCAAATTGATTCAAACAATATTAACTAAAATACAATTTTATTATTGTAATAATGCAGAAATCTTACCATTTTTAAGATATTAAACTTTTCCATTTTGAGAAGATGGATTTGAAATCAGAATTTTTATTTCTAAAAATGTATACTCAACAGGATAAATGAAAACCGACAGGCAGGGTCGTTCTCAAAATTTACATTTTAATCTCTTTAAAAATTATTAAATTATAATAAGCCCTCAGATTAAAAAATAATTATTCAAATTTTTAAAAAAATCATAAATTAATATATGAAAAAAATTTAAGGATTAGACTATACTTGTTAATCAGATTGATTGGATAAAAATTAAATAAAATTAGAGTTAGACCAATTAAATTAAAAATTCATTTTTATATTTTTAATATTTTCAAAATTTGATATAATTAAACTAAATCAACTAATCAACCAGAAATGAGAGTCAAATAGATTCCATCACCCATCTAGTTATAAAAACCTTTTAACATTTATAAACTCCACAAAAATGATTCTTTATTTAATTCCCTAAATTACCTGTCTTCGCCTGGGTTGATAACAGTACCGTCGATGAACCTTGGGATTGCATTCATGAACATTTTGCCATTACCCGAGCTTGTAAGCAATTCAAGAACACGAAAAGGTAATTGGTTTTCCAACAAGAACAGATCCGAGTACACAAATGTCAGCAAATCGTTTTTAATAAACAATTTACCATCATCATCATCATTACCGTAACGCATGTAAACTGCTTGTAAAATTGCGCAGCCGTCAACGAAGAACATCCAAGCCAGTTCCTTGTTATCGCCGCTATACTCCTTTAATTCCTGTGGATCATAGCATCCCTTCAAGCCATCCATCTCTTTCTTAATGTTTCTGTACAAGGACTCCTTATCGACGCCAATTTTTTCGACGAAATGTGTTGCTAATTTGAGCTTGAGCTTCTTGGATGCAGGGAGGGTGCGATCACAGTGGTGGAGTGGGCCGATTGAGATCACTTTCGGCATGAAATACTTCTTGAAATCTTCGTTACGGCAAAGGGTTGATGGGACTTTTCGTATCAATGGTTTGGCATTGAAGTTGGGTTGGCCGCCGTAGAAACTTTTGTCTAATGACTGGAGATTCGCTACTTCGTCACCGCTGAGAGGTTCGTCCATATCAATGCTTGTGGAATCGTTGTTGTCGATGATTGTTTGATCAGTGGAAACTGCTCCGACGGCGCCGGCTCCTTCCTCCGTGGACGACATTTTCAGGCTGACCGGCTCGAAGTAATTAACAAGGTGATTTTGAAAACTGGTTTTGGCTGATTGAGTGATGTTGGATAAAAGGTGGCAAAATGGCTACGATTATGGCAAATGCTTTTTATAACTTAAATACAGAGGAGAATTTAGGGAAATGTAAAATTGTTATTTAGGATTTTAAATTTTTATAATTTTAAATTAGTAAAAATATACTTTGGCCCTATAAAATTATAAAAATTCAATTTAATTCTTTAAAATTATAAAGATATAGATTACAAAAAATAAAATTTCCTTTGGCCCACTCTAAAAATTATTCTGCTTACCCGCACATAATAAAATATGGAAAATACTTTTGGTGTAATTCAAATTTATCCTTTATAGTCAATTTAATTTTCATTTTTTTCAATTTAATTTTCTATCTTTTGGAAGAGTGGAATTTAACTATCAATTTAAATTAATGTTTTTTAACGAAAATAGTGACTAAAATATTAAAATTTTAAACATAACATGTAGCACCCCAAACCCGGCCCAGAAGTTATAGCCGGATCCGGCATGCCACATCAAAAACGTTAAAAAAAAATTCCATTCTAAGTCCAGAAAATCGTACTTTGATGTTTAAAAGATTAATTCATTAAGGGTTAAAGTGAATGGAAGCTGTGCACCAGGTAGGAAACCGGAAAAGAGGTGGTGAGTCCATCGGACTGCTTAAGTACCAAGCTCCCTTCAGATCCAATCCTAGACATGCATACCACCATTGCCACACCTTAACGTCATGGATATTTCTAGGAAACCGATTTGATTAAGTCATTTTTAGGAAAAGTGATTAATTTTGGAAAATACTTTCATTGCGGAAGCTTTGCTTGTTGTCGTGTTATTTTGAAATCAATTGTTGTTTTTGAAAACGCGCCCTAAAGCTATCCAATTTCGACAGTTAAAATAAGTAATACCTATCTTAGTAATACATATTAAAACCATCAAAAATAATTAAGCGGCCTTATTACATTTGAAAACCCAAAACTTCAAACGTAAATAAAAGGATGTCCAGTTCACCAGAAGAAAATCAAACTTTCAGAACGGGTGGCCACTCAAATTCCCTCACGACTCCAAGCCCACTATGGTTGGGGATTTCTGCGTGGATGAAAATAAAAGGGGTGAGTTTGGGGAAACTCGGTGTAAATTAACCCAACCATAGCTTATATCACTCAAACCACGAAATAGAATAAGTTGGCCTTAGCCGAGCGAATTGAATAAAGCCCATAGGCCCATAATGAAACGAAACAAATATTACATGTTTATGCGAAACCCAACCTAGATTCATCCATAACACCCCGTGCAGCGTTACACCATGTGGGAGACTACTCGACCCACCCAACCGCTACACACCACGTAATTTGCAGCATGGCTGCGAGCGAATAATGTGACGAGTCACGGATCTGAATAATCGTGGCGGGGCCACGAGCGAAGATATGTGGCGAGCCACCGGATCGAATATTTGTGGCGAGCCACCAGATCGATATTTGTGGCATAGCCACGAATGCTTCCTCCATAATATAACCCATGTCCCCATGCAATGATATATAATCATGGCATACATCATACAGAATCAGATCGTCATACTTTTCAGTCAAAATTAACCCTAGGGGTATAACGGTAATTTTACACCTAGAGGTATAACAGTAATTTTCCATACATAGGGGTATTATAGTAATTTAGCTACTTTTAGGGTTTTCATGCATATCCTAACTATTTACGTACTATCAGCACACTTACCGCAAATACTTACTGAATTGGGCCCGTTGGCCCATGAACCCGATCTTTGACCCATTAAGCCCAAATTATCAAAATGTACGAAATCGCGTCTTGCAGTTTATTACTTTAGATTACCAAATATACAAACCCAACTATCTTACGAGCATTACTTTTCATAAATTCCCAAAATCTGACTTTTGACATTTGACTTTTAAACTTTTGCCAATCTAGTCTATGAGAGGTTGTGGGTTACACACACATTTTGCGACGATATCTTGTGAGATCCACACGAACCGCCTACAATTGGATTACTAATACGTTAATCTAACTATTCAAATACAAACTACGTATTAACCCCTTACAATATTCGGCCAACCACACCTACAAATCATAGTAAGCTTATAAGAAATCAATAAGCAACTCATTAACAAATTTTTGTCAATGTTTACCACATAATCATAATTTCACTGCAAGCTATCTTCCTGAGCAACAGTCACTAAATTATTTATAACTGGAGCTACGAAACTCCAAATCAAGTACCGTTAATTTTCCCTGAAAATAGACTCCTATATCTTCTATCCATAAAATTTTCAGAATTTTTGGTTTAGCCAATCAATACCAGAATTTTCTCAAAGTTTCCCATGTTTCACTGTTTGACTAATCTGACCACCCTTCATTACGAATCAAATTTCTCATTGTACAGAATTCAAAATATGTTCTTGTTTATTTCATTAGAAACTAGACTCAATAAGCTTTAATTACATAATTTATTCAGCTTCTAATTCATCTACCACAATTTATGGTGATTTTCCAAAGTCGCGTTACTGCTGCTGTCCCAAGCATATTTATTACCAAATCACTCTTTCACACCTAACTTGCATGCTTGTTATTTAAACATGTATATCACCAATCAATCATCACATATCTATGATTTTACTTAAGTATAATCTCCATTTCATCATTTTAAAGCACAACATGTTAGCTGATTTTCCTTTAACATCTAAGGCATATGCATGCTCATTTGTTTGGCTCAACTTCACCTATCTTCCATTTTTCATCAAAAGAACATGAAACAACAACCATTTCCTTCATTTTAATTCATGACTAAATGCTCACGACACAACTAAAATCAAAATATACTTCAAGAGTTAAGGTAGAATCAAGAAGAACTCATGAACCTCAAAATAGAAGCAAGGTACCAAGAACTTACCTTCAATTTTCCTCCTCCTAATGACCAAATACTCAAGAGCTTTCTCCTCTCCTTTCTCTTCTCTAACTTTCAGCTATGATGAACAAAGATGGACAAAACTTTGTTCTTTTCACCCTTTTCTTTTAATAAAACTTCATATTTCATCCATTTAATTCTTTAATACAAAAGACATGATATTCTTATCATGAAACATTTACCTAACCCATTATCATGGAACATTTACCTAACCCATTATCATGGAACATTTACCTAACCTATTATCATGAAACATTTACCTAACCCATTATCATGGAACATTTACCTAACCTATTATCAATTTGTATCAATTTGTACCATAAATTATGGATATCAAGTGTACATTTTGTCTACAACAACATGATGGCTGGCCACTTCATGTAAAATGGGAGGTTTGTCATGCAAATCCTCCTATTTTGCACTCCTATTTATTTGGTCACTTCAATTTAGCCTATAGCATTTTCAAACATTTTCACATAGGTCCTATTTCATAATTTCACTCACAAATGACAAAATTAAAGCATGAAATTTTGCCAACATTCACAGAATTCCCGAAAATTGGGGCGTTACATAACAACTCATACAGCAATCCACATCTATATGTTTTTTTATTTATGTAACGCCCCAATTTTCGGGAATTCTGTGAATGTTGGCATAGGTTTAATTATGTTAGTGGGCCTCTAGAAGGCCCAAGCTTAAGATAGAACCCAGCAATTTTAGTTAATTTTTGTTCCATAAGAAAAAGGGGGTGAAATTATGAAATAGAACCTACGTGAAGATGTTTGAAAATGCTATAGGCTAAATTGAAGTGGCTAAATAAATAGGAGTGCAAAATAGGAGGATTTGCATGACAAACCTCCCATTTTACATGAAGTGGCCAGCCATCATGTTGTTGTAGACAATATGAGCACTTGATATCCATAATTCATGGTACAAATTGATAATGAGTTAGGTAAATGTTCCATGATAATGGATTAGGTAAATATTCCATGATAATGGGTTAGGTAAATGTTCCATGATAATGGTTTAGGTAAATGTTCCATGATGGGTATTTCATGTCTTTTGTATTAAAGAATTAAATGGATGAAATATGAAATTTTATTAAAAGAAAAGGGTGAAAAGAACAAAGTTTTGTCCATCTTTGTTCATCATAGCCTAAAGTTAGAGAAGAGAAAGGAGAGGAGAAAGCTCTTGAATGTTCGGTCACTTGGGGAAGAAAATTGAAGGTAAGTTCATGGTAGTTTGCTTCTATCTTGATGTTCATAAGTTCTTCTTGATTCTACCTTAACTCTTGAAGCATATTTTGGTTTTAGTTGTGTTGTGAGCATTTAGTCATGAATTAAAATAAAGGAAATGGTTGTTGTTTCATGTTCTTTGATGAAAAATGGAAGATAGGTGAAGTTGAGCCAAACAAATGAGCATGCATGTGCCTTAGATGCTAAGGTGAAAAATCGGCTAACATGTTGTGCTTTAAAATGATGAAATGGAGATTATACTTAAGTAAAATCATAGATATGTGATGATTGATTGGTGATATACATGTTTAAATAACAAGCATGCAAGTTAGGTGTGAAAGAGTGATTTGGTAATAAATCTGCTTGGGACAGCAGCAGTAACGTGACTTTGGAAAATCACGATAAATTGTGGGAGATGAGTTAGAAGCTGCATAAATTATGTAATTAAAGCTTAATGAGTCTAGTTTCAAATGGAATAAACGAGAACATATTTTGAATTCTGTACAATGAGAAATTTGATTCATAATGAAGAGTGGTCAGATTAGTCAAACAGTGAAACATGGGAAACTTTAAGAAAAATCTGGTATTGATTTGCCATACCAAAAATTCTAAAAATTTTATGGATAGAATATATATGAGTCTATTTTCAGGGAAAATTAACAGCACTTGATTTGGAGTTTTGTAGCTCCAGTTATAAATAATTTAGTGACTGTTGCTCAGGAAGACAGCTTACAGTGAAATTATGATTATGTGGTAAACATTGACAAAAATTTGTTAATGAGTTGCTTATTGATTTCTTATAAGCTTACTATGATCTGTAGGTGTGGTTGGCCGAATATTGTAAGGGGTTAATACGTAGTTTGTATTTGAATAGTTAGATTAACGTGTTAGTAATCCAATTGTAGGCGGTTCGTGTGTGATCTCGTCAAGATATCGTCGCAAACAAGTGTGTAACTAACACCCTCTTTCTTAGTCTAGATCGGCAAAAGTCAAAAGCCAAATGTCGAAAACCGATATTTTGTAGATTTATGAGAAAAGCGAATGCTCGTGAGGTAAATCGATTAATGTTTTTGGTAAACCGCAATGTTTGACCGCAAAGTGCATGATTTCGTGCCTCGATATTTTTGGGCTTAATGGGCCAAAATTGGAATGATGGGCCAACAGCCCAATTCAAGAAGAACCCTCGATGCGTGATTCGTTAGTACGTGAAAAGTAGGAATATGCATGAAAACCCTAAAATAGATAAATTACTGAAATACCTTTAAAAGTGGAAAATTTACGCTTTACCCCTAAGAGATAAATTACCAAATACCCCTAGGGTTAAATTGATCTAAATGCATGTTTGATTTTTGTTATTTACGCATGCCATGTTGTTATTATCGATGCATGGGACTGGATATTGACGGAGGAAGTACTGAAAGTGGCTTGTCCACGTCTTGGAGGCTTTGCCTCAATTCTTTGATAACGAGTAGCAAGGTCAAAGCTGTGGAGTGTTGGGTGGGTGGGTTGAGCTATTCCACACATGGAGTGTATGGCTGGTACGGGTGGAGTGTAGTGGTTGGTGGGTTGAGTAGTCTCCCAAATGGGCTTGCATATGTTATTGATGTTGCATGTATTTTGAAATGGGCCTATGGGCCATACATGTTATCTGAATAAAGGGCTAAGGCCCGCTTATTGTAATCTGAAAAGGGCTCGTCCAGACCACTTTATTACTGAATGGGCTTAGGCCCAATAGGCTTGAGCTGACTTGGGCTTTGAATGGGTTTTCCTTACACACTGAGTTTCCTCAAACTCACCCTTTTTATTTTCATCCACGCAGGAAATCCCCAACCATAGTGGGCTTGGAGTCGTGAGGGAATTGAGTGGCCACCCGCTTCGAAAGTTTGATTTTCTTCGGTGAACTGGACATCCTTTTAATTACATTTGAGGTTTTGGGCTTTTAAATGTAATAAGGCCGCTTATTTATTTTGATGGTTTTATATGTTTTATTAAGATAGGTAATATTTATATTTAACTGTTGAAATTGGATAGCTTTAGGCGCGTTTTCAAAAGCAATAATTATTTTCAAAATAACACGAAAACAAGCAAAGCTTCCGCAATGAAGATATTTTCCAAAATTAATCACTTTTCCTAAAAGGACTTAATCAAATCGGTTTCTAGAAATATACATGACGTTAAGGTATGGCAATGGTGGTTTACATGTCTAGGATTGGATCCGAAGGAGTTTGGCATAAGCGATCCGATGGACTCACCTCCTCTTTCCGCTTTCCTACCGGTGCATAGCTTCCATTCACTTTAACCTATAATGAAATTATCTTTTAAAACACTGAGTAAGTTTTTCTGGATCAACAATATAAAATGTTTTTAACGCTTTGATGTGGCATGTCGGATCCGGTCATAACGTCTGGGCCGGGTTTTGGGTGCTACAATTTATTTCTTATTTTTAAATTATTTATTGACGTGACATATAAGAAAAGTATTGTTATGTTAGTATGAAATGCACATGGATTGCCACACAAGTTGTGACACCAATATCATTAAAAAAGTTAATATTTTAGTTAGCATATATGTTAAAGAAAAGCAAATTAACTCTTTTTTGAAAGGTTAAATAAAAAATAAAGGCCAATTTGATAGAAGAGATAAATGTCGAGGGTTAAATTTATCATTTATACAAATATAATATAAATTCAAGTACAAATATATGTTTGAATTAATCTAGAAAAAACCAGACAAACTCCACACGTGATATACGAATGTGATGAGAGTGAAACCTACACATAGAATAATATTATAGGACCTAAATACTCAAAAACCTAAAACCTTCCATATGGAAACTAAAAGAAAAAAAAAACAACGTGATAAGCATTTGATATACTTAGTAAGTCCATATGAAAACTAAAACTTACCTAGATCAATTGAACATAAAAAATTACTTAATAAGCTATCGAATTAATTTTTCCTTGGCACTTATTTACATATAGTACATGTAACAACATTTCTGTTAAAGAAAAGCAATTTAAGTGTTTATTTTTTTTGAAAAATTAATGGCTAAATTTAGCTCAAATAAAAAAAAGAAAGAACAAAAGATAATTTGACAGAAAATGTAAATGTTGAGGGTTAAATTTATCATTATGTCTTCTTTTTTTAAGTTTCACTTATAGAAATACAATATAGGTTCAAGTACAATTATATGTCTCGATTAATCTAGAAAGAGCTAGACAAAATCTACACATGATATACGCATATAATAAAAGTGAGACTCACACATCACAATTGAGAATAATATTATAGAACCTAAATACTCAACAACCCAAAACCTTCGCCTTAACCAAGAAGCTAAGACCCTATTAGAAGGATAATTTTATATCTACAACACTTCTTAAACTTCATTAGCTTAATAATAGCTATTCAAATATTTAACATTGTAACCATGCTTCTTTATATATAGTAATTGCATTTGTTATTCTACCTAACTAATGAAAAATCTCAAATTTGCAACATGTTATTCACATGCCAACCAACCAATTTATTATTCCAACCAACCAATTTATTATTCACATGCCAACCAATTTGTTTTATTGAAGTTATTATACTTATAAGCTTTCACATATAACCATGCTTCTTTACATATATTAATTGCATTTATTGTTGTACCTCATGAAAATTTTCAAATTTGCAACAACATATTATTCACATGCCAACCAACTACTTTTTTTTTATTGAAGTTATTATACTTATAAGCTTTCACATGTAACCATGCTTTTTGTAACACTTTTCATTGGATCCGATTGTTGGGTCTGATCTATAGGACGCTACAGTCATTGTCAAAGCAACTACAATCAAAATTACGTTAAGATAATTTTCATTTAAACATCAATCACGATTCAATTACAGTAATACATTAATTATGAGCTTTAATCGAGCTTATAAAAGATTTTTTGACAATTCGAATAAGAATTAGGACCAAATTGTAAAAATTTGAAAAGTTCGAAGCGACATCATGGCTTCAAGTTTTTCTCATCGCAACATGACCTTCTCAATATGTCACGTCGCAACGATGAGCCTATGCTTGTCACGACGAGACTCTCTGACTTGGCAATGTCGCAACGCCAAGATTCATAACTGCAACATGGAACCTATATTTGATAAAAATGTACAATTTGGTATCTAATTTAATGTTCCAACTAAAACATTCAAGAAAATACATTACATGCCATTTCTAAATGACTTAAAACTTACCTAAAACATGCTAAGTAAGTTCAAAAATATCATTTCAATTTCATAGCAATTCATATTAACATTTTATAGCTTTTTATAGAAATAAAATAGAAGTGCTCATAAATTTAAGATAGTTGGGAGATAAAAAAGACAAAATTTAGAACTATTAATAACTCCTCCCCAACTTATAATAGGAAGATAAAAGCACTTCAGCATGCTTCAACCCACATCTTTCAATACTAATAACATTGTTGATACTAACTAAATTAAAAACTGTAAGTTAAATAAAATTTAAGTACACATATTGCTGTTGTGATGTAAGTATTTAGGATAAATCACCCTACTATAAATTGTATATATAAATTAACAAAATTAAAGAGCATTGGTAAAATGTATAAAAATTTATTAACTTTCAATATTTATAATAAATTAAACACAAATATAATATACAAAGCCTTGATGCCTTGAATCCTATAGGGCTCTTCAACCAGCCTTTAATTTTTGTGATTGCATGAGTCTTGGCTGCCACAAATTGAAGAAGAAAAAAAATATAAAAGCATTTTAGAACAAATACACACAAAATAAGCTTCTGCATGTAACAAACTTATATAAGTTGGTTTCGGGTTTCACAAGTTTTGAATCGTTTTAAGTTTGAGGTTTTAATTTTTGGATTGGACCATTGCGAATAAAATTATTTTAAGTATAATTTTTTCAGATTATTTTAAATTTGAATGAATGTTTTGTATGAATCAGTTTATATTTGGGTCAATAATAAACTGGTTTAAATCACTAATTTTTATGATTAGTTAAATTTTCAGATTCATGTTAGAATTGACACATTTAATTTAAAATATTTAAACATTAAAATAATTAAAAGTCACAAAATTTATATTTTAGTTAGACCTCCCAATTTTTCAAAATTCCTAATTAGGCCTCATAAAAAGTATTGAAATCTTCAAAAGTTGTCTTTAATTTTCTCAAATTTTTTATTAAATCTCTTAAATTTTATTTTCAAAAAAAGAATCTCATTAAACACCAAAAATTAAATAGATTGAATCCAACATTCAGGAGTTACAAAATTCTCATAAATAACAAGAGTTTGCAAAAAGACTAGTAAACAACACCTACTTTCGTTGATGTATGGTATAATAAGTCTGCAAAGCACCAAGCAAAAGTGCTGTAATGGCACCCACAAATGCCAATAACGTCCAAATACTACTAAAATAAGTATGATAAGCTTGAGCTACATGATTAATCCTCGCAGTCTCACAATAATTATGTATTTTCCGTCTAACCTCACTGGAAATCATCGATCTAGGAACCACATCAGTGTTCATCTTATTGAAAATCTTAGCCACTTCTGCATCACTCCCCAATCTATTGTATAGTATACCGGCGGCTCTCAGTTCTTTAACATCTTCAGCTTCATCGATCAATAAATCAAGGAAACACATATATGAAGTGACGGTGAAATCGTCGTCGAAATCCGGACACATTTCGTAAGCTATTAAGTTCATGGTTGAATCATCGACGGAGATCGGCGGTAAACATAATTTTCCGACAAAGAAGATACGGTTGAAACTGATGTCGGTTAAACAACTTGTTTTGCTGGCTTTTAACCATATCCCGACCTTTTTAAGCTCTTTTACGTTACGAATGAGGTGTGAATGGAACCGTTTTGCTCTTGCTTCGTTGCTAGATCCGTGTTCAATGAAAGACTTTGGTTTTTCTTTATTAAAAAGGAGTCTTAAACACCACCGCCATGGTTTTTTTTTATTGAAAGGAAGTCTTAAATACCACCGCCATAGTTTTTCTTTATTGAAAAGGAGTCTTAAACACCACCACCGTGGTTTTTCTTTTTCGAAAAGGAGTCTTACTCGTAGTAGATGCAATAAGTGAATTCGCTCTCCTTCTTTTTGCCGCTCCCACCACTTTTCACTGGAGCAAAATCTGCATTAGTGGAAGCGAACTTATATTTTTTTTGGGTAAATTACACTAACAGTCACTCAACTTTTAGATAGCTAACAAAACAGTCACTCAAGTTTCAGTTCAATCACTAAACTTTCGAAAAATAATAAAACAGTCACTAATATTATTAAAAAGTGACAAATCAATTACTCATCAACATTTTTCGTCACAGGTTTAATGTGACCAATTAATTAACTGATGTGACTAGTTAACTTGCCATGTTGGACAAATAGTTAAAGCGTAAAAAAGAAAAGAAAATATGATTGGTTAAGGGTAAAAAGAAAAATAAGAGAAATGGAGAAGAAGAAAAAAAGAATAGGGGAGGAAGAAGGGAAAATGGAAGGAGCTTTCACGCTTCGTACCAACAATTCCCAAGGGTCAAAACCCGGGAACTTGGATTTTGATCATTGGGAATAACTGGTTTCCTTCCATTTTCTCCATTTCTTCTTTTTTTTTTGTTCTTCTACTGCCCATAATTCTTAAATGGGTTTGTTTAAATGACAGCTAGCCCACCCTTAAATGCCATGTCACTTTTCATTTACGTCTATAACGGAAAATGGTTAAAAGGACCAAAGTTGAGTGATTGTTGTTGTAATTTACCCTTTTTTTATTTGGAATTGTAAATTTTTAACTTTCAAAATCCAACTCATTAAGTTTCTATTTATAAGTCTAATTGGTCTAATGAATTCATCCCATTTAATTAAATTAATTATTAAAATTTTCTATTTGATTACCCAGTCCAATTAGTTTTTTTTCGGTTCAACCTGTTCATATAGATTCCTAAGTCGATTGGTCCAATGACTTCCTTCGGACTGATACCTTAATTAATTTCCAATCCAAATCGATTAAAATAATATTGGCTAAAATACAATTTTTATTATTTTATTAATGCAAAAATCTTACCATTTTAAAGATATTAAAATATAAAATTTCCATTTTAAAAAGTCGGATTTGAAATCATAATGTACACTCAACAGGACCAAAGGAACTGGTAGGGAAATTTTGTTTTATGCACCATTTTCATCACATCATTTATGATCATATCTAATTAAAAGAGGATAGATCATTTTTTTTTTCATTCCATATGTACATTTGGATTAAACTTCCAAATCAAAGATAATGTGTCTTTTTTTAATTGAGTAGGACCATAGATAATGTGGTTAAAATGGTCCATAAAATAATTTATCACAAGCAAAAGTAATTCCAAAATAGAAAATTACATTTTAATTCTTTAAAATTATTAAATTATAAATTTATATATAATAAAATTATATTTTAACCCTCAAAATGGAAAAATATTCTGTTCAGTCTTTTTTAAAAAATATGAACATATAAATCAATACATGAAAAAATTTAAGGATCCGATAAAAGTTGCCGGTCAGGCTAGTTGGAGAGAAAATTGAACAATGTATTAAACCAGTTGAATTGAATGATCGCTTTCTTTATATTTTTAATATATCTTTAATATTTTGAAAAAGTTATATAATTGAATCCAATAAACGAATCAATCAAAAATAAGATGTAAAATCCTTTTAACATTTATAAACTCGACAAAATGATTTTTTTTTTTTAAATTCCTTAAATTACCTGTCCTCAGCTTGGGTGATAACAGTGTCGTCGATGAACCTTATGATTGCATTCATGAACTGTTCGCCACCGCTCCAGCTTGTAAGCAATTCAAGAACACGAAAAGGTATTTGGTTCTCCAACAAGAACAGATCCGAGTACACAAATGTAAGCAAATCGTTTTTAATAAACAACTGGCCATAATCATGAAAAAAATCATCATCATCACCGTAACGCATATAAACTGCTTGTAAAATTGCGCAGCCGTCAACGAAGAACATCCAAGCCAGTTTCTCGTCATCGTCGCTATATTTCTCTAATTCCTGTGGATCATAGCATTTCTTTAAGTCATCGATCTCTTTCTTCATATTGCTGTACACCTTAAGGACGTCAAGGTGTGAGACGAAATCTGCTGCTAATTTGAGCTTGAGCTCCTTGGATTCATGGAGGGTGGGATCATCGTGGTGGAGTGGGCCGATTGAGATCACTTTCGGCTTGAAATACTTCTTGAAATCTTCATTACGGCGAAGGGTAGATGAGACTTTTTGTATCAATGGTTTGCCTCTTCGGGTGGTTTTGTCGCTTTCCAAAGCTTTGAATAATGAACAGATATTCGCTAATTCGCTACTGCTGGGAGCGACGTCCGTACACGGCATATCAATGGCCACAAAATCGTTGTTGGTGTTGTTGTTGATGACTGTTTGATCAGTGGAAACTGCTCCGACATTGCCGCTTCCTTCCTCCGTGGACGACATTTTCAAGCCGAGCGGGTGGAAGTAATAAACAAGGTGATTTTGTAAACTGTTTTTGGCAGAGTGAGTGATGTTGGAGAAAAGGTGGCAAAATGGCTACGATGATGACAAATATTTTATAGCTTACATAATAAACATATAAGAAAAATAGTGTATGGGTTGCCACACAATTGTGACATTAATATCGTTAAAAATTTAATGTTTTAGTTAATATTTTTGTTAAAGAAAAGTAATTTAACTTTTTTAAAAGGTTAATAGCTAAATTTAACTCAAATAAAAAAGAATAAAAGTCAATTTGACAGAAAAAGTAAATATTGAAGGTTAAATTATCATTTTGTCATTTTTTTAAGTTTCACTTATACAAATATAATATAGGTTTAAATATAAATATATGCCTCCACTAATCTAAAAAATCTAGATAAAATTTACACATAATACATATAAAATGAGACTGAAACCCACACATCACAATTAAAAATAATATTATAAAACCTAAATACTCAACAACCCAAAACCTTCTCCTTAATCTAAGACCCAATCATAGGAGAATTTTACATTTACAACTCTTATTAAATTTCATACACTTAAAAATAGCTCCGTGCTTCTTTACATATAATAATTGCATTTGTTGTTCTACAACTCATGAAAAACTCGAATTTGCAACCACATATTATTCACATGCCAACCAACCAATTTATTACTCACATGCCAACCAATTTTTTTTATTGAAGTTATTTTACTTATAAGCTTTCACATATAACCACGCTTCTTTAGATATGTTAATTGCATTTATTGTTGTACCTCACTTATGAAAAATCTCAAATTTGCAACAAAATATTATTCACATGCCAACCAACCACTTCTTTTTTATTGAAGTTATTATACTTATATGCTTTATGCTTATTGTAACATTCTATGTTAGATCTGATCTACAGGACACTATAATCATTGTCGCAGCAACAACAGTCAGAATTACGATAAGATAATTTTTATTTAAACATCAATCATGATGCAATTACAGCAATACATCAATTATGAGCTTTAATCGAGCTTACGAAAGTTTTTTCAGCAGTCCGAACAAGAATTAGGACCAAACTGTAAAGATTTGAAAATTTTGGAGCAACATCGCGACTTCAGCTTTTTCTTATTGCAACATGACCATCTCAGTAGTCACATCATAATGAAAAGCCTATCCTCGTCGCGGCAAGACTCTCTGACTTGGCAATATCGCAACGTCAGCCATGACGTGGACCCTATTTTTGGCAAAAATATACAATTTGGTACCTAATTCAATGCTCCAACTAAAATCATGCAAGAAAAATACATTATATGCCATTTCTAAATGACTTAAAACTTACCTAAAACATGCTAAGTAAGTACAAACATACCATTTCAATTCCATAGCAATTCATATTACCATTTCATCAATTATATTCAACTTTTCAAAAACTTACACTAAATATCAACAAGTTATACAAACATATACCATTACCTTTATCGTGCCATAATGAATCATTCCATTTCAAACAATCTATCACATTAGTTCTTTTATTTTTATTTTTTAGTCAACATATGCAAACCAACTTAAATAGATCAGATTCCAACTTTCCAAATGCATCAGATATTTCATATTCATGTACTAACAAAGATCATGCCAAGAACCCACATGCAAAGTCATTATATACCACATTTAACTCAACAAGACTTTTACACAACCAAAGATTACTCCAAAAGTTTATTATGCATGTTGCAATCCTTGACTCAGATGATAAAAAAAAAAAAAGACAAATTGACAATAGAATGGTGTAAGCTTCGAACAATCCAACCGACGTGTTCCACAATGTAACAACCTAAAAGGAAAAAGAAAACAATGGGGTAAGCATATATATGTAATCTAAAACTTACCTAGATTAATTGAACATAGACAATTACTCAATAAGCTATCAAATTTATTTTTCCATGGCACTTAGATATCGTACATGTAACAACATTTCAAGTCGAAAATGTTAATTACAACGTTGAATCATTATGTCTTCTTTTTTTAAGTTTCACTTATAGAAATACAATATAGGTTCAAGTACAAATATATGTCTCAATTAATCTAGAAAGAATTAGAAAAAATCCACACATGATATATGCATATAATGAGAGTGAGACTCACACATCACAATTGAGAATAATATTATAGAACCTAAATACTCAACAACCCAAAACCTTCGCCTTAACTAAGAAGCTAAGACCCTGTCAAAGGGAGAATTTTATATCTACAACACTTCTTAAATTTCATTAGCTTAATAATAGCTATTCAAATATTTAACATTGTAACCATGCTTCTTTACATATAGTAATTGCATTTGTTATTCTACCTAACTTATGAAAAATCTCAAATTTGCAACATGTTATTCACATGCCAAACAACCAATTTATTATTCCAACCAACCAATTTATTATTTACATGCCAACCAATTTGTTTTATTGAAGTTATTATACTTATAAGCTTTCACATATAACCATGCTTCTTTACATATATTAATTGCATTTATTGTTGTACCTCATGAAAATTTTCAAAATTCCAACAACAAATTATTCGCATGCCAACCAATCACTCTTTTTATTGAAGTTATTATACTTATAAGCTTTCACATGTAACCATGCTTCTTGTAACACTTTTCATTGGATCCGATCGTTGGGTCCGATCTACAAGACGCTACAGTCATTGTCCAAGCAACTACAGTCAGAATTACAATAAGATAATTTTCATTTAAACATCAATCATGATTCAATTATAATAATACATTAATTATGAGCTTTAATCGAGCTTACGAAAGCTTTTTTGGAAGTTCGAACAAGAATTAGGGCCAAACTGTAAAAGTTTTAAAATTTCAAAGTGACATCATGGCTTCAACCTTTTCTCATCGCAACATGACCATTTCAGTATGTCACGTTACAATGACAAGCCTATGCTCGTTGCGACAGGACTCTCTAACTTGGCAATGTCGCAACATCAAGATTCGTAATTGCAACATGGACCATGTATTTGGTAAAAATGTACAATTTGTATCTAATTCAATGTTCCAACTAAAATCATGCAAGAAAATACATTACATGCCATTTCTAAATGACTTAAAACTTACTTAAAACATGCTAAGTAAGTTCAAACATATCATTTCAATTCCATAGCAATTCATATTACCATTTCATCAATTGTATTCAACTTTTCAATAACTTAAACTAAATATCAACAAGTTATACAAACATCTACCATTACATTTATCATGCCATAATGAATTATTCCATTTCAAACAATCATCACATTAGTTCTTTTACTGCAATGCCCCAAAATTTTAATTTTTAATTTTGTATATGTGTGACACACAAGTGTGTATCTGCTTCAATGGTTAAGTGTTCTGGGTGTGTGTGTGAGGTCTCAAGTTCAAGCCTTACTTGGGCAAATTTTTTTATTTTTATAAATAAAGCATTAACCTTGTGCAAAGGGCTTAAGTTTAATTGTTGGTAAGTTTATATCAGAATGGGCTTGTTGGTCTGGTGGTTAAGTGGAGTGTTGGAGGTTTTGTGTTCAATTCTCTGTGATGGCATGGAGATAGTATTTTTGCTCCAATTTTGGCTAAGAGTTGTGTTGGGGAAAAATTCTGAGTAGTTGTGTTTTAGTGGGTTAATAGGGAGTGATTTTAGGAGATAATTGGGGCAAAATTCTCTGTGTGTTTCAGCTAAATGTATTGTTATTATATAAAGAAGAAAAGTGCCTTATCTTTTTTTTTAGTGTATGTATCATGGTCCTATTGATGTGGTACAAGTTTAGTTCTTTTGAGTGTGTCTTGAGATGTGAAGCGCCTTATCTTTGTTTTTAGTGTATGTATTGTGGTCCTGTTGATGTGGTACAAGTTTAGTTCTTTTGAGAGTGTCTTGTGATGTGAAGTATGTTTTGTTAGGGCTCTTGGCTCCTATGTTTCAATGATAATAAAATATATGTCAAACAAAATTCTCACAAAAAACATGAGTTTACAAAACGACTAGTAAACAACACTTACTTTGGCTGATGTATGGCATAATAAATCTGCAAAGCACTAAGCAAAAGTGCAGTAATGGCACTCAAAAATGCCAAAGACTTCCAAGGACTCCTAAAATAAGTATGATAACCTTGAGCTGCATGCTTAATCCATATTTTCTTACAATGATTATGTATTTCTCGTTTAACCCCACCGTAAATCATCAGACTAGGAACCAAATCAGTATTCATCTTATTGAAAAGCTTAGCCACCTCTTCATCACTCCCCAATCCGTTGTATAGTATGTCAGAGTCTCTCAGGTCTTTAACATCTTCGGCTTCATCAATCAATAAATCAAGGAAGCACATATATAAAGTGGCAGTGAAATCATTTTTGAAATCTGGACACATTTTGTAAGCTATCAAGTTCATGGTTGAATCATCGATGGTGATCGGCGGTGTCGAAACCATTTTTTGATTTTGAAAATAACGGGGATCAACTTTTAAAACCAAATGTGGAGTCGCCACAAATCTTTTGTTTTGATGTGATTGGATCACCTTAATAAAATATTTTATTTCATTTAAATCAATTTTGGCCTACGAAATTTGAGAAAACGGGTTCGGGAGCCGGTTACGTACGAGGAAGGATTAGCACCCTCACTACGCCCAAAATTGGTACCGAATTTGATTAAATAATGTCCTTATGTCTAAAAATATTTTGAAATACGATTTCTTTTAAAACACTTGAATGACTCAAATTAGACTTCAAGATTCGCTTGTTTCAAAGGAATACAGTATCACATCCAGCACGTTAGGACACTGTAACACCCCAAAACCCAGCCTAGATGTTATGGCTGAATCTAGTGCATCACATCAAACCATTTTTCAAATTTGATCTTTCCGATGAAAATCCATTGCTGAATCTAAATTCCTTTATTATTATTAAACTAAAGTTCTCATCAAAACGTTTACCAATTTGTTTGCCTTTGGCATATTACCTCATTTAAAACCACAGAAGCATTTTGAAAACTTTGTTGTTGGAAGCTCGTGTTCCTAAAAAAAATGCCATTTTGAAAACTCGAGTTTTCCTAAACTAACAGTTTAGTATAAGAAATCCCAATCCAAAATTTAAAACTTAAAACCCACCAACGACCTTATTACATAAATTAAAAACCCAATAAGAAATCTAATTGCAATCAAAAGTAACAGAAACAATAGTGTGGCCATATCTGAGTCCCTCGCAGCTCTAAACCATCTAAGCTCAGGGATTACCTGCACAGTATGAAACAGGGTGAGTTTACGAAAAGTCAGTGTGTAATCCCAACATCAAACAGACAGGGATCAACATGGTATCAGTACAGTCTGAGCCGAAACCCTATTCAATAATAGTACAGTCTGGGCCGAAGCCCTATTCAGTATCAATACAGTACGAAATGCAACCCATCCCATAACCATCCAGCACACCACCCGTACCAACCAGCACACCTGTGGGGATATCAATCGACCCACCTAACCAGCACACCAATAACGCAGCAAAGCTGCCAGTAGTAATAATAACGCAGCATAGCTGCTGTAACAGTGAGTGTGGCAAGCCACCAGAGAAATATATATGTGACAAAGTCACCAGTACAGTACTTCCTCCATATCATGAGCCCAGCCCCATACAGATGTCGTGTCATAAATAAAATGTGCATGCAACATGTCATACTCAAAACCAGTTATTTAGAAGTGCTACGCATATCATTTAACCTACCACTTACATTATAGGGGTTATATCATCAGTTAGGGGCAAAACAGTAATTACAACCCCTCAAGGGTATTTCAGTCATTTAACAGATTTTAAAGTCTCGATACAGATAACGACCTCATCAAAGGCCTATAATCACCCCGTGAGACTCAGACACTCATTCGAATAAAACAGTGAAATGGGCCACCAGCCCAATATTCGGCCCAAGTGGGCCCACAGGCTCGTGTGGCCCGCCGACCTAATTCCAGCAATGGCTTTGCGGTTTTCATAGCTCAGTCTGATATTTTCCATCTTTTGCAACCTTTAATCCGCGTGGGCCCACGAGCCTATTGGGCTCACACGGCCCATTTCAGCCCATAGAGGCCACAACGGCTTAAGCCCGTGAGAGCGCTCGCGGTGGCCTTTACAGTCTGTCACCCAGGTTTTGTGAATTCATTGACCTTGCGAGCATTCGCGCACTCGCACGGTCGTAAATGCTGAAGTTTCGGCTTTTCGGCTCTTCTGCCGATTCATAGATACGCAGTGGTGTGAGTACACACTCTTTCGGCTTTTGAACAATAATAGAGTGGTGTACAGTTACACACCTTTTTTTGGAAAGGAAGACGTCGAACCCTACACGCTCAACCTAAATCCAAAACAATAAACCCTAGTCAGTTCTGTAATGCTTGGGTTAACCCCCAACTACAAACTCACCAACTCCCAACAATAAACATCACTTACCTTGCTACAACTAACGGGGCTTAAACCATCCTTCTCCAACGATCACCTTCTACAAACCACAACCTGCATCAACAACCCATTTATTCAGCACCTTCATAATACTTCATTAAAATCAAACGCACGTCTTACCACGACGAGAACTAACACGAGAGGCTATAGCATTCAGCTCACCCCCCTCAGATAACGTCACAACCCCCTAACCCTTTGAATGAAAAAGAAACGTTAGATGAGCTTATCCCCACGACAGTCAAGAGGATTCTTTTACTCAGGAATACCCAAATCGAACAAGAACACAAAAGAGAGCCTTTAATTATTCAACTAGGGAAAACACTTACCTTTAATTAACAGAGACAAGGAGTCGGTTAGGCCACCACTGCTTCGGTCACACAGGGAAAGAAACAAGCGGCTAACTTCAGGAGAGAAAAAACAATGAAAAGGATGAAGAATGAGTTGGGTTTGGTTTCCTCGACTTTAGAAGCAAGAAGAAAAGATGTTCAAGACCACCAAAAAGAAACAGGTTACTAGTGTTTGGCTAAAGAAGATTCAGCAAGCTTGACTCAAAGAAGAAAAGAGAAGAAATTGGGAAGAGGGACAAGTCACTTATGATCAGCACTAAAGGGTAACAAAAAGAAAAGCCAAAAGTTACAAAGAAAGATTCGGCACCTACCCCACACCACAATTGCCGAAAAATGCCTAATCCAAACCCCTTGACCGAATATGCACCCCCACACACACCCATTTGGCAACAACTCCCCCCAATTCAAATTCTATGCTAACCTCTATGATTTTCTCCACATAATCCTCCCCTTATCTCTCTATGATCCACTCCCCAGACCAGTTCAAACTCCCACACAACAGAGTCCGAAACCACTTCAAACTCTTGTCGCCCCCTTCAGCAAAATTTAATACTCCTTTGCTTGCCATGGGATTCGAACCCATGCCGCCTCAATTGCTCCACACGCCACTTGCCACTAAGCCACAAGACTCTTTGTGCCATCAACCAACCACAATTACTGATAAGGCCTCAGTGCCAGCGCTTAGGTTCTTTTAAGAGCAAAAAAATAAAGATGCTGCAAAAGCTGAAACTTGAACCTAGGACTTCCCAGACACTCTCAAACACACCCAAATCACCTAGCCATTAAAGTAAACATGGAATTTATGCTAAAATGGCAAAATTAAAAAAAAAACCTAAATTTTTAAGGCGTTACAGACACGATCCTTTAAACCCTCGAAACTACGATCAATTTTGATTTCTAGAAGCCTATACACTTGAAAATTACAAAAGGATGTTCGCTTATTTGGTCCAACAAAAAAATGAAACCTAGCACGATAGGGCACGATTTCTCGAATTTCCAAACATTGAACATTGCCTTATTTTAGAATTTAGAAAATGCAGATGAAATTTCAAAGGAATGTTTGATTATTTTGGACAAACGGAAAATTGAAACCCAGCACGGTAGGGCACAATTCCTCGAGTTCCAAAACATCAATCATTACCTTTGTTTTAGTAAATTTTCAAATAAACAATTGTAGAACTAGCTCAAAACACATTAATTTGACTTGAAATAAAATGGGATAATTAGTTTTAAAGAGTTGGAAATTATAAAGCGACATTTATAAACCAAAAGGGAAAAATAAAAACATGGAATAATATGCATGCATAAAATACGATGATGGATGAATGAAGATAATATAACTTATTTAATCAACTAACAAAATAAACAATTAAATATAACTAATCTAAAAAATATAACCCGCTTTTCAATCATGTATGGAGAATAACCGATATAATAATCTGAGAATAATGAGTAAATAATATGCAACGACAATGTATACAGATAATATAAAACCATTAACATAAAATGTACAAAACAAGATGGAAATTAGAAATCAATGTGGTATAAGACAATTTTAAAAGAATGATGAACTAATGAACATATAATATATATAATATATGAATTGCTGAATTTGAAATAATTTGCATAAAAGACTAGGGATGTATATAACTATTAAAATAGATGTTATAGAGCGAATAAATTTGGGTCCAAATAATATGCAAAATAAAGATGTTTATTGAAAATAGGCAATATACACACAATAAAGGAAAATTTAAGTAATGCATAAAATTTGAAAAGATAGTAAAAGATATATATATATACTAAAATATAATCTTAGGAAATAAATTATGTACACAATAGATTTAAAAGACATATACATATATATAAATGAATTTAGAAGCAATTATATGTAAAAATAACATGGAGATAATAATGCATATAAGATTAAATTAATTTTGCTATAAATTATATATGTGCCAATATATGTCAAAGCATTTAAATGTGATACTATATAAAATTTTAAAATAACATATTATAAAGAAGGGTTCGAAATAATAATTTTATACACAAAAATGAAGCTTTTAGAATAGCTTCATATATACGTAAAAATATTAAGTAAATTTTAAAACAATAGGTATTTTAAATAGAAAACTCCATTAAAATAATATATGTACAAATATACACAAAAATATTTAAACAAAATTTTATATAAATGGTTAAAATAATATGATATAAAATAAACTTCAAAATAATGATTATATAAAATAAAGTAAAGTTATCAAAATGATTTAACACACATAAAAAATAATAAAAAACTAAATGGATTTTCAAAATCATAATGAATAGAAGACTCAATTAAAATAATATAGGTACAAGTATATAAAAGATTTTAATTAAATACTTATGCAAAATGTTAAAGTTATATAATATAAAAAGAACTTCAACCTAATTACAAATAAAAACACAGGAAAAAAATTAAAATAGATCAACACATATATGAAAAAATTAAATGTATTTTAAAATGGCAAGTTATACAAAAAGAAAACTAAATTAAAATGAATTAAAATAAAAGGGATAATTTAAAAATAAAATAAACTACTGGGATTAAAATAGGGACCCACGCGCAATGCACGCGAATTCACAAAGACCAAAACTGGAAATATTCCAGATCCCAAAATGCTGCATTGAGGCATGGGCTATATTGCAAAAACACACAAATTTTAGGAAAAATTTAAAAACAAATGAAACGCAAATATGAACTAATTGAAATGCGGCGCAAATGGGAAAGGACTAGCCGAATAAATTTCCCATTTGAAGCAGAAAGGCGCGGAGTTGGGTCTTGGAACGGGTTGACGCGCGGATCCCCTTCCTTTAAACGGCGCCGTTTCATTTTTAATCCAAAATTTCAAGAATCTGAATGGCAATCTGCCATTTTTCAAGCCAAAAACCGAGTGCCCATTTGCTAGGGTTTCGACGCAGCAGCTTTGAGGCTTTTCCATCCCTTTTTGTCCATTCAACCGCCACCATTCCACCATTGAAATCGATGGATGATAGCTCGCAATGAAATCATTCCATTTCCCAATTCTAAACCTCACCTCAGAAGGTCAGATTTTAGCCTCAAAAACCTATCTCAAGCTTCGATTTCAACGAAGAAGATACGGCCTTCGATGGCTCATTTGAAGGTATGCTTTCCTTTTTTAATTTCTTATGCAGAAAACCACATGCAAAATCTAGAAAAAAAAATAGATTCAAAAGGAAAAGAAAAAAAACACTCGAGATCTCCTTTTAGAAATTGCTTTCAAATTTTCTATTCAATCTGCGTATTAGTGTGTGTAAAAAAAACGAACAATACATTGTTTATGGCTTTATAGCTGAAATCCCAAAATAAAAAATACAATTTTTCTTCTTTTTTTTGTATTTGTTGTTGTCCTCTTGTTTATTCACAGGTATGGAGGCCAGTTGGCGTGGTGGTACGTGGCACTCGGCGTAAGGCGTATGGAGGCGCGCATGACAGTCGTACGGTGCTGAAGGTTGGGGCTTGGCTGTGGCGCAAGGGGGAGAAACCCTAGGGTTTCTGTTTCTAACATATTTTGGGCCATTTGGGCCTCAAATTTTTGGGTTGTAATTGGGTTAATTTGGGCCCGATGTACTGGTTTTGGGTCTGTAATGGGTTATGGACTTTGGACTTTGGACTTGGCCTTAATTATTTATTAGTTTGGTTTATTATTGTTTTGTATTTTAGTTTTGCTGTGGACCCGGGCAAATTGACCCGTTTACAGGCGGTAAACATAATTTTCCGACGAAAAAAATACGGTTGAAACTGATGTCGGTTAAACAACTTGTTTCGCTTGGCTTTAACCATATCCCGGCCTTTTTAAGCTCTTTTACGTTACCAATGGTGTGTGAATGGCACCATTTTGTTCTTGTTTGCTTGATGTTGGTAGATCCAGCGTGAGCAGACAGCTCCTCCATGCTTTTTCTTATTCTTTCTTTGTCGAGGTGAATTGGATTTTTCAGCTTCCACCATTTTTTAGAGTGAAATCTGTGTCAAGTCATGGATTTATAAGCTTAATTCATCCGATGAATTCTAAATAAATTATTAAAAATTTGGATTTGATTGATTGGTTCAATTTTTTGACAATTTAATATGCTCATATTAATTCTCAAGTTAATAGATTTAATAGCTTTCTCTAAACTCGTATTTCATTTAATTTTCAATCTAATTTGATTTTAATAACATTTACTAAAATATAATTTTTATTATTGTATTAATACAAAAATTTTACCATTTTTAAAGATATAATTTTTCTATTTTGAAAAGTTGGTTTTGAAAATGCACACTCAACAGGATATGGGACTGGCGGGGTCGTTCTCAAAACGGAAAATTATATTTTAATTCTTTTAAAATTATTAAATTATAAATTTTATAATAAAATTACATTTAATCCTTCAAAATAAAAATAAAAATTTGTTGAACCTTTATAAAAATATGAATTAATACATGTAAAAAAATTAAGAATTAGACTAAACCTGTTGATGGAGCTAAATACATAGAGAATTAAGTAGAGGTGCTCATAATTTAGGTTAGACCCAATAAAAGATTTAGGCTTAGGTTCGCATGTTGATATTAATTTTTTAATATTTTATATAATTTTAAATATATATAACACAATAAAAATATTAAAATAAATATTTACTAACAAACTTAAAATAATTTTTAAAAAAAAATATGTATACTTAAATAACACTCATATAAATAGTAAAATGGTAGCGAAATAGGTGGAAAAAATAGCATTAAAACAACAAAAAAAAAAGATTTTTTTATTCTTTTGTGAATTCAGGCTGGGGCCAGGCAAAATTTTAAAATGGTATTTTTCCCAAATCTATTTTTGGGGTTTATATTTTTATTAAAGTCCTCACACTTTTCAAATAAACCGGGTAACCCAACCAATGAGTAAATCTAGAATCAAGCAAGATACTAGTCCAGAAGAAAAGAATAGACTAATTGAATCGAATGGTGAAATCAAATTTTTTATATTTTTAATATATCTTTAATATTTTCTAAAATTTTATATAATTTAAACGAATGAACTATTCAACCGAAAATGAGAGTCTAATCGATTCCATCATCTAGCTATAAAAATCTTATACCTGTCCTGCTGATGTGATTGTGGCTCTTTCATCTCGGCTGGGTTAACGACGGTGTCGTCGATGAACCTTTTGATTGAATCCATGAACTTTAGGCCATCCCCCGAGCTTGTAAGCAATTCAAGAACACGAAAAGGTAATTGGTTTTCCAACAAGAACAGATCCGAGTACACAAATGTCAGCAAATCGTTTTTAATGAACAATTCGTTCGACTTACGATCATAATCTTGGCCGTAACGCATATAAACTGCTTGTAAAATTGCGCAGCCGTCAACGAAGAACATCCAAGCCAGTTTCTCGTTATCGTTACTATACTTCTCTAATTCCTTTGGATCATAGCATTTTTTCAAGCCATTGATCTCTGTCTTCATGTTGTTGTACAAGGTATCCTTATCGACGCCAATTTTTTTGACGAAATGTGCTGCTAATTTGAGCTTGAGCTTCTCGGAATCACGGAGGGTGGGATCATCGTGGTAGAGTCGGCCGATTGAGATCACTTTCGGCTTGAAATACTTCCTGAAATCTTCGTGACGGGCAAGGGTTGATGGGACTCTTTGTATCAATGGTTTGGCTTTGGGGTCGAGTTGGTCGCCCTCGAAAGCTTCGTCTAATGACCGGAGATTCCGTAGTTCGCTATTGCTGCGAGTGAAGTCCGTAACCAGTATTGGAATGATCGTCTCTAGGGGATTGTTATTGTTGTTGTTGGTGGTGATGATTGTCTGATCAGTGGAAACTGCTCTGCCGGGAGCCCCGACGGCGCCGCCTCCTTCTTCCTTGGACAACATTTTCAGGCTGAGCTATTCGAAGTAATTAAGAAGCTGATTTTGTGAACTGTTTTTGGCTGAGTGAGTGATGTTGGAAAAAGGTGGCAAAACGGCTACGATGACGACAAATGTTTCTATAGCTTATATAATAAACACATGGAAAATATTTTTGTTGTAATATCAATTTCAGCCCTTAATATTTATATTCTTGTAAATTCTTATTCTTTTTAGTTGAATTTAACCTTCTATTTTTAAAAGTGTCAAATTTTACTATGAATAAAGAGAAAAGAGTCGAATTATTATTTTTTAACGAAACAGTGACTAAAGTATTAAATTTTAAACATGATAACTCATATGACAATTTACGTGTACATGTTTTCTTATTTTAAATTATTCGTTGCGTGGTATATAAGAAAAGCCGTGTTATGTTAGCATGAAATGCACATGGATTTTCACACGAGTTGTAACACCAACAACATTAAAAATTTAATGTTTTAGTTAATATTTCTGTTAAAGAAAAGCAATTTGACTCTTTTTGAAAGGTTAATGGTTAAATTTAACTCAAAATAATAATAATAATAATAAATAATAAAGAGTAATTTGACAAAAAAATATAAATATTGAGGGCTAATTTAATCATTATATCTTTTTGTTAAAGTTCCACTTATATATTTTGTACAAATATATGTGAGGATTAATATAAAAAGAACAAAACAAAATTCACACATGATATGAGAATATACCCACACATTAACTAATTAAAATTAAACAATTAAAATATACAAATATAAATAATTTTTTACAAAATTTTAATTGTTTAATCTTAATAATTTATTTTCACAACATTAACTCATACAATATATTCCGGATATTAAAATATATTAGATTTTTATTAATATATACATATAATAACTCCGTATATCGTAGGGGTAAAAATAATTGTTAAACTATAATTTGGCCCAGACCAAAGTAGTCCTAACTTAAAATTAGGTTAAGGTATTTGGGAGGTCTTTATATTATGAGGATTAGATCAAATTAATCTCTCTATTATTCAGTAGATCAATTTAGTCTCTATATTCTTAAAAAGAACCAAATAAGTCCAATGTGCAATACAGTTAATATTTACTATATAAAAATGTCTTGTTTTTTTCCAATTGCAATTCAATTCCAAATAAAAGGTTTCATTTTCAAAATCATAAAAACTTTAAAAATATTAACTTTGTTAAACAATAAATATTATATTTATTTCAATTTGGTCTTATTTAATTTTTTTAATAATACAAGAACTAAATTGATCCATTTAATAGTAAAAGGACTAATCTGATCAAATCCTATAATATAAGGATCTCTCAACTACAATCCTCTCAAAATTATTTATTCCGAAATACAGACAGAATAAACTAGACTTCCGGGGTGGTGCACCTAATTCAACCTTTTAACATGACTTAGAGTATAATATATATATTTATAATACTAATGATAATTGTACTTTGCCAAGTCACTAAGTATGGTATTTGATCTTACTTTTCGTTTTCTCCAGTAGGAGCCACTCTTATGACTTTATCGAAGGATTTAGTTCCATCGGCTGCTCCAACAATCTATTTATATTTTTTTTATTTTGAGTAGTTGATTTTGTATCGATTTCATTTATATCGGTCGGTACACATTGTTTCAATAAGAAATCAAAATGATCAATTTCATTTTTCGCACAAGAGCAACGGAAAATTGTTTTTACATAAAATTTTAATCTATAACGGTAAAATTATATTTTGGCTCTTCATAAATTACAAGATTTTAATTTAATTTTTAAAATTTATAAAAATATTAATTAATACAATGATGAAATTGGGTCTTAACTCTTTTAAAATTTATAACTTAATTTTAGTTCCTCAAACAAATTTTCTAACTTCACCCTTATTTGTGCACTAGTAAAAATTCTAATCTATATCAACCGCACTGATCATAACATTATATATTGATTGGTATATAAAAGATATTAGAAATACTATTTCTTTTACCAATTTTAAACTTTAACTAAATTAAAGTAGAAACTTTAATATTTTAAGTTGAAAACAAAAATAAATTATTTAACAAATAAGCCAATGAAAAGAAAAAGTGGAAATATAAATTTTATTAAACTTCAATTTTTTAGTATGAGATGATAATGTTGTGAATTTTTAAAATAATGTTATGGTTAATTCACCCTTTAACGTGTCTTTAAGTATAATGTATATTTTATAATACTAAAGATAATTGTACTTTGCCAAGTCACCAAGTATGGCATTTGATCTTACTTTTCGTTTTTCTCTAGTAGGAGCCACTCTCATGTCTTTTATCAAAGGATTTAGTTTCATTGGCTGCTCCAACGTACTATTTTTTTAATGAGATAAATTAATGTAGTTAATTTTGTATCGATTTCAATCATATTTTGTTGTGGGTTTTTAAAATAGTGTTTTTAAAATAGTGTTACGGATAACTTTTTTTGTTTAATGTATTGGTTGGCTTTATTTTTTAGATTTTTAAATGATGAATTTTGTATATAAAGATTATTGATGAATATTTATTTAATTGAATAATTTTTATATTTATTTACTTTCATTCATTTAATATTTTTAAATCTTTTTATATATTAAATATTTTAGAAATCTATTGATAATTTTGAAAAGATATACAAAACAAGTCAATACTAATATGTATCCCTTTTTGTAAAAAAATAGTGCGTACATTAGTGTAGTACTAACTACCCTGGATAAAAAACCGTTTAGTCCTTAAATTTAGTAACTTTCCTCAACTTAGTACTTAAACTTTTATTTTATCTACATTAGTCTTTTAACTTGACAGTTTTTCTCAATTTTGATGCATGTGATAACACATCACTATAATATTGAGATGCCATCATCTAAAAATTATATTTTTAATAAAAATTAGGTGTTAACATGGGAGAAACATTACTATAATGACCAAAAATGAGAAAAGCTGTCAAATTTCATGACTGATGTGGACAATGGTGAAGCCAAGGGGCTGGTAGGGACTCTACCCCCAAATGAATTTTGTAGCGACGTAAAAATTTTAGCTTGGTCGCTAATTGTGGCAATTTATTGAAAACTTGAAAATTGAAGTTTGATTTTAAAATAAAGAGGGAGTCGCCACTGACCTTTTCCTAGGTGTGATCGGACACCTAATAAATTTATTTTTAAAACAAAAGAAGGACGAGTTTAGGTCTACGTCAAAATCCAGAGGAAAAATTAGGGTTCGAGAGTCGGTTACGTGCGAGGAAGGTATTAGCACCCTCGCGACGCCCAAAATTGGCATCTTGTTAAACACGTGTTGTAACGCCCCAATTTTTGGGAATTCTGTGAATGTTGGCATAGGTTTAATTATGTTTGTGGGCCTCTAGAAGGCCCAAGCTTAAGATAGAACCCAGTAATTTTAGTTAATTTTTGTTCCATAAGAAAAAGGGAGTGAAATTATGAAATAGGACTTATGTGAAAATGTTTGAAAATGCTATAGGCTAAATTGAGGTGGCCAAATAAATAGGAGTGCAAAATAGGAGGATTTGCATGACAAACCTCCCATTTTACATGAAGTGGCTACCATCATGTTGTTGTAGACAATATGAGTACTTGATATCCATAATTTATGGTACAAATTGATACAAATTGATAATGGGTTAGGTAAATGTTCCATGATAATGGATTAGGTAAATATTCCATGATAATGGGTTAGGTAAATGTTTCATGATAATGGTTTAGGTAAATGTTTCATGATAAGAAATTCATGTCTTTTGTATTAAAGAATTAAATGGATGAAATATGAAGTTTTATTAAAAGAAAAAGGGGTGAAAAGAACAAAGTTTTGTCCATCTTTGTTCATCCTAGCCTAAAGTTAGAGAAGAGAAAGGAGAGGAGAAAGCTCTTAAATGTTCGGTCACTTGGGGAAGAAAATTGAAGGTAAGTTCATGGTAGTTTGCTTCTATCTTGATGTTCATGAGTTCTTCTTGATTCTATCTTAACTCTTGAAGCATATTTTGATTTTTAGTTGTGTTGTGAGCATTTAGTCATGAATTAAAATGAAGGAAATGGTTGTTGTTTCATGTTCTTTTGATGAAAAATGGAAGATAGGTGAAGTTGAGCCAAACAAATGAGCATGCATGTGCCTTAGATGCTAAAGGGAAAAATCGGCTAACATGTTGTGCTTTAAAATGATGAAATGGAGATTATGCTTAAGTAAAAATCATAGATATGTGATGATTGATTGGTGATATACATGTTTAAAGAACATGCATGCAAGATAGGTGTATGAAAGAGTGATTTGGTAATAAATCTGCTTGGGACAGCAGCAGTAACGTGATTTTGGAAAATCACCATAAATTGTGGGAGATGAATTAGAAGCTTAATAAATTATGTAATTAAAGCTTAATGAGTCTAGTTTCAAATGGAATAAACGAGAACATATTTTGAATTCTGTACAATGAGAAATTTGATTCATAATGAAGTGTGTTCAGATTAGTCAAACAGTGAAACATGGGAAACTTTGAGAAAAATCTGGTATTGATTGGCTAAACCAAAAATTCTGAAAATTTTATGGATAGAAGATATATGAGTCTATTTTCAAGGAAAATTAACGGAACTTGATTTGGAGTTTCGTAGCTCCAGTTATAAATAATTTAGTGACTGTTGCTCAGGAAGACAGCTTGCAGTGAAATTATGATTATGTGGTAAACATTGACAAAAATTTGTTAATGAGTTGCTTATTGATTTCTTATAAGCTTACTATGATCTGTAGGTGTGGTTGGCCGAATATTGTAAGGGGTTAATACGTAGTTTGTATTTGAATAGTTAGATTAACGTGTTAGTAATCCAATTGTAGGCGGTTCGTGTGTGGATCTCGTCAGCATATCGTCGCAAAAGCAATGTGTGTAACTAGCACCCTCTTTCTTAGTCTAGATCAGCAAAAGTCGAAATGCCGAAATGCCGAAAACCGTATTTTGTAGATTTATGAAAAGTCGAATGCTCGTGAGGTAAATCGATTAATGTTTTTGGTAAGTTGCAATGTTTGGACTGCAAAGTGCATGATTTCTATGCCCTCGATATTTTTGGGCTTAATGGGCCAAAATTGGAATGATGGGTCAACGGGCCCAATTCGGTAAGAACCCTCGGTACGTGATTCTGTTAGTACGTGAAAAGTAGGAATATGCATGAAAAACCCTAAAATAGATAAATTACTGAAATACCTTTAAAAGTGGAAAATTTACAGTTTTACCCTAGTAGATAAATTACCGAAATACCCCTAGGGTTAAATTGACCTAAATGCATGTTTGACTGTTGTTATTTACTGCATGCCATGTTGTTATTATCTGATGCATGGGACTGGGATATTGACGGAGGAAGTACTGAAAGTGGCTTGTCCACGTACTGGAGGCTTTGCCTCAATTCTTCGATAATCGAGCAAAAAGTCAAGGCAAATCGTGGAGTGTTGGGTGGGTGGGTTGAGCTATTCCCACATGGAGTGTATGGTGGTAGGGTGGAGTGTAGTGGTTGGTGGGTTGAGTAGTCTCCCAAATGGGCTTGCATATGTTATTGATGTTGCATGTATTTTGAAATGGGCCTATGGGCCATACTGTTATCTGAATAAGGGGCTAAGGCCCAGTTTATTGTAATCTGAAAAGGGCTCTGGCCCAGTACCACTATTACCTGAATGGGCTTAGGCCCAATGGGCTTGAGCTGACTTGGACTTTGAATGGGTTTTCCTTACACACTGAGTTTCCCCAAACTCACCCCTTTTATTTTCATCCACGCAGGAAATCCCCAACCATAGTGGGCTTGGAGCTATGAGGGAATTCGGAGTGGCCACCCGTTCTGAAAGTTTGATTTTCTTCTGGTGAACTGGACATCCTTTTAATTACGTTTGAGGTTTTGGGCTTTTAAATGTAATAAGGCCGCTTATTTATTTTTGATGGTTTTTAATATGTATTACTAAGATAGGTAATACTTATTTTAACTGTTGAAATTAGATAGCTTTAGGGCGCGTTTTCAAAAACAACAGTTGATTTCAAAATAACACGACAACAAGCAAAGCTTCCGCAATGAAAGTATTTTCCAAAATTAATCACTTTTCCTAAAAATGACTTAATCGAATCGGTTTCCTAGAAATATCCATGACGTTAAGGTGTGGCAATGGCGGTATGCATGTCTAGGATTGGATCCGAAGGGAGGTTGGTACTTAAGCAGTCCGATGGACTCACCACCTCTTTTCCGGTTTCCTACCTGGTGCACAGCTTCCATTCACTTTAACCCTTAATGAATTAATCTTTTGAACATCAAGTACGATTTTCTAGACTTAGAATGGAAATTTTTTTTACGTTTTTGATGTGGCATGCCGGATCCGGCCATAACTTCTGGGCCGGGTTTGGGGTGCTACACGTGTTGTCTTGATTTTCAAAAATACGAGTTCAATATAATCATTTAGTTGTGATCCGATTGAAGCACGAGAATTTTCAATTCTTTTGATTTTTGGAAAGGTCATACCGTTTTAACACGAGTCAATTGATGTTCACCCAACATAGCGATGAAATCGATGACTTAATGTTAAGTCGGTATTTTGCCTTGATTATTGAAATCAATTAGAAAACGAGAATATGATTTTTGAGGTAATGCAAAGCAAAACTGATATCGAATAAAAATAAGTAAATGAAAGAGCTAGGTATATATGAAAGCAAATAATGAATATGACAACAATATATATATTAAAAAGCAATAGCAATGCACACGATATATTAAACATAATAATAATGTCTAACACGAAATAAATAAAAAAATGAATATACATAAACATATAATAATAACAAATGAAGTAACGTAAACATAATATTAAAAATACTAATAGTGCTATATATATACATATTAAAGTATGTGTAATGATAAGAATGAAAAGTGTATACATAGTAATACTAAAATACATACGTAATATATACCTAATAATATATAAAAATGAACGTATCTGAGATACATTATAAATACTAATAATATAAAAATTATTTACATTAACAATACTACACAAATATATACATATATTTTAAAATAAATACATAATAATATTAGGATAAAATGATAAGTATAATAAATACAAGGGTATATGAAAATAATACTATTTATGAAAGTATATATATACATATAATAAAATATATATACTAATATTAATAATAGATATACTAGGAATAAAAATAAGATAATAGTGTATATATGATGTGGTATTAAAAAGGTATATATATGTAATATTATTCAAGAAGATATGAAAAATAAAAATATACAAATAATATGGTATTATAGGTATATACATAACATATATAAAAATGCAATATTTAAAACACATACACACAATATATATAAAAATGTTAAAATTTTTACATAGTAAATACATATTTAAAATAATGCTAAAAGACAACTCTTAATATTACTACATAACTACATGCATATATATTAAAGATATATACACAAAGTAGAACACATACTAACATTGATAAGAACACATACAAGAAATAGTATAAAACGATATAACTAATAATACTAAAGATATATACATATAACCAAGTATTCACTATATTAACAATGATAATAATAATAATGGTAATAATATTAAAAATAATAAAGTAATTAAAAATCATACTATATATATATACATAATAAAGATATTAAAATAAAGTAATAAAAGATAATACTATATATATACATACATGTACACATATAATGAAATATATAATAGTATTAACAACAATAGTAAGGATTATATATATAAACAGTATATGAATTAGCATGAGAAATATACATATGAATTAGTATATAAAATTAACTAATAGGGTATAAACATATATCTATGATATATTAAAGGTGTGCGTATACGACATGTAAAAGAAAATATATGCATGAAAATATATGTATAAGATGGTATAAAACATATAACTATGATACTAAAGTACATACACGAAATAGTATATAAAAATACATAACTAGTAATATCATAATATATACATGATAATATATATAAAAAATATTAGAAAATAGATATACATAATATTATATGAAAATATATACATAATGTAATATTAAAATATAATAATACAACATTAAAAATATATATGATACATATAAAATATAATATTAAAAGTATATATAACATATAAAAATATATATATAATATAATACCTAAGTATACTAAGTACATATGCATATATAAAAGATCTTGTTAGAATTAAGTGACCCAAATTCTTATTTAAATAAAATACGATGGAAAATAAAATAAAAGTAAAATCCATATAGAACTAGACTTCTTTTATTTTATTTTAGAATAAGGTTTTAAACCTTATTAAACTCCATCTATTTTATATTGATTAGATAAGGTGTTTCAATCCTACTAGAATATGGCTTTGCAAGCCTATAAATAGACATAGTCTATTCCTCTTGTATTAGTGTAAAAATTTTTCGACATAGTGAATTTTCTTCTCCTCTCCCGTGGTTTTTTTCCCGAAAGGGTTTCCACGTAAAATTTATATTTTCTTTATTTTTATTTATTTTATTCTATTTTATTTTTCACAAATTGGTATCAAAGCTTCCGGTTATTCATCTCGATCACGGTAATGGCGTCTTTGAAGTATGAAATTCATTGTTGGATCGCAACACCGATTTGCGTTGTGGCAAATTAAGATGCAAGCGCTTCTTGCACGATGGATCTAGAGGATGCCCTACTAGGGATAGATAAGATGCCTTCGACATTAACAGATGAAGAGAAGAAGCGTAAGGATCGAAAGGCATTAACACAATTACATCGCATTTGTCCAACGAAATTTTGCAGGATGTGATGAAAGAAAACTGCCATTGCATTATGGAAGAGGCTAGAACAAATATGTATGTCGAAAACTCTAACAAGCAAGTTGCATATGAAGCGGCGTCTTTATGCTCATCGTTTGGAGGAAGGTGCGTCATACACGAACACTTAAGTGTTTAAAGAAATTCTCTCAAACTTGGAAGCCATGGAGGTTCGAGATGATAAGGAAGATCTAGGGTTGATTCTACTTTGTTCGTTGCCCCGTCTTATTCAACCTTTAGAGACACGATTTTATATAGCCGCGAGTCTCTCACAGTTGATGAGGTTTATGATTCTTTAACCTCGTATGATAAGATGAAGCATCTTGTGGTTAAACCCAACTCTCGGGGAGAGGTCTCATTGTTCGTGGGAGACAAGACCGGAATGTTGATGATGATCGTGGTAGAACACGAGAACGGAATCCTCGTGGTAAATCTAAGGGTAGATCGAAATCTTCAAGCAGAGGTAAAACTTGCAACTTCGCAAGAAGAAAGGGCACATTAAATCTGAGTGCTATAAGCTACAAAATAAGATTAAAAGGGAGGCTGCGAATCAAAAGGAAAACAACCAAAAATTCGGTGAAGTGATGTTGTAGAAGACTACAGCGATGGTGAACTTCTAGTTGCTTCATCAATGATTCTAAAGTGGCGAGGTGGATACTTGATTCAGTTGCACCTTCCACATGAGTCCCAATCGGGATTGGTTTACAACTTATGAAACGATGATCTGAAGGTGTTGTTTTGATGGGAAATAATGCTTCATGTAAAATCGCGGTGTTGGAACAATTAAAGTTAAGATGTTTGATGGAGTTGTCGAACACTTAGTGACGTGCGGCATGTTCCGAATTGAAAAGAAATTTAATTTCGTTGAGTACTCTTGATTCAAAAGGTGCAGATACACAATGAAAGTGGGGTTTTAAAGATTTCAAAGGGTCCTTGTTGTGATGAAAGGGCAAAGAAAGATTGCCAAGTTATATGTTTTACTGAGGTTCTCTCATTCTCGGTGATGCAATTGTCGCTTCCTCTTCCTTGTCGGATGATGATATTACTAAACTTTGGCATATCGCCTAGGGCATATGAGTGAGAATGGCATGGCGAATTAAGTAAAGAGGACTTCTTAATGGGCAAGGAATTTGCAAACTGAATTTCGTGAGCACTGTGTTTTGGGAAGCAAAGAGAGTTCGATTCACTAGAGGAATCCATAACACGAAGGAAGCGTTGGAGTATATCCATTCGATCTGTGGGGCCGTCCCGAGTGCCTTGAGAGGTGGAGCTAATTATATGCTAACCTTTATTGATGATTTTTCCGAGAAAAGTTTGGGCGTTCTTCCCGAAGCGAAAAAGCGATGTGTTTTCCACATTTAAGTCTTGGAAAATTATGATTGAAAAAGCAGACGGAAAAGCAGATAAAATACCTCCGTCATGCACAATGGCTTAGAGTTACATTACGATGAGTTTAATAGATTGTGCAAGTCGAAGGGATCATGAGACACTTGACGATTCGTCATACTCCACAAAGAAAAAGCGGCGTTGCGAGCGAATGAACAGAACGATCATGGAGAAGGTTCGATGTATGTTGTCAAATGCCAACTTACGAAGTCATTTTGGGCGTATGACCTCTCTCGTGATGTTTTTGATCAACCGATCTCCATCCGTTGCCATTGAGAAAAAGACTCCACAAGAGGTATGGTCCGTAATCCTGCTAATTATTCGATTTAAAGATTTTTGGGTGTCCTGCGTATGCTCATGTTGATAATGGAAAATTGGAACCGAGATCCATTAAATGCGTTTTCTTGGTTATAAAGTGGTGTAAAAGGCTATAAGTTATGGTGTCCGAAAATAGAAAAGTTGTGATTAGCGAGAGATGTTGTTTTGATGAAGCGCTATGCTACCTAACTTATCTCTTAAAAACTCTTCCAATAAAGAAAACCAAAAGCGGTGGAGCATCAGTTAATCTGAGAATCAACTCCTCAAGCCAAGTACAAAATTGAGAATAGAGTTGCTTCTTCACCGCAATACTCTATCGCCAAAACAGGACAAGAAGAGAAATTAAACCTCCAAAGAAGAATGCCGAGGTTGATCTAGTTGCTTATGCTTTAAATGTGGCTGAAGATATAGATGCGAATCAAGAGCCATTTAATTATTCGAGGCGATTAGTGTGAAGACTCGAAAAAGTGGATGTTTGCTATGCAAGAGGAGATGGAATCACTCCACAAAAACAGAACATGGGATCTTGTAAAACTTCCTAAAGGTAAAAAGGCTGTAAATGGGTGTTTAAAAGAAAGAAGGGACTCCGGAGTTGAAGAACCGGATATAAAGCAAGGCTTGTTGCAAAGGGTTACATCAAATTCCGAGTGGACTTCAGATGTGTTCTCTCCGGTTGTTAAGCATAGTTCGATTCGAGCTTTGCTTGGTATTGTGGCCATGCATGATTTGGAGCTTGAGCAGTTAGATGTAAAAACTGCATTTCTGCATGGAGAACTTGAGGAGGATATTTACATGCAACAACCAGAGGGTTTTACAGTCTCGAAAAAAGAGGACTATGTTTGCTTGCTGAAAAAGTCCCTTTACGGTTTGAAACAGTCACCAAGACAGTGGTACAAGAGGTTTGATTCCTTTATGACTTCTCATGATTTCAAAAGAAGTAGTTTTGACAGTTGTGTCTACTTTAAGAAAAACAGTGATGGTTCTTTTGTGTATCTACTTCTTTATGTTGATGACATGTTGATAGCGACAAAAGATAAAGAGAGATAAGAAAGGTTAAAGCCCAACTAAGTGAAGAATTTGAGATGAAAGATTTAGGACCAGCAAAGAAGATACTTGGTATGGAGATTCTCGAGATAGAAAAACAAGTAAATTGTACCTAAGTCGGAAGGGTACATTGAGAAAGTTCTTTGCGGTGTTCAATATGCAGAGTGCTAAGCTGTTAGTACTCCTTTAGCGACCATTTCGGACTTTCATCGGCCTTATCTCCTCAATCGATAATGAGATTGAGTACATGTCACATGTTCCATACTCTAGTGCAGATAGGATCTCTCATGTATGCTATGGTTTGTTCACGTCCGGTTTATCATATGCACGTCGGTCAGATTAGCGGATACATGGCGAATCTCGGTAAAGAACACCGGAAAGCGATTCGATGGATTTTAAGATACTTACGAGGCACTACTAATGTTTGCTTACAGTTTGGAAGAACTAAAGATGGAGTTATAGGGTATGTTGATGCTGATTTTGCTGGAGACCTTGATAGAAGAAGATCTCTCACAGTTACGTCTTTACAATCGGAGGTTGTGCAATTAGTTGGAAAGCCACTTTGCAAACTACGATCGCTTTGTCTACCAATCGAAGTTGAGTACATGGCGATTCTTGAGGCTTGTAAAGAAGCTATTTGGTTGAAGGGACTATTTAGTGAACTCAATGAAGACCTTCAAATCAACACGATGATTTTGTGACGATCAGTGCCATCTTTCTTACAAAAGATCAAATGTTTCATGAGAGAACAAAACACATTGATATTCGGTATCATTTTGTTCGTGATATTATTGCTCGTGGTGATATTGTTGTGAGCAAAATTAGCACTCATGAAAATCCTGCAGATATGATGACTAAGTCACTTCCTATAACCAAGTTTGAGCATTGCTTAGACTTGGTTGGTGTTCATTGTTGAAGTTAAACCCTTAAGGGGTTTTTTTGGAAGAGGTGAAGAACTTGTTTATTGAAAGTTCGCGATGAAGAACTTGTTCATTGAGAATTTGTGTCAAGGTGGAGATTGTTAGAATTAAGTGACCCAAATTCTTATTTAAATAAAATACGATGGAAAATAAAATAAAAGTAAAATCCATATAGAACTAGACTTCTTTTATTTTATTTTAGAATAAGGTTTTTAAACCTTATTAAACTCCATCTATTTTATATTGATTAGGATAAGGTGTTTCAATCCTACTAGAATATGGCTTTGCAAGCCTATAAATAGACATAGTCTATTCCTCTTGTATTAGTGTAAAAATTTTTCGACATAGTGAATTTTCTTCTCCTCTTGCCGTGGTTTTTTTCCGAAAGGGTTTCACGTAAAATTTATGTGTTCTTTATTTTATTTATTTTATTCTATTTTATTTTTCACAGATACCATACTATACATGTAATAAATAAATAAAATGACTATATAGATTATAACTAATAATAATGAATAACAGAAAATAATGACCAAATAATTTGAAAAATAAAAGTATTCTAACACATAAGGGACTAAATCTAACATAAACGAAGTTTCAGGGAGAATTTAAAAAGAAATAAAGAAAGAAGATCAAAATGTCACGCGCGTATAACTTAGGAGGACTAAAAGAGCAAATGTTCCCTCTCATCAAAACGCAGCGTATGCACGGGGACCAGATTGGAAAACACAACAAATTAAAGGGCTAGATTACAAAACACAATGAATCTGATTATAAAACCATAAGAAAGCGGAGGGGCTGAAAGCGCAAATAGCCCCTCCAATTGAAAAACACGCGGATCCTAGCGGGTAGGGTCGGGTCGTCCCGATCCACGGTGAAACGACACCGTTTCAGCCATGAATTCTAATGCCAAAACGGCACTGTTTTGAAAGGCTATAAATAACCTTTAAATCAGAAAAAAAAAATCATTTAGGGGCCGAATCAGAAAAAAAAAGAGAGAGGGGATAGGGGAGAGCGATTTTCGGTCATAGATCGGTCACCAGTTCGGTCACCGGAGTCTCGCCGGCGCCGACGCCAGCCACCGTCCACGGTGGCCGAAAAAGGTAATATTTTTAAAAATTTTTTAATAGTATAATGTATATATATATGTGTTAGAATATGAAAAAGAAAAAAAAAGAAAAGAAAAGCAAAAAGAGAAAGAAAAAATAGATTCGTAAAAGGAAGAAAAATAGATTTTTTTATCACCTTTTTTGATGTCGATCTTGATTTAATCGATTTAGTATTGATCTGTTGTTGTTCTTGTATCTAAATATTGATGGAATTGCTATTATTGCTCTGAATTTGAAATGATTTCTTATTTCTTTGCTTGAACTGTCCAACCGTTTACAGAAAATGTGTTTGGCTCTTTATAGTCATTCTTACACTGTCTTGTTTCCCTAGAACTTGATGTTTGCGTGTACCCTTTGTTTTGTAGGGTATCGCTGGTGCTAAGGTGACTTTGGCGGTGGAGCAGGTGGCTAGGTCGGCGGCTGACAGAGGCAAGTGAGGAGGGTTGCGGCGCAAGTGGGTGATTAGGGTTTCAGCTTTTCTGAAACCCTAACTTTGGCTAGTTGGGTCATTTGGGGTTTGGGCTGTTAGTTTAGTGAGTAGGTGTTGGGCAAGGGTATTTAGGTTATTGGGCTAAGGTTTGGGTAGTGGTTATTTGGGCTAATAGGTATTGTAAGGGGTTTTGTGGGTTAGTGGTTTAAATATTTGGGTCTATTGGTCATGTAAATGGGCTTATAAAAACAGGCCCAAAATTGGCCTACAACAATTTTTTTTTCATTTCCATCCTTTTATAATTTATAAAATTTTAAAGTAATAGTGGTAAAGTTACATTTTGCCACCCAAAAATGATAAAAAAATAATTTAATCCTTTAAAATTATAAAGTTATAGACTATTAAAATGGTGAAATTATATTTTTATTATCATAAAAATGTAAAACTTAATTCTGGCCCCTCCCAAAAAATTTTTTGACTTCGCCCCTGAATGTGGAACAAAAAAAGAAAGTCTAGAGACCAAATTAAGAAAAATTTGCCAAATTTAAGGATTAAATGTTGTGTTGTTATTTATATAACTAAAAGTGTTCTATATACACCAAAGTCTCGTAATTGAGAAATAAAAATTTGATGTTTTAAGTAATTATTAAATTTAAATCTTATGAATAGAGAAAACAATACTAAAAAATTCCACTTAAGTATTCAACTCAACTCAATTTCAAATTTAACTACCAAATATTAAAGCTGTTAAAAAAAAAAGGTGTACGCTTAATCTCTAAAAATTGAAAATATAAAATTGGAAGAATTTATTAAACTTTATTTAACAAATAAGCCAATGAAAAAGAAAAATTGGAGATATAAAATCTCTAAAAGCTTAATCAACACACATTCAGGTGTACGCTCTTATTAACTGACCGAACTAATCTAATTCGGTTAATCGGTTAGTTATCAGAAGTTGGTTAAAAGTTTTTTGGAATTTCAGTTAACGGTTAATTCGATTCGAAATCAGGTAATTAACCGAATTACCCGAATTTAATAAAAAATATAATATGTATTAGGCTATTACTAATTTAGAATATAATATGTATTATGTAACGCCCCAATTTTCGGGAATCCTGTGAATATTGGCATAGGTTTAATTATGTTAGTGGGTCTCTAGAAAGCCCAAACTTAAGATAGAACCCTGTAACGCCCCGATTTTCGGGAATTCTGTGAATGTTGACAAAATTTCATGCTTTGATTTTGTCATTTGTGAGTGAAATTATGAAATAGGACCTATGTGAAAATGTTTGAAAATGCTATAGGCTAAATTGAAGTGGCCAAATAAATAGGAGTGCAAAATAGGAGGATTTGCATGATAAACCTCCCATTTTACATGAAGTGGCCAACCATCATGTTGTTGTAGACAAAATGTACACTTGATATCCATAATTTATGGTACAAATTGATACAAATTGATAATAGGTTAGGTAAATGTTCCATGATAATGGGTTAGGTAAATGTTTCATGATAATAGGTTAGGTAAATGTTCCATGATAATGGGTTAGGTAAATGTTTCATGATAATAGGTTAGGTAAATGTTCCATGATAATGGGTTAGGTAAATGTTTCATGATAATGGGTTAGGTAAATGTTTCATGATAAGAATATCATGTCTTTTGTATTAAAGAATTAAATGGATGAAATATGAAGTTTTATTAAAAGAAAAAGGGGTGAAAAGAACAAAGTTTTGTCCATCTTTGTTCATCATAGCTGAAAGTTAGAGAAGAGAAAGGAGAGGAGAAAGCTCTTGAGTATTCGGTCATTAGGAGGAGGAAAATTGAAGGTAAGTTCTTGGTACCTTGCTTCTATTTTGAGGTTCATGAGTTCTTCTTGATTCTACCTTAACTCTTGAAGTATATTTTGATTTTTAGTTGTGTTGTGAGCATTTAGTCATGAATTAAAATGAAGGAAATGGTTGTTGTTTCATGTTCTTTTGATGAAAAATGGAAGATAGGTGAAGTTGAGCCAAACAAATGAACATGCATGTGCCTTAGATGCTAAAGGGAAAAATCGGCTAACATGTTGTGCTTTAAAATGATGAAATGGAGATTATACTTAAGTAAAATCATAGATATGTGATGATTGATTGGTGATATACATGTGTAAATAACATGCATGCAAGTTAGGTGTGAAAGAGTGATTTGGTAATAAATCTGCTTGGGACAGCAGCAATAACGTGACTTTGGAAAATTACCATAAATTTTGGGAGATGAATTAGAAGCTGAATAAATTATGTAATTAAAGCTTATTGAGTCTAGTTTCTAATGAAATAAACAAGAACATATTTTGAATTCTGTACAATGAGAAATTTGATTCGTAATGAAGAGTGGTCAGATTAGTCAAACAGTGAAACATGGGAAACTTTGAGAAAAATCTGGTATTGATTGGCCATACCAAAAATTCTGAAAATTTTATGGATAGAAGATATATGAGTCTATTTTCAGGGAAAATTAGCGGAACTTGATTTGGAGTTTTGTCGCTCTAGTTATAAATGATTTAGTGACTGTTGCTCAGGAAGACAGCTTGCAGTGAAATTATGATTATGTGGTAAACATTGACAAAAATTTGTTAATGGGTTGCTTATTGATTTCTTATAAGCTTACTATGATCTGTAGGTATGGTTGGCCGAATATTGTAAGGGGTTAATATGTAGTTTGTATTGAATAGTTAGATTAACGTGTTAGTAATCCAATTGTAGGCGGTTCGTGTGTGGATCTCAAAAGATATAAATGCAAAGCAGTGTGTAACCAACACCCTCTTTCTTAGTCTAGATCGGCAAAAGCGAAAAGCGAAATGCCGAAAATCGGTATTTTGTAGATTTTGAGTGTCTGCGAATGCTCGTGAGGTAAATCGATTAATGTTTTTGGTAAGCTGCAATGTTTGGACTGCAAAGTGCATGATTTACGTGCCCTCGATATTTTTGGGCTTAATAGGCCAAAATTGGAATGATGAGCCAACGGCCCAATTCGGTAAGAACCCTCGATGCGTGATTACATTAGTACGTGAAAAATAGGAATATGCATGAAAAACCCTAAAAGCAGTTAACTTACTATAATACCCCTATGTATGAAAATTACTGTTATACCCCTAGGGTTAAATTGACCTAAATTCATGTTTGACTGTTGTTATTTACTTCATGCCATGTTGTTATTATCGATGCATGGGACCGGGATATTGACGGAGGAAGTACTGAAAGTGGCTTGTCCACGTCTTGGAGGCTTTGCCTCAATTCTTTGATAATCGAGCTGCAAAGTTTGCAAGCTGTGGAGTGTTAAATTTGGGTGGGTTGAGCTATTCCCCACATGGAGTGTATGGTTGGTGCGGGTGGAGTGTAGTGGTTGGTGGATTGAGTAGTCTCCCAAATGGGCTTGCATATGTTTCTTGATGTTGCATGTATTTTGAAATGGGCCTATGGGCCATCTTATTATCTGAATAAGGGCTAAGGCCCGGTTTATTATAATCTGAAAAGGGCTTTGGCCCATATCACTATTACCCAAATGGGCTTGCATATGTTATTGATGTTGCATGTATTTTGAAATGGGCTTATGGGCCATCTTGTTATCTGAATAAGGGCTAAGGCCCGGTTTATTATAATCTGAAAAGGGCTCGCACACGCACCACTGCTATTACTGAATGGGCTTAGGCCCAATAGGCTTGAGTGACTTGGGCTTTGAATGGGTTTTCCTTACACACCGAGTTTCCCCAAACTCACCCTTTTATTTTCATCCACGTGAAATCCCCAACCATAGTGGGCTTGGAGCTGTGAGGGAATTGGAGTGGCCACCGCTCGAAAGTTTGATTTTCTTCCGTGAACTGGACATCCTTTTAATTATGTTTGAGGTTTTGGGCTTTTAAATGTAATAAGGCCGCTTATTTATTTTTGATGGTTTTTAATATGTATTACTAAGATAGGTAATACTTATTTTAACTGTTGAAATTAGATAGCTTTAGGGCGCGTTTTCAAAAACAACAGTTGATTTCAAAATAACACGACAACAAGCAAAGCTTCCGCAATGAAAGTATTTTCCAAAATTAATCACTTTTTCCTAAAAATGACTTAATCGAATCGGTTTCCTAGAAATATCCATGACGTTAAGGTGTGGCAATGGTGGTATGCATGTCTAGGATTGGATCCGAAGGGAGGTTGGTACTTAAGCAGTCCGATGGACTCACCACCTCTTTTCCGGTTTCCTACAGTGCACACTTCCATTCACTTTAACCCTTAATGAATTAATCTTTTGAACATCAAGTACGATTTTCTAGACTTAGAATGGAAATTTTTTTTACGTTTTTGATGTGGCATGCCGGATCCGGCTATAACTTCTGGGCCAGGTTTGGGGTGCTACAAACCCGACAATTTTAGTTAATTTTTGTTCCATAAGAAAAAGGTGGTGAAATTATGAAATAGAACCTATGTGAAAATGTTTGAAAATGCTATAGGCTAAATTGAAGTGGCCAAATAAATAGGAGTGCAAAATAGGAGGATTTGCATGACAAACCTCTCATTTTACATGAAGTGGCCAGCCATCATGTTGTTGTAGACAAAATGTGCACTTGATATCCATAATTTATCGTACAAATTGATACAAATTGATAATAGGTTAGGTAAATGTTCCATGATAATAGGTTAGGTAAATGTTCCATGATAATGGGTTAGGTAAATGTTTCATGATAATGGGTTAGGTAAATGTTTCATGATAAGAATTTCATGTCTTTTGTATTAAAGAATTAAATGGATGAAATATGAAGTTTTATTAAAAGAAAAGGGGTGAAAAGAACAAAGTTTTGTCCATCTTTGTTCATCATAGCTGAAAGTTAGAGAAGAAAAGGAGAGGAGAAAGCTCTTGAGTATTTGGTCATTAGGAGGAGGAAAATTGAAGGTAAGTTCTTGGTACCTTGCTTCTATTTTGAGGTTCATGAGTTCTTCTTGATTCTACCTTAACTCTTGAAGTATATTTTGATTTTTAGTTGTGTTGTGAGCATTTAGTCATGAATTAAAATGAAGGAAATGGTTGTTGTTTCATGTTCTTTTGATGAAAAATGGAAGATAGGTGAAGTTGAGCCAAACAAATGAACATGCATGTGCCTTAGATGCTAAAGGGAAAAATCGGCTAACATGTTGTGCTTTAAAATGATGAAATGGAGATTATACTTAAGTAAAATCATAGATATGTGATGATTGATTGGTGATATACATGTTTAAATAACAAGCATGCAAGTTAGGTGTGAAAGAGTGATTTGGTAATAAATCTGCTTGGGACAGCAGCAGTAATGTGATTTTGGAAAATCACCATAAATTGTGGAAGATGAGTTAGAAGCTGCATAAATTATGTAATTAAAGCTTATTGAGTCTAGTTTCTAATGAAATAAACAAGAACATATTTTGAATTCTGTACAATGAGAAATTTGATTCGTAATGAAGAGTGGTCAGATTAGTCAAACAGTGAAACATGGGAAACTTTGAGAAAAATATGGTATTGATTGGCTAAACCAAAAAATTATGAAAATTTTATGGATAAAATATATATGAGTATATTTTCAGGGAAAATTAACGGCACTTGATTTGGAGTTTCGTAGCTCCAGTTATAAATAATTTAGTGACTGTTGCTCAGGAAGACAGCTTGCAGTGAAATTATGATTATGTGGTAAACATTGACAAAAATTTGTTAATGAGTTGCTTATTGATTTGTTATAAGCTTACTATGATCTGTAGGTGTGGTTGGCCGAATATTGTAAGGGGTTAATCGTAGTTTGTATTTGAATAGTTAGATTAACGTGTTAGTAATCCAATTGTAGGCGGTTCGTGTGTGGATCTCAATCGACATATCGTCATAAGCAGTGTGTGTAATGACACCCTCTCATAGACTAGATTGGCAAAAGCGAAAAGCGAAATGCCGAAAAGTCGGTATTTTGGGATTTTAGATGTCTGCGAATGCTCGTAAAATAGTTGGGTTTGTATATTTGGTAATCTAAAGTAATAAACTGCAGATGCATACGATTTAGTACATTTTGATAATTTGGGCTTAATGGGCCAAAGATCGGGTTCATGGGCCAACGGCCCAATTGTAAGTATCTTGTGGTAAGTGTTCGATAGTACGTAAATAGTTAGGATATGCATGAAAACCTTGAAAGTAGCTAAATTACTATAATACCCCTATGTATGGAAAATTACTATTATACCCCTAGGTGCAAAATTACCGTTATACCCGTAGGGTTAATTTTGACTGAAAAGCATAGCGATCTGCTTCTGTATGATGTATGCCATGATTATATATCAGTTGCATGGGGACATGGGTTATATTATGGAGGAAGCGTTACGGTGGCTATGCCACAAATATCGATCTGGTGGCTCGCCACATATATCTGATACAGTTGCTCTGCCACGATTATTCATGTCTGGTGACTCTGTCACATTATACATTCAGCAGCCATGCTGCAAATTCTATGGTGTGTAGCGGTTGGGTGGGTCGAGTTGTCTCCCCACACAGTGTAAGGTTGGTACGGGGGTGTATACGGTTGGATATGGTTGGGTTTCTGCATAAACATGTAATATTTGTTACGTTACATTATGGGCCTATGGGCTTTATTCGAATTCTATTCAGGCTAAGGCCAACTTATTCTATTTCGTGGTTTGAGTGATATAGGCTATGGTTGGGTTAATTTACACTGAGTTTCTCCAAACTCACCCTTTTATTTTCATCCACGAAAATCCCCAACCATAGTGGGCTTGGAGTTGTGAGGGAATTCGGAGTGGCCACCCGTTCTGAAAGTTTGATTTTCTTCTGGTGAACTGGACATCCTTTTAATTACGTTTGAGGTTTTGGGCTTTTAAATGTAATAAGGCCGCTTATTTATTTTTGATGGTTTTTAATATGTATTACTAAGATAGGTAATACTTATTTTAACTGTTGAAATTGGATAGCTTTAGGGCGCGTTTTCAAAAACAACAGTTGATTTCAAAATAACACGACAACAAGCAAAGCTTCCGCAATGAAAGTATTTTCCAAAATTAATCACTTTTCCTAAAAATGACTTAATCGAATCGGTTTCCTAGAAATATCCATGACATTAAGGTGTGGCAATGGTGGTATGCATGTCTAGGATTGGATCCGAAGGAGGTTGGTACTTAGCGATCAGATGGACTCACCACCTCTTTTCCGGTTTCCTACAGGTGCACAACTTCCATTCACTTTAACCCTTAATGAATTAATCTTTTGAACATCAAGTACGATTTTCTGGACTTAGAATGGAAATTTTTTTTTGTACGTTTTTAATGTGGCATGCCGGATCCGACCATAACTTCTGGGCCGGGTTTGGGGTGCTACATATTAGGCTATTACTAATTTAGTTAATTTGGTTAATTTGGTCAAATGAATATTATCAATTTATTTATTTTATATGTTTTATATTTGTTTTAATAAAATAAATAAATAAAATATATAAATTTCAATTAACCGACTGAATTAATCAAAATATTTTGGTTCGGTTAACGGTTAAATGATTAAAAAGTTTGGTTAATTTGATTATTATTAATTTGGTTCGGTTAACTGATTGGCTAACCATTTGAACACCCTTATTGTGTCATGCCATCAATTAAGAATTATGTTTTTAATACAAATTAGGTGTTGACATGGCAAAAACGTCACCATAATGACCAAAAATGAGAAAAGTTGTCAAAATTCATGACTAATGTGGATAGTGGTCAAGCCAGGGGCTTGCAGGGACCCCAGCCTCCCTTAAAATGAATTTTTTTTCATTTAGACCCCTTTACAATTTATAAAATTTTAAGTTAGTAATGGTAAATTTACACTTTGCCCGCCAAAAATATCGCCCCTAAATATGGACAAAAAAAGAAAGTCTAGAAACCAAATTGAAAAAAATTATCAAATTTAAGGATAAAATGTTGTCTTATTATTTTATTTAACTAAAAGGGTGTCATATACGCTAAAGTCTCGTAATTGAGTAATAAAAATTCAATATTTTTAAGTAAATCTTTAATTGAATATTATAAATAAAGAAAATAATATTAAAAAAATTAATCAAATTATCAGTCTTGAATCAATTAAAAATGATTAAAAATACATAAAAAAAATAATTAGCCCAATGTCTTGTTTTAGATCCATACCATGAATGGCTCCACAAACCATGAGGATAACATAATGTATTTCTAACCTTCTCTTTAGTGGCACACACCATATTCAAAGGGAATTGTACAAAGTAAGATCTCACTTACTTTCCTAAAGGCTCGAACTTGGATAAATTCTATAACTGAATATTTCTTAATCGCCAAGTCAATCACAAGAATTCGCTTTTTTATGATTTTATCTTCGATTTATTTTTTTCTCCTTGCCTTGAAATCCAACATGCACTATTAACAAAAACATATACATAAATAAAATTCATTTTGCTTTCCTTAAAATGGTAATAGTTTCGATAATTCACTCTAATTTCTCTCAAAGCCATAGTGCCATTACCCATATCCTCAAACTTGATACTTTTAGCAACATCACATTTGTTTTATCCAACATAATATACCTGGAAGCTTTCACATATAGCCATGCTTCTTTACATATATTAATTGCATTTGTAGTTGTACCAAACTCATGAAAAATCTCAATTTTGCAACAACATATTATTCACATGCCAACCAAACAATTATTGTCTTTTTCCTTTTTCTTTTTTTCTTTTTTTTTTGTAGTTAAGGTAAAATAATTTTGATTCCCTTTGAGTTTTCTTCTCCAAATCATTTGCTTCTTTTTTATTTTTGTCTAGCGACAGTCTTAGTCTTCGGGCTAGCTATCGCTTGCCTTTTTCTCTTGCCCATCAACTCTCTTTTTCTTTCTTTTTCTCATTCACTCCATGCGTCTTCTCTCTTTTTAGTTTACCGATTTATTTTCTGGATATCTTTGTTGTCTTCACAAGTTGTTATTGATAGGTGATGGTATCTATCATCGTTAAAACACCACCAACCACCAACAGTTTCTTTTAAAAAGTGGGTAGCTTTTCATTAGTTTTTCGTTGACTTCTTAATCTGTTTCTGTTTTGAGAGTTTCAGAATAATAAAGGATTTTCTATTATTTAATAAGCCTTCACTTTTAGAAGATTTTGTCTACTCTTGTAGTACTCTTTTTAGTCTTGCTTATGCATGTAATCTTTCTTTTGCGAGTAATTTTAGGGTTTGATTTTGTTGTCGTCCCCTCTAATTTGGTGGATGCTCAGTTCTTTTGCCGATTTATGCCTGCCTCTTTGGACCATCCGGGGTTGATTTCCTTATTGTATTAAGTGCTTGCGATCACTACTAATATGTTGTGCTTGAGTTGTGATAGAACTGATTGTCAACATGTCATAATATTCTATTGATGCTGAAGCTGAAGCCTTTATTGTGTTGATGGAGCTTGTCCTTTAATGCGTACGGGTGTTTATTCTTTTTCTCCAAATTGTATGGTCTTATTCATTGAATGAATTAATGAATTTCTCTTTAAAAAAATTTTGATTCTCTTTCATAGATTGAATAATTTAGAACGTAGAAAGTTATCAAAATATTGTTTTTAAAATGTTAATTCAATATTTAAGTGAACTCGTAATTTTTTTTGGATGAATCACAGTACACCCTATCTAATTATGAAAAGTTATAAAATGATTATTTAATTATTAGTATTTTTTGGTTACCCAATTATAAAAATCATAAAATGGTAGAGGTGCTCATGGACCGGGTCAAGCCTAATCAAAATCTTAGGCTCGGGCAAAAAAATGGGCTTAAAATTTTGCTCAAGCCTAGCCTAAATAAAAATGCTAAAACCCGAGCTCGGTTCGACCGTGTTAAAATTTTTATATAATTTTAAAAATAATACATCAAAAATACTAAAAATATTAAAATAAATATTTTCCAACAAATTGAAAATAAATTTTAAAATATATGTATACTTAAATAACACTAAGATAGGTGTAACTTAACAAGCAAATGCCTCTAAAATAGTAACAAAATTAACAATAAAACAATAGTTAATATCCAAATCATAACAACAAAATAGTAGCAACATAATAGTGAAATAATAATAAAATAGTGAGAAAATAACAAGAAAATAGAAGCAAAATAGTTTTTTTAAAAAAAGAAAAAAATAGTTTTTTTTTTCCAAATTCGAGCTAGTCTAGGCTCAGGCCAAAAAAGAATTACTCGAGGCTCATAAATGGGACTTATTTTTTTTGCTCAAGCCCATTTTTTGGGTCTATACTTTTACTCAAACCCTCCACTTTTCAAATAGTTATAAAATAGTTATCCAACTATTCAATTATGTCTTTTTTGGTCACTAGCTGGTAATATAAAAATAAAAGTACCTAAAAATTCAAGATAGTTGAGTGATAAAAATACAAAATTGAATAATTAAATAATTATTTTGTGACTTTTCATAGTTAGATGACGAGAAAAAATAAAATAAAAATTAAAAAATTACTAAAGTAATTTATTTTTGCAAGGGTAATTAAGAAAAGCTTATCCCTACAAGACAGGTAGCAACAGTTATTGAAGAATTATTCACATTTTAAATATTTTCTTAGATGTAAATACAATGATGCTAAGCAAATTACTTTTTGGAGTCTATATAAGGAAAAGGACCTTAAGATTTGCTAGTGCCACACTCACTTTAGCAACAATCACTTCAAATTTTCAAGCACACAACAACAACAGCAGCCAGCGAAATCTAAGAAAGGTAATAATTAGTTTTTAAGTTAAAATTTTTTTTTGATTAAACACTAAAAATTAAGTTAAATAGATTGAATCGAAAATCCAGAAATTACAAAATTCTCATAAAAAAACAAGAGTTTACAAAAAGACTAGTAAACAACACTTACTTTGGTTGATGTATGGTATAATGAGTCTGCAAAGAAGACACAAAAAGTGCAGCAATGGCACCCACAAATGCGAAAAACGTCCAGCGAGTCCTAAAACAAGTATGATAAGCTTGAGCTGGATATTGGATCCACATATTCTTACGATGATTATGTATTTGCTGTTTAACCTCACTGTAAGTCGTCGGAGTACGAACCACATCAGTGTTCATCTTCTTGATAACCTTAGCCACTTCTTCATCACTCCCCAATCTATTGTATAGTATGCCAGCGTCTCTCAGTTCCTTAACATCTTCGGCTTCATCGATCAATGAATCAAGGAAACCCATATATGAAGTGACGGTGAAATTGTTGTAAAAATCCGGACACATTTCGTAAGCTATTAAGTTCATGGTTGAATCATCGAAGGTGATCGGCGGTAACCGTAATTTGCCGACGAAGAAGATATGGTTGAAACTGATGTCGGATAAACAACTTATTTTGCTTGCTTTTAACCATATCCCGGCCTTTTTAAGCTCTTTTACGTTACGAAAGGTGTGTGAATGGTGCCGTTTTGTTCTTGTTTGGCTGCTGCGATTTAACGTGCACATGAAAAATCGAGTGCAAAACCTAAAATGCCGCCATGGTTTTTCTTTTTTATCTTTTTCGAAAAGGAGTCTTACTCGTAGTAGATTCAATAGGTGAATTCGCTCTCCTTTTTGCTGCTGCCACCATTCACTAGACCAAAATCTGTGTTAGTCGGAAGCGAAGCTATATATACTTTTTGTGTGATTTGGAATTGTAAATTTTTATCATAACTAAAGTTAAGGTTTTCAAAATCAATATTCCAACAGAATAAGTTCAAATGGTCCGATCTATTTATCCAGTTTGATTAAATAAATCATTAAAAATATCAGTTCAATCACTTGATTCAATTAGTTTTTTTCTCGGTTCAACCTGTTCATTTAAGTTCTCAAATCAAATAGTCTAATAATTTTATTCGGACTAATACCTCAATTAATTTCCATTCCAATCCCATTTAAGCAACATTGACTAAAATACAATTTTTATTATTGTATTAATGCAAAAATTTTACCATTTTTTAAAGATGTTAGACTATCAATTTTCCATTTTAAAAAGTTGGATCGGAAACATAATTATTTTCTAAAAAAATGTACACTCAATAGCAACAATGCAAAGGGACAGGAAGGGGTGGATTTGAAAAATGAAAAATTACATTTTATTCTCTTTAAAATTATAAAATTATAAAATTATATATAATAAAATTACACTTTGAACTCTTCAAAATGAAAAAAAAAATTGTTCAACCCTTTTCAAAAATGATGAAATCACACATGAAAAAAAAAATTAAGAATCAAACCATACTTGTCGGTCAACTTGGTTGAACAGAAAATCGAGTAAGATATTAGTCTAGAATAAGAGATTAAATCAATTAAATCGAGTGATAAATTAATTTTTTATATTTTTAATATTTTCAAAATTTTCAAAATTTTATATAATTCAACCGAAATGAACTAATAAACCAGAAATGAGAGTGTAATTGATTCAATGACCCATTTAATAACATTTATAAACTCCGATTCTATTTTTAAATTCCTTGAATTACCTGTCCTGTTGATGTGATTGTGGCTCTTTCATGTAAGCTGGGGTGATAACAGTGTCGTCGATGAACCTTTTGATCGCCATCATGAACTTTTCGCCATTTTTGCTTGAGCTTTTAAGCAATTCAAGAACACGTAAAGGTAATTGTACAAGCCCAATTTTGGGCCCAAAATCCTTAAAACCTACCTAGCCCAAAACCCACAACCCACTAAACCTAACAGAAGCCCAAACAACCAAAACCTACCCAAAACTAATCCCAATCTGACCCAACTAGCCCAAAAATTTAGGGTTTCAAAATTTGAAACCCTAAATCACCTATCCCACCGCCCCTAGTCACATCTCCTGCAAGTGGCCTCTGCTCCACCACCTCTTCACCTGCAAGCATTAAACGAGAGTGGACAGAAAGCAAATGGCATGTAAATGGCTATTTAAAATCAAATCTAAAACCTTTGTACATTCGGCATAAAAAGAGAAATGAAAAACGAAGCATTTTGATTTTAAAACAAAAAAATCAGTGACTCAAAAAACACAAAGCAGCCAATCGAAGAAAAAAACACTAAATCGGGAAACAAATACCAAGAATCGGATACCTAAAGAACTAAGGTGATTATATCCCGTACGTTTTTGATTCGTTTCTTTTTTCTTTTCCATTTTTCAAATTTTCTATTTGCATATATATATGTATACCTATATTATAAACATTTAAATCACACACAAAAAAAGAGAAATCTTTACCTCCGACCGCCGTGCATGGTGGTCGCCGGCACCGGAGACGCGGCGGAGGACGGTGGTAAACCGCCGGAGCGCTGATCGGACTCGAACCTGCAGAGAAAACAAAGAAAAAAGGCTTAGTTTTTTTTGAAACAAACAGCAAAAATGATTTCAAAGACAAAACTTTGGCTTATATAGATGATACAAAACGACGCCGTTTTGGTTGGCACCCATAAGCCCAAAACGACGCCGTTTAGCCATCCTGACCCGAGAACCGGCTCTGACCCGCCTCAGGATCCGCGCGTTTTCATATGATGGTCTAATTACGCGCGCGGTCCTTCAGCTTTTCACACGTTTTGCAATTAGCTTTTTATTTCTTTCAAATTGGCCTCAAAATTCATCACATTTTGTGATTTAATCCTCCCTCCTGCGACGTCGTTTTAAGGGTTTGGGTAAATTCCCCTTTTGGCCCCCGTATGTTATTTGCGTATTCAAATAGGTGCCTCTTTTTATATTTCCTTTCGAATTGGCCCCAAAACTCTGTTTTAGTTTCGAATTTGGTCCCTTCTTTGAGATTTAATCTGATTTTTTATATTATTTTTACTTTTTTTATTTTTAGCATTATTTTAACTGTTATTATTATTATTATCATATTCATTAACATATTATTATTATTTTGCTATACTATTGTTATTATTATATATATACATACCTTCTATTATTTTTACGTATATTTTAAATATTATTATCGTTATTATTATCACCTATATGGGTATTGTTATATATTTTGCTGCATATGTACGTACATACATTTTCTATCATGTATAGTATTATTTTAATTACTTTATTTTAATATTACTATCATATTATATTTACTTTTTGCATTTTAACATTATTATTATTATCACTATTATCATTATATATTGGTATACATTTTATATGTACAAATACACATTTACATATGTAGTTTTTATATATATATATTATTACTTTAATTTAATACTTTTACTTTTGTATTTCTATTATTATTACATAGTAGTATGCATTTTCATTATATATGTATATGTATATATATATGTTATATAGCACTATTAATAGCTTAATATTATCGTTTTAGGTATTTGTGTGTCACGTATGTTTTCATTAAATATATATACATTATATTCCCTATTACGCACATATCTTATACTACGTATTTTTTACATACATATATATATTTTACGTACACCTGTCTATACTTTTAATATATTACACATCTTTTGTGTGTATATATGTCATTAATATCGCATTTTATATATTTTAATACTACGTTCACATTTTATTATTACGTATAAGTTTTAATACATACATTTATGTGTTTATATATCGTTATTATTAGTCTTTTATTATTATTACTATTTTTAATAAATATTACGTATATATTTGTAATCTGGTATTATATGTTTTACATACATATGCTCCCTACTACTTCATGTTCACATTATTACTATCATGTTTAAATACCATGCATTATTATCGTTTAGCCTATTGTTATTTACATTATTATTATTTTCGTCATCGTTTTCGTTATCATTGTCATTTTATTTTTGCCATGTTTAACATTTGTTTATATTTGCATACTATCAGCCTTGATATTACTTCACCTTTTACGGTTGCTCTGTTATTGTTTTGACACCGTCGCACTATTATTATATTCTTATACATGTCAATACTACATTTTGCTTTTACATTTTACTATAAATCGCGTTACTTTTTGCTCAACGTATTAAAATAATTCTTTCATAAAAGCAAAATCCGTTATTAGGTAATTCGAGATAATCGTGCCCTAACTTACTGGGTTTCGACTTTTCTCATTTAACCTAAATAACAAAATATTCTTTTTAAATCACGATACAAGTCTAAAAAATGCTAATTTTCGGAGATACGAAGTGTGGTGCCCTAACTTACCGAGTATGACACTTTGAAACTTCGAAACAAGATCTTTTACAAGTAAAGGCAATGTTCGGTGTTTGGGAATTCGAGAAAACGTGCCCTAACTTATTGGGTCTCGATCTTCCTCGTTCACCCTAACTAACCGAATATCCTTTTAAAAGAGGTCAAAATATATTTTAAACACAAGGCAAGCTCATCCTCAAAGGTTCGAGATGCCGTATCCTAACTCACTGGATATAACATGTCGTTGCCTTGAGACGAGAACGTCTTTGATATTTCAATGTTCACTTTACAAAAAAAGGATTGTATCTTAAATTCTTTCATGTTTTCAATCTTCGACACTAAGACACTAATTAATCAACTAGGTACCAGTTTTGGGCGCATCGAGGGTGCTAATCCTTCCACGTGCGTAACCGACTCCTGAACCTATTTTCTTGATTTGCGTAGACCAAAATTGTTGTTTAAATAAATCAAGTTATTTATTAAAAACAACCACTTTAACGAGGTGACCCGATCACACCTAGTCAAAAAGGATCGGTGGCGACTCCCTTTTTTTGTGTTCATTTTCAAAATCCAAGTCGATTCCCGTTTCACCAAAAAATGGTTACGACAGCTTGGCGACTCCGCTGAGGATACGAATGAGAGAGTCAAGCCACAAGTTGATTAACTCTTGTCTTTTTATCGAAAATTAAAAATTTTAGTTTTGAAATACGATGCTTTCATTACATTTCATCAGCTATTTTCATGGTACAATACCTGCTGCGTTGTTTCGAGTCTTTAAATAGTTTTGCATATTGCATTGCATGGCCGCTGTGGTCACACCCCTTTAAGTGGGAGTGAGAAACTACTCCTTCGTGAGGTTTTCACCTCCGTACAGGATAGTGGATCGCTTTCGGGATACATCTGTACCTATGTCTTCGTGAGATTTTCATCTCCGTGCAGCCATAGGGAAATGTATTCCCCTGAACTAAACTCGGTCTGTATGAGCCTATAATGGGTGAAGATCGAGGAATCTGCTGGTTCAGGTACCCTTACTCTAGAACTAAACCCCATGTAGCGAGCCTTAAGAACCTGCCCTAGGTAGAGCCACTCTGAAACCCTAGTGGTCACCTGAGCAAGTGCTATATTTATTATTCTTTGTTTGCTTCGAACTGCGTATAAATTACTGACTTGCTTTGTTTTACTTTGATTGTATTTGTATGGCATTTTTATTGTAAAAGGTGTTGATTCGTATTCGGTTCCTAAATAGATAGTTTATCATGGAAAAGGGGTTTTTTGATAAAGTAGAAGACAACGCGGCTGTCTGGATATGGGCTGAGCCAACACAACAAGAGAAAGGTGACAGTCTTACCAAGGGGTATGTGTCAGAATTGTGGAATTTTATTCGGATCAGCGTAACTCAGAATAATCTCCAAGAGATGAAAGAGATTTGGGGTCAGTGGGTGGTGAGGTCAAACAGCTATTCTATTGTCATTACGGTGATTTACCTTATCTGCTCGATGTCAAGATAGATAAACACCTGTTTCGAGCCCTTGCCCAATATTGGAATTCTGCTTACAGTTGCTTCACCTTCAGGAAAGTAGATTTGGTACCTACTATAGAAGAATACACGACCTTGCTCCATTGCCCAAAGATTTAGGTTGACAGAATTTATGCCAGACCTACTAACGTCCCAGCATTTTCAAAAAAGCTAATGAACCTCACAGGGATGAGCGAACAGTGGGTAACAACCCGGATCAAACAAAAAGGAGATTGTAAATGCATTCCTTGGAGGAACCTAAATGATCTAGTCTTAGCGCACCCCGACGTGAAGAAAAGGGTATATGTCTTCGCCTTGAGCATTTATGGACTGGTCATCTTCCCCAAGGCTTTTAGGCATGTAGACGAGGCTGTTCCCAACCTTTTCGACAGGCTTGGTAAAGGAACCACACCTGTACCCGCAATCTTGGCTGAAACTTTCAGATCATTAAATGTTTGTAGAAGAGCAGACGAAGGGAGATTTATTGGATGTGCACAACTCTTGCTATCCTGGTTCCACAGCCATTTTTGGAAAGTGGAAAAAGTCTCGTATCGCATCTTCTCTGAAAATTACTCTCCGTTGAAAGAGTTAGTGGCTACACCGAGGCGAGATGATGTGACAGAAGAAAATTGGATGACGGTGCTCCAGAATCTACAAGAAGAAGATATTGAATGGAGAGCCCCGTGGATGGTTCCTAATGAAATATTATACCGATGCGGAGACTTCGATTGGGTTCCCTTGTTAGGAGTATGGGAGGCCGTCGGGTATGCTCCTCTGCTTGCATTACGACAATACAGATCCAGACAGTTTACACCACCAACATACGGGTTAGCCCAGTGCGAGTTCGTGTTCACAGGGAATAATTACAAAAAGAAAGTTCGCGAGATATCAAATGCCTGGAACCAGACTCATAGAATGAAGAAGTTTGCTGCCAATCCCATGACTACTCCTGAGTACGACCGATGATGGAATCAGAGGATTAACGACAACATCCCTACATCAGATCCAAGGAATCCTCAGTCGATAGAAGAGCACCTGAAAGTAATCCCATCTGAGCTAGAAATCATCAGGCAAGATTTTGAGAGAAAAAATCTGGAGCTAGAAAAAAGGATCGAACCATTGGAAGAAGAAAAGATGCAGTTAGGGTTAGATGTCGATGTCCAGAAACTAGAAGTTGAAAAATTCAAAAAAGGGAAAAACAAGGCCGAAGAGGACTTAGACAGTTTGAAAACGGACTATAAGAAGCTGCGCAGATCAATGAGAACCGCTGGGTTAGGAAAAACATCCGAACAATGGCGACATGAAGTTAAAGAAGAACAAACCAAAGCCAACCAGTGGGAGGAAAAATTTCGCGGTGCTCAAGCTCGAGAAGGTGCTCTGAAAAGAAGTTTGGTAGAAATCCAGAATGAGAAAGAAGGGTTAAAGATCCGGCATCGAGTTAGAAAGGTCATTGTATCAAGATATCGCTCGTAACTCAAATCGAGTTGAAAGCTAGTCGAGCGAATCGAAGAATTAAAAGAGAATATAGAAGAACTCAAAACAGTACTGCAAAATCGTGAACTTCAGATAGAACTCCTCGAGGTAAATAACTAGCGATGGAAGGAGCAACTTCATCAATCTTAAGATCAAGTCAGGAGCAGGGATTATGTCATGGGTGAAGCTTTGACTCAAGTGCGAGAAGTGGCTGATCACTTGCAAACATTAGCAGTACAAGCTGATGTGCTGAGTTTAAAATACGAGTTAGAATCGGACTGAGGACAAAAGCTAGCTTGGCTTCTTAGGCAGGTCAAGGCCTTAAGTATCAGGGCCAAGCCTTACATGTAATCTATTTTATGTAAAGAAACATGTTTTCTAGAAAAGTTACTCTAATGAAATCGAATTGGAATCAACGCTTTTTTTTTTACATTCATCGCATTCATTGCATTCATGCATCAGCATTGCATATATGCACTAAAACTCACAAGAAACCCTAAAAATCATGGCAGTTACCCTGGAACATCGTTACGGTACAAGGGAAAAAACAAGGGCAATGGACCAAAGGTTAGAGAGATTGGAACAAATGCAAAAAGAGATGCAGGATCAATTACAAGTACGTATGCAAGAAAAGCTTGCCAAAATCCAGTAAGATATGAGGGACCACATGTTGGAATCCCAGAAAAGCATGATGGACCAATTAACTCGTCTATTGGCTGGCGGATTAGAAAAAGGGAAAATCCCTTTGATCAATGCGGAAGAAGATAATGAAGATCCTACCTACCCTCTGAGTTTTGCCCCAGCAGACGTTCAGACACAACCTGACATGTACCCAAGAAGGCCATCAGTCACAATTAGGCCCCAACCATTTCAAGCCGGTGCTTCGGCACCGATGAATTATCAGGTCGGCTCGGGCTCTAATCCAGGGGACAATCCAACCAACCTTGTGGTCCTCAATCTCGATGAAGTAATAGAAGTAGAAAAGACAAGGGTAGAACTCCCGAAAGAGCTTGAAGAAAGGTGTAGATGGTTGGAAGAAAAATTTAAAGAAATGGAAAACACCGACTATCATGGTGGAATCGACGCTAAGGAATTAAGTTTGGTTCCAGACCTGGTACTCCCTCTCAAGTTCAAAACTCTGAAATTTGAGAAATACAACGGGACTAGCTGTCCTGAAGCTCACATCACTATGTTCTGCAGACGAATGGCAGGCCATGTCAACAATGACCAGCTATTAATTTCTCGCTTCCAAGAAAGTCCGTTGGGGCCACTTCTAGATGGTACAACCAATTGAGTCGTCTTGAGATCAGTTCATGGAAAGATTTAGCACAAGCCTTCATGAAGCGATGACGGTCATGTGGCGACATAGCCCCGATAGAATCACTTTACGAATATGGAGAAGAAGCATAATGAGAGCTTTAGGCGATGCGCCCAATGATGGAGAGAAATGGCCACAGGTCCAACCCCCTCTATTGGAAAAGGAAACCACTATGCTCTTCATCAATACCCTGAAGGCACCTTTTATTAACCACATGCTGGGTAGCGCAACCAAGAGTTTTTTGGACATAGTAATGTCTGGAGAAATGATAGAAAATGCCATAAGATGTGTGAAAATAGAGGCTGGGGAAAATGCTAAGAGGACAGCGCCGAGAAAGAAAGAGCACGAGGTGAATAATGTGAGCTCATATTCGAAGTCGATCACCGTAAGCCAACCAAGGTCGACAACTACTGGACAGCAGGGCCCACCCCGACAAGAGCCCAACACAAAACAAAATAGGGAGAAACTTCAATTTACGCCCATTCCAATGACGTACAAGGAGTTATACCAGAGTTTATTTGATGCACATGTCATGTCTCCCTTCTATCTAAAGCCAATGCAACCTCCATACCCCAAATGGTATGACGCAAATGCCCAATGCGAATACCATGCGGGAGCCACAGGACACTCGATAGAAAATTGTACCACTTTCAAGAAATTGGTTGAGAGACTCATCAATATAGGGGTTGTGAAATTTGATGATACATCCAGTGCATAGAATCTATTACCTAACCATGGGGATAAGGGAATAAATGCGATAATCTAGAGTTTGGGGAAAGAAATTAAGATGAATGTTGCAGAAGTGAATACCCCGTTGAAAGAAGTATGGAAGAAAATGGTGGGAAGAGGTTTGATGGCACAGAATTCGGGGGTCAGGCCTCGAGAAGTGAAGAATTATTGTGAATTCCATGACCAAGAGGATCATGAGATTCAGAAATGCAGCTAATTCAGGGCTTTAGTACAAGGATTGATGGATAATAAGGAGCTGGAATTCTTCGAATATATCGAGAACCTGGAAGAAGCAGATGTGTGTGCCTCCGAAGAGAGGTCGACGAAGGATGTTTACAAAGTCAACCACCTAGTGGTTATCATATCACGTCCGAGAATGAATGAAGCCGGGGCACGAGTTGCGCCAAAGGTCGTGATCCAAAAGCCCGTTGCTTTTCCTTTTAAAGATAGCAAAAGGGTACCGTGGAACTATAGCTACAATGTGACATTCCCGGGAGAAGAGACCCCGATTAATGCGTCAGAAGAAGTTCAAGACGAAGGTTTTTATACGCGCAGCAGAAGGCGTTATACCCCAAATACAAAAGTCGAGCAGGTTAAGGAAAAATCATTAGCAATTGAGCAAAAGAAAAAGAAGCCGGCGGGGCATGAACCAACTGTTAATGAATCAGTGACTGAAAAAGAAGCCAAGGAATTCTTAAAATTCCTAAAGCACAACGAATATAGTGTCATAGAACAGTTGCACAAACAGCCAGTGCGTATATCGGTACTGGCCTTACTTTTAAGTTCCGAAACTCATCGCAGCATATTGATGAAGGTGCTGAATGAAACTTATGTTGCTAACGATATCTCTGTAAACAAACTAGACCGCTTAGTCAACAATATAAGTGCCGACAACTTCATATTCTTCAATGACGATAAGGTACCACCAGGGGGCCGAGGATCAACTAAAGCTTTGCACATCACGACTCGCTGTAAAGGGTACACGTTACCGGGGGTATTGATTGACAATGGGTCTGCACTGAATGTCCTACCCCTATCTATGCTGAGTAGGTTGCCAGTGGATAGTTCCCATATGAAGACATGCCAAAGTGTAGTGAGAGCATTTGATGGCACGGAAAGGAGGGTAATGGGGAGAATTGAAGTACCCCTCTTAATCGGGCCGAGCACATACGAGGTAGATTTCTTGGTCATGGACATTAAGACTTCGTACAATTGCCTATTAGGGAGGCCATGGATACACTCAGCGGGGGCAGTCCCTTCATCGCTGCGTCAAAAGTTGAAATTAGTGACCGAAGGTCGGTTAGTAACAATTAATGCTGAGGAGGACATCATCGCGGCAATAACCAGTGATGCCCCATATCTGGAGGCAAATGATGAAGCGATCGAGTGCTCTTTTCGATCTTTGGAGTTTGTGAACGCGACGTTCATCATCAAAGGAAATAAGATTCCAATACCCAGGTTATCTGAGACTACAAGAATGGGACTACGGTTAACTGTTGGAAAGGGGGCTCTACCCGGAAGAGGACTCGGGAGATACCTCGAGGGAAGGATTAATGTACCAATGATGAAGGACAAACAAGACCGTTTTGGGTTAGGGTTTAAGCCAGACATGAAACAAAGAAAGAAGGAACTTGAGAAGAAGCAAGAAAGAAGGAGAGCGCGATTGAGCGGGGGAGAAATCGAATGGGAACCAATGATCTTCCCCCATATATCGAAGACTTTTGTGTCTGGAGGGGTCATTCACTCCGAGCGGAAGACGTTGGGAAAGGAAATCTTGGAAAGAATGATGGAGAGTTTGGACATCAACGCCACATATGAAGAAGGGATGGGGGTAGAGAATTTGTCAGGCATTCGCCCCTATGAGCCGAGAAGTGTTCTGAATAATTGGACTGCGGAAGAGATTCCTGTAGTCTTTAGAACTAACTCAGAGTAATGTCCAAAACACATTTATTGCTCTAGGCCTAGGAGTAACATGTGTCATTTTGTGAAATAGGCTTATGTTCGAAATCGTTAGTTCAATGAAATGCATCCTTTTGACTTATTCCGTGCAAATATTCTTTTATTCTATCATTCATGATCATACCACACATATCATTGTTCTTAGATTCTCTTGTTCTTTGCATCTTCCTTCATACCTACAACAGGTCTCCAGATATCAATGATGCGAGTGACGTTGCTACTAATTCAGAATCTCCTTTTGAGCGAGATATGTGTCTGGAGGGATCCCAAGACTTTGAGGATGACGGAGACTGTAACTTATCCACTGATTTGTTAAGGATGGTAGAACACGAGGAGAAACAGATTCTACCCCACAAAGAGACCGTAGAAGTCGTGAACTTGGAAGATGAACTAGAAAGGAGAGAAGTAAAGATCGGAACTTGCATCACCACAGGACAAAGCGGGACCTTATTGAGTTACTCCAAGATTTCAAGGATGTCTTTGAATGGTCATATCAGGATATGCCTGGGCTAAGTACTGACATTGTGGTTGTAACACTCCTTACCCAAGACTGTTGCCAGAATCGAGCACGAGGCATTACTAAACTTAATCTATCACTTAAATAGTTTTAAATTGTTTATTTAAGCATTTCGGAATGTGCTGCCATTCTGTGTCGTAGTCGCCTAAAAATTCATATCTCGAGTTTCAAAACTCAAAATTAAGATCCGTAAATTTTTCATGAAACTAGACTTATATATATATCTATTAATTTTTTTCTAGAATTTTTGACTTAGCCAATTAGTACAGTTTATTAGTTAAAGTTACCCCTGTTTCAGAATTCGACTGCACTGGCCTCTACTTACTACGAACCACTTTTCTCTCTGTACAAAAATCATATGACTATACCGTTTGTTTCTATTAAAACTAGATTCAATAAGGATTCTAACCATATAAGGTAAACCACCTAATTATTTTTGTAAAATTTATGGTGAATTTCTAAAGTTGAAATAGGGGATCCAGAAATCGCTCTGGCCCTATTTCACTAAAACTCAGATATCTTATAAAATACAAAACCTTTACCTGTTTTGCTTAATCCATATGAAAATAGACACAATGAGCTTTAATTTCATATATTATTCACGATCAACCCATGTCTCTACAATTCCTTGTGATTTTTTAAAATCACGTTATTTTTGATACTTGAATCTGTTTTTAAGTTACTTTCACATTTTTCTTAGTTTTCATGTGATAGTTACTACTTATTCATACATAGTATTAAACATGTATATCATCAGCCCTTCTATTAGTTAATCACTAGCAAGTATTTACACATCATTCATTGATCATATCATATCAAAAGAGACCAAGTTCCTATACATGCCATACACAAAACAAAACGTTTAACTATACCAATGTGGTTTCTTCGATAGTGTGATCGGTCTCCGACGATTCCTTCGATCCCCGAGTGGCTTGATAAGAACTATAAGAAAAAGAAAATAAAGAGAGTAAGCACTAGGCTTAGTAAGCTTACAAGCAAATAAATTACAACATTCAACATAATGAATAATTATACATAATGTCGCCTAGCCTCATAAACTTTCTTTACTTCTCATTTTCTACCTTTTTCTTTACTTACTTACCTTCTTTCTTACCTGACCTTTCACTATTCATAAATATAATCTACCTTCCTTTTTGCTAATAATTCACTGTAATTTAACGTGTACAATGACCCGTTGAACCACTCGGAATACTAAGGATACTAGGATCATTCCTGTCTATCAATATCCTGCCAATGCCATGTCTTCGACATGGACTTACATGAATTATTCCTGTCTCCAATGCCATATATATATCTAATATGGGCTTACATGGCTCATTCCTATCTCCAAAGCCATATATCTGATATGGACTTACATGGCTCATTTCATCTCCGTCTCCGTCTGTCAACCTTAATATCCTAACATTCCTAAGGTTCAAGCGGGCTTCGATGCTTTTCTCTCATCACTTCGCATTTAATTCGACTTTAAATATTCTCATAACATAAATATATAAATGCTGAAATTGACAATAATAATGTAAATAAAAGAATATTGCATTTATTTACTGTAAACTTACCTCGATACAAAATGTGACTAAACCTTACAATTTAGTCCTTTACTTTTCTTTTCCTCGTTCTTCTTTGGATTCTTGATCTATAATATAAAATATTTTTACTCATTAGCATTTATTTGATTTCTATTTCACTTCACAATTTATGCTGTTCAAATTTTGAAATTGCACTTTTACCCCAAAATTTACAGTTTTACAATTTAGTCCTGCTCAATTCACCCATCAATTGAACTAATTTTTCTCAATTAACACTTTTATTTTATCATTATAAACTATTTCACAACCTTTGATATTCTGAATTTCAACACCAATATCTAATTCACAATTTTGCTCACAATTAGGTCCTAAATACCATTTTCTATCAAAATGACTTAATAAAACAACCTTAATATGAAATTAGAACTTCAATTTCATAATAATTCATCATAAACTGCCCTTACTCAGCCAGGGTAACTTCCAATTTCACCCACCAAATCAAAAACTAATGAATTAGATTATTGGACCTAATTGTAAAAGTCACAAAAACATAAAAATTACTAAGAAATAGTAAAAATTGAACTTACATGGTGCAAAAAATATGAAAAACCAGCATAGGATACCTGCTACGGTGTTTCTGGCTGAGAAAGATGAAGAAATGTCTAGATTTTCAATTACATCATTATTTTAACTATTAACTTTTATGCTAATTCCAATTTTGTCCCTTGTTCACATTGTTTTCTTGCTTATTTCATACCCAAACCGTCCAGCCATTAACCTTTGGGTCTAATTGCTCTTTAAATCCATCTTTTTAAATACTTAAGCTATTTACTCACAATTTAACAAATTTTGAACTATTTTCAGTTTAGTCCTTTTTAATTAAATAGCTATCCAAACATCAAAATTTTCTAACGAAACTTTAATACTAACTCAATGACACTCCATAAATATTTATAAAAATACTTATAGCTCGATTTTCAAATTCGAGGTCTCGATACCTCATTTTTGACCCGTTTGACCTAATAAATTATTTTAATTCACTAATTTCACCCTTTCACAAATTCTTCTAAATTCTTACTTGACTCATAAATATTAAGTTACTATCTTGTTCAATCTTATTTGTTCGATTTAGTGATCTCAAATCACCATTTTCGACACCACTGAAAATTACGCCGTTACATTCTACCTCGGATTTGTGGTTTCGCAACGTTTAGGCCCTATTTCGGGATGTTACATTTCTCCCCCCCTTTAGGGATTTTCGTCCCCGAAAATCTTACCTGTGAAGAGATTTGGGTACTATTTTCGCATAGCCTCTTCGAGTTCCCATGTAGCCTCGTCTACCCCATGTTTATTCCATAGTACTTTCACAAGTGCAATACTTTTGTTCCTTAATTGCTTTACCTCTCGAGCTAGAATCTTTACGGTTCTTCACCGTAAGTCATGTCTGGTGAATCTCAACCTCTCGAGAAATCACATGAGACGGATTTGAGCGATAACGACGTAGCGTAGACACATGAAATATATTATAAATCTTCTCTAACTCAATCGGCAAAGTTAACCGATATGCTAATGGTCCGACTCTCTCAATCACTTCAAACGATCCAATAAAACGTGGACTTAGTTTGCCTTTCTTGCCAAATCTGAGAACTTTCTTCCACAGGATACTTTCAAAAAAAACTTTGTCACCAACTTGATACTCAATCTCTTTTTTCTTCAAATCGCATCGACTTTTGTGCATCTCGAGGTCGCTTTCAAGCAATCTCTGATGATTTTTACTTTCTCTTCTGTTTCCTTAACTAGATCAACACTGTAAATCTGATTTTCCTTAAGTTCTGTCCAACACAAAGGTGTGCGACATTTACGTCCATACAAAGCTTCATAAGGTGCCATCTTTGTACCTTTTATTCCTACCCACCAGTACATTTTCTTCAAATCATTATACATCTTTGTACTACCTGGATGAATAGACAAAGAACTACTATGTGCCTCCTGTAAGATCTTTCGAATAAGCTCATCATTCTTCGATACGCATACCCTATCTCGGAACATCAAAACCGCCAGAACTGATCTGAAAATCTGACTCTATATCCGACTTACACCGATCTCTTTTGGCTAACAACTCACCGTAATTTTTTTGAGCTTCACAATTTTTTTTCAAGAAACATCGGTTTAGCTCTCAACTCAGCTAAGATAAAACCATCATCTGATAAGGCTATACTAGTGTTCAAAGCTCTTAATGCAAATAAAGATTTCCTACTCAAAGCATCAGCAACAACGTTTGCCTTACCTGGGTGATAATCGAGCACTAACTCATAACCTTTAATCAACTCTAACCATCTTCTTTGCCTTAAATTCAAATCTTTTTGAGTAATCAAATATTTCAAACTTTTGTGATCAGTGAATATGTGGCACTTCTCACTGTACAAATAATGTCTCCAAATCTTCAGCGGAAAAACAATGGCAGCTAGCTCTAAATCATGTGTTGGATAGTTCTTCTCATGTGGCTTTAGTTGTCTAGAGGCATAAGCAATTACCTTCCCTTCCTGTATAAGTACACAACCAAGTCCATTCATGGGCGCATCACTGTAAATCACAAACTCCTTACCTGGTTCTAGTTGCACTAAAACAGGAGATTTAGTCAACAATACTTTTAACTTGTCAAAACTCTGTTAACACTTCTTAGTCCATTCAAACTTGACATCCTTTCGCAACAATCTTGTCAACGGGGTAGCTATCATGGAAAATTCCTCTACAAATCGCCTATAATATCCGGCAAGACCAAGAAAACTAACTCCTGATACATTTCTAGGAGGCTTCCAATCAACAATGGCTGAAATCTTGCTCGGATCAACCTTAATACCTTCACCTGAAACAATATGTCCAAGAAAACCAACTTCTCGTAACGTAACTCACTTTTGTTTGAACTTGGCATACAACCGATTATCTTCGAATCAGAAAAGCGTTCTCAAATGCTCGCATGCTCGGTCTCATCATGAGAATAAATCAAGATATCATCAATGAACACAACTACAAACTTATCCAAGTACGGTCTGAAAATTCGGTTCATTAAGTCCATGAAAATGGCAGGAGCATTAGTCAAGCCAAATGGCATCACAAGGAACTCATAATGACCATACCTAGTCCGGAAGCGTCTTCAAGACATCGACTCTTTAACTCATGGCGATAGTATCCGGATCTCAAATCTATCTTGAAAAACACAGTAGCTCCCTTCAATTGATCAAACAGATCATCAATTCTAGGCAATGGATACTCGTTCTTTACTGTTACCTTGTTAAGTTGCCGATAATTTATGCACAATATTGCCGATAATTTATGCACAATCTCATCGATCCATCATATTACCTTGTTTCAATTCCAGGAATTCCTTTCTCTTCTGGTCAATAAACCTCTGACTGATGTACTTGTAATACCCCTACCCGTATTCATTGCCGGAATAGGGTACGAGGCATTACCGGAGTTTACGAATTAATTTTTTTTTTTTCAATTCAACATATTTTCATGATAGATTCATGCATTTATATAAGATAACGTCATCACATATCTATAACCAGGTTTGTTAACAATACTAATGGCTAACTTTACATTCATTTCACGTTAACATTTACTTTGTTAGCTTATACATGCCATTGATTTCCAAAATAAAGTTTCTTTACATACCGAAATCCTGAGGTTGACAGTGTGATGTGTCTCTGACCAAATCCGACCTCCGAGCTCTTAACACTACAAAACAGGGAAAAAGGAAACGGGGTAAGCACTTTGTGCTTAGTAAGCTCATGTAACAAGAATTATACTTACCTAATATTTTCAATACAATATAATAAACATTCATATATCCATTCAATGCATTATTACCCTAACATGCACAAACTCAACATTCAAGTTAGTACAATAATTTCCATGTATCAATAATATATATATATACCATGATTGATGTACTCATCAATACCATGGTTTTCATTCCCTTATTATTTTTCATATTTATCCCGTTGAATTTATCGGATTTTCGATGGATTTTCAGAGGTACACTTTTAGTGTACAATTCCGGGTCCGTCAATTCATATTCATGTGTGCACATTTCCATTTCAGAGAGCACACTCCAGAAACCTCAACCTTGCAATGGATTAACGATCCGAGCTAAATCCCACAATATAAACTCATAGAGTATTGTCGGGATTACCACCCGGGCTAAATCCTGCAATGACAATTACTCTAATGAGCTTGATCCAATTACCAGTCGAGCTAAATTCAGACCCTAATTCGGATTACCCGTCCGGCTAAATCCATTTTACACATATTCTTCGGAGGGCTATATCAGGATAGGATCACCCGTCCGGTAGATCCTTTTACCGTCAATTCCTTTTCGAGATCCATCGAATTTTCCTTTCATTCAAACGGATTTCTTCCCATTTTATCAAATATATCAATGTTTCATAAATTTTCATACAATGAACATTCAAATCATATTCATATCAAAAACATGCATTTCAAGCATTTAAGAATATAATTCAAGTTACACGAACTTACCTTGATACTTGTTTGTAAACAGTAAAAATCTATTAATCCCGAACTTTTTCCTTTCCTCGATCTAGCTTTGTATTTGACTCTTCTGGATTTAGTGCAAAAATTATGAAATACCAGCTTAGAGAACCCTCCTATGGCATTTTTAGCTGCTGGAATTGAAGAGAAATGAAGAGAAATCTAGATATTTCCTATTTAGTCCTAGTTTTATTTAGTTAATTTTGCAATATTCCAATTTTACCCTTAATTTATCAATTTTTCTCTCGATTTCATACCCTTGCCGTCCAGCCCAAATAACTTTTGGGTCTAATTGCCTTTATATCCTTTCTCATTAGACTAATAAGCTATTTAATCACTCTAGCAACTTTTACACCTATTACAATTTAGTCATTTTCATTTAATTGACTACCCAAACATTAAAATTTCCTAACGAAATTTTAATACCACATTAATAACATTTCATAAATATTTATAAAATTATTTTCGACTCGGTTTCTACGAGATAGAGGTCCCGATACCTTATTTTACCCAATTTCTTCAATAATTTCTTTTCTAACTAATCACTAAATTGATAAAATTTTCCTATCAATATTTTCATACGATTTTCCTATCATATAAATTTTCAAGCAAAAATATTGAAATAAATTTCTCTTTAAATCGGATTTGTGG